>NC_054072.1:2759849-3364505 GCF_017639655.2 Falco naumanni
GTTGGTGCCATGACTCGGGTAGACCCTCTTCGCGGCGGGCGGGGGGTGGGTGGGGGTGGGGTTGATTGATGGCACTGGAAAGAGAATGAGAAAGAGAGACAGATGGGAGAGGGGTGTGGGAACCGAGGGAGAGAGGAAAATGTGCCGTTCACCAGGACTTACCTCCAGGAGCCGAAATTAGTGACCTTGCAAGTCAATTAAGCCTCCGCAACGCCAGCAGCCCCCAGTCCCTCCCCGCGGGGGATCGGGGGAGGCAGCCAAAGGCGGCTCCGGCTGGATGCAGGTTTCTAGAGGAGGAGACAGAGCAGCAGCCCCTTGCCCGTGCTGACAGCGACCCTGCGCTGGGAGACGGGGAGCGAGTGGCCGCGGAGCCCCCCCGCCACCCCCGGGCCGCGGAGCCCCCGGCCGGGCCGGGCCACGGCGCTGTCCCTTCAGCACCACGGGCTCGCAGCCCCGGGGGGGGCGCAGCCCCGGCCAGGCGCTCGCCCCGCACCCCCAGCCCCTCCCGCCACGCAGCGCCTGGCCTGAGCCGCTGGGCTCCAACACCCCCTCCTGCTCCTCGGGGCTGGTACAGCTGCATGTGTCGGGGATCCTTTTTTACTTATTCTCTCGGGTTTGTACCTAAATAAACAGCTCCAGCGGCTGGCGATGCGGAGGGAGGGTCGCCTGAGTCATTTCCCAGGGGCTTGTTCCAACAGGGAACACCGAGGGGCTCTGCGAGGCCGGCCGAGGCTGTGTAGGTGGGAGGAGAGACATTTTTATCACAGAGGTAAGTGGTGCGGCACACAAAAGGTTTAGCTTGGCTGTCTCCACCTGATACATGTTATTAACACGGCTGATCTGGGTCCTTAAGCCTAATCCATATGCAACGTTGCTCCGAACCAAACCCAATCACCAAGCTGTTTACTCCTATGCATTATTCATTGATATGCAGCTTCACACACGCATACATTAAATGTTAATTTAGAGGCATCTGTGTCCAAACGGCTACCTTTGCAAGATTCAAAAAAAAAAAAAAAAAACCACCAAACCCACCAAGAGCAATAAATAAATAAATAAATCCCAGAACCCTGCAAACCACACCCAAATCAAAGCATTTGTACCAAAAGGTGGAAAGAGACCAAACCCAAGGTCACCACCAAGTGAAGCCCTGTAATAAATGCTCAGCACAGCGATAAAAGACTCCAGACTAAAAGGAAAGAAATAAGCCTGCAGCTTGGCCCTGAAGGATGAAGATGATGTGCTCTGGTAACTAATGAAGGAGGGAGCACGCCAAAGACAGAGGCTCTCCAGGGGAAAAGCTCCACCTCCTTCCCCTTCTGGGACCAGCACAGCAGATCAGCCAGGGTTGTCACCACACTGATCCCAGGTGCTTTGTTGGCGATTGGAGGCCAACATATGGTCTCTCAGGTATGCTGAAGGCCTGCATTATTTAAGGTTTATAAATATTAATACTCATAGCATTGCTGATCAGGCAGAGTCCACAGAAGATGCAGACAGCGCTGACAGAGGCTCCCCCAAGCTGAAAGCCTTGAAGCGATTGTGTTGACACGTTCTGCAGTTTGCTGAACTGTAGGCAGTGGCTTTCAGGGACAACCTTAAATAAAGCTCACTCATCACTTGGCACATCCTTGGAAGATGCTCAGATGGCTACAGACACAGGCTGCTGTGGAGGGATGGAAAGGGAAGGATCTGCCAGTAAGTTAGCCTAGAGGCTGCGAAGTGACCAAGACAAGAACAAAATCCTGCAGACGAGACTGCAACTTCCAAACGTTTCAGACCTGACAAAGGTCACTCCCAAAAGCTGAGGTTTCCTACCAGACAGATCTGTCTCTTTTCCAATAAACCCTCAAAACACAGACAACAATCACATACTGAACAGACACCTCCAAGTCACTTCCCCTTTCCACAGGCACTTGAGGACACACTCAGCAGTATCTTCAGTTACTTTGTGTTTTTATTGCCTGTTGTGATCGCGCAAAGTCTACCAAAGACACCTTACCACAGGCTGATCTCTTGAACCTCTCTGACTGGCCTCATGTATCAAACCAAACATGATTCTAATCACCCACGAGGAAATTCAGGCACCCCAAAAGAAAACACTGAACTACTACAAGGCATTCTCCTTTGACTATACTGTCCTTTCTGGATATTTCACAAGGTGTTTGTATAGTACTCTCTCTGTCTTCACAGTCCTTTCATGGACACTGGAAAAAAAAAAAAAAAAAAAGGGTGATTTCAGAAGTTTTTATTTCCACCTGTGAAACTCAAGTACCAGCTCTTGGGCAATGTAATGTCACGCTGTAGCAAATTCTACTTGGTTTTTTTTTTTGGGGGTGGTTGGTTTTTTTTTTTTTGGTACTTGAAATGAAACTTTTTTATATGCCTGCATGACTCTACAGCTTTATTCCTAAGATATCTTTTTTTCTACAGAAAGAGTGCTATCATGAGTAAAGCTGAACCAGCCAGTGCCCTGAGAACTCAGACCCCCAAAATCATTCTGACACTGAGACCAGCCATAGACACTTATTGACTACATGAGTCCCATTAAGCCTCTTTAACCTCTGACACTCAAGTCTTGTTTAAGATCCCAGAATTCCCAGACAGATATATCAGGTTCCTTACCAACTTTGTTATCATGAAAAGAATATAGGTTGATGCAACTTACCTTTCAGTTTGAGTTTGTTTATAGTTAGTTATAGCATGGCACAGCTCCTGAGTGGTAATGTATTAAACCAGCAACTGGATACACCCATGCTCTAAGCACAGAAAAAAACAGATTTTGCTGAAAAATCCCTGGGAGCTGATAATCTGTGTGTTTAATAATCCCATAGGGTGTCTGTTTTCACTGAGAACCACATAAATTACTTGGAAAATGACACCAACCCTCATCTGAATTTCATAAACCAAATAAATTCCTCAGATAACAGCTCCTATTTAGCCCTCTTGGCAACACAGGTGGAGAAACACTAAAATTAAATAAACACATCCTGAGAAACAAATCAGGCCAGTTGGGAGCTAGAATGGCAGCTTCAGCCTCCATGCAGCAAATATCATATTCCGATCCTGTGATGAGTATTAATTGGTTCTCGCAACATCACAGTGATACAGGTACGCAGAGCAGAATCACTAACCTGAACACTTATTTGCAGATAAACTATTTAGCAAAACAGGAAGAATTAGTTAATTTTATCAGTTAGTATTATCCACACACCATATAATAAAAGGAACAAAAGAAGGAAAGCGAGTGGAATCACAACATCAGGTTTTCTTAACGTTGTAACGCTCTGGATGTTTCTGGGCAAGTGACTTCTAGCAGTAATCACTCAACACGGCAGAAAAGTGATGAATAGAGAGCTTGCACAGCCTGCCTGAAACTGCAGGGGAAGGTGGTGGTAGAACTGACTTAATTTAAGATTCTTTTATGCCAGTGCACAAAAGTCCTAAGTGACATACCTACTCTCACTACCCTAGCACCACGTGACAACAGACAATCCTTGCCTGGGGATCTGCCCTGGCAAAGGCAAGAAAAAGGACTGCTTGATGAGCACAAGGGTGTCACAAGGATCCTTTTGCAAAACAATTTTACAGTGATATAGAAGGGGAAATGAGAGCACAAAGACATGAGGTAGGTAGGCTCCTCGTCAAACAAGTGGAAAATTAGGTCTTTTTACTTACATACTAACACTCTGTGCTACAGTGCTCTGGTATCTGTGGCCTGCCCAGAAAAACTTGGGAGCAAGGGACTCCCTCACTAACCTGCATTGCATCAATGGCTCCAGTGATTTCTGATCTCCTCATTCCGTCTGGCCAAGATGTGTCAACTTACTTCTTTACGCGTAAAATGACAAATGATGCTTTATTACATTTCATTGCCATAGTTACTTACAAGTGCAGGGTCAGGCTGAACAATCAAAATTAATCTGAATTAGAAATAATGCAATATAAGCTCTACGTTGCTTTATTTGCCTACCATTCTTACGTGAGACAACTGCTGCAAATCCAGAATTTTCTTCATTATCCAAAGATTAAGAAACCACCCAGAAATTAGAGCAGTAGCCATTAAATTGCCATTATTAAAATTGATGACAGCCACTACTTCCAAATCTGGGGCTCTTCCTATTGCAAATAATTAATTATTAACACCACCAGTGGGTGCAAAATTTATCATGCGAGGCAGGATCCCACTGAAATTTGGACATTTGCAAAAGCAGAGCTCCACAAAATAGATATTCTCCAGTGAAAATGAGCAAAGAAGGAGAGCAGTACGAGCTACTATGCCATCTTAAGGCATGGCTTACAGAACTCTAGCCTGGATCCCACCCTCTAGGACAGGACCCCTAAGATCTAGCCAGGACCAGGGTTTTCATGGCAACCAGGTATTTGTACTGATATCTGGCAGATAACCGTGAACAGAACAGTCAAGGCATTCTGCACAGGGGAGATTTACCCATTCCTGGCTGCAGAACTACTGAGCTCGATGCCTCCAGCACCTGAACAACAGCCCTAAGGAGCACAGGTCAAAACCCTTGCAGAGAAAGCCGCAGGTTGCTACCCGGACAAACGAAGAAAGCGCCTGCGCCACAATGTGGGCTTCTGCTAGCTGAAGCACAGCTGACATTCACACTCCGGAGCAAATTCAAGTAAAATACTAGACATTTTTAAGTCACTGACAATCCTTCAATTAAGTTTCATTGGGTCACAATGCAAGAATACAGTTTAGTCCTCAGAATTAAGTCAAGTCGATACCGTGTTTTTAGCTGGGTGCACTGAAAGGAGGCCCCATGGTCAAGTTAGCTGATTTCTTCTACTGAATGTAGAGAAAAATCATCATGACGCCTGGGAGCCCAGGGCTAAAAGCAGTGACCACTCATATACACTAGCAAGTGATTTTCAAAGAGAAGCTGAACAAAACTTGAACAGAAATCCACATCCAGGTTTCAAGGATGCTCTAAGTAAGGGCTTGGGACAGCCTGTGCTGACCTCTGCAACCATCACTGCTTACAGAATTAGGCAGCCTGTGCATTTCCCTGCCTGATCACAAGCTGGGAAAGAAATTTTTCCTCTCTCTGGCTGTTGCCATACCTATCGCTGATCCCTGTGTCTGACCCTGTAATTTTTATTTTCTCAGGCGCAGGCTCAGTATCAAGAGGTGCCAGTGAGTAACCGCATTTCCAGAATATTCCTTGAATATTAAGAATCAAACCAAACCCTAAAATGCTTCATTGGGTTGGAATTGTTCTGGCATAGCACAAAAACTGAAAGACCAAGTTGTCTACAGAGAAATCATTAACCAACTTCCCTTTGGGATATGATAATTGCTGGAGTGGTTGACAGCTTTTCTTGGCGTTGAGTGCTCAAAGACGAGACACATTATTTCAGAAACATTAAAGACCAGAAGAAAGTCTTTTGATACATGAGTAAAGTCCATTCAAATGCTGAAACAAAGCTCATTTATTTCCATGGTCCTTTTTATTTCTGCTTATCCTATGCCTCTCCTTTCCTTTATGGTTTTGTCCTCAGCAACCTCAACTAATATAAACCAGCCCTGGTGAGTTTCTGCCAATCAAGGTTTGGTGCCAGTGGGGTTTAGTCCATGAAAACAGATGGTTTGAAAGCCACATTGTGCCACCGTGCCCACAGCCAATAGTACAAATATTTAGTCAATTAGAAGGGGATTTTCCAAACGCACAAATGGAAATTAGGCACACAACTCCCATTGACTTCCAGGGGGAGTGGAGAGCCTCGCTGCCTTCAAAATCCCTCCTTACTAATTCAGTCTTCATAAAATATATGCACGTGAAAGGTACCAGCCTGCTCTGAAATCAGACATTTCTCAGCTATTCCCAGGACAAAAATGATGGATAGAAGCAATAGGAATCTCTCTGAAGGGTTCGGTATTTTAAGACAAAAGTTCCAGCAAAACTGCTGATTTCATTGAGGTTCATAAATGTCCTGTGACATTTTGAAGCCCTAGCAGTAGGTTGTGTGGATTTATTACAGCTGAGGATTGAGGTATGCTTCTTCCAGACAGTGTCATTAAGAGAACTCACCCATCTAACCACAAAAAGGCATCATTAAATATTAACATTTCCTCTGAACACCTCTCTAAGAATATGACAGCTAGTGCTTTACCACCACTAAAATCTGTATGGAACTGGGACTCAACAGGAAATAGCTATTGATTTGCGGACTGGAAATCGTTTAAAATGTAGCCAGAATTTGCCAAAAAGGACCCAAAATGGACAATGACAATCTTTACTATTGTAACATCGCTTAAGTCAGGGAGCTCCGGTCAAAAAATGAAGGAGAAAAACAGGTAAATATTACTGTTCACGTCCTGTCACTGAGATCTCTTGACTGCTCTCTATCTCCCCAGGTAAGATCTTTCCATTGCAAGCACGCCAGAACCGTGATCCACATGCCTTTACACACCTTCTGTGCACTGTGTTAATAAATAATGATGATGACAACAATAGTAAGGGTTATAAAGCATATCATGCTCTATGAATGATTCACTCACTTGACTTTGCATGTTACAGCTCTCCAGTTTCCTTTAAGCCAGGACACAACAGCACTAAAAATAAAAAAGTCTGCAGTAAACTCTATGTGAGACATACCCCAGACTCATGATAAACAAGTACTACTTGGCTTAACACGCTGCAATTTTATCAAAGATGATGCCCAGGCTCACTTTCAGCTGCTCTAGGATTGCTCTCTCCCGTCCTTCCTATTTCATGGGAATTCCTATAGCACTTCCCATTAAGTGGAACTGCCTCTCCATTTATTAGAACGGAAAAACTTTACAGAATATCCTGGGGCATCATCTGCTATGTTACACCCATGATATAGGACGACGGGCTCAGAAAATACCTCCTTGGGCACTGAGACCAGTTTTCTGCACTCACAGGCAGCGATGTAATCAATACTTGGATCAGTACTGTGCTTTGAATATTTATCACACACACACATCCCACGAGCACAGAAATTTTTCCCTTATCCCTTTTCAGAGACTCAAGACTTTTCACTGCAGAGATTCAAGCTACACAAGTTAGAAAAAAAGAGAGGGAGGGCACAGCCAGGGTCCAGGTAGAGAAGGGATGCTGGATGAAAACGCTCAGGTGAGTTCAGAAGATGTTACTTATAGTGATGGTTCTGTTTATCAACTTCACTGGATGAAAGCTGTCAGCTCATAGCACAAAAGCAACTTACCCTTAAGCTGCATTAAGCAGCTTGACCTCACTGGCTCTGTGTTTGGTGCTGGCTTTAGAGCCTATTTTAAACACACTGCACCAGTCTGCACAGGTAGATATTTAGAAAACAGCTCTGAACACAATTTTTACACACACGCAATGACTTATTGAACTTAAGGATTGAGAAAGGGAAAGTATCTTGAGTCTGTTGATGAAGGTAAATAGATTGTCATGCTTCATTCTGCAATAAAAATGCCAATTAGAGACAATAATGCAGAAGAGAAAATCACTACAATTGAAAGCTAATGAACATTACGGCTAAGCTGGGCCATCCTGCCAGGCTGACACTGTTTCCATCTGCAAAAGTAGGAAATAAACCTACTAAGGGAAACAGATTTCCAAGTAGGACAACACTCTCAAATGTAACAGACAGAACTAAAGCTTCCCGATATGTTCCATATTCAGCATGTCATGTGCTATATAATATTATAAACATACACAAAAGAAGCAATCTTTTCCAAAGATCTTAAGCAAATATTTTCTGGATGACCAGTGTTTCAAAGGACATGCTGAACTGGGATTTGGTTTGATGGCAGAAAGAAGAATGTGAAGGACAAGTAGTTAAATAAAAATTTAACACTGGAAATTTCCAAGCGCACAATCAAGCCAAGTCATCAAATCCCACCATTTGCAAAGCAAGAAAAAGGAAAACTTCACTTTTCTTTCTTGTTTTTACAGAGGTTCCTCTTCTCTCCAAGTGTGATGTCTGGGACAACCAATGCTAACTGGTAAGACGCATTGGTGTTGCTGAATTTAAACATTAAGCTAAGAAGAAAAAGCTTCAAGCAGAAACCTGCACTGAGCTGTCTCTGTACCACTCAGTTTCTTCATTTTGCTGACACAGCTTGAAAACCTCACCAGGCCACACCGCCCAGCAGGAGACAGTTCAGTCACTTCTGAAGACGCCTTCAGCTAAGCACTCATACAAGGCACTGAAAAATCATTTGTCATTTTTGAAAATCTCATCTCATTACATTTTAAATAGACAGGACAGACAAAGGCAGCATTATTAGCTTCACTGTACACATGGGAAATGAGGCATAGAAATTCAAACAGCCCACCTAAAACCGCAGAAGCTGCCCGTGACATGGAGCAAGAGCAAGGCACCGGTGCAGGCTCTTGTTTGTCTGTAGTCAACGCTATTTGGGGAACCTCCTCCCCACCACTGCCGCTCTGTTCACTCTGCCCTCATAGTTTTCAGCCCTTCTTTCTAGGCAGGGGCAGAAGAAAAGCCAGGAATAACAGTAGTAGTAAGAAAGAGGACTAAAAACAGTAACAGCAATGCAAAAAACCAGATCTCTTTGTGCTGCTCTGCAGAACCCATTAAGTCTGGGAGTGCTGCAGTTGCTGCTAACATGAACCAATGTCCTCATGTTGCACTTATTAAATAAATCTAATCTTATTAAACTGCATTACAAGCTTTTATTTCATAAATCTGTGTGCCTCCCAGATCACCCAAAGAATTAACTCCTGAATGAACTATGCCTTTTCTCCCCATAGCCTTGCAGAAGGCACTGCGGACAAAACCGCCATCTCTGCTGATGACATCGCTCCCAAGGACCAGAGCAGGCTCCGGGCCCCCTGCATGCATTACCGGCCAAAGCCCAAGATGCAGCTTTGCTGAACGGGAAACCCCAGCAAGCAGCAATGGGTCCCCTTGAATCAGGGAGGGAGGTGACAGCGTGGAGGGTGCCCCGGTGTGGGGATGGGAGAGGCCCTTTGCATCACGCTACCATCTGTAGCATACTAATCAGAGGGCTGCCAGCTGCTGCTTTTGAAAGGAACAGTAAAGTGTCACCAGCACGAGACGCCTCGTCGTCCACTGCCAGGGTATCCCTGCACAGCCAGAGATATGCCAGGGTCACACCTGACTTTCCATGGGCAGAATGAGGAGTTACATACAGGGAGATTGTTTCCCCCACCAGTGAAATGCATACTCCCTTTTAAACGGTAAGGGAGCATGGGAGCACCTAAGATGCTGCTTTAACATCCACATAAGTTGGGTACTGGTGTTTCAGAAAGAGTGCAAGTTGCATACCCTCCAATATGTGCTGTATATGTGGAAATATTTGTTTAAAATCATCCACAGAGCCTGCTGTAATTGAGTGAAAATGCAGGATATTACTAACTCTTCCAGAAGAGCAGTACCAAGAGGTCAGGCTCTGTGTTACACTGTGCAAAACAGCCTTTCTCCCCCCTCAATTGCTTGGATTTTGTTTTAATGATCTGAGGTCAACATGAAACAATTTGTTAAATAAACTTCAGTGAATCAAAACATAAAATTTCAGACTGACCTGCCTTCCATCTGATATGAAATGTCTCATTTGGGGGCTAAGCAGGTTGGGTTTTTTTAAGGTTGAGTTGTACTTTTCGTAGGATCAAAGGAGACATTTGCATAGAAAGACATTGTGACTTCAAAATGAAGAACTGCAGTTTTTAAAGAACAGGCATGAGTATTTTAACCCTTTAGAAAGAAAAAAGAAAAACTCTCTCTCAAACGTTTTGACAATTTTAAGCACAGCTCAATGGATAGGTTTGATACTCACTTCACACATTTGGATAAAGAATATTCACAAAGGTCTCACACTGTAACCACTACAGATTTTGAGCATGGACAATGCCCAGACCCAAGCCAGTTTAGCTGAGCTGACATCTGGAAGACACAGAGCCAGGGCATGCCCCAGGGATCCCAGCATCGCTAACGCTGCCCCACTGCAAGTGTAAGAACATTTCCAAACAACGCGCACGGCTTTGGTATCTATCTCTGACAACAATGCTCTAAGGAAGAAACACGTTACTCTTCAGCAGCCTCAATGCCGATACTGATACGCGAAAGAAAATGGATTACACCTACATCTCCTGACCGATCTGTGCATCTCTTGCAAACAACTAGCCCAGATTCAGAAACACGCAATGGCTGCAACAGTATTGGTAGAGCAATTCTCCCGCTGAGATTTAAGATACCATTCAGGTGTTTTGCAGGATTCAATGTTCCACACTTCAAAGTCTGAGCCTCAGAGTATGGCACAATTCTCCCCAGGTCCAACAGTGCCCAATTAGCTTTTAATCTGAATCAGTTTTTCCAGTCTCACACAGGAAAAGCAAACACTCTCCCTCAAATTACTCATCATTTTCTTTCCCTAACAGACGCCAATAAATTAGCATTACAGTGGGAAGTATGCACTGGCTGCTCTACAGTTTCCTGTCTGCTTTGCTAATGTGTGCAAATGTAAGAGTTCTGCAGAGGACTGTAATCTGCAAGGCTGCTTCGGCTAGGTACAGGCAGTGAAATAAATACACATACTTGAGTGAGACTTTACAAGCAAACCAGCCTGCTTTAGCAGGCTCACTTCTCTGTTCCATTCTGCATACCAAAACGTGTCAAGTGAAGCAGCATTGTCCCTTGTCTGCTATACCAGAATGAAAACTCAGGCTCCTGGCTTGGCTCTGCAACTGACTCACTGTGACCTTTGGCATGTCACTGCATTCACCTGTGCCTATTAAGAGGCAATAATACTAATTATCTGCAAAGATGAGAGACTCGTTAATTCTTTAGTGAGCAGAAAATTATTTCAAATGTGGGGATTAAAGAACAAACAACCACAATAATGAAATGAAATCACTTGAGAGGTCTACTGCATTGTACACTAATTAATCAGCATCTCAAAAATCAGGTTTGAGAAATATTAACGTTAAGGTAATTTTTTAATAAGGTTATTTTTTAATAAGAATGCATACGCAACTTTGCACAAACAGTATACCCATCATCTGAAAACCCATGCAAGTCCAGTCATTTCAGAGGAGCAGGATTTTAAAGCACATTGTTTTTCAAAGGGGCTCTCTCTTGCAATTCAAGGTGGGACAGATTCTGTGAGCCTAAAATATATTCACGCCCTATAAATTTAACAAGCAGCAGCAAAAGTCAAGTTAAGGCGCATCCTGAAAAATGTTTCAACAGCACCTTGGGCAGCACGGGAGGATAAACTTTCTGGTCATGCAGAAAAGATGCTCTAACTGAGGCTAAATTGCAGGGTGCTGGGAGGAAATGGTTACCACTATCTCTAGGAACAATAATTAAGTTGGAAAGCTGGCTTTGATTCCTGTATGAGAACACAAGGAACTCTTTCCCTGGAAATCTGTCCCCTCATGGGAGATACTGATTCAGTCTCTCGGCTGTGACTGTCCCCTCCATTATCCTTCTCTTGGTAACTACCTATACAGGTATAACCTCTAGCACTAAGCCATTTTCAAGGTCACGTCATTTTGGTACTGTTCTAAACAAAAATAGTTAATGTGTCAGCAACACCAAATTCCTGAGCTGTTACCCCAGTTCTGATGTTCATTCTTTTGACCGAGGCAAGCCATTTCCCTTCTGTGGGATCCATCTACACATTTGTTAAATGGCAGCGATAATATTGACCTGCTGCTCACAACTGGTTAAAGAATAGATTCACCCGTGCTTTATGCTGTTTTCCATGGTAGCAGCAAGTCCCAGAGGGACAGCGTGCTGGCAGAAGGAAAAACGCTGCATTGTGTCTGGAGAGGGGATGCCTGGATCGTGATAAAGGAAGACAAAGTCAGCCTTCAGAGCCCCGTGCTGGTAGCTACTGAACCCCACTGGCTCTCGTTCATCTCACAGAAACAACGCTATAAACTGCCGCCTCCCAAAAATGCCCAGCACTCTCTCTTATAAAGATCCAGACTTTTGCCTGTACAAAGCTGCTTACTCCCAAATTTCCCCTCTTTGTGTACAGCGGACATATGGTGTATTGTTGAAGGCACAGAGACAAAAGGAAGAAAACATAGGCTCACAAAGGAACCCCCAGCTAAAAAGCACCATCCATTCATGAGTTAAAAATGAAAGCAAGCCTTGAGGATGTTTGAAACAGCAGGGTATCAGCTGGAGCCTGCATGAAGGCTTTTCCCATTGCCATTCATAACAAAATCAGGAGGCAGAAAGTTACTATAGCAATGGCAACAGAATGCAAAATGGGTGCTCTTCAGAGGGCAGGAGGAGCTCTTAAAAGAAAGGCAGGGGTCTGTTTCTCTTCATCCTTTGGGGCTGCCAAACACAGATCAGGTCCAGTTTGCCAGTACACCTCCCTCTCTATATTATTCTTATTGTAGATCACTGAATCTTAGCTTCGACAACTTAAAAAACACTGAAATGAAGCCTAGCTGAAAAGAAAAGACAACCATCCGCCCACTCAATCTCCAGGTGCTGAAGCAGCCCTAAAGTAACCCATGGCTGCACAATAAAAAGGCTGGGCTCACTGTACATGAAGAAAACCACCAGGCAGTAAAAACATCTGTGGATACAGACCCCTCCACTCATGCTTTTGTTCAGACAGTTTATCATGCATTTAGCCTTGGAACAGATATGTCTGCTTCCAACAGGTCAAAGTTTTGCTGGTGGATGGATGTGATCACACCAGCCAGCAGTGTGACAAGTGCATTGCAAGGGATTCTGCAGCATAGATGTTCAGGACCAGATCCAAACCTTGCCATAAGATTACCCGCAGAGCTGGACAGTCACTGACTGCGCCCCTACGATGGGATTCGACACAACTAAGGCTTACGCAGCACGTCGAGTCCAGGATGCAGCTCGTCTGAAATGAATACACTATAGTTGGTTCAGCTCTAGGGATCAAAGTTTCCATACAAACTTCGCAAAACTCAACTCATCTCTTAGCAGATCCAATTGTCCAGACACAATCGTGGAAAAGCCCTGGGGAATACTGGATCAGAAGGACTGACTTGGAACAGAGAGCAGCCCCCTGCAATTGCAAGCAACCCCACAACAGAGGTCTGGTTCAGACGCATCTATACAAGATCCTCTCCCTACACCACAGATCATTTTCTAAAAGACCAAAATCACAACTTAAATATTGACCAGGAGAAGCACAGGACATGTTGAAGGGCTATTAAGTGAAAAGAAAGAGACTATCAGCCAAAGAACATTATGAATGTAAATTAAAGCAGCCATAATACCTGTTAACCCCCGAGCATTTTAATAGAAGATGGGAGCACAAAAGTGGCTTAAAGCCGTCATCCATGTCTCCCTCCCATTTATCCTCATGTGAAATTAAGCAATAAAAATCAGACCTGTAGGAATGTTCCCACTCAGTGAAGGCTTCGGGATATATTTGCACCCTCTATTACAACAGTTGCAGTCCGAGTTCTGCCACAGATTTAGTCCAAGAAAAGAGCAGACTGCAGCCACTTTTACAAAAAGAAACAAACAAATTTTCCTTGCAATCTATATTTTCATTCCTTGTTTGGCAAAACCAGCCTTTTTAAACATTTGCAAGGCAACGGTCAAACCCGCAGCGAACATTCAGTCCCCATGCGGTGCCTGCTTTAATTTAGTCAGCTAGATGGCAGGCACTTCTGATTGCCTGTCTGACAGCTTTGTTTGCCTAATAGATCTTACCTTGTCTTCTCTAATTTTTAATGCTGACCAGTTCTCCGCACAAAATGGGGGTCTGCAGCAAGCACTTATTTCAAAAGTGGCCTCGTTGCCTTGGTTACCAACCATCAAGCCTAGGCCTTTGCAAGCTCTGTCGAGATCTACCTTCGCCTTGGTTTTGTCTTGTTTTTTCGTACCACTGAGAGATCTCTGCTCTCAGACAGCGCAGCAGAAAGCTGGACTTAAATGAATAAAATAATAAATAACCTGAGGGAAATGCCCTCGGGTGTGCATCATTCACGTGGTCCTGTAAAAATCACGAGGTCAGTGAGAAATAACAAAAACAGCAGCAGAAGACACACCGCTGTATTAGCTTAGCCACAAAGACTATGCAAGTAGTTCTCCTAGCGAAACAGGCTCAGCCTACGTCCCAAGGAGCTGGCACTTGCTCTGCTGTGAATTAGCAGCGGTGGCGAGACAGAATTGGAACTGGGGCATCGCCGGCGCTGCGTCTGCCTGAGCTCCTCACACAAAGCCCAGATCTCCACAGTCCGATGACGGAAAGGGAGGAAAGAAATCCCGTTACAGCCGTTTTCCAGAGGGAGAAGGGAAGCTCAGCAGCAGGATTTCTGACGAGCGCAGCAGATGGGTCTGCCAGGTTTGCGACGTGGAGGACAAAGGCAGGACGCGACAAGGCTGTAGCTGCCCCTCAGCAAGCCTCGGCGGGGGGCACCTCTCGGTCACGTCGCACAACTGGGACCCCTCACCTGAGCCCCCTCGGAAACCACATCTGCTCAGGCCTCACCCGGCACCAGGCCCACCAGACCAGCCTCCCGCGCTGGGCCTCCTCGTCCTCAGCAGGGAACCGCCGACACGTGGCTTCTGTTCTGTCAAGAGGAGCAGAGCTCAGGCCTACGCGCTATTTCAGCCTACTCAACGGAGCATCTAAGTCAGAGCTGGAGGCTACACGCAGGCCCTAGGCAGGGGCAGGGGTCTATTTGGGATACGTACTCCAACCAGCCTGGACTAAGCCTGCTGAACAGCCATCAACACAGCACAGGCCAAAACTTACACAGAAAGATTCATCAGTGGCTGCTTTTGATAAACAGATACATTGAGAAAAACTTTGATGTGCCAGTGGATAAATCTAAAGAAGAAAATTAAGCCAAATCCAAACAATCCTTACTGTTTCTGTTAACCATTCTCCGGCTCCTAGAAACTAGCTGTTTTCTGTATCTGCTATTACACAGTTAAATACAACATCTGATTTTGTTTTTAAAGCACTGGCTGGGAGAATTGGTTCAGAGCCTACTAAAATGTTAATACATACTGAGAAAGGTCCCTGCATTCTTCTGCACAGAAAGCAAGTTAGATTTGGTTAATTCCATTTTTGGGAAGTACAGGCCATTCTCAGCACTGTAAATCAATGTGACTCCATTAAACAATCATTCCTATCTATGTCTATGGTATGGCAAATTGTCACATCAAGTGCAAATCATATAAGAAGATGAAATAAATATCATGCAGCCCTCACGCCCCACCTATATTGAATTAAAAAAGCCATCTCTAACTCTTTCTTGTCTCCTTCACTGTTGCAGACTTAATTAGATCTTCCAGACAGAAACAATCCACTCTACATACAGAAGTGCCAGAAAGGAAAAAGGACAAGGAATTTTAATTGCACTGTAATCCTTTCAGCTAGGTTTCTTGCAAACACTACATTTCAGGGACCCAACAGACTAGAACCAAAAGCAGAACTATGAACCTTTAAAAAGAAAACACATTAAAATGAATGTGATCTGCAAGATCCATAGACTGTATTCATCTCCAGGCAGTTGGCCATGCTGTAGTTTAATGTAAGGAAGTAATATAATTTAAACCATTTGTCACTCCTAACTGAATGGAAAAAGGGAAACGGCCAATTTGTTAGCTGACTTTGCCTTTGTTGGAACTGCTGTATCCATCTTTCCTGCTTCTCTGTACCCCAACACCACAGGCCATAGTCCAAGCCGTCAGCAGTTCTCACACGAGTCTTCAGATTGTCACTGAGAAAACGTTTCATTCTATAGTTCATATATCTCGATGGGAGGCCTATAAATAGACACTATTTTCTACCCTTGTTACTGTGCTGTATCCATCACCGTAACAGCAAAATTACCTTTCAGCACTGCATTAAGTCAACGGTTCTCCAACTACAAAGCACTAATGTCTTTGAGGCCGTGGTAAATGGTCCACTGAGCCATACCGCATGCTAAAATAAACGCCTTCATTATGAGTTCCGTTACGGTAACAAAAGCAGTCCCAATCTCCACAAAATATTCAAGGGTGACAACAGTCTGCCAACCCAATTACTGACAATACACCCAAAGATTTGCCAAGAGAACTTAAGATCCAGCTCCCATTTCGGATTGTGGGTGCATCAGGCCATGCTCTGTTTTACGCTGAAAGGAGCTGGGAGGACGCGTATTGATGTGGCTTTCTTGGGGAGTTATTTGGCACTACCCACTGCCCAGACCCTGTCAGAACTTCCAACCAAATTCTGTTTGGCAGCACTTTATTCCAAGCCAGGCAGGGACTACGGACTCATGCCCATTTGCTACATCCACCCCAACTGCTACCCTGCTCCTTCACATGGAAGATGCAAGCTAAACAACTCAGCTGCTGAGAGGCCTCTGAACTCTTCCCACAGCTCTCCTCACCTACACAGCCGCCTTCCTTTCACTACAGTTTTAAAGCAAAGTTTACAAGCTTTTAGTTTTGACCACAGAGATGTCAAAGTCCCAATAGCTTCCGGAGATAGGGTCCCGACAGGCCTTCTGCAAGACGTACAGCACTACGTAGAGCAGTCCAGCCGTGCTGCTCTTTCAGGTTGCCGGACATGAAAACTTGGGACTTCAAAGGGGTTTTGTGTGTACGTGAGGGTGTTTTGCAACCCTTGTGAAAAATCAACTGGCATGTGCTTGTTCTGCTTGTCCCCAATTGCCCTAGTTAATGAGTTTTTAGTGCACTGAACCCTACTTAATACACTGCTTAATAAAATGAGAATAATTAATCAATTATCCAAAAGGGCCCAGCTTATGATCATTCTTACGCACTTGCCACACTAGCCAGGGTCCTTTCCCCCGACTCTCCTTGGCATCACAAATCACCCCTTTTTGATGCCTGATGCCTAGACACAATGAGGGACCTTTCTTCTCCAGCACAGTTGCAGGCTGGGTGGTATAACATGGCTGCTGGCCACACTTCGTTCCTGTTGTGGGGTCAAACACTTGGCCATGCTGCCAGTTGTCCCTTGCCACGCTGCTCTCAAGTGGCCACTACTGCTCAGAAGACCCAGCTGGGACGACGCTGGAGAAAGCAGTCATACATCCACAGTCTGTGACAGAGGCTAGATCCACCAAACCAAACCCTGCTCAGCTGTCTGTGCTACTACCAGATTGATATTCATGTTTGCATTCTAGTTGGGATGTGCAAACCTATTGCGCTGCGCGCTAGAGAGTCCCTACTGCCAGACGGAGCCTGCTCCAAGCTCCTCATCGCCTAAACCTATCATTTGCTTCAACACATAAACCTGACATTGCTGACAGAGCTCCGGATGGCTTGGCTGTTTCTACCTGGCTCTTTCTTCAGACTATCTCCTACTGCCATGCTGATCTTGATGGATGCCAAGTCTCTCCTACTTTAGCCCACTGAAGCTCCCAACCTTCTTGCATGTTCCTTCTTCAGATCAAGTTGCCCCTCTCTCCCCTGTGGCATCACATCAGTAAAAACCTGGAAGTCATCCTGACAGAGGAAGCACTTTAAATGGCCACACCTTGCTACTTACTCCCTAGAGCTGAGAAAAAGAAGCATCTTCCTTTACCTTAGAACTAACAAAATTAACTGGCGTTCCTGCAGGAGTCTGTCAGGAAAAAAAGGATTTCTTCCACCTTAGTGACAAATGCTATTTCACAACAGAAAAAATTAAATCCCAATCAACCCTTTGAAATCACCTAAGGCCTTTACACTCCTCACAACGTATTTCCCAAACACTCTGGGGACTGTTATCCCAAACTCTGCAGCGAACAGCTCCAGGGTACATCTGATTTGTCTGATATCTTTCTGGCTGTAGCAAACATGCAGGTTTCTTTTTTTGCAGGAGGACAAGGCAGCACCTGCATGGCCATCTAACTCAGGGCGCAGGAGGGGAGTAAGCCTTAGATAAAGAAACAGAAGGGACTTAAATACCAGACTTCCACTGAAAGGAAAAAAAAAACAACCACCACCCTAATTTAGGCAAAGATCATCACAGAACTTCAGACCATTACATTTCATTCAGCTATGCCTGGATACATCTGAATGCATCAGGGTCAGGCCCTGCCAGAACAATTCATCCAGTCTATGACTCATTCTGTACTGCCCTCCTTCCCTTTGCTCGCTCAGAGCCAGGCAAAGGAGTGGCTCCCAGCTGGACAAGCCCTTCTGTCAGTTCATCCCCGTCATATGAGATGGGGGGGCACTGAAACCTGCAGTTCTCAATCATTTCATGGGGTTCTGCGTAGAGAAGAATAACAAAAAAAGAAATCCTTCACCCCTAAATTCAACAAGAGCGCGGCACCAGACACAAGTCTGATCAAGGAGTGCATAGCAGAACGAGCAAGCTAGTGCAAACAGACCCACATACCAGACTGGGTGGATCTCCTCTGACACCCTGGAAATGCTGGGTCTGACAGCCGGGCTGCAGCGCTGGAGGGCACCCACCTCCTGCCATGGTGCTGGTTTTTCTTAGGGTTTCTGAATCAGGGAAGTCAGGCAGCTGATCCTAGAAATAACAGCTGGGAGCAGCCCAACACTCAACGCCACTGTCATAACAGCGCTGCTGAAGATCCTGATGTTAAAGGGAGGGTGCAGAACAGAAACCTACTGGCCAGACGCCCATTCTGACAGGAAAAGCCCTAAAGCATTTACAGCAAGGATTTCAGAAGTGCTCAGCAATTAAGATTCCCAACTAGAGACATCTCAGAGGCCTAGACTATTAGTGTGCCTGCCTCCAGCAAACGGTGCATAAAATTCCTGGCACACGGGAGCACAAGAGATGTTCCCATCTCACCGTTCCACGGCAAGGGAACGGAGATGAGAATCAGAGAAGGAACACGGCCTTGCTTTTTTATTTTCATTTATTGCCACAGCCCCTTCATTTGTCTGACAGAGACCCTGAAAGAGGCAGGAGGTGGCCACAAAGCAGGGGCCTCAGCTGCAGGGAGCTTTAAAGCCCTGGAGACAACCTTAAACGGTGGCGAGAGTCTGTATGGCTTTGCTAATACAGAAAGCAGAGAAAAGCATGCTTACGAGCAATGCACATGGCCTAGTTTTGCAACAGCCTTCTGAAAGAGTTTAGCTTCTTCAGTAAACCCAAGGTGCCCCAAAATGATTACCTAGCGCATAAGAGGTTCTAATCTATAGAAATCTAACTATAATTTTTCCTACAAAGTTCCTGGAAAATTACCTTTCTGAATCACAGCTATTTTAGTAGCCAACCAGTGAAAGAGTCTGCAGCAAGACACAGAATAAGTTACGAGATGCTGTTTAGGCTGGAGTTGTTCGCAAGCACCTGTGAAAGCACATAAACAAAAAGCTGCTTATTGCTTAAATCTAGGGAACGCTACGTCCCTCTTGGAAGGGACAGAGCAATGCAGGTGCTTGCAGCGGCAGGGGTGGGAGGGTAAGTACAGCTACAACTCAGGGAAGGCCACAGTGATTTCTTTTGCAATACGAACACATTGCTTGATTGCTACCTGGCCAAGCAAAAATAAAGGGAAGGCCAGTGGCAATATGTGTCAGCGTATTTAAATGGTTACCAGGAAACTGGCTGAAGGGAAGAAAACAAAGGCTCCCCAGTGGACTGACAAGCAGGACAGAAACTCAACTGCATTTGTACTGTGGTTTTACAGGCCATTACCTGCACCGAGACACCAGCCCCTTCCTAGCCGCTAGCCCTCCCTCTGCAATCTGCTTTGTGACCCTGATTGGATCCAATACATCCGATCAAGCCAGACAATTTCTCCAGGAAGCCTGCCTTCACTTAGGCCTGCAATTAGGCTGGCCATTGCTTTCTCACCTGATTAATCTAAAATTACGCATCTACCAGTACTCTGCGAGAGACTACAGCTCAGCACAGAGCCAGCTGTTACAAGCTTTATATTCAACTTACGTGTAAAGGGCCTTAAAAAAATGTGTTAGCCCACCCTGCTACATTTAGAGGAAAAACAGATAGAAAAAAATACGACCTAACGAGTAAAATATAAAGCTGTCCAGGCTGCTGTGCTTAAATGCTTTACAGAAGCATCTTTAGGCTAACTCCTATTCCTTATTTTCCTGTCTGATCCTAATACTACAAATGTGTATCACACCCTCTTTTTGCTCGTATGACCATTCAAACAGATACAGATTTTACTCATTTTATTCCCCTTCATCTTAAGCCAAATCTCCTCGACTTATCCTCAAAGTGAAACACAATGTAATCACTGAGCAAACCTTTTCCTTTTATCTCAAAAGAAGTATCTCCCACGCAAGGGCGGGGGGAGGGGGGGTGGAAGAGTGCAGACTTCCCTTTAAACATTTAAAATAGTAACAGTAAAGTATTTCTGCAGTTGTGAGAAAATATGGTGTTGGTTTTACCTGGGTTATAGGTGATTTTCTTTTTCAAACTTTTCAGATTTATAATCTGCTCTAGCCACAAGCCAGATGTTGGGTTTCCTTCGTGTTACACGGGACCAACACACACAAAGGTCACATGACAAAGAATCAGCATCCGCTGATTATTATTTTTTTTAAATCAAGCTGGGAGGAGGAAAAAGCATGGTTTGCTAGCAAAGTTGTTGCTTTACCAGAAGGGTAGGTTGCAGAAGTTCTTGGTTAATCAAGCTGCTGAAAGGTTAATTATCTGTCACAATACACATGGGGTGGGGAAGAAATCATCGGGAGGCCCGAATTGCTAGAGTAGAGGTTTCGGGAACAAAAGGCAAACGGGTGCTTGGGGCAAGGAATCTCCATCCCTCTCTTTGCAAAGCATCATGTGCATCTGCAGCACGGTATTAGGGACAGCTAATAATAAATAATCTGTAGTGCTGGGCACCTGCTAAACTAATTGCAGCACAGCATGTTCGAGTGCTGTGTGGAGAGCATCTGGAGACAGAACTCAACACAGCGTAAGAGCTCACAGAAAGCAGCGAAGCAGCGTGTTAGCACGCTGGCTCCCAAGTGCCAGACCGCTACTAGATCTGTGCTTTGGGCTGGGGAATGCAGATCACTAACAAGACAGAAGGAATAGCTGTCAGTTGAGACTCCTGAGCTCTGTCCCTGACTCTGGAGCCTGCAGAGCCAGCGGAAAGACTCACCCTGCCTTTGAATCAGGCTCTCTGCCACCAATATGCTGCGTGGCCATGGCAACCTGGAATCACTTGGGAGGTCACAACACGGGAGAAGAGCTTCGCATTCGCTCCACAAGAGCTCTGAGCGAGATTCACTTCTGAACAGGGATCTGGCGCGAGGCCTGGGCAGCACTTAGGTCCCACAAAAGAAGGCCTGTACATGGGGAACTTGACCCACATCTCTTATCAGTAGAGCTGATGAATTAGAGCTGCTTGTATTTCATATAGTCATTCTTTAGAAAATAACCCTTTGCTTGACCCTGCTGAAATCTACAACTCCCAGTGAAGGACGAGGCACAGCACAAACTGGGGTCACTGTGACTCCAATACAGTGCCCAGCCTGCCCAGAAGCCTCGGCCTCTCTCCCCGCTGCTTCAGACCAATGCAAGGACACAGGGTCGCACCCATTGCTCTCCCAGGACCCTTGCAGGAGCTTTCCCCAGCCTGACCCTCTTGGCCCCACTCTCCCCCAGGCAGCCCAGCTGTGTGACCCAGCTCTAGCGCTATCCGTCACGCAGAGCCCTCTGGCAGCACCGTGTCACTGCCTCGAGAGCGCAGGTCTTACAGCAACGCAGCCCTGCACGGGACAGTTCATCCACCCAAAAGCTACTGTCCCAGGTTGCTAGCAAATTCAGAGTGGATAAAATCAAACATGTTTAGCCAGCTTTTAGAGGCTTGACCGAAGAGACACAGAAACTTACTTCAGCGAAAGGAAAAAGCAGCTGATGACTGAACATAATCACAGTCCTGAGGAAGAAACCAGTGGTGCCAGCATAATACATCTGAACATTAATCAAGCCCCATTTCTCTTAAAAGTCAAAAGATATTTAGTGCTGCACTGGAGAAAGGCCTTGAGGAGGTATAAATTATTCTCTCCGACCAATATTCTAATCGCTCTGCCTAACCTCCAGAGATCATCATTAGGTTTCTGGCTCACTGCCCCACTGCATGTGATAAAAGCATTTCAGGCTTCCCAATGAGGTTTTCATCGCTCTCCATAGGAGGTCTGGGAAGGCCACTGGACTCTACCTCAAGAACAATGCAGGTTTCCTTGCTGATAAAAACGGTAGGGAATAGACTCTCTAACGGGCTCTGTGTATGCACTGAAAGAGAAAGGATCTTAACATGACAGCACCAGTCACCCCCCTTCGTACCATCTACATCCTACTGCACAAGTACGTCTATAGGCTTCAGCCATGCTGCATGACAGAGTCTGGCACCTCAGCTCAGTTCACACAAGTTTGGTAGCCACAGCCACTGAACACAGACCCGCTGCTCTCCAGTGAGGCTCCACGTGTATTAATTAATTGCAGAAACAAGGCGATGGATTTTCAGATCCTGACCATCACGGTACAATTCATACAGCAATTGGATTGCCTGATCACAATACAGTGTCACAATACACTGTAAATCATAAAAATGTAATTTTTATATATATATTTATATATGAAATATAAATATGTAATACGTAATACACAATATTGCGCATGAATGTGAAATACATTACACTATTGCAGAGATTAAAAATGCGCTTACTGACTCAGTATGCTAACATGTGAGTTCACTTTGGTAATTTAAGATTAAAGACCATCACCTCACTACTTCACTAAGCTAAGGCCCACAAAAACAGCCCACCATAAATTATCAAGTTCCACACCAATTTGAGTCTCATAGGAGTAAGTTTCTATAGGAATATAAATGTATTAATTGCTGCATCACATCTGGCCTTATAAGGGAAGACAGACATACCATATAATCAGAAAACTAATCAAACCAGAACAGGTCAGAGAGCACACATCAGCATACAATTTGCTGACACTAGAATTATCTACGCTGACTGAGAATCTGGAAAAAATATCATTGGTGTTCAAGATGTTTAAACAAAAGGATTATGGCAATCTTTTACTTTTAAATGATATCATTAACACCTTTCTACGGTAGGTTAGTATTTCCATTTCCTCCAGATGAGAAGTCATAAAGACCTTCCTAGAGCCAGTATTAAGTCAGTGGCATAAAGAAAGCTGCTCCTTTAAGTACTCATCTAGGAAAACAAAACCACTATTCATATTTCCAGCCCAATAAAAAAAAAAAAAAAAACCTTCTTTAAAAAAAATCCTTAATGCTTGGAGAACAAATTTAAAGTAAAACACATAATAAACCAAAACAAAAACCGGTCAAATTCACCAGAAGGGGTACATAGTAAAATAAATTGTTAAGAAAAAGGTAAATAGTGAAGCTGTAAGGCTTGTGTTGTTTTGGCTTTCAGCGGGTGTGTCAATTATGCATGCAAATTTGCACGCTCAACTAGGTGTCTACATCAAGAATAACATACAAGCTCTTTGGGGCAAGAAAGACATCTTCCCATGTTAGCAGAATTCAGTATTGCAAAACCTGAGTCAGAGGGTTAAGAGAGACACAGGCAGGGAAGAAAATCCCTTCCGTTGTGCCTTTTCTCCTTTTTTGTTACACCGATCCAATTAACCTACTCATAGATGCTCACAACTAACAATACTTTCAGAGCCGCTGCATTTGTCTTCCTCATGCATTCATCAGTGTAAATACTTCCAGCAGCTCTCTGCCTACTCTTTGGAAACCTGTAACTCTTGTGCAGAATTACTGAAATCTAATTCCCTGTCCTCTCTTCCCCACCCCAACTAATTTTACATTAACTTTGCTCTGACAGCACTCGTAAAAGGAACACGAGTGATTTATAAGCAACTCTCACTTGCAGAAGGAAATGCAATATAGCACATTTCAGCATCACTCTCTCTCCCATACATATATCTGCTGAGAAATAAAAGCTCAAGCCTGAAAAGTGCCAGAACACAATCTTGTGAATAAGCCTGCCAGGGTGACATCACTTATCATACCACTACGTTACCAACCAATTGGGGAGGCTTCTCATGCAGCCGTTATTTCTCACCTAGCAGGGAAGCCTATAGGAAAATGTTACAGCACTGGGAAAGGACGGATCTTTTATTGTTGATGCTTATCTTGCCACACCTCCTCTTTCCCCTTTCCCACTCTAGCATGCAGACACACACACACACACAGAGAACACAGCGGAGGCAAAACCACTATGCAGAGCAAAAATCCGTTTCTGTGTATCAGGCTTTTGGCAGTGATTCACGCAAGAACCTCCTGCTGGTTCTTCACAAAAAAACCCAAAATTCATTATTTTTGTTCAGCAGTTTCAGTGGGAGGAAGAGGCTTCCTCTTCTAAGTCACTGATCATTTTAACTCACTGTTACGACACTACACAGCTAACGGTCTTTCCGTTATTTCCATCCCAAACATATTAAAAGCAATTCATCTCCAGCCAGATAGCCCAGTCATGCCTAACCCTGTGAAAAGACCACAGAGAATTTAAAGCTAGGGCTACGTTCCGACTTTCCCCAGATACCTGTTAATTTAACTAGACAAGACCCAGTTCTTAGCACACAAAAAGCCCCACATCAGATCAGGGCAAGCGGCAGGGCTGCAGACTGAGGCCTGCAAGTACATGCTGTGTTTACACCAGGTACTTCACTGCAGCTGCCATCTAGGAGGAGAAATAAGAAACAGGCACATAATACTGGTCACAGGATGAAGCAAGCTATTAAAATAATTGGTAGGAACCACAGAGATCCCTTCTACCCGTCAAGAGAGCGCTCTTAAAGAAGCAGCTGTAATTGTCAATTGCTTCACTCTGAAATAAAACGACATTTGGTTCAGCAAGTAAGCAAGCCTGTATAGTCATCCGATACTGGTACAGCCTGTTCATGCAAGAGAAAAACCAGCCCCTCTGTGAGAATTCAAAAGGAGACTGTGGGCTGTACTCGGCACAGTGTTAAACATGGCTAACTCAGCAGCACCTGAAAAGCCTACGAGTACAAATAGATTTTTGTGTTACACACATTCCAAAAGTATTTGAGCACTGCTCCAACTCTGAACAGCAATTACACATGCTAGAACGCTTTACTTATAAGTTTGCAAAGATGAAGCTGAAAAATCCAATTCCGGTATCCATCTTGCTCTTACTGACTCCGATATAAACATTTCTTCCTACTTTATCAGTATTTACAAAACTATCAGTATTTTTAAAAAGCAGAACCCTGCAACTAGAGCTGCCTAGATAAGCCCAGAAAAAGGAACACGCTGTTCCTTCCCAGCGCTGGGGCAGCACAGCCAGGCCAGACCCACCAAGCTCGTTCGGACCTCGGCCGCTCCACCGCACTGCTCAGCACAGGCAGGGACTCTTAGGGACCTCTGCCCGGCCAAACCACACTGCAGCGCCAGACTGCTGTCAGTGCCTGCCCCATTCACTACCCCCTCACCAACACCTATCTAGTCTTGCTGAAACTCAAATATTGGCAGCTACCACTTCTTTTTCATCTCCCCCCCCCCCCACACCCCAAGCAAAACACTGGCAGAAACAACTTATTTCTGTGAGCCCCTTTCCGTATGAAGCGCAGAACTGTAAGCAATTAAGTTTTATCCAGCACCACTGGAAGTGAACACTGGTCACAAAGCATCCTCCAGGTCTTCTGGAGGATTTCAGACAGAAAAGTCCAGAAGATGACTCCAAGCTCGGAGCTGAATCCCAATTTAGCCTACTTAAGCCTGCATTACCCTCCTACCCAGACATGACAGACTGCTTCCTTTACAGCCTACTTCCTTTGAGGTGAAAGCAAAACAGTGACTCGAACACACACCCTTCTGGCCTTCATCAGATCCAATTATAGAGATCAACCACACAGAGTGCAAGATCTGAAGCTGTACACAGCCACCACATACCTACCTGAAGAACAGCAGATCTCACAGAACCAGGAAATACACACCACAAAACAAGGCAATGTTTTGTTTCGGTAACTGAAACTCTTCATGAAATAGGTGGGTCTTCAAAAAGACTGCACTCACTCATGTTATTTGAACAAAAAAAAAAAAAAAAAAAAAAAAAAAAAAGAAAAGTGGCATGAAAACACAAGCGAAGGAAACAGAAGGAGCACTCAAGAGAGAAGACTGGGCAGACCAGAGGAAAGAGGAGTGCAATGAAGCAAGATGAGAACACAAGCATCCAAGCAATGAACTTCACAGCGAATAATGGAAAAGCAGAAGCAAGAGGTTTTCAATCAATAGTAAGCTGTAGAGAAGACATGTTGTTCCGGTTGCAGATCTGTCAGAATGGTCCTGCAAAAGCTCTTTATGGTACCTGAAGGATGATCAAATTGCTTGCTCCTGTTCACAAAAAAATCTGGAAGAATGAATATAGCTTGTGTTTGAAATGCTACACATGCACCTTTTATATCTCGTGTGGCCAAAAGCTCGTGTAACATTTCTAAAGTAAATAAGGATTTTTATTATTTTTTTTTTACAAAAGGAAGGATTACAAGTATGTTTCACTGAAATTTAGCACACAATTTTTCTAGTGGCCACAGATAAATTACTGTCCCTCAGCATGTATTTAGGTGCACGTTACTTGTCCGTTGAAAAAGGTTGTGAAAATTCCTAGACTACAGAGATTTTCATTAAAACACTTACTTAGGAGACAGCATGCACCTGAGAGTTCAAAGGCTCCTTCATCTACCACAGAAAGGTACTCTGGGATCCAGTGGCTGGAATTCAAACTTCGGTCCAAAGCAAGATGTAAGTTAAATGCTGTAAGAGCTGAATCAAGTGGAAGGTCCAGCACAACACCATACATTAAATCTTTGCAAGGATATATGCATCCTTCTGTGACCTAAATTAAGTACCTTAACTGTAACAATTTAAACAGCTGTAGGACTCCTTTTCATTATACACACCAGAACAAGCACTTAGGGTATTTTCTGGCCTTAAAATTCATTAGCTTGTATTGTAGACAACAAACTGCCAGTTTAACAAACTGTACCAATGGAGGAGGGGGGGGAAGTCTCTCTAAACAAACTCCACAATCTTATCACAAAAGTGTTAGGAAACAGTTTAAAATAGAGAATGCTAGTTTCCGTACTCTCTTTTCTGGCAGTAGCTCAAAAAGTTAAGTCATGTTTACTTTCCTTAATGGAAAACCACCACTCGCTCTCCCCCTAACGTCAAGACTAATCATGCTTTGAGTACTGGCAAGCAGAAGTTTGGCTGAGTCAGCTGCGCCTGGGCAAGCTGACATACAGTGCAGGACATAAAGAGTGATTTAATGAAACAGAAATTAATTTAGCTTCTTCTTTTTCATGGGTATGCTGTATGCAGCACAAAATTTTTCCAGGAGTATCTTAAGGTTTCAGTTTTGTTTTTAAAGTGAAGAATGAACTATACAGCATAGTTCAAGAGCCCTAGTGTTTTATTGGGCTTTCAAGACCCAAAACACAAAGAAGTCTTCATACATAACTAAGTACAAGGCAAAGATCCTATAAACACTTGCACAGAATCAGGATTTCATCTTTAGATAGAATTTTTACATGTATCCACACACACAAATGTGTAACTAAATTTTTATATAGAACTTTTCCATAAAACACAGAATTCAAAGTAAATTCTAATCTTTCCATATTTGCACACTCCAATTTGCAACAGAATGTAAATAGGACTCGACACCCCGTGTCAGCCTCACAAGAATAGCTAACTTAGCTAAATCTCTAGGTGCACTGTAGTGAAGTAAAGGTAGAAAGTAACTTTCCCAAACATAACACAAAACACGCTTCTTGGTGCCGTTTACCGAGGAAAGCAAGACACTACCCAGCTCATTTGTCTACCTACACTGCATTTAGTTGAACAGATAAGCAATATCACTATGCTGCTCTAAATTAAGTATGTAAATAAAACCCTTCAGTTTTTCCTTGAACACTCTTGTACTAGAATGAGTCTTCAAACTCCATCAAAATGTGATTTATACCAGAAAAATCTTAGTGCAAAGATACTGCTGCTTTATGCAATATTATCTTGTATTCATTCTTTTGCAAGACATTGCATTGCAACGAGAAGTTTTGAAGCACACAATGATTTCTTCCCCTGCAACACCTACTAAGTAAGTGTGTTTAACTCAGTTGGCTGTAGAGAAACAATCTGCTCAAAACCCCCATAACCCTGCTCTCCAAAGCAGTTTCATAGCAGTAGTAATTCAAAACTTCAGGCCCAAGTTTCACTGTAAGTCCCAAACATCCAACCTTTTTGAAAGCAGGATTTTTAATTTTATCTTACTCCTCTGAAAAAGTAAATAAATCTCATTTTCACAATGCTTTGGATTTTTACGTTAAAAACATGTTACAAAATTGCTAGGTAACTAAAATGGGTAGTTAACAGTATCAGAATTATGACATTTCACATTTAGCATGAACAACTCTTCGCATGACACTCCCAGAAACAGCCCGTGCTCTTCAACCAAGAATATGGAGGCAGATTAACAATTTGGGTTTATGTCCCTTATTCTTTAATCTGCAAATTTAACAGAATTAGGAAACAGAAGAGAAATACAAGGAGTACAATAGAGTTGACCAATTATACAAAATCTCATCAATTCTACTTTACATTTCATATGCCACTACATTATTTTGC
Organism: Falco naumanni; assembly: GCF_017639655.2. Classification (NCBI taxonomy): domain Eukaryota; kingdom Metazoa; phylum Chordata; class Aves; order Falconiformes; family Falconidae; genus Falco; species Falco naumanni. Next base: position 2,788,427 of record NC_054072.1, read on the forward strand.
TTTAGAAGTTTTCCTTGACAAGGTGCTGGAGGACTTGGCGCAGGTATACAATGCTGACAATGGAAATATTTTATTAAGTGCTTCAGGAAAAGAAGCGAATGATCCCAAGTCAATAAAAAAAAAAAAAAAAACAAAAAAACCCAAACCCAAGCAATCTTTCAAAAAATTATTCCAGTCTATAAACAGCAGCTTCAATGTTCATGTAACCCAGAACACAAGATTCATAAAACGCTATACAAAGCAGTCCTGTAAAAAAAGAAAAAAGAAGAAAGAAAAAGAGAAGAAAGGCGCAGCATGAAGTAATTTCAGACAACCAGTTTTGTGAGAGCTTTAATGGCACAAAATGTTTATAAGCTACAACTTATACATGTACTGTAAACTGTATATAATGTTACAAAGTGCTAACTAATTTATGAAGAATGCATAATCACTTTGGCTCAGTTAACTCCAATATTTCAACAAATGTCAATTAAAAAATTTGAGTTTTGAACAATCTTCAGCTTTCACTTTTTAAAACAGTAAGTAAATATGCATTTGCTGCAGTTAAGTTAGCCTGCTGCATTTTTAATGTGCGAGTTTATTCTAGGCCAGTTTTCACTGAATGTAAGAAAAACAAAGCCTGCATTTTTTTTCCAAAACTGTAAACAGGTATAAAGCTTTTTAAACAACATTTATCTTAACAAAACTTCAACTATCAATAGTTGAAACCCCTTTTCAAATTATACAACAATCTGTTTCTGTTCACTGTAAAACTAGAAGTTGTAGGCTTTCATCCAAAGCTTATAGCAGGGTATCAATAAATACTGCATTGTATCATAGCAAGTGTTACAGTGATCATGTATCCATTCCTCATCTATAGTTTTCACAATTTTTACTTCATGGCTCCTTCAAATATTATAAATTGTCTTGATACTCTAGCCACAAGCTTGCAATATTAATCATCAGATATTCTGAAGAACTACCTTTTAATTAAGGGGTAATTTTTTTTAAAAAAAGTACTCCCTACTTAGTAAAAATCTGTTTTTCGACTATTCCAATTTCCATACAAAACAAGGTGCTGTAATTAGAACTGAAAGTGTTTCAGCCTTTCTCCTGTCCCCTCAGTTTTTAGGACTGTAAAATGATGTACTATCTAAAACACCCTTCACCACTTCCCCCTTCCCTCCCTCACCTTTGGGTGAAACCCAATATCCACACCTGAAACAAATACACGGTAGTGGGCAACTCAAGTGCCACTAGTATTGACAACTAAAAGAAAAAAAAGATGTCTTCAAGAGAATTTTTTGTTAGACTGCCCTTTCACCCTGAAAGCATTCTCTAACAGCATTCAGAAGTAGAGAATAAAAGTAAATACAGTTTAGAAGTGGATTTATACTTACCTTTTCTTACTTCCTGGGAGCTAACTAAGTTCTTTTAAAACCAAATCTCAATCGGGATTTAGCTTCTATGCACCAATTGTTTCAAGCAATCACTGCTGTATCAAATAATCAACTTTATAAAGTCTGATGCAAGCAAACAATTATAGATAGCTGTTCTCTCCATACCGGCCGACTATATTTTCTTATAATTTTCTACAAGTCAGCCTACTGAACTTTTTAATTAAATGAGATTTTTGCTAGTTTTAAAATTAGCATTGGTTCCCTAAATACTTAGTATTAAATTCTATATCATTTTTTAATATATTCATATATATATAAAAAAAGAGTATTCTATCCTTCAGAGTCATGCTACATGTTCTGAAATCCAATAAAATCTATTTAAGGACACGACTGCCCCGATGCTTTGTAACAATTTGGTACTAAAGCTTCACATTTTGAAAAGAAGTGTCACTGAAGGAGGACAAGGTTTAATGTTCCCTAAGATAAAAGTTCAACAACATTAGTGAGAAGTCTATCTAACATGAGACACCACAAGTGACTTTCAGATTCCATTTATCCCCAAAGGAGATTGTACAGTAAACAATGAGAGATAGGAATATTGAAAACTCATTTGCAGAAGACATTTCAGAGCTTGACAACTTCTGAATCTTTATGCACCTGCAAGATTGTCCCCCTAAAAGATTAAGTCAAACGCTTTACTTCCTGAAACTGCCATGTCATCATAATTGTAAATGGTTCCACAACAAACAGAATCATATCCTTTTATACAGAGTCTAACTACACCTACAGCTGTTGGGTTTTTCCTTAATTTAAAACTACTTTTAAAAGGAAAATTTCACATTTAAAATTTTCCCTTAAGAAAACAGGTAAGGAAAAGAAAAGCTTCTTCACATGCAAACAATGCGATTTTTCTAATATTTTCTAGGCATCAGACAGGTTTTCCTACAAGGAATAAGGAGCTGACTTCATAGAAAAGACAAGATTACAACAATTACCTAGTATTAAAATATGCTGATGGATTTAGTAATCCTACTTTAAAATTTACGCAGTCTTTGCCTCCTGCAAATCAAATGGTGTTAGCTAGTAGAAGGGGCCAAGTACACTTCCCCCAAAAGCCGATTTAAACTGTTTTTTATTGCCAGGGATTTCTTAGTTTATATCACAACCAGCTTGTTTTTCAAAAGAAAAATTCATTTTCACTCCAATCAATAATTTTCTTCCAAAGAGACTGTTAATTTTATCACCATAATACAGTCAACATTTATACCATGCACAACTGCAATTTGTCAGGTTGCACTAAAGAGGCAACAACATCACTGATAAAATTAAAACTTGCTGGTGGCATTTTGCATTGAGAGAAGCCCTTGCAACATATAGACAGTTGTAAACTCCATTCAGCAACTCTGACGTGTCTTGCAGGCCAAGAGGCAGGGGAATGGGAGGAGAGAGGGAAAGAATGTGGATAGCGAAACACCTCAACAGAGTTCCAACACAATACTGAATTCCAGAGTTAGCGAAAACCTGGATATGTAAGGAAAGGGTGAAGTCAGGGTCATGCTTAAAATGGTCTCAAGTCAAATGTACTAAAATGAGACAGTAACACCTTCACAGGTCACGTGGATTTCCAGGTTTTGCACTCCATCTTTCAATAAGTGCTGGCTGAAGGGGTGGTCAGTCGTTTTCCAATGTAGATGCTGAAATAAAAAGTATAAGGCATATCGTATTTCACAGAAATACTCCCTGTTTTCCAAACAGTCCTCACACACTCAGCTGTTCTCTTTGTCTTGCAAAGCAGAATCTGATGAGATTCTTCCAAGGACTTCTCTTCTACAAAATCACTTAAGAGTGAGATTTTCAGATGAGCCTAGAAGGACTGAGACTATCAAGTAAAAGTGGTTTTCTTCCAGTCCCAAGCTCACTTGAAAACCCCAGTCCCAAAGCGTTTGTGTTGTTTGTAGAGGAACTGACACAGGGCTCCTGAAACAGCTGAGCAACACTCTCAGGTTGTTACAGTAAAACAAATAAAGTACTGCCTATAAAGGGAGGGGGTGAGCTTTAAAACACTAAGCATTGAGGATCTACGCAAACACTGACCTCTAACAAATAAATCCAGGCAAGATTTAATTCGTCACAGAAACACACAATTTTGCTACAGTGCAAATATCTTACAATATATTCTCACATACTCTTACCCTCCTAATTTCTTTGACAGTTTAAAAGAATTTAAAGAGACACTTGAACTACACTCCCAGAAACAAATATGAAGCTAAATAAAAACACATTTCAAGTACATCTTTGCCCCAACACAGAAGAGCATAAGACAGATAAACATAACGTAAGGACTTAAGCAAACTGAGAGATTGTGTTGGATTACGCTGGCAATGAAAACATTGCTGAGCAGAGTCACAGCTGACCCTGCAGAACACATCCAGTAGTTCACATATCTTTCTTTAACTATTCAATCCTTGGCTTTCAGTAATATCAGGCAACTGCACCATTAGACATGGAAAATTACAGAGTATGTGCCATACACACAGAACTACAGTGTCATTATTCATACAACCTGTTTTTGTAATGGTTAGTAGAAGTTACAGCAGTTTTCCACCTATTCTGTTCTTCCTTTCCCTACATTATAAACGGCAGCATTTAAGTAGAAGGTGTGAATAATCAAATGACACATGCTATAATTGCAAAGGTTATCTGCAAATTCATGCTAAGCCATGCATTTTCAATATAAGAAACTAGATCTATTCTAGAAAAAAAACCATACTAAAATGGCTGCAAAGTTTTAGTTGCTGCAAAGTTTTCCTGCATTTCAAAAAGTACACCAAGTCTACCTTGAGCAAGGTGCAACAATACTCTAGTTATTCTAGATAAAGCCCTTTTCAGCAGGCACCTGGCATACAAGTAAAGTAGCAAAGCAAAGCCAGATGCAAAAGTTGAAGTGAAAATTAGGTTAATACTTACCCTAGTCCCAAAGCCAAAACATGAGATATGAACAGAGATGGAATGAAAACCTTAAGAAATTCTGCAGAGAAAATGCCACCTTTTTTCATCGCTCCACTTTTTCTCATACTTAAAGACACTGAACGTTTAGGATGTCTGAAATGAAATTCCCTGAAAGAAGAGGGGGAGGGGGGAGAAATTCAACAAGATTTGTTTCTTTACTTTTTTTTTTTCTCTTCACACAAACGCACAGATCTCTGTAGGAACACTTTTTTCAAAAGTACAAAGAGCTAGAGATCAAAGCAAGAGATCCCTTACACAGTGTAAGGAATCAAAGATAATAATAGGAGGTATTGTGGAGAGACCACTTACACAGACAGTACAGAGACAAAGGGAGCAGTAGCTGAAGAGAGAGGTAGGTCCGAGAGAGGGAATTTCAGGATGTGATTTGTTAGCAAGAGCCTTGTTTGTTGTTCCAAACAGAGACACAGAAGTCTGCCAGAATTAAACAGCATCCTCTATTTTAATAAAAATGCTTTGCATTCAAGGATCTCAACGTTTCCCCTTCCGTGGATGAACATTACATATTTTACATAGAAAGAAAAAAAGGTACAGAGAATTTAGGAGACTGGCCCAAGGCTATTCCATTCAATAAGCCAAAACTAAATCCCATGAATCCCAGCTCCAAGTACCCAGCTCTCCCAATAATTATAATTTTGTCAAGAAAGCTTGTAATCAGCTTGCTGTGGATTTATACTCCTTTCAATAAAAAGGTCATTCTGTTGCTATTAAGATTTTCATACTTCATTGTTTTGACTTTTTCTAGCCTCCCCAAAGAGAAATTTTTTCTAAGACAATCTTATTTGGAGAGCCAGAGTAATTCCATGCAATTGCGACTTACAATTCTTCTCTCCTTCATACAAAAGAATATACATTAAAAAAAGTTTAACTCACTTGGGAGGAATGTTTTCAGGCCTACTTGACCAGTCTGACACCCAGTCAGCACTTTTCTTCAAAACTTCCAATTCTTTCTCTCCTTCTACTGCTTCTTCTTCAGACTGAAAATATACAGGGGACAAGCCTCACATCACTCAATTAGCTCCTCTTTACAGTGTTAAATTGAGAGCAACAATAACAGTGGTAAAGTGATAAGCACCAAATGGTGGCACCTGACAAACTAGGGAGTGTTCTTGGCCTATTGATTATTTAGAAGAGATTTTATTATGCTAAGAGGACAATCTTCGGAAGTCAGTCTACTACAAATTCTAGCACTAGACCCAGGCCTTCCACATCATTGCAAGTTGTTTGGTTTTATGAGGGCTAACAGAAAAAAGTATCATTTTAATCCTAAAAGTAATAAACCAGCATTATTGCAAAAAATATTAAAGTGTAATTACAACTGGCAAAAAGTTGATGGCATTTGATTTAAAGCCTACAGAACATAGCTAAAGCACAGAAAGACAACCAAATAAAAAGGTTTCAAATACAGTATTTTGACTTTTTTTAAAGGTGTTACTAGTCATTTAAAATTTATATTACTTACAACTAGCAGCTTCTACTGGGTGCATCCCAGGTGCAGTAGGGAAAGGCAAGCACTCACTACAATTGTCTTGCTCCAAAGATTTAACATTACGTCATCAGATGCAAATGTTACCATATAGGAAAAAATTGAATTAAAAAGGACTGGAGAACGCTACTGACTTCAGTACAAACTCTTCCTTAGTATTTAAACAATTTCCTGAGTGGTTTTTAGTAAAACAAGATAAACCACGTACAACATTAAAGTAGGAACCACACCAAAAGCAGGAGTAATCAAATACAACAGTCGTGAAAGTGAGCTGGCAGCGCTAACCAACAACCTCACTGGGATCGTTCTGGCTCTGCAGGGCAGAACTGCAACAGCCCTACTATTTGGCCAGGTCTTTGAAAACATTAAATGCGAGGTTTCATTCTTCCAGGAATGCTTTTTATTTATACTGCTGAAGACAGCAAATTCTATTAAATGATTAAACCAAGAGTTCAGCACTAGTCTCCTCTCAGTTTGTACTATGGAGATTACTCACTATCATGTGAGCTGACTATCTGTAAAGCAATAAACCGAACACCCTGAAAACTTGTGCAGAAATATTAACATTTCAAAGACAAAACAAAATAGGTTTCACATACACAGTGCAAGCAGTGTTGAACAATAATGTAACTGCTACTAAATAGGGCATTACTCAGCTTTAGAGTTGGAGCCTCATTTTCCCCTCTCACTCCAAAGCTATTAATCCTAAAAGTCAAATTTCAATTAATACAGAATCTAAGCCTGAACAGAGTTCACTAACCCTCCCTCATTTTTAAAAATAATTGCTCTGGAATGTGTTTTAATGTAATAAAACTTTATTCTGAAAACAATGCCTTAAAAAAAAAGATAGTTCACTTAAACTGACATAAGCTTGAGTGTACAAAAATTATTTACTAGACCTATTTATAGGCAGGTACTATATAAAGTTCTAATAAAAACCAGGATTGAGTAAAAACCTCCAAGTACAAGACGAGGAAACGGAAACAGCCTTACCCAAATGACTAAGGAACACCTCCAAATTTTGAATAAATAAGGTTTGTAAAATGCATTTGCTAGTACTGCAACTAACAACCAAGTTTAGGGTTCCTGAACGAAAAAAGGTAAATTGCTAGCAAGCTGCAGTGTGATGCTTTTTTTTTCCTGACATGTAAAATACATAACATTTCAGACTTCTGACATGACAGAGAGCTTGCTCTACCCCTCAAGTACTCCCAGTACTTGGGATCTATATAAATACATGGTCCACATACAATAGCCACAACTTTAAAATATATTTTTTAAAAGATAACATATTTTAAAGGTTAATGAAGAAAATACCTGAGAACTACTGTCTTTACTTGTGTGCATTTCCACATCAAAAGTTATCTGTCCATCTTCTTGAGGTGAAGGGCTAAAGAAAAATTGATTGCATTATGTCATTTTGTCATACTGAACCGTTTCATCTAAAGAATCATTAGCGTAAACAGCATCTCAGCTGAATCATTTCCACATGCACTTCTGCACACAATTCAGAAGACTTACACACTACGCTACCCTTCAGATCACAAATATCACTATTGGCAAATCTTCCAAACCCCCTCACCTTTTCCATCTTTTCCCCACTTATAATTCTACCTTTCTCAACAGGGTTGACCATCCTTCCCCTGGAGCAAAGAAAGCACTGCCCAAAACTTCAGCTGCTACACAAAAGATGTAGATCCCTTCCTTCTTTTAGGTAACACTGCCAGTATCGTGAATTATACCTCTTTTTGTATCATTATATGCAGAAATATCACACATCGAAACATCTTTTAATGTTTGGCAAGAATACATACTCCTCTTGTTAGCCTCACTTTGAATATTACAAAACTGGTAATCTACTTGAGATATTAGTCACCTCGATCAAGGAAGCACTAGAGAATTTAAGTCAGGAACAATACAAAATGCTCTATGATGCACCAAAGCAGGTGTCTCTCAATAGAACGCCCAGGGCATCTTTTTAACCTGACTTAAGCTTTCATGAAAAAGGTGTATTTTAGAAGCATCCAAATAAGAACCCAGAACACCACATTTAAGAACAACTTGCTGTTTACAATGCAAAATATCAAAGTACCTCCCCTTTCCTGTATATTACTTTAACTGCCAAAAGGGGAAAAAAACTAACAAGAAGTTAGTAAGTGGAAAATTAAGGTAAAAATAAGGAATCTGTTTTCATTCGCTTAAAATGTGGCTAGTGACTGAAAAATCCTATGCTAGTAAAAGAAACCATCCAGCCACCATCTAGCAAACATTCCTGGTTCGACTGCAAAGTACAAAACTACTGAGAGAGCTAGTCTCTTAGCAGCATAGATGTAACAAACTTAAATTTTCTACAAATGTAACCATTCTATTTGAAGTACTGGTCTGGATTATTTTCAAACATTCTACTACATTCAGTAGTTAAATCAGGCCTCACTAGTTTTAAATAGCTTTTACATCCATCAACCACTTTATAAGCTACACAGTAGACATGACAGACAGCATTCACCCAGCAAAACCAAAGGAGACACAAGCAGAAGGACAGATAAAAATTATATACAGAAACTGCTCAAGGATTTCCAAAAATGCCCCAAAACTTGTAAGAAAAATGGTATAATGAAAACATAAGAATATCATAATGCTCACATCTGCCTCGAAACATTATATTGTTAGGCAAGAAACATTTTGCCTTCACAGGAAAATAAGCAGAATACTGAAAGCAAGGAGTACAAATTCTGACAATCCTTTTTCCTGTTTAGTCCAGTGATGTGTTTCATTATGCTTAACTAAACACAAAGCACGTGTACATAACGTTATTATTAAGAAACCAGTAAAATTAGGTATTTTTTATACCATATGTGATTTATGACAACGTGAATTTTAACTCTGTTGTTGATGTGACTTTCCCGCTCCTGGATTCCTTAGCTTTTTGTAGCGACTATGTATTTTTCAAGTCAGATGTCATATTTTACAGCCAACTACCATGAGCCAGCAAGGACTCCAAATATTGGAGCATGTCAAACTTATAGCTAAGAAAAAGCTTTACCCCCTCCATTAGTGTCTACAGGATAAATCCTGCAATAAATTGCATGCAGGACAGCAAACATTTCTTTACCTGTCACAGTGGGAACTCCCTCTTGAACTGCTCTGTCCTGATTCATGCTGGGCATCCAGGAGAATTTTTTCCATGTCTCCATTGTGGATGGAGGATGATGAAGGGACATGTTCCAGACCTCCGTTTTTCCCATTGCCATTATCGTTGCTATTGCCATTGCCGTTCATCTGTAACTCCACCCAGGAACCTGTTGGGGCAGCCAGATGTCATTTCATTAAAAGCAGTGGAACTAAAACACATCTCATGTTTATCAATTTACACAGAAAAAACACGAATATATGGTGAATTCAGATAACATACACTGCTGCTGGGAGAAAGCTCATAAACACGTACTGGAGACAAGAGTGACATGTTCCCTCCTCTTTCATCAACAAACACAACCCTAAAAAGTTATGTTTTGTTGCAACCTACCTCTGGGGCTAGTCAAACAAGATGTCCCCTCTCAAGTATTAATACTTTAATAGGCCACATTTCTCTCTGCGTTTTGAAGCTTCAGTTACCTATTTATCGCCAATTACACTAGCCACCCCACTTCCCTGTTCTACCTCTACACTCCTTTTTGGAACAAAATTTTCATCCCCTAGCCCCCTACTGTTCAACTCCCCTGTCTGCAATTTTCTATTCTCCCCTCTACTTCCAAAGGCCCTGAATCAAACCCTGATTTTCATATACACCAGGCAGGCTGCCATTCTCAGGCCTCATTCAACTTTCTTTGCCCTGGCCCTCTGACAAACATCTCCCATTCAATACCATCTGCCACCTCTCCTATCCTACCGTACCGCAACTCAAACATCACAAGCTTGAGGCAGGCATTATGTCTCCTCACACAGCCAAACTACCACACTAACATGCATTTCATTGCAGTTAGATTAAAAGATTTCACTTGCTAATAAGCCAAGATAAAGAATGGAGTAGCAGGGAAATCCAAAGCTCTCACATGTAATAACAGTCAGCAATTTCAATGGCAATCACTTCAGCCTCTTTTTTTCTCCCCCTTTTTTTTCTTTCCTTAGCCAGGGAAGGCTGTATAGCCCACAAATTGAGATTTACTGTTTCCACCACCCGCCCTCCCTTTTTTTTTTTTTCTGTAGTTATACATATGGGATATCCATGTGTGCACTGGGATTAAAGCAGCTGCTAAAAAGTTCATATACTCCATATTTCAGGTGAGTATTTTTATTTTTTTTAAATGTCTTCACTTGTATTTTATGTGCAGATTAACTAAATGCAAAACAATATTTACTGGTATGGTATGTTCACTAGTGACATGTTTCAATTGGAAACTAGTGAAAACAAACAAGTTTTGGAAACACTCTTAATTCATAAATATACCAGTAAAGTCCTGAAGCGTAAAGACAGAATAGACTTCTACTGCTCTATCTGACACTCCCTACCGAACTGCAATTCCAACCTTCTCATGTAGGCAAACAACAAGAACGATTTCACTATACAGCCACTTTATTAGCCATAATTATGGAGAGAAAGATCTCCCAATCTCTCAAAAGCATACCGTTTTCGATGCAACATTATTTCCCATTATTGGTCAGATAATGATTTCGCACACATATATTATGTCATCACAACTCCTATGTAATTTAATTTACACCACCTGAAGGCAAGCACTTTCACATTTTTTGTGTTTCATTGATTTTTTTAAGTTTTGACATCTTCATTACTGAGGCAAAAATATTCAAGAAAAGAAAGCCTGATAATACAAATACAACAGCTAAAACTACACTCTAAACCCTGTTTTTACAGGTTCTAAATTTTAACACTGATTGCTTGACTTCTGAAATGCACCTTAGAGTGCCTGCACATGTTTTTTACAGCAAAGTTTTGGCTCTGGGAACTGCATCAGTGACACAGGAAGGGATTTATGTCATAACGAGTTCACCTGTTTTCAGCTTGATTTTGTGAAGCTGAAACAGAGTTTGTCCTTTGTACCAATTAACTATGCCATTATACTGATGACCACGGAAGCATCATACTCTTAAGAGTCCCGGTGGTTTACAGTCTGGTTTCCCCAAGTTGTATTCACAAACAAGGAATTTAGGGTGTGCACAATCATACGATGTACACCAACCCTGTACTACATACTGGGCTTTTCAGATAATGAAGCATTAACTGGGAGAAGGCAGCCTTTGCTCAGGCTAGTCAGCATGAGACGCAGAGATGGTATTATTTCAGATTTCTGATGATTGCAGGTGTCTAAATTTCAAAGTAAAAAGGCCACGCTCTAAGAACTACATCAGGAAGGTGGCTTTGCCGTGCAGCAACGCCTTCACAGCAAGGCGCCACACATGCAAAAAAACTCAACACGTGGCACCTGCAGTTAGAAGACAAGTTAGGCCAGAAGGCTATACATTCCCCAAGAGCCATTTTGGAGTAAAGAGCATCTAATGGGAAAACTATAATGCTCAGGATCTGCAAAGACATCTATTATTAAAAAATCAGCAGTGAGCGACAAACAGCGTGAGAGGAACAGGGGCCAAAGGTGTAAGGGGATGTCTTCCTCTGACAAGCACAGGCAGGGAAAAGCCCAGCAGAAGATGATCAGAACTGGTTGCTCTAGTATGCAGCTATTAAACACACCTCCACAGCACTTAAGATTATGCACAAATAAAATCTTTGTTAACATTTATCCCAGACTGACAAAACTTGCCGTTTATCTAAAATGTGCTGCGGTCATACTAGGAAGAACATTCAAATTAAACTGTGAGTAAAGAGTCCCGACGAGTTGAGCAGTAGTTTACATGACAAGCAGCACGTTCTCCATCTGACCTCACTTTTAATGAGTCAAAATACATTCAAGGAAGCATAATCTGACATCAAGCTAAAACATGCTACATACTCCCACTGGCAGTCACAACCGGTTTGTGAGATGGGATTCAGAGAGCCCTAGTACTTTCAAAGACTGATTAGAGGGACAAAAATCTCTGCTTCTTTAAAAAGATGCACAGGAATGTATTTGAGAACAAACTGCCCAAGTAGTAAGCCAGCGCTTTGTGCCCCAAGCTTTCTTCAAAACTATGAAAGTTACATTAATCACCTACTCTTAAGAGAACTCTTGTTTTTATAATATTTATACTTGACAGTAAAATGGGAAACATGGTCAAGTTAAGAAATGCAGCAGCATTTTCCTCCGTTCACAAATCACATCACACACACTTTGGGGGAAAAAAAACAAAAACAAGCAGCTGCTTATATGAATGATATCTTTCTCCAAAATTGTCTGAATTTTGCCCATGCTCTAAGGCTAATTAATTTGCTATTAATTGATATGCACTGACTTTAATTACAAGTTTTTCATAACTGGGGGACTGTTTAAACAACAGTAGCCAAACGTGTGGAGGAAGAGCGTCTCATTTCTCATTTTGTTTATTCACTCAACAATTTCACTTGGGGGGGGTGGAGATATCAAGGACAATATATAAATTATATAAACATCTATATTACATATATATTTATATAAATAATCAAACTAGTAGTTCACAAGGAGCCTGAGCCATGGTAATTTTGAATAAACTGATGTCACTTCTATAATGCAGTACACCATTAACAACAAAAAAAAAAAAAAAAAGAAAGAAAGAAAGAAAGAGAAAAAGAGAAAGAAGAAACAAAAGCTGTTCAGATTCCCATAGTGGTAATTATTAAGCAGATTTTCCATGACAGAGCTAGATGGGTTCCTCCCTAAAGTGGGATTTCTTCTTTTTGTCAATATGTAACAGAGCTTTATAATAATTAAAATACGCAAAGAATCTAGAATTCCCAGTGGAAGCAAGCCTTTTTTTTTTTCCTTTTCTTTTTTTTTGTGAACCCAACAAAGTATAGGTTCAGTTACTCCCAGGTCTTCTGACCCTCGATTCAAGTACGAAGGGATCTTTGAATGAAAGGCCCTAAACATGCAGAAACGACGTACAGAACAAAATGAATAAGTGTCTAAGCTCATTAGCCTGAAAAAGTTCACTGGAAAGCTTACATAATGGCAGAAAATGTACCTATAACACCAAAGCATTGTGGAGCAGCTGAACATCTGAAAGCAGCACTAAGCCTACATGGAGCTGATTGGTTGCATATGTTTTGTTCACGGAGCACAGACTATCAAACATCTCCTCTCATACCTTGTGCTCACCACCTTCAGTAATCACATTGATTTTGCTAAGCCTTTACGTGCTGATCCAGCAGTAAGATCTACGTGGGCAGATCCAGCACAGGCTTACAGTGCACTCATCTCTTGTTGCTCCTACTTTACAGCAGATTAATGTGTCCCATAGAGTAAGTTAACATACTAACAGAAAATAAAAAGGAAACATTAAAATACAGAGTATCAAAGATCGCAGTTTCTGAAGTAAGCATTGTTAGGTACTAAGCATGTTGCAACTTTAAGACAGCATAATCGGTCTTTTAATACGCTAACAGCCCTGAATAATTTGTTAAAATACCTATTTGACTCAGGTGAACATTGCTGCAAACTGCCATCGTTATCACAAGAGGTAGTGTTACCACAACACAACAGCAGCATTATGAAATAGGCACCGTGTATTCTTCTTTAATACAATTCCCATTGAGTTACAGGAGATCAGCCAACCAACGTATTTCGCGGTCAGTTAAACTTCATTGTAAACCACGAACGTAACAGTTAATGATTAATACAATTTATTCACCTCTTCAACTGCAGTATCCTTAATAATTACAAACAAATGAAAGGACACGCTGAAGCAGCTGTATAAAACGAGGGGAAAGCATCTGCCAAGTAAGTAGGAGAGCACACATAAAACCCACCGATGTGCCCTACCAGTGTTATCCGAGGAACAAAAGGATGCAGCAGGGCAGCTGACATAGATGCCGGATATAGAGGAAAATAGCTCACGTCAGTGGTATTGACTCAGCCACTGAATAAACTCATTCCCACAGTCACGCTCCTCCCCCTACCCTGCTGTATCCCCATCTTAGCTGTTAATACCAGCCACCGAATAAACTCCGTTTAACCACGAAACAAACCTGCTCCCGCTCTCGGCTCGCCCCGAGCCACGACGCTAAGCTCCCTCCCGCGCCCGCCCCCCCCCCCAGCCCCGCCGCCTCAGCGCTCCTGTGAGGGGCGGCCCGGCCCGAACCCCCCGGCCTGGCCCGAACCCCCCGGCCCCAGCCCCCGCCCCAGCCCTCCCACCCGGCTCCGGCGCGCAGCCCCCAGCCCTGCGGCCGCCCCACCGTCCCTGCCCCCCTCAGGCAGCTCCCGCCGAGGCGCTGCCCCGGCCCGCCCCGGGTCCCCTCAGGCCTCGCCACCCGCCTCTCCCTCACGGGCCGCCGGCGCAGCCCGCCGAGGCCATTACAGCCGCTCCACGGCCCGGGTAAGGCGGAGGGAGGGCGGCCGCAGCCCCAGGGCAGCCCTCACAGCGTCCCCCGCGCCCCCGCCCCATTTGCGTTCCTTTGCAGACGCTAACGACGGCCGCACTCACTGTTGAGGCCCGGCTCGGTGTGCGTCCCCTCAGCCGGCGGGTTGTTGTTGTTGTTGTGCTGCGGCGGCTCGTGAGGGCTGGACATGGCGGCGCAGGAGCGGCGGCTGAGGCGACTGAGGGAGCCGCTGAGGCTGGGACAACAACAACAACAAAACCCCGGACTCCGCTCCGGGCCCGGCCACCCCGCCTCCTCGCACCGCGCAGGCGCGGGCCGCGCCGTTCCCCGCCCTCCCGCCGCCGCGCACGCGCCGCCCGGCCCGGGGCGCGTGCCGCGCACCATGGCGCTCTCCGTGCCTGCGCACGTCCCGCCGCCGCCGCCGCGCCTGCGCGCCACGGCCGGGCGCCGAGGGGAGGGGGCGCGGGGGGGGCTGCGCGGCGCTGGCCGCCTCCAGTCACGGGGAACCGCGGGCCGGCCCGCCCCGCTGGAGCCGTGGGACGCCAGTGTCCCGTCAGGAGAGAGAGCTAGAGCGTGCCTGCCAGCCCCGGCGTAGGCCGCGGCCGCCTTCCGCGCCCGGAGAGGACGAGGCCAGTCTGCACAGGCGAACCCGTGTCGCGGTGCCCATCAGGCCCCCAGCTCAGCCGAGTTCCCACATGAGGGAGTGCAACAAATCCCCCTCCGCAGGCGCAGCGGGTGTGAGGTAACCTGTCAAACCTGCGTGGCGCAATGGGCTCCCAACGCTGCCTCTCACATCAGGCTTGCTTTCGCCTCAGGTAATTTTAAGCCAAGAGCAGGTCCAAAAAATAAGAGCTAAGGCATTCTGTAAAAACTAATGGTCTTTAAGGTTTAATACCCACCTGAAATGATAGTGTTCAGAAGCCAAACCAACCTCTGCGTGGCAGGTTTTTTCATTATTGGCAGACTGTTGAGGTAGAGAAGATGGCATCTGTGTAATGAAATAGGGCTTGTTCTGCACTGGGATGCAAAAGCACAGCTACAAAAAGTGAAATTAGCGTGCACCACAGTTTCCTTTCAGTATGAAAATGAAGAGGCACCCTTAGGCTATTTATGCACATACAGCTGTACTGAGCATGGGAGTAATGCAGAATTCTGGGGAAGGCACATTCAAATGCAGTGAGATACAGATGCAAACATCTACCTTACCCTGCTGAGGTTTATTCATTTGTAGCATGGGTAGCTTCTGTACCAAGTACCTATTCTAAGTCAAACAATCACGTATAGAAGACAAGGTTCTTCTAAATTATTAATCTCAAGATTTCCAGAGTTCACTTTATCTTGCAAATCAAGCCAGTCAATTCCTCAAGGCAGAGTGACATTGCATAGGTACTTGGTATGGCTGTCAGCAGACCCTTTACTAAGATTCTTCTGTTTCTAATCTCCTTTTTCACTCACATTCTCTAACAGAAAGAACCAGCAAGACTAACTTCCTCGCAGGTGATTATTTAATTTGCCTTCACAGCTTGAGAAATGATGTTTACTAACTTCATTCCATTTGACATCACTTAAACCTCAAGGTTTATTTTGAGGCCTAGAGTCTTTCTGGGCAACTTTGTACCTTAAGTCCCATCTTGCACATCTATATACGAGCATTTTGCTTCCCAACAGTGGTAACGGAGCCTTTTATATCATAAACCCCACCCCATCAGCAGCCAAGAGAAAATAAATTGTCTTTTATGTTACTGTACCCACAGTAGGAGTTCAGTAACAGTAATACCATCAGAGACTGAAGTCACGCAGATACAGTTCCATTAATGTCCTTTCTTTTGTCATCTCCCTGTTACATATGGAAAGATGGAACTTTTGTGTCAGAACTATTTAAAGCTAGAGAAAAGCCTGTATGTACAGTTGTCACAGTCATCCCATACTACAATACCAGTTTCAAACGTTTCTCATCTTCTGTTTATCTATGCTGTGTTGACAAGCATCGGCATTAGAAATCCACCTTCCATAACACTGACCTTTCTTAGCAAATTGACTATATACCCGGCATGACTGTACCAGATGTCTAACCTGGTGGAAAACCTGGATTTCTCTGGGATATCACTGGAAAAGAATTAGCTACACATAGCAAAAAGCAAGCAATACTTTAAATAATTTAATAAAACAGCTATTTACGGGTAAAAAGGCCGCAGATACATTCTAGATTGGAATCAGAACAATGAGCTACTTAGGATTTTGAATAGAAAACCTGCCTAGGTAATCCTGTCCCACTTTGCAACCCTAACAATCACAGGATAGCATCACGAGTATTTGTCATCCCCATCATTCAGGAAGCATCTGCTATAATACTTGCGGTATGAATATTTATCAGTAAAGTGGGACTATTAGAATTTCTGAGTCAGAAATAAATTGATCAAGATTACAGAGTGAGTCAATGCAGAGCCAGAAATAGCATTCACAAGTCCTGACTTTCAGCCCTGTGCTCTTAACCACTACACAGGTTCCTTAAGTCAGTTGAATGATGTAATTAATGTTTGTAAAGTAATTTGAATCCTTGCATGGAAAATGCTATGACAATAGCAAGGTTGGAGAGGCAGAAAGCCACATGTTAATAGAAGAGAAACAATGGCCATTAACTCCTGGGATAGCCTTTTGTACTGAAGTGCAATAAAAAGGGTTTTCTTCTAGAAAGTTATAAGAAGCCTTTAATTTGATTGAAATCAAACAACTAACAAGCCACCTGATTTATCTCAAAGCGTCTCCCAGTTTTATTCTCATGGTTCCAAGATGTTCTAAATGTTGGAAGCAATTTAGGTAAAAAACGATCTAAAGTCTTAAAATGTGCTGCAATTACTTTTATTTTATTCATTTAGTACTTCTATGCCACAAATCTGAAAAAAACTGCTAACCTGTTGCTAAGATGGATGCCACCCCAGCATGTGGGAAACACAAAGGCAGTCCTTTCCCTGCACACCTCTTTTGGTGTCTTTATGCTGGAGGTAGCGATGATATTTACTGGGAATGCTTTTCTTTTATTTTTTATTTAGGAACAACTGATCAAAGTCCTTGCAGATGACTGGCAATTCCAAAGATGACTTCAAGGGACAGCCACACCACCTAACCTTGATCCCTTGCATTTCTGAAGCATCCATCTCTCTCTGGTAAGATCTTGCCTCCTGGTAGAGAGCACCCCCCCACAAAAAACTGCATCAGAAAAAACTGTGAACACTGTTCTCTTGTAAAAGATAGATTGTTTGCAAAAGGTTGAGATTATTAAAGCTCAAGGGTAGCTTTTTGAGAGAAATAGAATTCACGCTGTTTCTTAGATTCTCAGCTGTATCACAGCAGAAAGGAACATTTTCTGTTTCTATTCCCATCACTGCTATCACTTTTTTCCACTGCTCATTTTTACAAGCCCAAACCTTTCAGTACCAGGTTAAGTAAAGATGTTTGCCAAGAGCAAACAGACAAATCACTCGAGACAAGGATAGTCATTACAGCAATCTCACTTTCAGTACACCTCTCTGCACCTTGATTCAGTATGCCGATCCTTCAACTTAAAACAACTAATTGCATAGGAAAGGGCAAAAGGAAATACCTTTTGTTCAGTTAGAAGTGTCTGTTGGGATTTGGGAGGTTACACACCTTCCCTACAGCCCAAGATGAAGGGCTGAAAAACCAGTGCCCAGGAACTTACTTCTTAGCTCTGTCCTGCTAACATTCCAGAGCAGACAATAATAAAAGAAACCCCACAAAACTAGTATTCCATCATCCCGTGGCCCCTCTCCAAGAGGGGAAGAAGTACAGGTTTTTCCTTACCAGCACTAATTGAGCTTTTTCTAATAAGGCTGAGAATACAAGAATATGTAGTTAAATAAATGCTGGAGTGGAAGTTGTGCCTTAAGAGAGCAGTAAGGGGAAGCAGGGTATTGCTGCCTATTCAACATGTTTATCAAGGCAGCAGATCCTTCTCAGCAGGAAAACTGTGAAGGGACTTGAGCCACAGAGCTTGCCTACACCTCGGCATTGTACCTGTGGATAACTGGCTTATGCTGAACGTTAATTGTCGACAATAGCATCACTGTGGTTCAGAGCATGGCTGCAATCTTGCAGATACCAACAACTGAAGTGGTTGATGTTGGCATTTAGGTACCATCACTGGCTTCCAAGACACAACGCAAAGGAACAGAACCTCCTTTCCTGTATTGGTATTCAAATACTGAGACTTGAGAGCTTGCACTGTTTTCACTGGGCACTGGAAGAGACTGCTGGGGGGGGGCGCGGGTGGTGGCTGCTTTTCCATAACTCTGTGTGTTGGTGCAACATCCCCCCTCCCGCCTGGCAAGCTGCTTAGGAGAAGGCCTGAAAGTCACAACACAGAAGCTAGTAGAATGGGGCACTGCTCAGCATGCAGTAGGGAAGAGATCAGTAATTTCAAAAATACCTGTAAACAGAGAAAAGGAGAGGGACAGGAAAAAGGATAAAAAGCAACCTGACAAAATGTATTCTATGCATACTTTTATTAATAAAATATAAGATTTACAGCATATGCCAATGGACAGTGTGCTTAGAGAATTATCTAGTTGGATAAGTATGACACCAAAGTCAGTAGCTGGTTTTGGTGAGGATAAATTAAACCTCAGATGACATGCCAGGGATCACTGCTACTGACCAAATGAAAAATCTTTCCTAAAACTAGCTTTACAACCTCTGATTCCATCCCAGCATGCGCACAGCTGAGGTCCAAGAGGCAGTTTCGCTTTAATGTAGTATTGCTAGGAGGCTGCGCTCTGTTCTGTGTGAAATCTACCTGTTCCGTTCTGTGCCATCTTCACGTCCTCGCTTCTTTTTATGTCTGTGCTAAGCAAATTTTCAGGTATTCAGTGCATCGTTTGGGATACAGGTACGCACAAGAGCAGCAGTCTTAATACCACGACCCTCAGTCTTCCCAAAATAGCAGTTATTAAACCTACGCAGTTTTTCACAAAATGGAGATGAATTTTACCAGCTTTGATGCAAAAGCAGCATCTAATTACCTCTTTGCCCTTGCGATAAAATAAAGAATAATCCTTGGACCTGATCCTGTAAACACCTATACATATGATTAATGTTACTCAAGTTGTTTCCTTAACTATTAGCCAGTAGTCATTTGAGTAAAATTAGTCACATGCCATGTGAGTAGGGCCTGCTAGTTAGTTTATTCACCCATTGGAAAACAGTTTGTCCCTGGGGCAGTTATTTTTTTTTTTTTTTTTTTACAAGGCTAACAGGTGAGAGATAAAAAAAAAGGTAAAATCCTTACAAAGGCTCATGGTCAGGCATGCATGTTACAAGACAAATACTGTATTTAAGAGAACCAGATCTAATAAATATTAGAATTTTTACATTTTCAAACCACTGCACAAGGATTAAAAGAAATTAAAGTATGACTGCAATAGTAGTCTGGTTAACAACCTCTAACCCAGCCATAATTTTACAGCAGAAACGGTATCTTAGCTCATCAAATAATAAGAGGCATTGTAAAAACTACTGATAACTAAGCCACAGAAATAATTTTAAGTATCGGTAACTGAAAAGTGAAAATTTTCCCAGTCAAGGGGTAAGTTCACTGCAACTTTAAACTTCATTCTGAACATTTCCATGAAGGAAGAGTAAACCTAAAAGCACAATTCGCAAAAATACCTGGAGGTAAAAACTCATGAGCCTTATAAAGCATCAGTATCTAGTTCATCTTTGGATAAGCCTTATTTGCTGAAGAGTTTAAATCTCTCAAATAACTATGAACACTTATTTCATGCAGCTTCTGTACTCCACATATTTTCTGATCGTTGCACTATTCAACATTTCTGTAAGTGCAGTAACTTTGCAAAGCCAAAAGCTAGAAGAAACACTTGCATGGTAAAACTACATTTCCACTCAGTTACTGATAGCAATAGAATACAGAAAATAGAGCATCTCAGAATGCGGTGTAGTAATTACCTACGTAATCACTTGGTATTTCATACTACATAACATCACACTGCCAGACAACAATTCAGACATCCTTTTAAAAAGCCACAGGGGACTTCGTACTCTAAACAAGGCATTAAAGGTATTGTATCCTAAAACAAGGCATTAAAGAAACCAGGATGAAACTAAACATTAAGACGTTAGTCCCATAAAACGGATTTTAAAACCTGAAAATTTCCCATTTAAGCAATAGTTTAAAAAAAGAGCCTTCAAGGATCCTGGAACATTAACTGACCTGTTCAGATTATGGCAAAATCTGATGGCAGTTGATGGTTTTGAGATGGAAGTGGTCAACCCACACTATGGGTGGTATTCTTGTCATTCGTGAATGAATGCAGATACCTGTGAAATCCCTCCCTCTCTTCAGTCCCATGAAAAATGATTAATACTGGTTAAAATCATTACAAAAAACATCATTTTATTTTCATGCATCTAAGGTAAAACACAGAGTATTTGTATAAAGAGGTAGATTAAAAAAAAAAAAGAAAACAGATTCTCCATTCTTTGTCACTTTTATTCAGTAGTTTGTTTGTGGTTTTCCTTATTTTCTCTTTTTTTGGCGCCAGACACGGCAAGGAGTGATTACAGTCAATTGTTATTAAAACATTTGTTGCAACACAGTCGCCCTTTACCACTGACCCCAAACGGACCCATTTCATGTGCTTTATTTTGTTGGGGTTTTTTTGTTGTTTTTTTTTTTCTTCTATACACCACCACCAAGGCTAGGTGGAGGGGGATGAAAGGGAAAGGGGGAGTCCAGGAGGCCAGAAGGAGGAGGAATGCTACAAGCCACAGCAAGAATGAGCTGTATTTAATAAAAAAAGGGGGCCACGAATGATACAGTAATGAGGTTACACAATTAAATCCCATAGCATGATTGAAGGCTTTCCCTGTGTTTGACGTCATCACAATGGAAGGCATAAAAAGTGGAGTAAACCGATGTTGATACAGTCCAATCTAGTCCATTAGGCAAGATGGTGCAAGTAGTCATTTAAATTAAAAAGTGCCCTATCCTCACCTAAATGGCTAGCAGACATGGAGAAGAACGCAGTGACGGATCAACAGAGCTTTCTCCATGTAGCTATAAAAGAGTGTTGTCATATGGCACATTTTTAAACACTGGAAAGGGGTGCCATAATGGACCTCTCATTCTCTTTCATTTACAGGTACAAATGCTAGATTCAACTATTTCAACTATGCAGGAAGTGGACTCTTCAGTTAGGAATGCCAACCCTAATTCATTTTGTCTTGAAATATATACAAGTTGTTTGTAGTAGCTACAGCAATGATGTTCTCCTTAGGATGCCAGGCTGTGTGTAGAATCTTCTTGTTGAAGTCTAGGCTGTCAACACTGATTTCATCCTTCTTCCGTTTACCGCTTGCACATACTTTACGTGGCTTCAAAACGGTACGCGGTTTATTGTTTTCCCGGGACGCCTCTAAGGTGATGTCTCGCTTTGTGTTTCTGTCGAACATTCTGAAGAAGTTGTTGTAAGATCCTGTCATGACAATGCTGCGGAGGGGGGGGGGAAGGAACAAAGTAACAGTTCAGTTAGGAATAACCTCTCCTTTCGTTCAATCCGAGGGTCCCACCTAAGATCATGCCCTATTCTACAAGTACAAAGCAGGCATCCTCACCCACATCATCTACAACCTGAAGTGAAACTAAGGCTTTTGAATATTTTAGTGATTTAGAAAAATAAGTATTTTTTTTCCTTAACTGGACATTTTAAGGTACACACTTTGTCATCTAAACACTTCGACTGTCATCATTCAATTTGCTGCTTATGCACACGTGGGGAAGTGACCTAATGAAAGCCAAACACACCAGATTTTAAGTCACATAGTTTTAGTTACACACAAGTGGCATAATTTAGATACTAACCAGTTTGTGATACTACTTCATAGGAGATCCTTATTCTATCTCAGCTTTTCAGTAACACAAATAAAAGTTTCCCTGTCCTTTTGCCTCAAAAACATATTTGGACAGATAACCAAGTTTAAAAAAAAAAAAAGCTGTGTCTGAAGATACTGATAGGGATACAATAAGCTGATTTAGATTAGCAAATAAGCAGTTACACGATTAGCACAAAAGCAACAACTGTCTTAAATGGTGTTACTGGCTAGTCAACCATGCCCAAGCAAGGCAAACTTGACAACTTACTGTAAGAAAGAAAATTCCTAGAAGGCATTTCCCAAGCGTTCTACCTTTTGCCAAGGCAGCTTTAAATAAAAAACACACCCCCAGGTTCCCCAACAGGCCTGGTACAGATTCTTATCGGTAGAGCACACAATCAGACCATAGGGTTTGAGTACATGGGCCTTATTCCCACACAAAATATTCCAAAGTCCGATTTTAACACATGACACAGGAAAAAAAAAAAACAAAAAACCCACCCCAAAAATCCACCCTAAAAAAACCAAAACCCAAACACCACAAGAAAGATAACCAGTAGAGGTAATCAACCTAGTAGATTAGGGTATCAGTAGTATTTCACCCATGAAAAGTTTGCAGAAAAACCATGTCTAATCCTACTACTTCATGTATCTCTCCAGTTTAAGCGGCTGGAACATTTGATGGCGAAGTAACAGAACTCAAATTTCCAATCAAATTCTAAGTCTCTCTAGTACACAAAGGCAATTCTCTATAATCCTACACTACAACATCAGAGGTTAAGGGCTAATATACATACATTAAAGTCTACTTTAGTACAAAAATATTACCCAGGCCAAACCACAAAATCAAACAGATATCTGAGGTCATGCCTCAAGTTGCCCATTTTAGAATAACTTGGAGAGGTCTTAAGTGCATGTAGAGAAGAATTAAACTTGCCTGTCTGATCCATTCCAACAGCATTCAAATTTGTCAAAAATGCAGTCATTCTCATACAGTGAACAAAGTTTACTTCTGAGGTATTCATGCACCTGGAAAAAAGTAAATTAGATAAACTGAATGAATATTGAACTTTCATACCTGTAAAATACCCATCATAGATTCTGTTCCAAAAGAAATCAAGTATCCGGACAGCACTTACACCCTATGCACAGGAGCACACACAGCTCCCTCCTCTGACTATGGATGAACCGGTGCACAAATTAACATACTCTGCTCCACAGATTTCAAAAGAACTCAAACAGCAGCAAGTCACTCGGGGTGGGGACACTTGGCAATTCTTCAGAATGCTTTCCCTCTCTAAGCAGCTGTCATAACCTCACTACCCTCTTAGATATCCAAGAGGATTTGGCAGACTTATTGCTAAAAATCATGTTTTGGTGACTGATCTCATACGTATGATGAAGATGATCCCTTCACAAATTTTCTTCTAAATGCCACAGCAATTTTCAGTGCTGGATGAAAACATTCTGCAGAGGAAATATTCTACCTCCCATTTTCTTCAGGACCCAACAGAAGAATGTAAAGTCAACTGAAGACCCTTAAGAG
Organism: Falco naumanni; assembly: GCF_017639655.2. Taxonomy (NCBI): domain Eukaryota; kingdom Metazoa; phylum Chordata; class Aves; order Falconiformes; family Falconidae; genus Falco; species Falco naumanni. The sequence continues at coordinate 2,812,237 of NC_054072.1, forward strand.
AGATGTGCTAGCTGATGGCTAACCATTAACCTTTCCACATTTCCACTGTGTAAGAGGGAGGCTTTTTTCATACCCAAATACGGCTTTGGGTTCTGCAGTCAACCTGCAAATAGCGAAATCCTTTGGCACATGTACGGAACCCACAAATCTCATCGGTTCTTTGCCTGGATGTACTGATCTATAGACAAAACTTTAACTGCCACACCAAGACTGCTAGTAAGACTCAGCATCCTTCAAGGTTTTAATTTCTAGCCTATAGCATCTTCACCCAATACCTGGTATGTTTCCACCGGTCTATTTTCCATATTTAAATCCCAGATCTTCACTGACAGGTAATCTCTAGTCATCATGTATCGACCACTATGGCTAAATTTGACATCAGATATGGAAGAGATGATTTCAGAGAAAAATGATCTGTTGCTAGGATCTTCCGGTTCTTCAAACACTGTATAAAAATAAGATAGGCATTTCAAGATTAAGTTTATGTCTCTCCCAGTACAAGAAACACACAAATTAGGTCAGCATTTTCTCAAAAAGCTTGCGACATTGGGCCACTCTGCCAGCATTACGTAAAATAACAACAAGAAAGCCTTATAATACAGTTACCATACTCTGAAATATTTTATTTTCTTAGCAAGTCAAGGGTGGTTTCTTGAAGTGAACTACTCGCTAGTATCTGGAGCCTTCATTCACACACAATATTTCTAGCATCAAATACCAACCAACCAACTAGCATTTGGCCTCCTGAAGTCTGCAGAAAGCCACTCCTAGTCCTGCTCTGTAGGCAGACTCCCCAGCTTAAGCTGCTAAGAATTTTATTTGCTACTTTGGCAAAATATGAATCTAATTTTAAGATTTGTTTAGATTTTAGGCTTTAGAGCTATTCAACATACTACAGAAATCCAATACAAATATATACAAACACACAATTCAGTGTTTAATATATTCTTATTGAGTGCTTAGTTTCATGTAACAGCAAGATACCGTATTCCACAAAAAGACAATAAACTACCAGGACAGAACTTACATTTTGAATGTCTGTCACAGAGTGCTGATGCTCGCATATCACAGAGACGAATTGTTCCTTTACTGCTGCTGTATACAAACGTATTACAGCTGTTTGGGTGGAACTCTGCAGCTGTTATCACCTCTGTGAGCTCTTCCATGTTGGCAGGCTTAATATCTACAATATCTACAGCATTTTGTTAAGAAATTTTCTCCAGTTTTCACAACATTTTTCAGCTTTGAATGTATTCAGCAGCGCTTTTTTCAGGACTGTGGGACCTAGGTCACACACTGGATCAAATGTAACATCAAGTCTCACAATTTGTCTAACAAGCAAGACTGTAACGTTGTATTCTGTATCAGACTGAAATTAATTCTTTTAACAGCAAAAGCCTGCTGAATTTTTTCCTCCACTTAAGCAGTAATTAATTCTATACTGCATATATGTCACCTAAGCTTTTTCACATTGAACTTTATTTTGCTAAATTCAAATTACACTGCCATGTTATAAAGAAGATGTGTGTGATTTCTGCTCAGGATCCTGCTGATTTGTCCACAGATCTCTGCTCCCAGCAACGGGACTGAATACATATTCCTGTGATCCTACTGCCTGCAACTTCTGCAGGTACACGTGAGAGAGGCTGAGTTAGGTTAGAAGGTAAAAAAGAATAAACATTGGTGAAATAAGGATGGTACTTCTGGCTTGCTTCTTACAGCAAGTCAAGAATTAAGTTTCACAAGATAAGTTTACTGTAATGCTGCCTTCCAGAACCGCTCATCTCACTTGGAAACTTAAGCTTTTTTCTCTCCTTCCAAAGGGTCTGGTTTTCACCATGCAAATGATTACTCCCTCTTTGTATTGCTCACGCTGAGCTACCTCTCCAGAAGTAAAAGCCCTTACAAATACTACAGAGAAATAAAATCAGGATGTGGAGAAACATACTACACAAAAAGCTATTCGTGAAAGGAAGCAAAATCCAACAGTTTTGTTGTAACCGAACTGTTCCCATCATGCAAAACAATGCAAAAAAAGATACTAAAACTTCTGTCTGTAATTTCTAGGTGCCACAGGTTAATCCGCAAGTCATCTGCGGATAAGTACGTTTCATAATCGCTATTAATGGAGATGGAATTGATGTGATACGTGTGAGCATTGGCAAATATTCTTCGTGGACTAGCTTCAACCATGAGGTCCATGGGCCTGAATACTGGCACCTGCAAAACACAAAGCAATGGAAGTTTGAGGCACAAAGGTGCTACAAACACATCAGCACTCACAATCACAGTCCTTCAATACACCAAGCCGATTAAAGTATCTCAAAATGACCTCAGAAGTAAATGTGTCTGCCCACTGGCATTACAGAAAACATCAAGTTTGTAGTCCGATGTGGCAGTTACTCACTGAGCCGCGGGCTAATCTGTGTGCCAGGGGCCAGGAGCGGAGAAATCATTTGAACGTGGCTTAATTCACAGTGAGTGAACTACTCACCCGTAGTGTTGTAACTGTAGTAGGATCCCTATACCGTCCATCTTCTTCCTTTAAATTATAACCCTCTGGTCTTTTGTCCCTTTCACTGATTTTCCATAACTTTATTGTTTTATCTGAAATAAAACAGCCAGAGTTTAAGATCAAAGCTCTAGCAAAGACACTAATCTTCACAGTTGAAGCACTTTAATGTGAAGCCTTCGAACAAGGCAAGACCACCTACATGTACCAAAAAAGACAAAAATACTGCCTGGAGAAAACAAGACAAGATAAAAAGCATTAAAAAGACCTCCTCCACAGTTTGTTCTTTTTATAAAAGTTACAGCAAGTTTCAGTTAGGATTGTTATGAATGACTAATGTAAGGTCTCACACAGTTACACACATAGGAAGGTGCTGAATGACAGCTTAGCTGAGCCCCTTTGCTGTAAAGCAACCAAGGCAGAAATGACTAATGCACCACGCCACGCTGCGGGACTCGTGCGGCCAGGCGAGCCAGAACAGCAGTACAGTTAAACAGCATAACTCTTGTGTAGCCACATCCCCAGATACTTGCATTTAAAACCAGTTGGCTTCCAGGAGAGGATTAGACAAAATCCTAATAGTGAACTCGTGTAACAATAGGTTACCGTGCAAAATTAACTATTAAGTTATAACTTACCATTTGTAGACAATAAAAACTGAGCAGCATTTTTCTGGGGTAACCACCTAATTTTGTTGATCTTCTCTTCAATTTCTAAACTTTTCAAGTAGTCGAACTCTGGTTCATGGCTTTGAAAGGTACTGTAAACATTGTATTCTCCCCTACTGTGAGACTGGGTTTTGTTCTAAAAAGAGAATTAAATGATCAAAATACGTATGCAATGTACAGAATGCTTTTCAAGGCTGCAGGCATAAGCCAGAACTAGATAGTTATGCAGCAAGATATATAGGCAGACTGCTAATTAGCATAAGAGTAGGTTAAAGCTTCTACATTCTATTGTTGCCTATGCCAGATTTGCCACAAGTATCCTTTGGTGTACAACTTGCCTTATTTTAACGAGCCTGTAGAACAGACGAAATAAGGACCATCTCTTTTGCAAGAGCTTGATTAGAGTTTCTACTATTTTCGCTAAGAAAGCATCAGAGAAGAAAGAGTTATCACAGCAGCTTTTGATTCCTGAAGTTTCCAGAAACTCCCCTTAGCCACACGGAGAGCACTTCCAGCAAATTCTCATATTCATTCCAAGCAGCTGAACTTACATTCTAGGCATCATAGATTTTCTTTTTTAAAAAGTAACTCCAAAATCTTCTTCATTTTTCCACCTTTAATTTTTCCACCTTTTTGTAAGCAGGATACTCCTCAAGAGAACTACACAGCCACATGTATGGCAGATCTACTCTTACGGTTAAGTTCAGCTTGCTAGGCACACCATGGAAATCCCACGTCAGCTCTAAATTTATACAAGTAGCTCCACTGTTTTGGCATATCATCTCCACATTCCCCGAGACCTTCTGAACTGCTTAAGCAGCTTTTTTTTTTCCCTCATTCTGGAGTTGAGAGGGGGAAAAAAAAAGCTGAACACCTCTGCTGAATACATCTTTGACATGAAAAGCCACACCTGAAGTTAGCCTGTTCAGAATGGAACAGTTTGGAAAACTGAAAAACCTCTAAACTTGCACAATTCCTCTTTCTAAAAGCTATGTTGTCAGCAATGGCTTCCTAGCACTAACGCTGCACGGCATGGCCTGAACCTTAAATTCCCTCCAGTGAGTAAGGCAAAAGAAAACTGGAACAATTTCTCAAAGTGCTCACAAGGCGTACCTGAATTTAACTCCAGCTTAATTTTATGATATATTCCTATTCTAACTATTTCAAGAGGTTGCACCATCAGATGCCTTTCCTGTGATAGTTCTTGACTAGCAACTTTGCTCCTTCCTTCTCTTGTGTGTCTCACATGTCCATCCATTCATTTTATCGCTTAAATACCTCACTAAAATGTACTTCTTGATACGCTCCTTGCTAGCTCACATTTGTCACATCCTTAGCATCATTTTCTCTTGCTTCATAGCCTTACATTAATAGCTGGCAGGAACACTTAACATTTTACAGTAAGCTGCAGGGGAGGAAAACGTGGACAAAATGCATAGAAATGAAATTTGGCACGAGAATTTTGTGTCACACCTATCAATTACACTGGCTTTTGCACCCTAGAAACGGAAGGACCTTTTTTCTAAGTTGCAGTTAGAACTAACAAGTTAAGCAGGGTCACTGCACAGAACAGGCGACTTCTGAAGTAAATCTATTGTGCTTTAGGAAATGCTGGTCATGATTCGGGGAACTTTCATTCAGTTCCATACTTGCCATAATGATAGAGTCAAATATATTTCTTGTGCATTGTAGTAAAATTCTACAAGACTAGAATAATACCTACAACTAAGAACACGTGAAATCCATCCTTAGGACAAAAGCAAAATGTAAAGCATCAGACCATCTCATGGCAGTCACAAAAAAATACATTTAAAAAGCCCCAAGAAAACAAAAAGAGGCGTTGGCTCAAGCGCCCTATGTTAAATTCCAATTTAGGTAATTACAGGCTGCCTACACAAATTCCTCCTTCAGTTTCAATTAGATACAGTGTTCATTTCCTGCCCGATACTCACGTAATGGCACTTGCTTCATGTGGCAACAAGGGCCACCACATTCCAGCCCAGAGGTGGCAGCATTTTGGCAGTGGGTAAAGCTACCCAAACTTGTATAACCCCACGTAAGAGCGCTTGTGGTTTAGTGTTTTTCTTCCTGTATGTATGGTCTGTAAAGCACTCAAATGCAGTGTGAGAGAAGGTGGCACATAAATCCAACGAAATACTTGTCTGAGGTACTCTTACGTACAAAACTTGCTCTAGACAGTTGTGCCTATGGCATAACTAAATACTAATACCCACTGTTCATTCCCAAAACACCGAGAAGTCAAATCGAATTCTTCATATACCTAGAGTCACAGATCGTAAGGATATGAGCTATGGGTTATGCATCAAAAACGAAAGGAGCCATTTGAAGACAACTCACTTGAGAACAGGCAGTTAGCTATTTAAGCTACATTAAAGGATCCTTAAAGGATGCAAGCTAAAACTCAAGAGTTAAAAAAAACAAAACAAACAAAAAAACCAAAACCAACAACAGAAACGCACACCACACGAGCTGGCAGCCAAACCCAGGACGATCAGAGTAAGCACACTCCACACAGAGATCTGCTCAGGCTCCAGCCGAGGAACGGGAGGCCAGGCCGGCAGGCAGGCAGGCTGGCAGGCCGGCAGGCAGGCAAGCCGGCAGGCAGGCAGGCAGGCAGGCCGGCAGGCAGGCAGGCCGGCAGGCAGGCAGGCCTACCCACTAGATGGCACCAGGTGACCAGAGCGATGCTCTGTATGCATCGCCAACTGCCTGCACACCAGCAAGAAAGCAACCCTGGAATTCTGCAGGTTTAGGATTTTTCGAATCAAAATTGAATGGAACAGTAAGGTAAGGGAAAAAGTAACAGCGTGACTTTTCTAGGCAGTGAGATGACAGAAGTGCCTTTTTATCCTGCCCCTGAAATAAATTCCTACCAAGTCAACATCTAACTACAGCCTCAGTTACAAAGTGTGCCATCTCAGCTTTTCCGCCTTCAACATGGGAGTAGAGGCCCTTCCCTAGTACTGATTTGTGTGTAGTGCTCTAAAAAGACCAAAAGAACAAGTGTAAAATGGAAAGATACCTTTGCTACTATGATGCTATGATTTTACCTGATTGATGTCAGAATGGAAAAGGACATCTTAGGTCACAGTTACATACTCACTGAAGGGCAAGTTTTATTTCCCAAACTACAGTGAAATCTGCAATAATCATGCCAGCCAAGCGGAATCATTGTAAAACAACCAGCTTCAGCTTTCCCAAGGTCTTTTTGTGTCCTACCTCCCTTTCCTGTTTTCATTTTAAACACTCTTAGACCACAGAGAAATTAATTTGTAACAGTGTCACAAAATCCTCAGTAATTTCTTCACTCTTAAATTTCATTATTTTAATCACTGATTACATAGGCATAGTAAAGTTTTTTATAAAAGCATGCTCCTTTCCTTGAAAAGGAGATTGATTAGGAACAGAGAAGAACATTATAGTAGTTAGCACTCACCTCCTGCTCCTGTTGAAAGATGACAACTCTGCCTCCTTTGTCTCCTGTTGCTAACAATTCTCCAGAATGGTTAAATTCTACTGTAGAAATTATATCCGCTGCATAGGAATAAAAATAAAACCCAGAAGTTAATAATTCTTCTAAATACTAAGTGTCCAAGAAAGCTACAATTATAAGTAAAAGATAAAATGCATACTTCAATTCAGTTTAAATATACTTATGTTACAAAAGACAAGTAGGGATTTTCTTCAAAAATATCATAGAAGCATTTTTTTTAAAGCTGTACATTTGAAAACCAGTTAGTAGCTCCCCATGCCAGAATTAAAAAGTTGTGTTGTGCATTAGATTTGTTTTTAAAGGTTTTATATCATCACTTCTTAGAACTGTTTTTCTGTTATGACTGCTACTCTAGTCTAGTAATGGATTTTCAGCATGTACTATAACAGCAGAGACCGTGTATATATATTCCTACCTTTATCTTCTCCATTCTTTCTGATAGAAGATTTAGATACAGTCATTACCCATATGATCTCAAAAACTTTTTTTTTATGACTGTACACATTGGACAGCTTAAAGGCAGAACTTACTAGGGTGGAGATGTTCAGACATCAGTGTCTAAGGAATGCAAGGATGTGAAACAAAAACAGCTACAGAAAATTAGGAAATAAATTCAACAGATTGTCTCTAAAAAACTTTTGAGTATCTCTTCTGGATGAGGAAGGTTTACATTACCACAAGTATTTTTGCAGAGTGCTAAAATTAAATTGTGACTGTACACTGACAAAAAAACCCAGTCATGCCTAGTATCAAACTGATCTGTTCATACAACAAAAAGAAAAAGGGACAAATTACAACTTAAGCTCAAGCACACCAATTCACATTTTCAAACGCACGCATGCCCCTCATACTTTCAAATAGCAGGATCATAAGCCAAGCCATTCTTCGAATGCCAACTTCAAATTGCAATACAACCATGTACATGTAATTTTCTGCAGGAGAAAGTACCTAAGGTTTTTACACACGCAGATCTTCGGGCTATTTCACTTTCGTGTCAGTCTAATGCAGACAAACAGCATATCCATTTTCCAAAATACCAGCGTATTTTCTATTAGAGTTAAAATGGTCTGGTACCAGGTTGAAAGCTACTGCTAAAAAAAAGCTACTCAGTCTGAATTTAAAGACACTATTGTGCAGCGTATCACGGAAGCTATCTTATCATAGACAGCAACAGGGTTATTTCATTTTTGAAGAAGTGAAACATGCAGGATTTTCCTCTTATTCATTCTAATACCAAAATGAGACTTACATCATTCTCTGGTTGCCCCAAACACATGGGCGGTGGCCTCTGAGGGCATTAGCAAGCTGTTCTTTAATAACTGCATTACACAGCAGGTACAAGAATGCAGCGGTATCTGTCTGAAAACTGCACAGTGCAAAGACAGCCTGGACAAGCAGGCCTAACTCAGCTGCAAAATCCTCAGAGGCAAAAGATGCAAAATCAGATTCTTGGCACGAGTGGGTATGTACAGCTCACTTATGTTTTCTATATATACAGTACAAACTGCCACATAACAAAGGATAAACACAAAATCATCCTACCTCCATCGACCTCCCCTGCCACGATTACCTGGCACCACTGAAATAAACAGGCTGAAATTTCTCAAGAACACTGCTAAGGACATAAATACGATGTAGGCTTGTATGTAGATAAACAAGGATCCAGACCACAACACAGGAAAACCTTGAGTGCTCATAATTATTTTTTTCCTGGAAGGTAACGGTTACTTCAGCCATTCATTCACATAGTTTTGAACAAGATTAAGGGATTTATCTCACATCTATAAGACTTAAGACTGCATACCATTCAGATGAAGATGCAGCATTCAATATGTGCCTTTCACAGGTGAACGGGGCACAAAGATAACATAAAATTTATCAAATCCAGTATCCAAAGAGTGAAGTGCAAACCAAGCAACCTAATTTTGCCTGTTCCATACAATGCGAACCACATTGTTGTAATCCTCTGATAGGATAAGACTTAAGGAAGTTATCAATTAATTGAAGAAAAACAAGATAACTCGCCTTTCAGTGAGACATATACAAAATAATCAGGATTTTGAAAAACATTAAGAGATTTAACACTGCAACCTGTGCCAGTCCTAAAACAGAGAAGACGATACAGCAAGTTATCAACAGATGTGTGTACATGTATGTGGAAGGAGAACAGCAAAAACAGATCTACCTTGAAAAGTCTTATATACCCATCTAAGAACAGATTATTAAATTCATCATAGTACTTAGTTGGTGAAAGTCACTGAGAAGTTTTACAAGGTCAGAAGCCTTAGGCTGGAAGCGTCATGATTAGAACAGGCAGCAACAGCAACCAGAAAAGCCTTAAGTTAAGGGATAAAACCTCCATATTCTTAGGTCTGCTGATGTAATATATGTCATATTTAGTAATTATACAAGTCTCATGTATAGCAGAAAGCTAACCACTTTTCTGTAACTATTCTAGACATTCTTGCTTTTTACATTTATTTTAACTTCCAAGATCATCCAAGCTTGACACTGGTGATCTCCAAGCTGATGCAAGTCCTGCTTTGGCTATAGACTCAACTGTGCGAATGAACTTTCAGTACGAGCATCCCCACACCTCCAGAAAGTCCAGTCAGTCAGTCAGTCAGTGATGACAGACTCAAAACCCTCCAAGTGCCTGGTCAACACTATGCAGAAATGCTTTTCAAGTATTTGGATCATTTTTACATTAGAAACAAAATACATTCTTAGCAGCAATCACAACAAAAATAATTCATTAGTTTTTCAACTCAAGGTATATGTATAGAATCCAACGTGCCTTCTACACTGTAATCCTGGACTGTTCCCTTTCCAAGGACAAAACAAATGTGTTAAAAAAGTAGACAGAAAAATGATTTCTGCATAAGTAGTCCGAAAAAAGGGCCAAGATGCCTATTTTATACAAAAATCAGTACTAGAGAGCAAAGCAACCAGTCACACATTTTAAATCTGGTAACTCACCGTTAAGAATATTGTATTCCCATACCTTGGTCAAAGAAAGAGACAGACATCAAGGCACTGGTGTTGAACTGGGCGGATTTAATAGTGTTTGAGAATTGACAGGGGAAGCATTTCATCTTCCGCAGTGCACTGATTCGCTTGTGTATTTTCATCTGCATTAACACCCTCGTTGCCAAAAAATAATCAGTGTTATCCTTTTCAAACGGTCACTGTAATTCCCTTGATAGTTACAACGGAGGGTTATTTTAGTCCTTCGGCATCGCAACGGGCAAAGGAGCATCTACAGATCGCGCTGCCTTCTCTCTGCCTCCTCCCTTTTGTGCATGCTATTTTTGCTACAGTCTCTAGGTGGGAGTCTCGCAAACACAGAGGCCTGCGCTCACTGTCCAGAAGCTTGTAGATGATCCCTTCTATACGCAGAGAGCACTAGGGAGGAGTATATTTAAAGGGAGAAGCAGATCTATAGTGATCTGTTGTCACCAACACCAGTGGCTTTTGGCAATACGATCCATGCTGTTGTTTACTGTTGAATTCATTTCTAGTGCCCTCTTCTTCAAGCACCAGTATCCAAGATAAGTAACCACCAAAACCTTATCTGATAACCATACCCCTCACAGGATATAGATAGATAGCATTATCTGTTAAGAGACTTCCACAGAATTACCCATGCCTTGGCGATCAGGTTTGTCTCTCTCCTCCCCCCAAGCATCTCAAGACATCTTTGACACCGAGATGAAGCATGGCATTTCGAGATTTTAGAACACTACAGGGCAAATCAAGCACACAAGATGAAGCCATCATTCTGACAAAAGCAAAAAACAGGATAGAAAAGTCTGTCTGCATTCCTGTAGTGTACCTGCAATACCTGTACTAAGTTTCTCCCTCTTGCATAACTTGGGATAGACAGCTCCGGGGTTACTATACTGTTAAAAGCACTTCTTTGCAGAGATGTAGACAGATGTCCTTTAGTTCCGCCTAAATCCCTTTGCAGACACTTACTGTTACCACCACAGGGACACTTCTGAGATTACTAAATACTTACAAATAAATGGCTTTCAGTGATCTGAAAGCAAAAAAAGGGGGGGGGGAGGGGGGGGGGGGGGGAAGGGGAGAAAAAAAAAAAATCACCTACACAACCTGAAGTCCATTTACTGTTGTTGCATGTGTACGTCAGTAGGGGAAATATTTTGCAGAGCAGGTTGAGTGAAACACTACGCGTTGATCACCAAAGTACTGTACAGTTGCATCCCTACCTCAAAGACACAAAACACACTACAGGCAAACTAAGCCAGTGATCCTAAAAATCCCACTGAACTGTGAGGAAAGACTTTGGGTCCCTGACCCATCGGCACAAGCCAACAGGGCAGAGCCTGCTTCCTCAGGAGTCCTCAAAACCTCCTGATAGTTCTCCCAGATAAAGCAGCTACAACCTTGTTTCTTGCAACTGCTGTCAAGGTTGCTTTTTCTTCTGCACACGATCTTTATTTTCACAACCTGCTGTAAGATTTTTATGTATTGCTTCAACAATGTATCTTCACGTTAAGTGCTCCATAGAAATCAAAACCGCCACAAGGTCTGGACACTTACCTTCACTAGGAAGTAAGGTAAGACCAGGTTTTTCCCATGCTAGACATGGAGACAGGAACCTGAAGATGCAAAGGAATCAAAGCAAGGCAGACGAGAAAGGGGAATGACATTTATCTCAAAAGCTTTGACAATGCTTTAAGTAACATGTTCACAGCTCACCACGTGAAAGGGAGGCACACCAGAAAGCTCCCAAGCAATTCTTAAACAGTGGCAGACACACACTTCTGCCACACCTCACAAGAACACAGACGTTCAATACAAACCTAACTTGTTATCTTCAGAAGCCCCCTAGGAAACAATCACAATTTCAGATTTTCTACTCAATATTTATTAGACCAACTTTTGCTATCTTGAGTAATTCACCTCTCATGTCAGGCAGGATACGGACGGCTTGAAGAAAATGCTTTGGAAAACTGAGGCACTGGGCCAGTACACTGAAGAAAGATGACCAGCTCAAATGAAAACAGGCAGATTACACTGTTCCAAGATAGACGGATAAAGGAATCTGACAGATGTCAAATGTGGTTTTCCCCTTTAAAAAAGAACAGTGTTTGAAATAAGAAAAACTCCGTGACAGATACTAAAAAAACACTTTCATGCTTTGGGGGCCTTCCACACTTTTCAGTGAATGCTGAACAAGAGCCACACATGCCCTATAACGAGCAAATTTTCTGAAATATTAGAGAAAGGGTTGTGCTGAAGTTTTACCATTGTCAACAAGTCTGTGGAATAAGGGAATAAAACAGCTTTATCAAGCCTAACAAAAAAAAAAAATAAATTACTGTAATCCAATGACTTAGTTCCAAAAGGCCCATTGTGAACCTGAAAAGCAATTCTGTATTAGATTTGTTTCCAATAATAGAATAAAAGGTACTTTATTAGTACAGAAGAGGCTATCTATTTTAATGTAGCATGAACTTTATATAAACTCTGCTTATAAAACATGCTTGGTAGGCAAAACATGTCACCTACTCTACAGCAGCAAGTCAATCATGGCAGTGAACAAAGAGAGTCTTTATTTCACCAGACCTAAAAGGTTTCTGTGCAAGTTTTTGGAATTACGTTGATTTGCTGCCTAAGCAGAGAGCAAGTAAATCAGTATGTTTACACAAGTGGAGCAATCTCCTGATGTTTCCAAATACTGAACAAAAAATTGTAGTATTTAAAAAGCATTTTGGTACTTCTTCAGTGTTTATACACCTTCCCAGTGGCTTCAGAATACCATTTCTGGAATTTTCCAAAAGGAGCAACTCAAACAGACCTCATCCATGTGAAGCAGATTACTAATGGATTGGTAATTCTGACCTAAGGAGTAAAAAGACAATTCACAGACCAAATGTGGAGCTCACTTCCTCAGTTTGCCAGCCTTAAGCATAGAAGCAGCTATTTGGATCAAACTAAACATCAATTGATCATTCCAAGGACACTTCAGAAACTGGAACAGGAAACATTAAGAATCCAACTTTTACAATTATTATTAAAAAACAAGGAAGGTCAAAAAGCCTCATACTGAGAAAGCAGCACAGGAATGGATAAACATCATAAGGGATAAAAACAATGAAATATTTTCATTCAATGCACAATTACTAAGCATACCTGAGCCACTCTTCCTAGATTATCTCCACAGATAAAGTCAACATGCTCAAAACTGTGTAGGAGTGCCTGTCCAGGAAAACTGGGAGACTCTTAAGTGTCTGGATCTCTCTTGTGAATTGTTTGGTCCTTTTTAATCAAGGGTGAAGCAAAGCCTTCCTGTTTCAGGCTACTGAACAGATGCAACTTCCAAAAACTTAAGCTCAGGTCACAGCTAATGACATAAAATTATTATTTTTTCCAGTACTTACTTTGTTCTAGAATTACATACTTGGGGGGGGGGCACGACACACAACCAAAAACACTGGAGAGAAAACAAAAGCTCCTCCAAGGCTTCAAATATTTCAAGAAGCTACACAACACACTCTGAATGTCCGAGTCATCCCAACATCACCCCATTGTTTGCAAATTTTGATTTACCACTTATCAAGAATCCTAATATATTGTGTACTAAGTCTCTGAAGCTAGATAGTAAAGTGTTAATCTCAAAGTGCACAGGAAGGCTGTTTAAATAAGATTAAGAAAGAGTGACTATACACGTCTATTTGCAGGGAGGAGAGCTCCCAACACAGGATACCACAACTATACACACCAGGGAAAGAATAAGAAAGCAATATGGCAAGCACTATTTAGTACTCATGGTATAAAAGGAAACACCCTCTGCATTCCAGCCTCATCCCTAATTTATGTACATAGAGAGGGGGAAGGGAACACAAGGATTGTATACTTTAAAGTTACCATGACCGGGTTTACTATTGACTTCATTTCCCTTTTCTTCATTCCCTTTCAAGAGTGATTCTCTGCATTCATTCCATCTCTCAGAAGTGACTAGGCAACAAAACCAAAGGCAGCTGGATAAGGCATTCCTACTGTTCAATTTACTACTCAAGAGTCATTCCAGAAGTCCTTTAAATAGCTTTCTTCTCTACTAGAACAGGGCATTAAAAATATATTAATTCCTCAGAAATATGGGGACAGGATAAAATACACGCAGCACAGAAGCAGAGAAAGGGGTTACCCTTGTGGCAAAAATTCTCACTCCTGTGCCATGAAGCATTGCAAGAGCCGGCTGGTTACTTGTTCTCTCCGACATACCAGCCCTGCAACACTGCTGCACACAAAGAGCACACAAAGCTCCCCTTCGTAACAGGGAGGGGAGTGGAGTTTGTATGATGGCCAGCTAGCTTCACACTGCTGCTGGCCCTGCCCCTGTTAGAACACAAAAATGCGGGAGCCTAAGACGCAGTTCAAGCAGCAGACAGTAATTAAGCTGGTTTTGCTGGCTTGTGCAAGTGTGGGAAATCTACACCCAGGGAGAAGGATTTACAGAGTGTTCCCTAGCATCCACGTTTGTTCCAAGGGCTCCAGGCTTTGTGATGCCGAAAGTGAAAAACATGCGATCATCATGAACTCGTCATTTTCCCCATTTATTTTGAAAGCATTCTAGTCCTGTTCAGTAAAGATCTATTTAAGTGTTGAGACTCGTCCCAGTCTATTTACGTACTTCACATCTGAAGTTCGCTGCATAAAAACTATTCACCCTAAGTAAAATAACCAAATACCAACTTTTCCAAGCAGTCCTAAAACTCCCTATCTTTCCTCTGTTTCTTGGACTTCCCTGTATTCCCTTTCCTTCCCTTCTCTCTCCAGCTTGGCCAATCTTTGAGGAAAACCACCACCTTCCTAGAATAGGCAAGTCCTAGTTCAACTAGGAGTTCAACTTTGGATTTGAAAGCCTGAGTGATTTACTTACTATTATTACACATCTTATTTTAACTTTCTATTCAGTTCCCTAAAATAAAGGTTGAACACCTCTTGATAAAACTTTTTCCTGTAGCCTCCCAAGTTACATTAACATTCCCAATGCCTACCTTGCCACCGATTCAGTTCACTGTGGGCTCTAGTCTTCAATGGCAAAGCACTGTTCACATAGTATCCTTTAAGTACACCACATCCTTCTGAGATTACTCTTTATGCTGTCAAATCTACATACTAGCAGTGACAGTAAGAACTCTTGTTATCACCAGCCTTCAGAAGCAGGAGCTTGAATTCAGTCACCTTCTTTAAAGGAAGCATGAACAATACAAGCTAAGGGAAGGAAACAGTAAGACAACTGTTTCATAGGATATACACATATTAGGATGACTTAGAATTTACAGATGCATTTACAACATGCTCTTAAATAGTCTAGAAATCATGAAACTTAATGACCAAGCTCAAAACAATGTTATTATGTGGTTTTGTAAATTTATGCAAACAACTATTTTTGTTAAGTCTCAGGACTTCTTAGAAAAGCCAACGGCGTTCACACTTCTTAGAAAACACAACTTCTGAGCAGCAAACTTCCATTCCCTCCCAGTGAAGTAATATAGCAATACCAGCCTTCATCTTGTTGCCATTGGTTTTATGCAAGGCTAGTAGTTCTCTTAAATAGCTTTACTAGGCTCGATGCTCAGAGAAGAACATAACTCCATCTGCCCAGAGCAACAGAAGCTGCTCCTCTCTGCAAAGCAACAGTGAGAACATGGCATTAGAACTGCAGAGAACAGAACTGAAACAGAAATTACGCTCAAAACCCTTTATAATTTGGAATAGCAACGTGCATGCAGATGAAGTATTTTACAAAGGTAACAGTAAAGCTGAGAACAGAATCATCGTCTACCAAGAAGATACAGTGCCTCTCATCTGGAAAAGCAGCTCCTTACACATTCAGAAATCTTTAAGTGATCTTAACTTATTCGTGCTATCAAGGCACCTTCCTCATTTAAACGCAACTCATAGAAAGCACACTCACGTTCAATATTACAATCTAAGTGGTATAGGGAGTAGCATACTAAACATTGTAATTCTTGTGTTTAGTAAACAATTGTTGTGCCTCGCTGGGCAACTGCTGTTCGTGGGCCAACATCTTAGTTGCTTCAGCTTCTAAGATGTTCTAAGAATGCAGTTGCATTAGTAAGCTTCAACATTTCCATTCAGGTCAAGTTTCCACCATGGTCCCTTTTAGGACCAAGGCGAGAGGCCAACAAAGGACCCTGCTGAAACAACAGCAACTTTCAAAGTAGCAGAAATCGCTACAGTAAACACTATAATCACCACCTTGACCAGGCACTACCACCACCTCAAACCTTTGTGAATGATCCCTAGCAAAGTTGTATTTGCAAAAGGTTATCGAGCCCACAGCCAAAATGCCAATAACTGCATTTCTGTCTAGAGGTACAAGTCTCCACAAGCTTACACTTACAACGGTTCCCTGAACAAGGTCAGAACACAGCACTGCTAGAGCAGAAAGGAAATTGATTTAAACCTCAGATCCCTGGCTTCCTGTCTCCATCTATAGTAGGAAATTCAGTCTCCAGTACATGACTCCAAAACACCTGTGGTGACATAGAGAAAAACAGAGACAACAAACAGCAGCAAGCCAAACCACTCTGAAAACAGATCTCTCTTACACTAATGTTCACTGACTGGTCCATGCTTCCTATGCTTAAAATGGCATAAAATTGCTTTAAAAGTTTGATATTTGTGAAGGGAGTTAAAACATTCACATTGAAAATTAGTATGAGCTGTGGGAAAAAAACTTTTACAACTTAAATTGATTTAAAACTGCGATCTACCATGGAACTGGTGAAGCAATACCTGTACCGCAATTACTGTAACCACTGGGCTATATCTCACAGTAGAGGTTTTCTTTCTCTCTGGTTCTCACCAGACCTGGCACTGCATTCTATAATTCCTTGTATACAAACTTCATTGTAAACCTACAGAAGAAAAAAATCCTATAGGGCTAGTATATGTTAGCAGAAAATGATCCTGAACCAGTGCCTTCAAACAGTTTCATCTGATGAGACTCAAACAGTTTTGGTTTTCAGGTTTTTATAACCCCAAATTAGTTATTAATAAAGTGCTTCATAAATTACTGTGAAAAACCCTTTCATATTAAACTCGTAACAATAGCAGATAGAAGAATGTTCTCTCTATATAAACAAATGCAAAGCTGTTTGGTTTCTGGATAGAAACCATTAACCCTTATCACCCTGATTAATTACTTTCTATTTTTAACCTTAAGACAAAACATTACTGCAGTTCTTTCAGAACACAGGTACAGGAAACCAACCGGCAAATTCCCTTTTTTCACTAGTCGAAAGAGAATAAACTGACTGCTGCAGTATCTTTAGTTCACAAGAAGCTGCAAACCAACAGAATTCCCAGTCTTGCCCCTAAGCTGGGCACCATCTAGGTGGGAGAACATAGTCAGGAGCAGTCAAATCATAGATGAGCAGGGAAACCAAACACACTCGCAACAGATCAGTCCAGATGTGAACACCACCTAAAACTACTGCTGACTTGGCTGCCCACACTTAGGCGCTGTGTGATTAACTAATAAGGTTAACTTAGCTCCAGCATTAGCTGATGTAAAAAATTAAAATAAAATGTAACACTGTGAAACTAGCAAAACATTTCGTTATAGCCCTCTCAGTGCAATTTCCAAGTCCTTTGGGAGCTGCCTTCACCTCTGTATTACTGGGACCTCTGAGGGTGTTTTTTACACCTAGACCTATGATCCTTTCCCATCCTGGAATTGGGGTGGGGTGGCTGTGTCCTCCACAACTCTGGAAGACTACCACTATCCACATAATTCAGTATGCACGTTACTGCAAAGCGGAGACATAACCAGTTCAAGAGTGCGCCATTTTTCAACTCAACACAAGCTAGATCAGCCTGAAACTACCTTAAACTCAATAACAAGGGATTATTTAATACTTGACAAGAATTGCCTTGAGTCTCTAAAGGCATCCTCTGCCTTGAAACCACAAATAGCATTGTTCTGGACTTTTACAATACCCTATGAAAGGCAACTGAACCTCAAGGTGGTCTGAAGCACAATCATATGTTTTTTATTCAAATAGTTTCTAGCCTTCCCAAAGGTCTTAAGTTTTAACTTGAGGAACAAACCTGGTTAGGAAAGCAACAGCTAAGACAATTCCCGTCTTTAGAGCTTCATTACATAGGTTTAGAGTTTTTCCCCTGAAGAATACCCTAAAGATTCTATTCAAACAAACAGGATTCTACCTTACTTTATTAGTATTGCAAACATATTTAGAAAGACTAATACATATGCATACATCCACAGGGAACATTTTACTAAGGGCAAAAAGCAAACGATGAGCATTTAGTTGGAAATCTCCTAATACACACGCTTCCCCAAACTCAAGTATCCTTAAAATATGACAGGAAGCGCCTATTTGCTTTTCCTATTCACACTAATTCAGGTCTATTGTTGGCCGAAACAAAGGTCTTTCAACCTGCATCACCCGTTCCCAGGACATTTGACACCAGTTTATTAATATCATAAACATAAGAGGCACAAGTGGCAGAAATCCAGACCTACTCCTGGTATCCGTCTTAAATAACCTTAGAAAGGCGGGTGAACACTCTCACAGGTTGTGGAACTACATTTATTCACAACTAGGAACAAGCAGTTAAAGGTCACAGCTTCTCCTTGAGCCTGTTCTGTGCAGCCACTGCAAAGCTATATAATAATAAAAAGCTCAAGTCTTTCCACGAGTTTTCTTCTCCCCAACCAGCAGAACTGTTCTGCTTTTAAACAAAAAAGTAATCTACAGCAAATCCAACATTTCAGCACTTTTAAATACCAGCCAGCTGTTCACTGCAAAAGTTATTATGGGGTTCCATTTTCTGAACACCACAAAATTCAGCTGCCAAGAGCTTCCAACCTGTGAAGCTTAGATCTGTTCTCAGGTGGGAAAAAGGGAAAAGGAGAGCAGCCCTCCTACTGAGGATCTCTCACATGCAGTTTGCATCAATCTCCTTACAATTGCAATGAAAACTCCTCTTTGTTCAAGGTTAGGATTATAAAAAAAAAAGATTGTGAACTGTAGTTTCCAGCCTCTGGATAACATCACCTTCAGAGGCTATGCACCCCTAAAATTACATTGCTGTCTAACACTCCCCATCAGAAAGGATGTTTTTGATATGAAATATAAACAAACAGAAACATGAAGTAGATAAAACATACTACCTAAGCAACATTTGTGTTTAAAAACCTAAGTGCATTGTCATTTGAAAGCTTCATCCCCTAAATAAGTCATCTGACATTTAAAGATACCTGGCCTAGGTACGCTTATGCCCCACTCTCATCACAGCATGCTTTAGTTATACTTAACCTGAAAAAATTAAGTGTCCCTGCTTAGATGCAAAGAGGCCCAAAATCTTGGGCTTCAATCAAGTGTGACACCATTCTGGCAACCACCAGTTTGTTTACAGCCATGTAACCAAGCCTCCCTTGAGTGGCTTAAATACTAAAAAATACCTTGAAAACAAACCTATTTTTTGGTGCTGCAACAATAGAACTCTACCTAAAAACGTTTTTTCTAACCCCAAATGAAATCTTAGCTAAAATGTTAGCCCAACAGAACATGAAGTCTGTCATTTGTTTGAAGGGTGAAACCGGCATTGTCAGCGTTCTCTGCGTCAACAGTTTATATTATAAAGCATTTTAAGTATGACTGCAGACATAGTGATAACTTGACTAAATGACACAAGAAAGAAAACAAGCTTCCTCCTCTTAGCATTTTCCTGTTTCAAACATATACTATCACAGGGATCACGCCTTTCAACCATACGTTATACCTTTAAACAAAGTAATTGCACTAAGCAATACTATACACATTCCACACTAGTTATATTTCCATTACAGAAACACTGTTCAGCCAACAAAACCTACGCTGATTTATGAGAGGTCTTCCTGGACAAAGATGACAGAAGAGTTAAGTTATATTTGTGTTGTGTAGAATTTAGTTGGGGAGTTACTCATCATTTTTGTCCTTTGTACAATTGCATACAAATCATACATACCTAATTACAGGGGAACAAAATTAACTAACAGGAACTAACATCATGCCCACAATTGCCTCACGTAGGATCCCCTTGGTGCCCAAATGTTCTATCACTATCACTCACAGAACTCTGGCATTTACTGAGCAATATGAGGAGAACTGAGACAAAAAGGCTTATAAATAACAGATTCGATTATTTCTGCTTTAACACAGCACTCGTCTACCCTTAGTACTCTGGTACATGACTTGTTCCAACATATTTTCTGCCTGCAGAGCTTTAGTTTACAATGCTATCATTAATAAAGCTGCAACAAAACTGTTTCTGCACACCTCATTTTCAATAAAGTAACATGTCAATTTTAGCACCGCTGAGGACAAAAATTCAGGTTTACTGATTTTCCAGAATAAACTCTATGCAGGAACAGAGAAATTAAAGAGCCTCTACTAAGATGAGAGCAGTGCTGCCATTTCTGACCCCTCTGAAAACACTCCTGCTGACCTCCCACTAACCATAAGCAGGGTTAGGATTCAGGAGAGCAGAACTCCATCTCAGGCCAGCACTCTCTGGAAAACCTCTATCCTTAGAGCTAAGCTGCAGGACTACATACTCACTAGGCCCCTTCTGGATCTACACATAATGCTTACAGAAGTGGTCCATAATTCTCCTAAGACAGGCTATGCAAGTTATACACAGTATGTGGATTTCCCAAAATGCATTAAAAGGATTGGATCCAGTTTTAATCAAGCTTTATTTCTCCTCATTGTCAGAAACATGTTAGCAATGTATCTATGTTCAAAACCAGGCTAATTACCCCTTGGTAGCAGAAGTGCATTGCTGTATTGCCTAGCTGTTTTATTTATACTTCCATTTTCTTAGGGAGCTGTTCTCAATACGCCTAGGGGGAATGAAAAAGCATGTTCTTGGGGGGGAAAAAAAACCCAACACCTCAACAAGCTCAGAAATACCATCTAGGCATTAAAAGGAAGGAAAAAAAAAAATATGTCAGCAGTTAAACTGTTCTTCCCACTAAGTTATATCCAGTTAATAGCACAAAGTCACTGCCTTGTATGGGTATCAGAGCTAGGTTCCATTCAGTACCAGAGCACAAGCCCCAGACAGAAGTTTCAGTTGCTCCTTCACCAAAGGTGACTTTAGACATGAAAATAGTCATTCCGGGCTATATGGGTAACTAAGCTCTCCAGTATATGCTTCCAAGACTGTAGAATCTCCACAGATGAAGGTTTTTCAATAAACATCCGACAGAAGTAATAGGTATAGTTGAAAGCTTTGCATTTAGAGAACACACTAACAAGCTCCCTGAGTCCTGTCAGCCCTATTCTCTGTGATGCCATCCTCATTCTGTTGTGACAGCTGATAAAACACATTTGCTTGATAACCAGGGGCTGAGAACACTGAGGTCTACCACTCAGAGCACAGATTTCACAAATGCCAAGGTTATTTTCATGCTCTTTGCATCCTTTTAAAAGGGGATTTCTGCTTTGTTAAAAAAATATTTACAAGCAACAGGACTAGCAGAAAACCAGCCCTGTGACCTAGGCAAAACACAGGAGTATTTATTCAACAATCCTTCTAGTTCACAGGACGTTTACCAGCGTCTCCTCAAGACTACAAATTATCTTACTCAAGATAGCTTACACCAATTAAAACTAAACATACCTAAAGTTGCCCCCACATTACTAACTCAAGAGGATGTTCACCTGCATAGCACTGAAAAACCTGCACTACGAAATTAGCTGTTAATTAATTCATATAACCAAACATCCAGCCAGTAAAGATTTTTAAAGGATGCTTTAATTTGGATGTCTGTTCACTGAAAGAATAAATCATTTCTATTTCAAGTTGTATTTACTTGAACCATTAGCTAATGTCTAAAGTCATTACCTAATGGCTTTTATTTTAAAAACCCAAGTTCAATACTAAAAGGAAAACATATGTGCTTCTGCTTATATTTGTTCGTTTTTACTATCCTTTTTTAAATTTTTCCTATGCTCAAGCCAGGCCAATTCTTGAGTCCTTGAAACTAATGTGAATCAGTAACTATTTACTGCCCAATTCCTGCTGACAGCCCCCCCACCTCAACCCACAGCAACATTCCTCACATCCACCACAGTATCTACACCAAAGTACACACTAATAACACAGGCTAAATAGTCCCCTCAGAAGACCTCACTTTAGATCTTTCAGGGGCTTGTTTGTCTTCCGAAGTAGTACAGAGCTATTTATGGAAAAATCTCTGC
This sequence comes from Falco naumanni, assembly GCF_017639655.2. Lineage (NCBI taxonomy): Eukaryota > Metazoa > Chordata > Aves > Falconiformes > Falconidae > Falco > Falco naumanni. Next base: position 2,834,209 of record NC_054072.1, read on the forward strand.
TGGAATCACAGCCAGAATTTCAATAGGCTGCACAGCACAGAAAAGCCAGTGGTTAGCTTTCTGTTTGCAAATAACAATATATTTGGAAATAACATACTGTGCTATTGTTTTGCATGTACAGAACAGAAGCCTTTAGGCAATGCCATTCTTGTCACTGACAATGCTACAGATTAAGAGCACTGGAATATCTTGATTTTCTCTTTTTGCTGAAGCCATTCCAAAACACAAACTGCAAGTTAAAAATTAGTAGCAGAAAAAATATCATAGTTTGGCAATGCCTTTCAAAATCAGCTACTAGAATTCTGTGACTTGGCCTGCATTTCTGTCGTAGATACAAAAAACAACTCCTAGAAACTATCATGCTGTTTCAGACTTCTCTCATGGGTTCTTTGACCAAAGCTTTTATTTTACATGCAAAAGCTAAGGCCAAAAATTTCTAAGGCTTTTAAATCTTCATGTGTAGAACGCAGGAGACCATTGTACCTCGGACAACGTGTAAACTGCCTCCTCTAAGGAAGGAAAATGAAAGCAAAAATCACTCTTCCCTACCATAATGGAAGGGAGGGAGGGAGGCAGGCAGGCTCAGTAGATGAATTTCAGGCAGCTTGCCGGAGAGCACGGTGCCTGTGAAGGTCACAAGTACAACTGAAGTTTCCAGCAGAGATGAATATACGGTTCTGACTATTAAGTGACCGTGGAATAAAAATGTCTGATTAATTCACTCACTGTGGGCATTCACTACTTTATCAGTTCATTTTAATACTTAATGGATTTTTAGTGGCACTTGGAACCTGGAAAAACAGTCTTCCCTTTACCAGTTGCCTCTTCTTCCCTTCCCCCCACCCCCCGACTTGGCAAGTATTTTCCTGTGTTTCTATTCTGGCCCAAGCATACATGCCTCAGCTTCTTAAAAAAAAAAAAATATTAAAGAGAGGCCAATACTAGTTTCTGGCCTGGACTTTCACAGATGCTTAACACTCACTTCTCTAAAGCATGCAAATTGGAATCTACAAATCAGGACAAGTCTGCAAGGCAGATATGTATTTATAACACATCTTAAAAATATACATAGAGACTACAAATCTGAGCAAAATACTGACCTTTATTTTTAAGTTAATCATTTTACGTCTCTCACCTTCTCTATTTATAGATTAGGACCTTTTATTTGGATTTTGGAAGAGTTGCATAACAGCTGAAAACAAGATAGCAATATTTAGTAATATTACTGTCCTGCAAGGATATAAAAGCTCCTTGCAATAACTTTTCCGAATTGTGGACCTTCGTTTTGGGAAACCAGCCCACTGCTCTTACAGACAGGGAAAACAAAGCACAGAGGGGCTACAGTGACTTAGTGACCTTCCAGATGAAACAACTCCCAATGATTCCTTTCAGTTATCTCCATTTCTAGTCTTCCTTTTGGTCACTCTCGCCCACCCTCCCCAGATAATTAAATTTAAATCCAAACCTTAAATTTGGTAAAAAAATAGAAGAGTAATCACAGCTCTATAAGAATCTTGAACCTCAGTCAAAAGACACTGGTCAGAAAGAACATGAATTGGAAGACGCCAAAACCACTTCCAGTTGAATGTTATGTAACTTTAAATTTCTGGGAAAATAATTTCAACATTTACATAAATGAGCCTGCAAGACCAAAGAGGGCTGTGTATATGATCTTCTCTTGACAACTTCTTCAAAATGACAGCAACCAGCAAGAAGGAAAGATTAAGTCAGAAGTGCTCCTACACAGGATGCAATCACTCAGCCATGTCATTTTTTTCTAGCAGTATACATGCTTAAAAACCCTCGTGCAGGAACACGGAGCAGCAGAACAGATGACCTAGTAGCACAGTTCTAGGTAACAATTTAGAACACACTTCCCTGATCTTCAGAAACAGCGGAAAGATGAGAATGCTCAGAAACAAGCAGACGTCTGTTATTCCCAGGTTCGGCATGAGCTTCTTCAAGTCAAATCAGGGAACAGAATCCACAAGCTCCAAGGAGCCGACAACCTGATGTGCAGAATCTCCAAGTGTTTTGGGTTTTTTGTTTTTTGTTTGTTTGTTTTTTAAGTTTTAAATGCTCTATGTCTTCCTACTGCTCTTTCCTCTGAGGCACCTAAATAATAGAGACAAAATCACTAGGTTAAGCACAGCATGTGCTCTGCCTCCGTAACAGGACTCTATGTAACCAGTCCCCGCCACTTCAAGAGTGGGTTATCACTTCCCAAAGGGTCTGCAGTAAAATGAAAGATCCTGCGTATTTCTTGAAAACAAGAAGAAAGCAAGCACAACCAAAACAAACAACATAAAGCTGAGCTAAGAACAGACTAAGAAATGGCAGAAGGACTGTACAGAAAGTTTTAATATGTTGGTCAAAAAGCCATTCCTGCATTCCACTAGAACAGTTTACGCATGTTTCACTATTATCTCTAGAAAGCAGTGCCATTTATTTTCTCACTGCTAGACTATACAATGGAAAAAATTGTGGCCTTCAACTTCAATTGCTGTTCCTTCATATTGATCTTTCAGAATAGATGTCCTCAAATATGAATCTCAATTCACATCACAATTTCCCTCAATTCATATCACAATTTCCCATATGAAAGGCAGTCTATGAGCAAGCACATATCAACTGTAAGCATGAAAAAGGCCGGGAAAAAGGCTGAGCAAGTTGTTGACAATGCCAGTTTCACATGTTACCTTAAAACCACTATTGTGTCTCCAAGAGAAGCAATTCATCCATTCACCTCTCACATCTCTTGTCCCATTCCTGTAGCACCATTACCTATTCCGGCACAAACATTTGTTACAGTTTGACAAACCAGTCTGAGGAAGCTAAGTCAGGATAAAACTAACCTGACAGCAAATAATCCAAGACATGTAATTTTCATTCAGGTCAGTTTCCCAAAGTGTCAGCTCAAAGCAGCAGCTGCTGAAGGTACAAGGAAGGCCCATCTCTTTCAGGAGCAGCAGCTACTTGAAGCGACAATGAACCTACAGGCATGTCAGGATGCAATTTGAATTCCAATTCCTCCTTCCATACCAAGGCCACACCTCACCCCCACACAAGCTGAACAGGGCAACTGTTGAAAGACAATCCAAGATTTTTTTTTTTTTTTTCTCCAAATCACCTCCGTTATTTCTATAAATGACTCCTTACACAATGCACCAAGAACAGTACCTAAGAAGTGAAGTTTTTGTTATGTAACTCCATTAGAAAAAAGTCCAGGAACTCTGAAAGAAGTGTCTTTGAGAATCATTATATATTTGTGAGAGCTGAAGCTGAAGATTTATTTCAGTATGTAGTTCTTGTTTGCTGGACTAGTTTAATATTTTAAGTTATTTGAAAAGTTAAGTTCTTCAGACTACATTTATAAGCACTATACACAAACACATACAGGTTGTAAATTCTGCAAATCATCTTCTAACCTTCTACTAACGGGAGAAAGGCCAGCTGAAATCACTACTTTTAAGAAGCAAAGAACGGTCCCTGGAATACTTTTTATATTCACCAGGGAAAAAGGAAAATACAGCTACTACCATTTAACAGACATGAATATATTAGACATTATTCAAATTTTAAATAAGCAGCTATATCCTGAAGTCTCAATTACCTTAACTGTTCCTCAATATATGCAATTATCTTTTCTCAAGTTCTCAACATAGAGTGCCAACTGTGTATGTTTGGAGATCACATTATTCCCAGAGCATTAACTTAAGAACTGCAATTGAAAATGCAAAGAGAAACATTTCCACACAAAATGCATTCTATATACCTGGGAAATCAATATCTTTCTTACAATACAACTCTTTTAAAACCCTCTTTTCCTGACCCTAAAATTTTCTTCCAAAATTAGATGCAAGCATAACTGCCTAAGGGGTTTAACATGTGACCTAAATATGCTGGTTTTCTTAATGGTGCTATCACTTGTGGATCGCTACGAGGAAAATACATTTTTATAAAGAACAGCTGACCAAATTAATAATTTCTCCTCCAGTGCTTAACAAAAGCGTGGTAAGTCAGGAGAAGAGAAGCTTACAGCCATTTCTGTTTCTGTAACAGAAACAGAGTCATGCACAGAAGCCTCAAATAATTATTTTCAGTAATTTTAACAACTCACAGCGACAGTACCTGATGTCTCATTAGCCAGCATCTTCGTTTTAAAGACAAATGTAACAACGATAGACCTTCCAGTCGGAGAAAAGAACAAGGCAAGACCACTATCGTGTAACACTGCCTGCTGCCCAGAGCCATGCCCTAAAGCAGTCCTGCTTGGCAAGCCCGTAAGCAAGCAACAGTATGTTCCATAAAGTCCTGTATATAAAATCTTTAACAAGTGCACACACACACACGAAGTATCCATACTGTACGGCATTTAAACATTGAAAATGTTAACTGAAAGCGGCATTTAACTAGTGCGTGCTGTAAAAACATAACTGAGCTAGAAAGCAGTATCACCAAGCTAGAGTCACATACATTCCACTAAAGTTGAAAATCTAGAAAACTGTGCGGATGTAGTTATTTTGACTGTAAGACCTACCACTGCTTCTTGGAAGAGATTATTCTAAATTGGTTAGGATCAAGTATCTTCCTGTACTTCCTGTATTTTATTTTAAATATATAATTTAAAAAAATATTTAAAACTTACTTTGTTTCAAATATATAAAATACTTCCTGTATTTTATTTTCATAGAAACAGGGTAACTGTTCTCTCTATGCACAAGTGCCTACCCTATGCCAGGACTTTTCACCCATTTCAATGATTTTAATTTCAACTGTTTCTTTAAAAGGGTAAACCTCAGTTTCACATGACTACTGATCACCGACTGACTGCAAAACTTTTTGCTCCATACTAAAAATAATGTAGACATAGTTATGGTACTGCATATTATAGAGAACTGCAAATAAGAGAGAAAGTCTGGAAAGTACCTTAAGGCAGTTATAAAAGCATCTTACACTAACAAAATTGCTTTGGGAGCACAGTGTTTCTTAAGAGGAAAGAACCAATGGGAGCCTTAACTTGGTACCATCAGTAATCGATGTTTTTACTGCAAGAGGTCCAGTACCTCACAGATTTAGTTGCACACACACTTAAACAGCATCTGAAACAAAGAAAGCCTAATTGTGCAGCATTTAAACACGATACAATACATCAGTTTAGGTCAAGTCAAAACCCCAAACAAGGGATCCGGTTTTTCAAATCATATTAAGAGTGATAAAACATGATAAAAGAAGATTACTATTTGTCAAATTATCTTTTTTAAATGCTTTACAGTGAAGCAAAGAGTTAAGTAATCCATCTCCCATTTACGTGGCATTCTCTTCTACAAGAACTTCCAAGAAGCTAAACTGTACTGATACTAACAGCTCTTCTAATAACAGAGCTAGTAACGATGCTAAACAAATCTCATTTCCACATACTGCTTGCGTAGACACGGAAGGAAGAAAACATATCCCATGTGTACTAGTTTTGCTGCAAAGATATGTCAAAAAGATTACAACATGGTGACAACACTGTGTGTGCCCCTGCATGTGTGTTTGCACATGTGTACATCATACCTAGTTTCAAAACAAACCCAAAATCAACCCAAAACTATTAACTGTCACACTGCACAGCAGTTTGACAACTGGCTTTTACGCACCTAAATCCATGCTGCTACCATATGAGGTAGTGCTGCATTCTCCACTTGCTCTCAGGCACACGTTTTCATCGCCCCTTCTTTACAGCTCCACGTTTGCACATCCACACACCCTTCAGTTCAGAGATCCGATTCCACTGCAGCGTAACCCAGTAAAAATCTACAGGCCATTTGTTTTCAATAGCAGCACAGACTTGAACCAACTTCAGTCTTTATATTTAAAAGATCACCAGTGCTGCAGGATCTCTGTCAAGCATTACTGCACCAAACCAAAGTTGCAGCTATTTTATTTGGCCAGTATTTTAGTTCAGTCTCCTAAGATTACTGTTATGGTATTGGTACTAGAGATATTCTATTGCTGGCCTTCAGATATCTCGCGTTCAAAGTATATATATTGAACAACGAAAGTTTTAAGTCCTTTTTATCAGTTGATTTTATCATTTGTAGTAGCACAGCACTTAAAGATCAGGGTCTTGAGTTGTCTGTACATAAAGTCCTATCAAGAGACTGACCGTCTTCCAGAGTTCGTGTTTCCTTCAGCCACTCGATCACTCTCCACACCACGCTGGCACAAGCACACACACAGCACCGAGAATCAGAGCAGGGTTCAATTCAGCTGAAAAATAATCCGGTCGAAACCACAAATTTAAGTATTTTTCAGCTGGATCAGCTTCCCAAACAAGTTCATTGTCCAGTAACACGAACACTTGTGCCAGCAAAGTGGGAAGTAGCGCCTCTTTAAGCAGAAACGCTGCCAAACATGTAGCCATGGCCTAAATAGGCAAGTCAGAAGAGAACAGAAAGAAGGGAGGGGGAAAAAAGAAAGAGACAAACAGACAGTACAGCTAGGAACACCCAGCTCTTAACGCTTACTTCAGCACTGCAGCCACTAAGGCGTTCTATTCTTCATTTTAGTTCTTCCAAAACACTTTCTAGGAAGCTCCAAGTACCACAGAAACCCATTTCTAGGGTAGAAATACCCAAACCAGAATCATTTAGGCAGCACCTTTAAAAGCTGTGCAGTTTCACAAAGCTGATCAAGAGCTGTAGCCCACCAGGATGGCCACCGATAGCCAAGTGGCACTCATTTGTACTGTTGGGGTCTGATGGCTTCATCACCCTAACTGCCGTATTTATGACACAAAAGTCTCACTCCTTTTTCCAAACTGATTTTTAATCTCAGCCAAAAAGGACCCCAGAACAGCAAAGCATCACGGAGAGAACAGAGCACCGGTCAGCACGACTGACAAGCTGAAGTGCCCTAGCTACCAAACCCACGTCGAGAGCGCACTGAATCACTCCTGGGGAGCTGAGCAGCCACTTGCTCTTTAGCAGTTTGCTAAACGCCCTTTGTTTTGGGGGACTTCACACTTTGAATGCACACTTTAGTCAATCTAGACCAGCAGTTCCTAGAACACAGTAGCCTATTTCTCTCTCTAGACACAGACCGCTATTCTGCAAACAGCTGAAGATAAAAGAGCTGAAATACAGAAGCAGACTCTGGAATACAGAATAGGACTATAACCTTGGGTCATCGTGTTTGTCTACAGCGTTATTTCAACACACACATACACACACCAAAAAAAAACACCCCAAACCTACTGCTAGTCCCTGCTCCTTCTAACTGACATTCCCTTACAAGCACACAGAACGTAGCCACAGCCCTCAATAACCCCAATTAAGCTCCCTCCCACAAAACTACACCCCAATCTTTCTTCAGCATTGTTGTTGCAACGTCTCACACCTTTGCTACTTTTCTCTGACCATTTTTCCTCCCCTCCTATTCCATCAATTCCCAATTTAAAAAGCCCATCAGTGACTTTAATAATACCGCCAGCACTCCTTTTCTGTGTGCCTCCTACCCACAAACACAGCTCAGTAGAAGCCCTTCCTCCCCTCTGATGCCAGCAACATCCCCTCCACCTGCGAGGTGTAGGCCCCTATTACTCAGCTGTTGGTAAACCTACAGATCTGGATGGACCACCAGGAACAGCGGTCCGGTACAACAGAGCTGACCCACCTTGTGAAGGAGGCTCAGCAGCTGTAATCCACTGTTACACACACATGGTACGCGACAAAGAGAAAGCTTTCCTTCAGGGAAGGCAAGATGGTGAACTCCAGATCGTGGTAAACTGCTTTTTACAGCAGTCCTCATTCCTGGCTCTAATTTTTCCTTACTCTGGGGTAACTATTTTTGTGCACTGAAGACAAACTAGCATTACTGAAGCAACAACAAGCAGTTCCCATAGCTGCTCTGCAATTTTGAAGTCTGCCAAAAATAAACATGAAGCTACACTTGAAAGATACAAAGTACCTAGAATCAAATACAGAAAGCATTCCTGGACAAGGGAAAGTCAAATCTTGTTTGTATCACTGACCACACACGAGCTGGCTAGGGATAGAAACCTAAGAGACTTCATCTCTTCGTCATCTGCACAAACTGAAACAGACTACAGCAATGTTTTGGCTATTAAAAGAGGAAACAAAACAAGTCGTAGATTATTAACCAAGCAGGACAGAATGGCTAAGCCTCAGACTTTAAAATTAAGTCAGTAATCGGCACCCACAGCAGGTATCGAAGTAATTCCTTCAGAGACATTTGGGCATGAAGTAGTTAAACACACGACTTAAGTTCTGGCTCCCAGCCTCTGACCCAGACTATCAGACTTTTACATATCTTTGGATTACACTTGAAAGAACATTTAGATACAGAAGCTTGACTCTTTTCCTTCTGCCAAGTAATTAAACAAATTTGACTTAATTTGTTCTGAAGTACGAACTCATTCCATTAAGCAAGTGTCTAGTTTTCAGAGACAGTTTAAACTCACAATTCTTAGTGGTTTCCAACTGGAGTTGCCATTATGCCACATATTGGAAAAAGGTAACAGCAGAAGACTAAAAACAAGTCCCAAAACAACAAAACTGCTGCAGAAAATCTTTGCAATCCTTTTCTTTAACCATTTCCCAAAAAGGAAACTTCCACATGCTAATGTCTGCTCTCGAGTATCTCTGGACAGTTAAGTCTTATTTGCATCAAAACAGTGATGGCACAAAAGAAAAAAACAAAAACCCCACACATTACCGATGCTTTTGATAACCCGATCATTGAACTCATCAAAAACACTGACTGTTCTCCACCGGAGAAGTCCTGTCTAAAGCTAATGTCCTGGCTCTGGATTCTCCAGAGTCCACAGAACAGGCTGAACACAGGTTGTAGGACTGGGCTCCAGAAAAACTAATATGAAATTAAGAAGGGAGTCAAGCTTCTGTTGAGCAAATAATCACCTATTTCGGAAACAGAGGCAGCACAAGCCACAACAGCCTTGCCCTTACACAATGGATTGCTAAATCACAAAAAGGCAATCTTTTGCCATCAGTTAAAATTAAGGACCCAAATTATAATGAAACCGATGCTCAGATATCAATTTATAACCTGATTTCCATTGCTTAACTTTGTGATCTGATAGGCCCAGGCCACAGCTTACAACTAAGGATAAATTCTGTACGTACCAAGAGAAGAGAGGCTAGCTCTCTGCTCCTCACACACCCATACCCAAGTTAGAAAAGCTTTGCTACAGCAGAACGACACAGGCAGGCCCCAGATACAAACTCATTGCCATCTTCTTCCCTCAAGCTTTACTAACAGCTTTCCTTCTCCTTTCCCTTTCACCCTCATTAGCTCTGAAAGAAACGTTGTCACATCCATCTATCACGCAGGGCTTAGAAAGCCAGAAAATTAAAAACTGTATGTATCAGAGTTCATGTTTCAGCCATCAAAGCCACCAAATATTGACTTTGTAATAGACAGCCATTCTAGCCAAAGCATCTAAAGAATTACAGGTTATACATAGGATGTGAAGGTTGTGAGGTCAGACCTGACCTCAAATACACTGGAAGCTCTGTACTACGGTTCTTAGCAAGCTGTTTCAAGGTGCTGCCACTATTACTGTGTTAAGAATGTTACTCTCCATTGGCCTGTTTCACAGGCAACACTGTAAAGAGACCACTAGTTTTGCATTCTACCAATTAATGCAATTAAATAGATGCAGTTTTCTTGGTTAAAACCTCTATTAACTTAGCTTAAGATAGCTTTCCAATATAAATATTGCAACACTGTGTTACGAACAGGAACAGAAAGCGAAACCTTCCATTTATTTCAGGTTTGTTTTCTTCACTTTGTTTGTACTGAAGTTTCAGCATTCCACAGCAGAAGTTAGTTTTTAAAATTTGAGCTCTAAAGCCATTCACAAACCAAGAATCCATACCCTAGGTGCTACTGTACACAAATTGGTACTGTCCTCAGGCACAGACACGATTAGATTCCGTGCTTGTCAGCTTGCAGACCACAGGGGTTAAACAATCATTTAAGTTTCAGCCTGCAAGACTTTCTTCAGCTTTCACCAGCATTTTTTTTGATGGTGCCTGCCACAAGAAAGCAGACAGAAAGGCAGGGAGGGGAAAAAAGGTCGTCAGGCTGCATTCAGAGCCACTGTCAACTTGTCCTCGGCTATTCTGAAGGAGGACCAAGCATGCAAAGCTGCTGTTGCAATTTCTGCAAACACCACACAAGGTTCCCTTTCATTGAAGAGAACCTTAAAGCCAGAAGTATAGCTAATAACAAGAAAAATGTGGCCAGCTTGATAGATTATTAACCCTTCCGACAGCAGCGCAGGGAGACATTGCGAAGCGTAACGAGAACTTGAAGGATTGCATGGAAACTAAACTCGCACTTTGATTAGGCAGCTGGCTTTCAACCATTTCCAGCGTGAATTGTGGGAAGCTGAATGCCCAGGAAGAAGAGAGGATTGCAGCTCAACAAATTCATTAAAATCAAGTATAATACCAACCTTGGGACCTCTATCCAGGATCTAGGCATTTAAATTTCAGGATGTCATGCAGTGTATCAAAGCTCTGGGGTTGGCACCTCAAGACTACGTCAACTACTGACAACAAAACGAAACTTCTCTTTGCTCTTTGGGTCATGAAGATCAGGCAGCTACATCTTCCACAAAAGCAAGAACAGACATTCTTACAATTTTTTGGAAACCATCCTGACTCGCTTGCTGAAACAGAAGCTATTTAATTCACTTACAGTGAAGGCTTCCCTGAACTCCACCCACTCTGACTCCAGCAATACACAGCACAGCTGCTAACCTGTCAGGAAGCATAAGGCTAGCGAGTCATCTTTCGTAACGTGAAGTACAACGCTGCAGAACAGCTAAGGAAGTTAAGGACGGACTATTTCCCGACTTCAGCATTTCAAGATCCCTGTAAAAGCCACTTTACCATACATACATATATATAAAAAGTTCGTTGTTATTACGTGCGTGCCAACATGTCTATTTTAATGAAGAATTATTTGCAAGCACCTGCCATACAGCCACAGCTTCTCCAATACTGGTACTTCATTAAAGATTGAGTTTGCTATATAATTTAAAATAAAGGTTACAGAATTTAAATTCTGCCAGGGAAAAAAATTATATTGCATTTAGCAGTAGTTTTGAGTTCAAGCTTTAAAATACAGTTCCTGCAGAATTTAAAATTAAAACTTAAAAAAAATGTTACAGCTTTCTTGTTTCCAAAAGCCATCTTTCAGCTTGTAAATGACAGGAGTCTTTGAAAGTGCATCGTTTGCCACATGCCACAGCTAATAAATAAAAACAAGTCACTTATGTTTTATACTGATTTTTTGGCCTTTGGAAGTTAATATGAACCACACATCAAATGGGGAAAATAATGGAAACTGTAGTTGCCACTTTTCTAGATACAACATTAATCTCACTTGTGAGACAGAGCATTCAATACATTTTTTAAATAAAGAAAAAACCCTAGGAAATAGATAAGTGACAAGGCCAACTGCTTTGCAAAATAAAAGCCTTAACTCATAAACTTACAGGCTGTGTTGTGCAAACAGGACTTTACGGCCAAAGACATTTTTAAGTCAGTGGGACTTCCCTCAAAAAAGCAGAAATTCTGCTCTCCACCACAGCTGCCACCAGCAGCACAGAGAGAGCGCCATTCCCCTAATGGTCCCCGATCCAAGGGAAGAAAAATAGCAAGTATATTTTTTGCAGTCACAGTCAGAGGCAGCCATTTTAGCGTAAGATGACATTTGTCACTGCCACCTTCAAAAAGTTTTAGGCAAGTACCAGTATGACTCCAAACACAAACCCCTCTTTACTTCCTAAGTAAGCATGCGGAAATATTCAGATTTTTTCCTCTTCTGCTTCACAGAAGCTGAAAAGATTGGGAAAATTACTTGATCTTTATCTAGTACTTAGATCTTCAAAGAGTACAAACATTAATTAATTCTCACAACACCTCCCTATGGAATGCAAGTATCACATTCCCCATTTCGCAGATTAGGAAAAAACACAAATCAAAAGCTGAGTGAGTGACAGGACAATCTCAACCATCTTGGAAAACAAATTCCAGCAAAATATTTAAGAAGCCTGAATTCAGCCCTTCTTAAAAGCGTGCTGAACAGTACTTTCGAACCATAATTTAATCCTGAATCTGGGCACCTGAATGTGCATTAAATGTCTATTTGATTTTCCTCAAGTTGTATACGGCAACACCGAGCTATTTGTTTTAGTAAGACTGCATTCACATCTCCCTCCCAAAGGAGCAGCTAAGTAGTCAGAAAACATTCAGTAAAAAATAGTGCGCTTACCTTCTGCTACATCATCATCCACAGCGCCTTTCACCTGAGAAAAACACCACTGAATGTCATTTCCTCCTCCAGCTCCTGAAAAACACCATCAAAAAAATGAGACCCCCCACCGCAACACAAAGAGCACACAACAGTTCCCAATTGAAAATTTCAGACCACACCGTACACGCCTACTTCCTCAGCAGTGCTGTCGGCACAATTACAAATTGCCCCTCCCCACCTTTTTCCTTTACAGATATTGTTTTCGTCGTTAGTGGGCTGCCAGCGTTCAATGCAAGGTTTGTCAAAAACAGCGTAAGCACAAGCAGTAGCAGCGATAAAACCCCCCATCGCCAAAAGCTCGCTGGAGCAAGTAACGTCGCCAGTGCCAACTTTAACGGTGCATCTGAAACGAGAGTGCATGAACGTCTTTTTTCACAAGATGCTTCTTCTGACTTCAGAAGTCAGAACCCTCTACAAACACACACACACACAAACTTCAACAGTAACCGTCAGAAAAAGCTGTACATTTTCGGAAAATTTCAATCTTTCATTCGACATAAACCAAGCCTGCTACTCATTTCCTTCCTCCGCAAAGACGCCGAACTGCACCTACATACTAAAGGCTAAAGAAAAGAATTTTACCACAGTTTTAGAGTCTCTTCACAGAAGCAATGAAAGCAATTATCAGCCTTAAAAAAAAAAAAAAAAAAAAAAAGCAGCAAATCCAAGCGGTAAAGCAAACAAGCAATCTGATGTGAACAAGTTCTACTACCATAGAAAACGGATCGGAGAGAAAACTTCAGGAACATTACTGCCTCGGCGGAAGGCAGTGATTCATTTGAACCCTGCCACCAAAACACACAAAAAAAATCACCACCCATTTCTTTTGCATTTCATTCTGAGCAAATCACTGCAGGGCTGAGTACATACAGGAAGAGGCTGAAATGGGCTTGCCGCCTCCTTTTTTTTTTTTTTTTTTTCTTCTTTGAAAGCCACTGTCAAAATGGAACTTTTCCTCAACACAACTCAAACAGGCTGAGCAACAGATGGCATTTACACATTAATCCAGAGCTCTGTTATGGCTTTTGGGGTAACAAAGGATACAGAAATTACTTCTTCCCTCTTCTATGCTAAGTTAAGGCGGGAGGGGAAATCAAAGACTAGGAAATCAGAAGAGCCAAATAATCTTTCCAAAAAAGACCATGTGCCTTAGAACGTTAAGGGAAGTGCTGGAATACAACCAGAGTCCAGCCTGCATTTTTTGCCTGCCTTCATTTCTCTTCTGAAGGATTACAGACAGCCAAGCTACGGAACCCGACAAGGCAAAGGCAGGCAAAGGCAAGCACAACCCTCCATCTATGCAAGAAACGTCAGAATGCTTTCTTTCTGCATTTTGGAAAGGTTTGCGCACACATCTCTGCCGCTTCCCAAAACCTGCACAACCCCTCTTCCTTCCTCTCTCCAGCCTCTTCATTTGTCATTTAGCAGCTGGCACCATGGAAGCATTCCAAGGGGACAGCCTGTAAGATAAGGTGCTGCTCTTTCTACTCATGGCTAAAATTCTGTTTTTCAGACAACCTACTTGAAGCAAGTTAACAGTCTCCCCTCCGCCCCCGACTAAAACAAAAAGCGGAGGGTGGAGCCTGGGCATATGGTGTAGGGGGAAAAGGCAAAGCACAAACCTAAGGCAGCCTCCGACGCTCGCTCCTCCAAACGCAAAGCGCTGAAAAGACAATTCATTTGCAAAGGAGGGGGGTGCCTAGATCGCCAAATGAGGAAGCGGCAAGGGAAAGTCAGGAGGAAGAGACACCTTATGCGTGCCCGCTGCCAGCCCACCGGCGGCACTCCGGGATGCCAGACGGGGCGCGGGGAGCACGAGCAGGACGCGCCGGGAAGCCCCGCACGATGCGGTCCCCCCGCGCCCGCCGTGCCTCTCCCGGCAGCCGCTGGCGGGCTGCGCCCCGCGGGAGGGTGCGCCTGTCCCCTCGGCACGGGCACGGCCGCAGCCCGGAGCGGCGCCCAGCAGCGCTGCCCTCGCTCCACCGGAGCCCAAACGCCGCCGGGAGCGGGGACAGGGCTCGGGGGAGCCCGCAGGGGCCCCCCGCCCGCCGAACTTCCGAACGGCCCCCTTCCCCCACCGAAGCCCCTCCACCTCCCGGTTTCCCCCTCCCCCCCGGTGAGGGGGGGAAGGCAGGAGGGGGGCGGGAGGGGGGGGGCTGGATTTCCCCGGAGGGGGGAGGAAAATCATCGCCGCGCTGCTGGATTCGCGAGGCGTGAGGCGGGGCGGGCCGGCGGGGCCGGGGCAGCGAGCGCGGCGGGTGGGCAGCGCGCCGGGCGGGGGGCAGCCCCCGGCGCCGGGGACAGCGGGGACGGAGGGGGCGGCGCTGCCCGCCCGCCGCCGGCCCCACCCGCGCCCCCCGCCCGGCGGCAGGGGCCGGTGCCCCGCGGGGCAGCCTCCCCTTACCTGCCATGTTGGGCTGGCGATAGCGGCCGCGGCGGGTCGGGCGGTCCGGGCGCTGCGCGGCGGGGCCGCCGGTGCCGGGCGGGGGGCGGCGGCGGGGGGCGGATGGCGGCGGATGGCGGCGGGGGTGCGGCCGGCTCCGCTGCTGGGGCTGCCCCCGCTCCGCGCCTCGCTCCGGCCCCCCCCCACAACGCTCCACTTTCAAAATGGCGCCGGCCGAGCTGGGGGTGACGTCACCCGGCGGGGGGGCGGGCGGGGCGGCGCTCCGGGGAGGGCGGGGCCGCGGGGCCGGGCCGCCCCCCGAGGGCCGGGCCAGGGGCGCTGCGGGGAGGGCACAGGGCGTCGCGGGGAGGGCACCGGGCACCCCGCACCGGGCACCGCGCACCGGCGGGAGGGCACCGGGCGCCCCGGCCTGGCCCTTCCCCGCTGCCACCCCCGCACCGGGCAGGCTGGGTCCCTGCCGCCGTCGCGCTCACCGCCCCCCCTCGTGTTTGTCCTCCGTCCACCCCCCGCGGGCGCTGCGGGGCCCGGCCACCGGCTCCCGGCCACCGCTGGTGCACGGGGGTGAAGGCTCCGCTCTAGCTCGCCGGTCCCACTAAAGGCTGGGCTGTGGTTAGCGTCCGGGACTGGGATAATGGGTTCAGCACAATCTATTTCGGCTCTTGGGAAAGTCATCAGTCTCCCTGCGCAGGTGTTTGTGCAAACGCCGTCGTTCCTCCCCGGCGGGGCTGAGCTCGTTCATCCAGATTTCACCTGGGGATTCATGAGCTCATCCTGCAAACCCAGCACCGCCGAACTCACCCAGTGCCCCGTGACAGGCCTCCTCAGCCATCACGCACGCCAACTTCAACTTCACGTTTACGGTTCCAAACGCTTAAGCAGCTGCTTTCCTTACAAGAAAGGCCGTTGAATTCCGAGCAGAGTGCGGCTCAAAACACAGACCTGTGGGAACTGAACACCTCTAAACACGCCAACGCAGTCAGGCTCCCCGTGTTTGTGAGTAAACACCAGAAACCCACCACTGGCCCAGATTATAGGCTACTTTGGACAAAAGCAGATTTATCCCTACATCCCAGATAAACATTGTGCATGCAAATCGATCTTGGAAACAACAATCATGTTTGAAAGAGCACTCAATATTATACAGGGCATTTGAAAGAACTGCGACTCACCTAAGCCTGCGACTACCTGGAACCAAGTGTTTGGCTTAGTCCATTTTGAGAGCAATCCAAAAATCTAAAAACAAACACACTGCAAGTTTGAAAACAGTCACAAGCAAGACTGGCTCTTTTTGGGTCGCTGTAGCATTAAGGCCCTTCTCTTAACACCCAGGTCCGTGTTTCCCAGAGCTCAAGAACAAATTCACTCAATTCTACAAATCTGTGGCTGCGTTTAGTCACCACCAAATTCAGAATGAAAGCTGGCATCCCTCTTTTTTCAGGGTTCCTTAAAAGCCATCCTTTTTCAACCCTAAATGAACCATCCTGCAGGCATTCAGCAGGAAACTGTGCAAATAAAGTCCAATTCATCCATCGCTTTCTGTACCATTACTGCAGAATTTGGCCCTCATAGTAGAACAAGCATTGTTTCAGGAACTTCTGTTGCTAAAAAAAATAGGGGGGGGAGGGGCAAAAAGACCTGCAATTAGCTCTGTAATATAAATTAATGAAGCTTAGCACATACCTTATAATTAAAACAAAATCCCTCTTAGAAAAGACTTAATATCATGGTGCCAGAAGGATGGATCATAATTCCAACATTTCAGGTTTTTGTTTTGAACTAACTGAGCTACAGAATATAATAAAGTATAATAAATAAATAGCATTAGATCACAGCCGGGGCAATTAGTAAGACATCTTGGGAATCACAAGGTTTGCTTGGGTGTTCACTTGCTTGTTAATTCAGACAACACAAGTGTTCACACCAGTACGAATGGTTAGTGCAAATTAGCAAGAGTGCATTTCGCAGCTCTGACTCCAAGTCTGTAATCACGTACTTCTGCCCCTTTGATTTCACTGGAGTTTAAGCATTTGTTCAGGTGCTCTGGGGAGACAGTCACTGTATCCTATGAAATCTATACACAACCACCAACAGCACAAAGCTTTAACGAACATTTATCTATTCTGATCATGCTTTAATTACTAATTCTTACTCTACAGGCCAACCCCTTCAGCTCAGACTAAATACCAGGAGGGACATACAGGGACACAGAAAACAGGTCTGGTTGTATTTGTTAAAGGCCAGTGAACTATACACGGAGTGGTCAGCCCACAGCAGTGTAAAGCGGGAGCTGTAGAAGTTAGAGCTTCAAAATCAAAATGTAAAATGTGACTGGCAGCCAACAAAAGTACATATATTAATGTCAAATCACCGGTCAAACAACTAAGGCCCCAAAGAAGAAATCCATCAGCTAGTCATGCTGTATCTGCTTTAGTTTCCCAGTAATTTGACCCGTTAGACAAGCCTGTAATGAATTACAACAATTCAGTTCAGAAATAAAGGGAGTAATTGTCACCAAAATTATCGCTGGAATTTAGTAATAGCTGAGCCATCTGAGGTCACATGCAGGTTAACATGAGGGCAATGTAATTCCCTACAGCATTCTCCTCCGTACTTCATTCTGTCTAGCTTGAAGTGTCTCAGCAAGAGGCTTCCATAGCTTTTTGGCAGCGCGTTTCACAGCCTTTGCTCCTAGAAAATGTTTGCTAATACTCACCCCGTGTTTCCCCCTTCTTAATTTCACATAATTGTCTCTGCTTATATAGCCACCTAATTAACAACATTATCAAAACAGCGCTGAGTCACATCGCGAGGCTGCCACGTGAGAGTTGATGCTTAGCAGGTGGTCAGGCAGACCCTGACTCTGCAATGAGTTTCAGGCAAACTGCAGACACTGCCAGTCCCAGCCCATCCAACCCCCTCCCGTCACACTAACACTGACCTCGCTCCGGCGGGTAGGGCCCTAACACCGTTTGCAGCGTGCCAGCCGCCACGCCAGAGAGCTTTCTGCACGCGTGCAGAACCTGCATCTGCTTTGTGTGACAGTCAGGCTTTCCTCAGCTGCCAAGTTTGTTTTAACCGGTCCCACCTGTAAAGCCCCATCTGCCAGTTGCCAAAGATTTTCAGCTAAAACCAGGGTTTAAGCAGGGACTTAAGCATTTCCAGTTCTCTGCCTTACTATCCTAAACGCCAGTGCTACACGGAGCCATCTATTGCACCCTACTTCACTACTACAGTTCCACCAAAGTCACTGGGGTTCATTTTTGGAAAGAGAAAAAATCAAGTTTCTAGCAGTTCTGAGCATCTGTACTGTTGCAAAAATACTCAGAAATGGCATAAAACATCATCCTCCCCTGATCGGTCACCAGGCAGTTTAGCTGAAGATCAAAAGCAGAAGAGGATGGTACAGAACTTTCAGGTGACTTTGCAACCACCAGTGATTTTCTGGAGAGCCTTTTCCCAAACAGAAGAACGTAACAGCACTATCTAATGGTTCTGTCATTAGAACAGAATTAGAACATTAGAATTAGAATCCGTGTGCCCCAAACTACTCATCGCCGAGCAAACCTGTGCAACGAGAGCTCACTAATTCTGGTCAACAAACATCTTGGGTCATCTCAGAAGTGTAAAGTTCATTGGATTAAAGCTCTGCTATTACAAGGGGAAGCCTCAGCATTTTCTTTCAGAAATTACCAAGGCTTTTTTTTTTTCTTCTTCTTAACTTTAGCCTGGTGCAAGCAAACAGAAAAACTAATTAGGCGTGGAAAGAATTTCATTATGTTCATTAAAGCAGTAGTTTGCAAGACAGGTTTAAAACTAGCTCCAAAGTTGATTTGCTTAGAGCAGGTCTGGATTACAATGATCAAAACCACAATTTGAAAAGTATTAGTTTAAATGGATTTTTTAAGCACAATTTTTACAGGATTCATGCACCTGAATTTTGGCAAGAGTTTTATATTAAAGCAAGTGCAAAAATACATGCAAGGATACAAGGAAAACAAGGCTTCTGGAAAAGAAGAAAAAAGGCCTTAGAGGTAGACAGGAAGCACCTGTTTGGAGGGAAGAAAACAAGCAGTTTTTAGCTGGGAGAGCTTGTTTGGGAAGGTAGGAGGCGTCCCATTTTTTTCTGGTTAAAAAAATAAGAAAAGAGGGCTAACTTGAAATGCATAGAAAAATTATGTTATTATTTTTAGGTTTCTTAGTACTCCTTTCCCCCTCCCCCCTCCTATTCTATAGGAATAGAAGTCCAATTAAAATGTAAGAGAACTGTTATGGGAGACTAACAATCCTGCTGAAACTAAAACTGCAACCACAGGAGACGATAGGAGATTCACAACACCTAGATTTAGCCCTTCCTGTAACGTAGGAGCTGCAGTTAACAAAGCACATAGTTCAGGATAACTTGGCACCTCAAATCTTCCACCTCAGGATAATTTGCACAGAACTTAAAACTCTGAAACCTACTAGCAGTAGGAAAAACAAAAAAGACAAAAGGAGAACAGTCATGCTAAACTAAGCACCACAAACACAAGGCAAGGCACTCAGAAAGTGTTTTTATTCTAAGAAGAATGACTAAACGCTGAACTACAGTACCAAAAAAAAAAATATCTGCAGCACATCCACTACCAGGCATTTTAAAAAGCAGATTAGATAACCACCTACTGGGAATAGTCTAAGTAGAGCTGCTCCCTGCCTAAGGGTAAGAGATGCCTTAGTCCTTCCCAGCCCCAGTTTTCACCATTTTACAGAGAAACCACATTCTTCAGCTTGAAAACACAGTTTCTTTGTACCAGGGACAAAACCACGATACACCAAACCCACTAAATCCATACTCAGAGAACGCTTTTAAAAGCATTTAGATTTCCTTCTCCTATGAGGATTTCGAACGGGGATAATTGACATTCCTTAGTCTCTTTGAACACACTGAGATCAATGAAAGGGACAACAAAAAATGCCAACAACTACAACAAAAAAATATCTTGGGGAGAGGGAAAAACCCAATACTTCACGCACAGACTTAACTGATGACATGCTGCATCCCTAAGAAGCGCAGAGTAACTCACAGGTGTAGCTGTCACCCCCTTGTAAGGCACATTGCAGGAAGGGGAGGAGCCGAGGTACAGACCTGCAAAGGACCTTGCGTAGTTTTTGCTGGGGGTTGGTGGGTTTTGGTTTGTTTTTTTTAAACCTCTAAACTCTCAAGGCCTATAGACAGAAGTGTTTCTTTTTGAGGAAAGGTTGTACTGTTACTCAGGGAACAGAAAGGTTTGGTTTTCCTTACTGATAAGCCTGCACAGGTGATCTAAATAAGCAAAAGAGAAGCCTGAGAGTTTTATGAAACCATTTTCTTTAACAAAAGCAGGAAGTTGAAAGCAAGTGTGTTAAAAACGCTGCCGTCTATAAGATTTCCTTGTTATTTTTAATAGTGGTGTTTAGCATCTTCTATTTAAGTTTCCTACTAAGGCAAAGTACTTTTATGCATTAATTAAGTTAACAAGCTATTATCCTTCACGATGAGCTAGAAGAATTACACCTGCGTGAGTTTGTTTCGAAAGGGATATGTAAATACAAGTCTTAGCTCAAGCCTTGTAGTTATCTTGCAGGTATCACTGAAGCCAGTGCTACTAAAATATGCAAAAAAAGCCAACTGATCTCAAAGGAACACCATCAGCTCTTTGGAATCATGGTTTTGTACTTTGAAGAAGCCTGTAATTTTACCAGCATTTTGCAGTAAGAAGTTAATTGCTAGCTCTGTGTGGTGCTAGCAGGGTGTATGAACTTATCACATCAGTGATCTGACTTTGCTAGGAGAAATGTTCCTTAAAAACCATGGATTGTGGGAAGTGATGATTAAATATATAATTTGGAATAAAGTGCCACTGTAGTCTTTGAACTCAAGCATTCTTGCTCTTGATCCTAGGCTTTAGACAAATCTTGTACTTTCAATCAGCTAGGTGTTGCTAACTTGTGCTGTTTAAAGGGTGTGAACAGATTGATGTCCTAAGCCCTGGAATCATAGGAAGACATAAGAAATTCAGCTGATATTTTTCAAGGAGTTTTAACCTTTTGATTCCAGGGGGGAAATGTGAAAATGTGAATTCTAAAAAAAAAAAAAAAGAAGCACATGCAAAGACATTACTTCGTCACAGCCATACAAGTGGAAGTATTAGTAGTAACTTACTCTGAGTAGTAACACTATCGCTCTAGTACTGCTTGAGTGATGCATGCAAAAAATGACGTGTGCAGGTAACTGCTTTAGTCATTCATTAACTTACTCCTTGAAGTATGAGTTCATTTACCTTTTGGTTTTGTTTTTCATTAACAAAAGCACAGTATTCTAGGGTATTTTTTTTTGTTTCAGACTTCATTTCATTTAGTGAACATTATTTGAGTATTTGCAGCTGAAACTGTTCTGAAAAGCATTCTTCGCTTGCTTTGCTTTGTCGCACAGTTCTTCTGGTAGCAGGTTTGTAAGGATCTGAAGGTAATGCCAGGAATGAACTGAGAGGGGAAGGAAGGGAGGCTGAACTAGCAGAATGAATTGTTCCATTCACATGGCTTTTCTGCTAAGGAATAAGTTAACATTGTAAACAGGAGAGAGGTGTGGTTTGCAGATCAGACAGGAAATCCTTAGTTCTAATCCTTGCTGTGTTGTTGAGTCCCTCCGAGACCTTGAGAAAATGCTTTCTGCTCCTATTTTTTTATTTGGAAATAAACCGGGTGGGGATGGAGTCTGTCTCTCAGTTAAAACGTAACACGCTTTACAAACAGCTCACGGCACACGGGCTTGGAATCCACTTGGCTCCTTGTCTGAGGCTGTTTCCTTACCCTGCTGAGGACCAGGGACCTTCAGGGGCCCAAGTCATCAGTGCACATGTACAGGCTTTGTTTTGCTCCCGCGCAACAATGCAAAGCAGATGCTTTACCAGGGATATAAGGAAATGCAGCCTCACAACCAAGAACCATTGTCTGGTGTGATTTGTGGCCAGGCAGCCTGCTCTGCCATCCGTTGCACACGCTGTGGCTGCGTTTAGCCCTGCTGTAAACAGATTTCTTAACTTCTCTCCCTCGGGTTGCAGGGAGCGCACCTGCGAGTGAAGACGGGTGAGAAGGGGTTATGGCTGAGGAGAGCATGTTCCTTGGGAGGACTCTGCCGTGTTCCTTGGGAGGACTCTGCCGTGTGTCAGGCCCTCGTTAGAAGCCGCAGGCTCTGCGTGCTGAGCGGTGCGGCCGGCTCTCGCGCCCTGCGACACCGCATAGCAGATGCTGCCCGTGTCTGATGCAAAACGCCCTGCAACCAGCAGGTGATGGTGCTGGGATGGTGATGGTGCTGGGCTGGGAACACCGAAGAAGCACAGAGACTGGAGGTCAGGGCAGAGATTCTGAGGGTTTTAGTGCGGATTCTCTGTATCGAGGTAAACACCCTTGTAAGGGAGGAATCAAACTTACAATCTTATCATCCTACTTTAACCGGGGAGAACCTGCAGTAACATGGTCTACCAACAGCAGCATGGAAAGGCGAAAGTCCAGGCTTCTAATAGGCGTGCCTTGGCCTCAGGTTTCTCACTTTTCCTATAACTAGTGCTTGCAGCTGGAGTTTCAGAGTTACTGAGCACACGCCACTCATGCTAGTCCAGAGGAGCCCATGGAAATGTTTCCAGAACTGACAGACAGTTTTAGTCCATCACATAATTAGAGAAGGGAAACTCTAAATAAACAGTTGTCTGTTACTTCCCAACACTTGTTGGCTTTTAATTTAGCTGCAAGCATTTCAAGTTGTCAAAACTGCTGGTAACTGTTGCTGAAATGTGGAGAGCTTTCTCGGTATTCTTATTTGTAACTATTTTTATTTTAAAACTCCTTTAATCCTTGCCCTGAAAAGCTTTGTAAACCAGGCTTAGTTTGAAAGACACCTCACTTTGAGAAACTAAAGAAACTGGGTCCTGGTTTGCATATCTTTTGTCCTGAGCTTGATATGCTAGCCTGAATTCAGCCATGAAGTTTTGCATGTGTAGAACTCTATTCTCATCTAGTGCTTAGTTATAAGAACCCACCTGACCGATGGGAATCTCTCTAGTTAGACCAAAGACATCTTCCAATGTTTGCAGGGTCTGTTTTTCCCATGGTTCTCCATTCCTTCTTAAGTATTTTCCACATATTCCCCTGCTTCCCTTCCTCCCCTTCCTCTTCAGAATTCAAACTGTATCTTTGATCCTCGGAGAAGCAACACCAGAACAAAAATTGCAGCAAGCCCGGCCAGCTTCTCTTTATTTTGTCTCCGCTCTCTACATGGAAGCACCGGTGCGTGCAGATGACCCAAGTAACTCTCACGTGGTTTTCAAGAGCAGAACTCTGATCACTAAATTACATGCTTATGCTTTAGACATTCTCAGCTTGGCAAATGGGAAGCTGATTACAAGATACCAATGAAAGAAACAGTTAATTAGAATTAAGCCTGCCAATATGTCTCGATATTACTGCCACAGGCAACTGCTGCCATCCGGGAGGAAAATGTATTGCTTTCTTTAAGTGAACTGCAACACATTCAAGGTCTGCAGTACAAGGTCTGGCTTAAAGTAGCTGTGTAGAGAGAACCCCTGAGAAATAGGAAAAGGCCAAGCTGTTTAACAGTGATGCTTGACTGGCCTACCCTAGAGACTATTTAAAAATCCTAGACAACATTAAACCCTGAATTACTCTGCATATTGACCTCCCCCCTTTCCCTTTCAGTGCCTTTAAAATCTTTGCACTTACTTCACTACCTGGAATAGAATAAATTTTCCTTTGATGTTCCCTATACCTACAGTATTTGACATGATCCTGTTCCTTGCTTTCTCTGCCAGTAAACAGAGATATCTGGGTATTTCTATCCCTGGAAGGAAAAATAGCATTTATTTTTTAAACTAGATGTTACTCCGTAAAAGACTCCAAGAGGGATGGAGGAAGAGAAAAATAAACAACTCCTTTACTGATACTTGATTATCAATTCATTTAAACTACATGAATCCTGTTCTTGGGCAAACACAAGTACGCAGAAGCATACTAGAAGTTCCTGCTTCTAGATCGTCAGATTAATTGTCCGTATTTATTATTGTTATTCTACTTCTATTCTCTGTTGCTTGATTAAAACCAGTATACTCTCAAAAGAGCGTATTAAACATGATGCAGAAATGCTCGTCGCTTTGGCTAATGGCCAGCCTTTCCAAAACCCACATATGTTCTAACACTCAGGTTTAGACTTAAAGCTGATCTTCCCTGGCATGCAAGCAGCTCAAACAGTAAGCGGGAGAAAAAAGTGGAAATGTGGATTTCTACTCCCCCTCTCATAAGGCGTTGGTATTTTCTCTAGCTCCATCAAGATCTCTTTGTTTGTGTTTCACTACCCATTGTTTAGCTGTTGGTTACCCCAGCTGCACAAATACGTGAGATACATGCTCCGTTCCCTCCTGAGGGCAAGTCTCAGAGAGCCAACATGCACAGCCCCAAGACCTCTTGGCATGGGGCACCGCAGCCATTCGTGATCTAAAATTAGACTCCCACCTTCTCGTCATTCTATCATCAAACCCTGATTTCAGAGTCCTAGGATGGGGAAGCTTCTCTGACACAGGTGAAGGCTGGGCACACAATCCTGAAACTTTCTTGACAAAAGAAAATGAAACAGTGTTCATGTAAATGTGAATATGCAATGAAGTGAATTTCAGAACTAGAAATGTTATCGCTAACCTAGCACAAAAAGTAATAATGATTTGAGTATGCTGTGCCTTTTGTTTGCTCTCACAGAAGTCAATATAGACAGATCTTCATTATTTTCAGTGACATTTAGATCAGGCTTTACACACAGACCAGGCCAACAGCTTTTAAATCAGGTATTGACAGGTGAGCAGGATGTTTTGCTGAAGTACAAAAAGGGAAATCTTGGTCATGATTCATATAGTTTTAATACTTGCATGGGAAACATAGTGAACAGGAACAGATGGCTCCAAAAGGCATCCAGGTATCTTTGGAAAGAGCCATCCATATAAATCGTGTGGAATTTAGAGCATGGTCGCAGAAGGACGCAAAATCCAGTTAATAAAGCTAACAAGTCACTGCACTGAGATGCAATGATTATTCTCCTAACATTTGCCTAGTGTGTTGCATGCAAAGTGAAATGAGTTCATCTGAGCCACTAGTGCAAGATTTAATTATTAAAAAGTGGTTCAGTCTGACTCCTTTTACTTTGCTTAACAGTCAATTGAGAGCGTGCATGGAACTACAAGTAGTATTCCTAGCATTAAGCCAGGCCACTGGGTAAAGCTACGTTTCTGCAGTTTCGTTGTTTTTTCCTTTACGGTTACTGAAGTAAAAAAAGTAAACTTCTCCGATCCCCATTGCTTAAACCAAAATGAGGTTTACATATTCCTGCTCTGTGTCTGTCCGCTTCCCCACAGTAGCTTTTGACTCAATGATACATTTCAATTAGGTTTTGTAGTATTGGATGCTTCAAGGATATTCAGCTGCTCACAGCTTCAACGATATATGACAGAGCTTGAGTTCCTGCCTGCTCTGACACAGGCTGCACAGTGAATTCAGGCTTATTAAACTCCAGAGAATCCACACTGGAAAAGTGATGTTAAAATGTTTGGTCTGTGGGAAACACCTTAAAGTCTGCCTCCCACTAGACAGCAGAGAATCCAGCTATGAGGAATACGTATCTTGGAGACCAGACTTCCCCAGCTCTCCTGCTTGTTTCTGCTTTTGCTGTGTGCAGAGCCTCCTCTACTTGCCTTCTGTTGGTGACATTGAGTCCAAGGCTGAATAGCCCCAAGGCAGAGAACCACAAAGTCAGAATAATCAGTTTGTCCCATTCCATGTTTTATCATAATTGCAGAAAGTTCTAAGAAAGTGGAAGGCAAGTGAGAGATACTCTTTGAAAATACAGAGCTGTTCTCCAGGCAAATCCGAGCCACCGAAGAGCACACATAAATAAGCAGTACCACAAAATTACCCTCTACCCAAAAAGAAAAGAAAGGTTTTCTGGTTTGAGAGGAACTTCATCTTTCCAAAACTTGGTCACAGTCCAAACTGGACAGCAACTACAAATATTTCCCACAAACTGGAAGTTCCCTGGACTCTGCAGGGGCTCTGTGAAATCAACAGGCTTATCAGTCATGTTTCCAATAGCAGGCAGGAAATTACCAAGAACATCAATTCACTGAACAACTGCAGGGGGTTCCCATGATGTCTGACTTCCCGCAAAACTTCCAGGATAACTGCCTTGCTGCTCAAGACCATAAGCCTTTATGATGCAAGTCTCTAATCCAAGCTAAGCAAGGTACCAGCTTCCATGCCGAATGGATCAGGCACCTCTCCCTCCACTGACCCCGCAGAAACAAAACTCTGGCTCTGCCAGTCAGTCCTGGGCAGCCCGAGTTCAGCAGAAGGGAGGCTGCCATTGCATCGATGTTTCTGACGGTAGCAAAGCTCACAAAACAGTTCTGTAGTTACGTGGGCACGCGAGAAGGATGGGTGCAGGAACCATAAACCAGTTACAGGCAAAGCGTCAAAGTTTATGGAGCTGCAGCCTGCAGCGCTTCAAATGGAACAGTTGGGTCTCCACAAAACAGTGTTTGGTTTCTCAGACTACGTTTGAGCAGTTCTTATCGATATTGTGAACACAATAGTGAGTTTATTCAAACACACTGATAGCAATTATATTGTACCATACCTGGAGACAAAGCTAACTATAACATTTTAGTTTAAAAAAAGAATGTAGTCTCCAAGAAATGATCTAAGATAAGAAGGCAAGGTACAATGTTTTGATTTTATTTTTCCTAGTAAGTATTTCCCACAAGAGACTCAATTTAAGTTCTTGTTCTCTTTGATTCTGTCCAAGATCTTGGTCTGTCACATTGCAAACCAGTGCCCTAATTAAATCTGTTGCTGGCCATCATCAGCAAAGGCCAAGTCTCCTTTCTCTGTACTTTGCCAAACACCAACAAAAGTGTTTTGAAAGGCATTAGTTTTTCACTACACCGTAAAAAAGTGCATTTCAAAGCTTTGAAAGCTTTCACTTCTGCACAACATAAGAATAAAATTTAAACCTCATGAAATCTTCTCTGCCAGCTCTCGCCCAACACTATGGAGATGAGCAGATTCTTTAGGGATCCTCGGCAGAATGACACAACGCAGTTGTTGCAATCAAAATGGTTTATGGGGGTGCATTACAAATCAGGTCATTTAAAAAAGCGCTAGCATCCAATACCCTCTGCAAACCAAACCGGCCCTAACCGTAACTTCAGTTCAAAGGACATGCCAAAAGCTCACTGCATCCTCAGAGGAAGCAAAAAACCGTGCAGGATCCCAGCCCTACCACCCCCCTACGGCCCCAAGGCAGCCTCACCTGGAGTTCGCAGGTTTTATGTGTGTGTGTGATGTTACGCATCCCTGTTCTGCCACATCAGTCATTCGGGTTGGCCTGGGTACCCGGCACCCCTCGGGAGGGGGAGTGGGCAGGTGACCTGCTGCCCTGCAGTTAACGGCTGTCCCCACCATGCCGGGGGTAGCAGCATGAGGGCCACAGCCGCATGCCACGTCTGAGACCGAAGCACAAGTGACTCGGCAAAGGTCATTTAGCACATCAGCGACAGGGCTAGGAAGCGAAGTTTCCTGGCTTTCCCATCTAGTGTCTTGCCTACAGAGCAGAAGATGGAGTTTTGCAGATGTTTCGAGTGGGTTATTAGCCAGGAGATCGAACCGAGGGCAGCCAGGCTGCAAGGTGCTGCGTGTTTTGTGAAATCCTTCAATCTGACCTCAGCTGCAGGTTTTGAGCACTTTGAAATCTATCTGTGGTCACTCAGCTCACTTTGGCAATTCATGGAAGAGCTAAGAAGAGATCACAAATTGTGTGTTCCTTTCCCCTTTCCTCTGCACCCTTGTCTCTGCTCTCTTGCTCAAAAAGATCCTTTCATTTCTCAAGTCATCCATGTAGCCACTTTCATTTTCCTGTTTTCTCATTTTTTTGCCACGTTTTTGCTCAGCGCTCATCTCCTTGTATTAGATGGAACACTGCATAAGGAGGCAATTGTTTGCTTAAAGCACTGTATCTCTATTGTCCTTTTAGAACAGTAATGAGACAACTGGACTTTGGATCTGCCACAAGAAATTAGAGCAGCCGTCACGGAAAATGAAGCTGCAGTGTTGATTTGCAGAGGTCTTTTCCTGCAGCAGCTTGAAATAGATTCCTTCTCTGCTTGCTCCTCTGATTTCCCGGTGTAGTGCCAGCATCAGCATAACTGTTGCAAGCAGCCTGGGTGTAGCACTAGTTTCATCCCCTGTTGCCAAATATTCAGTTCCACGGAGGCCGGCCACTCCTTCCCTCCCAAGTGGTAGGAAGCTGCTGATTTTGAGTGCTGTGTTTGCCATCCACACAGCAGGGATTTTGTGATGTGGAGTGCTCTAAATATAACGGGACTCCTGTGGAATAAGTACCTTTTGTTGTGACCGTGATGGGTGTTTTATTTACCAGGAAAGCCCTGTCACCAGGAGTGAATTCTGAAATGTATTCATTCTGGACGCATTGCCGAATTCCTCTGTAGCTGATGTGACATTGGTCTTGAGGGGGAGGCTGGGGAGGCAATAAACGGGGGATTGGAAAATACCATCCACGGGGCCCAACCTGACAGCCCTGCCTTCGCATGATCCGGAACGATGTTTATCCAGTGTTACTCCCTGCATTTAGAAATGTGGGTTTGGCCGTGAGACAACTCAAACCAAGATCTCCATGAGGAGCATTCCAACCCGCCTAGGACTTCTGTTGACAGCAGAAAGAAACCATCAGACCTTTGTTTTCCCAGCATCTGATGTTCCTAGGACTCCTAAGGAGGGCACAGCTACATGTACTGATAATTATTGTTATTCCTTGTTTTGTTCTGATACACATCGACAAAACAAAATAATCCAGATGAATGTTTTCACTTGCATCTTGTCAAAAATCATTCCGGAGTTGGATGTGAGGGTAAAGAAAGTTAACTGATCTTGGAAACAAGCCTTATTCCATGGTGATCTGCAATCCCAATGATTATATATAATGCTTCTTAAACTGAAACTGCCTTTTTTTGCTTTACAGGTTGTATTGATTTTAGGATCTGCTTCACGTAGCACTGAAATACAGCCATTTCTGGGGTAGATTTTGAAATCTGTTTCACAAAAAGGATTACAGCACAGATCAAAAAGGAACTGATCCTAAAATTTTTCTTTGTAAAAATCAGGGTAAATTCTTTCTTAGAAGACTGACAAGGAATGAGGGGATCTGGATTTTGTTCTCTGTTCTGTTTCACATTTATTGTGTGAGCTAAGCAAATCATCTAATTTCTTCCTTCCTTTTTTCTAAAAGCAGGAACAATAATGGCTTCTTTAGCTAGGTTCATGTATTTGGGTTTTCTTGGTGCACGTAACATTAAGGAGCCTGACTTCTTTTTGCTATACAAATGACTCTTTTATTGCTATTTGCAAAGTAAGACCTGAATTTCTTTTGGACCTAGGTGTAAAATGTATCCTGGGTAAGATTTTATGTGGTGTCAGAAAAACTGTAAAAGAAAACAACATCAAAACATTATATAAATCTGGGAAATTCGAGGTGGGGAGTAATCACCTTTCGTGGATTTTGGCCAAGAGCAAAGAAAATAACTCTCTGAACAACTGTTGCTAAAATATGCAGGTTACAATACCTCTTTTTAGAAATACTTAACCTGTGGAGGAAAACAAAGTCATTGTCCCTTTAAATGTATACAAGTAGTCAGGATCTTGTTTTTTAATTCCCATCTGAGAAGGTGTAGAATTTCAAGGGATGTGCCAAGTGCAAGGGCATGATGCTGGATGGCTCCAAAGAGAATGGCCACTTGCTTGGTTATTTTTGGGCACATGAGTACTTCAGTCAGTGACGCCAGCATTGCAGCTGTAACAAAGAGAGGCTTCTGTTTTGTTGTGGAGATAAAACTTCAGTGGATGCACAGAGGAGGGGTGGAAAAGATGAGGCAGACTGGATGCCATGACCCATATCCCGTTTTGCTAACAGCGTTAATTCGCTGTTTAATTAAATAGTTAATTAAGTTCAGTGTGTAGGCTGGATAGAACAATTAATTGTGCACTTACTGCATTTTTCAATTTGTTTTAAGAAAACAAAAATCAATTCATCATCATTCCCTGGATTTTGCTTACCTCACAGAGCACTGATCTAATCAATGTGACAGATACTAGCTGCCCTTTGTAGTATTAACGGGTCATGGTAGAAAAGATTCCCATGCTTTAGGGAGAGTATTTAGAAAAGATGGAAAATGTACTAAAATGAGGAATAGCAATGTGTTTCAGGTCAGTTTTTTAAAAGAGCGAATTTCAGTAATATAGTTGAAGCAGGGAGGAGGCTAGGGAGAAAAGCCTGACTGGGAGAAAGATGTTGGAGAGTCGTAAAACAAACACACACTAGCAGATTATTTTTTTTTTTAATTTTTTGGGAATATCTAAAGGCAGAATGCAAACATCCCCTTATTTTTGGTGGGAATGTGAGCTCTTTGTTATAATGCCATGGAACAGGAGGGAAACCTAAAGTTAAAACTAACTTTCAAACCTGTCAGAATTTATGTGCGATTTCCAGTTAATAGTAAGTTTTTGTTCCATTGTGACCTTTTTGAGGTAGGGGCTTGACAAAATCTCATGAAAACTTAAGTGGAAAACCCCCACTCTTGCCCCTTTGAAATCTGTTTTGGGTCCCCCCCCAGCACAAGTCCTAGGCAGGCTTGGTCAGGTCTCTCCCATTCGTATGTTCGCAAAGGTATGTGGCATTTCAGTTAATACTATCGTCCAGCAATACTTCCAAGTTGTTCAGAGTAACTCAGGGTATTTGTCCTTGATGTACCTAAGGTGAACACTTGGTGTGTGGACAGAGCGTTAGCTATATTAGGATGGCAAATTTGAGATGGGAGTTCACGGTTCTGGATAATTTCTATTCTAAGTCTCAGTCATCAAATGATGAGCCAGCACAGCTTGTAGAACAGGGAATGTCTTCCCTCCAGCCTTCTCTAAGAGCATTGGTTTATACTTCACAATTTTCTTATTTTTTAGGATGAAATCAGCCAGGAGAGGGAAGCAAAAGCATAACCAGATGAGACAGATGTGAAACAGCAGCAGTCAGATAATAGGCAGCTTCCTTTAGGACATTTTTTACCAGTATCCTAAAAACAAGATGTGAACGGGTAAGCAGGAATTCTGAATCACATGCACATACAAAGCTGATTAAGCAGAGACCTGGGTAACTGAGGAATAAAATAGATTATTATTTCTAGACTATATGTTCAGCCTAGCCCAGCTTGTAGACTTTTCTGCTACTGCTATGTGGATTGCAGTGAGACTCTAGCTTTGTCTACAGTTGGAAGTTATGTTGTAAGTGTGCCTGTACTGGGGAGTGACCCCCCCCCCCCGGTTCTCCTCCTCTCCATCCATAGTCTCACCATAGCATGGAAGACTGTGAATGTCAGCGCAAGCAATTCAAGTCTCACAATGAAAAATAAATTGTACCAGCTTAAAATGCGTTTCGTGATATTTAATTGCATGGGTATTGGAGCTTTTCCTCACCTAATTAGCAGTAAAAGAAAAAATACCATGACAAAAAGCACAAAAGTTTTGTTAAAGTTGCCTGGTGAGAGCAGCCATACAGGTAACACAATAAAAAGACAGTCCTAGCCTTGGAGGAGTCAGAATTCATTATTGGCAGGACATTTTCTGAGTGGGCTCTATAACCCCGGAATCTCTCCCTGGTTTACTCACTAACCTGAAAAAGGTACGTATTTGCAAGATTTTTGAAGGCAGAGTATGCATTTCCAAAGTTGCTACTCAGTTTTGAAAAAACAGGTAATTCCTGTTTAATGCTTACCAGTGAAACTGTGCAGTGGTGACAAAACTCAGGGCAATATAATGCCGATTACATAGACGTTAGGGGCATGTAGCAGCTGCCTGCAATGCTGACAACTCCAAATGAGTAATTAAGTAAAGTACTGCAAATAGTGGCCTTGATTCCAGTGAGGTTTGCACCTTTCAGGAGTCTTCTCCAGTGTTCTGAAAAGATTGACTTCAGAAATTCTTGTATTTCAGATAGGTTTCTGTGTTAATGCATCCAAGGGGAAAGGAAATGGGCTGGAAAAGGTCAGCTGAAGAGTAGAAAAAACATTTTATTATCTTTTCCTTGTCTTTACAGAACTCTTCAATAAAATTGCTGGTTTAATTTCTAAATCAAAGCTAAGTTCATGAATCACTGCTATTTTATTACTACCCCTTCCATTTTGGGTAGGAAATGTTTTATATAACCATGCTATGTCATGTTTTCAACTGAGAAAAGACACATTACTTTGCTTCCCCATTGTCCCGAGAGATATTCTGACCCATAAAAATGATAATGTTACATTATACACTCATATTAGATATGCAGTGAAATATATCCACTGATTGTTTATCATGCAAGAACCTGAAAGGTGATGACTGAAATTATGTCCTCTTTCCCTTCCTCATGACCTCTATCTGTCCCATATCTATCCATTCATTCATAGGGACATTAGAAAAGCTAAAGAATGGGCCTTGGAATTCTTCGTTGGGTGATGACCCCCCCAAAAAAAGGGCTGTTCATAAGTCAAATCCAACCCATTATACAGGGTTATTTGGCTCTAAGAATACCTGCTGGTTGTTGGACCAATATTTTGAGTGTATTGGTGTGCTGTTGTGAAATGTTGATCTTTTTGGTTATGGCAAGGCTTATTTATATGTGAAACAGCTCTGTAAAACAAAATAAAAAGTAAGTGTCTGTGTGATCCCTTCCTTTCCCCCAACATCTGCGAATAAGTAGTTCCCAAGCATACAGAAGATACTATCTGTAGCAGTCTCCCAGTAGCTAAAGGGGCCTACAAGCTGGAGAGGGGCTTTGTACAAGGGCATGGGGGGACAGGACAAGGGGGGGTGGCTTTAAACTGGCAGAGGGCTGATTCAGATGAGATATTGGGAAGAAATTCTGTGCTGTGAGGGCGGCGAGGGGCTGGCCCGGGCTGCCCAGAGCAGCTGTGGGTGCCCCATCCCTGGCAGTGCCCAGGGCCCAGCTGGACGGGGCTGGGGGCACCCTGGGCTGCTGGGAGGGGTCCCTGCCCGTGGTGGTGGGTGGCGCTGGGTGGGCTTTAACATCTCTTCCAACCCACACTGTTCTATGATTTTCCTTAGAGCATGGTGCGGGATGTGCTAGCAGTGCAGCCTGGGGAAGCTTGCTCTGCTGTTACACGCACCACGGATATAAGCAGGGACCTTCAGGCTGTGGTTAAGCCAGTGCTTTACGTGAACTCTAATTTGGTGGTGGTTGCTAACAGCTTTTGATAGGGATTACACCAATTATTAAACAGCCCGTAGAACACAATACAGGCATATAATGAAGGGATATGAGAATTACCAAATTCTTTCCAACCTGAGAGCCATTTCATAGAGCATCTTTCATGTAACATAGCTATCCTTTGAAAGAATTGAATTCTTCCGAAGGCAAAGACATCCCAAAGATGCCACTTATGGCAAAAATATCCCCTTTCACTCGAATACTGACTTTTAATCTTAATAAAGCTCTGCAAGTAAAGGCTGGCTTTGCTGGTAATAAACAGGCCCATTAAAAGCTATAGATTAGCAATACACACATCCCGTTCATTATTAAGACTTGTTTGGACTCAATTATAGCTTTTCTACTGGATTTTTTTAAAATTCATCCTCTAGGTTTGTCTGGCTGCCTGCGCTGGGTGACAGCACCGTAGAAAACTAATTAATTCCTAAAAGGTTTTTCCCATAAGGCAGGTTTCTGATGATGCTGAAGCAACCATTGGGCTCATCTGTACTTCTCACCGAAAATCTGCAGTAATGCTGCCACCTATGGAAAATTTCACAGATCCGACCTTCGCAATCTGGCTAATACATTTGCAGCTGTGAAAACAGGATTTGAACATGCGCCTCCGATCTGCTGGTAAAACTCCATATTTTTTACTGGTTCTTTGTTAACCTAGACATGAGGTGGCTCAAATTCTCTTCCTTCCAAAGAAATTAGGTTTGAAATTGAAATTGCTTCCGGAAATTGGTCCTTAAGACAATGTTTTTGCTTGACAGTGGCACCTCAAGGCCCCGACGTAAAATACCGCTGCCCCATTAATGCTAAGTGCTGTAAAAACATCAGAAAGAGCCAGGCAGCAGTTCCAGCCCCCATCTTCCCTGGCACGGCTGAGGAAGGTGTCAGAAAGAGTTCCTTCTTCAGGGATATACCTTACTCACTGCACAGATATAATGCATTTGCTTTGTGTGTGCATGAGGGGACATACAAATCCATGATATGGCCCTACAGGCCTCGCCCTGCCGCTTGGCGCCATTTTGTGTGTCACCAGTAGAAACCTGATGGAGATGGCGCATACAGGGCATGGGGAGAGGCCACGTTTTAGGAGTGAGGGTGATGCAGGCATTAAGGCCCAAAGCACGTTTTGGCACTACTCATATCCCACCCTGCGGCCCGCAGTGCGTGAGGGAAGATGCTGAGGATGTGCAAGAAAGGTGCTGAACTGCCTTTGCTGCCGAGGGGCTGCACTGCAAGCCAACCCCAAGGGCTCGGGGCATGGCCGCGCCTGCAAACGCCTTCTCCTCAGCAGGACGCACAGCTTGCCCCCCTCCCCAGCCACACGCGTAGCCTTGGAACAGGGAACCCTGAAGGAAAAGTGAACAATAATATCCTCGTTACTTATTCTGTGTTGTGAAGGGGGAGGAAGAAAGCAGCTTTAAAGGTTGTGAGGGGAGGGAAAGTTCCCTCAGGTGCGAGGTGCTGCAGGTGCCTCCACTGAGCGGCTGATTGCTGAGGGGCGCCCTGCGGGGCTGCTGAACCTTCCAGAACCCGGTAGGGCAGCTCCCACCTCTGAGGTAAAGCGCTCTCCTTGCCTGAGGCTGGTCTTTTCTGCCAAACAGCCACCACATGAAGATATTTTTCTAGGTAGGAGATAATCTATTTTGCTGTGGGAGGGTGGTGGGATGTGCCTTGCCTTTTGTAGTGTTTGAAATCTTGTTTTTTTAACACTGGTTGTGGTTGATTCTTGTTGGTTTGTGGGCTGAAATGGTGGTGGTTTCTGCAGAGCTTTTGGAGTGGTTTGGGAAGGGCTGTGCTAGGGCCTAGGCTGTCCCTTTTTTTTTTTTTTTTTTTGTTATAATAGTTATTTTGCCCTTTTTGTGGTGTTTTCTGTAGCTGGATTGCTGATGCAGTTGGGTTTACTGTGATCAGTATAATGGTGAAATAATAAGTAGCAAAAGCTTCTCTGGAATGTTGCTAGATATCTTGAGGTAAGGCACTGAGGCCTGCAGAACAAGGAATTAATAAATATTCACAAGTGTTCTGGTTCTCTAGATTGATTTTTTTCTTGTTGATATGACAAATCTAAGATGCTTCTATTACAGAAAAAGTGTCTACGAGTAAGGCTGTAGCTACTGTGCTTTGTATTCTTATCTACCTAAATCCAAACTGATATTCCATTGTCCATAAACTATCACTTTTACCAATTTTTCTTGTTTTCCCGCCCTGTGCGCCCCTCCCCCGCAGCCCCATTTCTAGCTAATGGGATGGTGCTGGGAGAGCAGGGCTGGTGCTGGAGTAGTTTTGAGACCAAAGACTGGTATGGATGGGTCACCTCTTTTGCTTTGTCTGTGCCAAACAGAAAGAAGAGTGTTATTACACACGGAATTAAGGCAGCACAGTCGTGGTATGATCTCCTGTGAGAGCGGGTACAGGATTTCAGCAGCTCTGTAGAAATGCAGTAGATGCAGTGGACTCCTGAGCATGAATTTCTTTGTTTTGTTTTAACCCGGTAGTTGCTTTTTCAAAGCAGATCTGGTGTATTTGCATTTCCTCAAGAAGGGATGTCTAGATTTATTTTTTTCCTGAGTAATCTCAGCACTCCAGTTCTTGCACTCCCATCTGAGCATGCATAGCTGATGGGGGGGGGGGGGGGGGCACTGAAAATGGAGGTATAAATTAATTACTTTGCAGATACAATGATACTTCTATTAGATACCCTTTTGGAGAAGCATTATTTATTGGGGCCTTCATCCTGCAAACTGCTTTTGTTGTACCTGTATGTACCCTGAATTTTGTGCTTGTTTGTACCTGTATGTACCAAGCTTGTGCTTGGCAACTGTTCAGCTCATCTGTGGAGTGCTGTTGCTTTAAGTGCAGGAGACAATGTGAGAGGCACAGGAAAGCCCAGTCTGGCTTAAACAGGGCATTCGTTGCTGTTGCACCACCTGGTAGCAAAGGGCAAAGGTTCAAATACTCAGGTGGTGCTCGTAGGACAAGATTCAGCAATTGCCATCAAGGGGGTTTGTGTCTGCTTAAAATCTGGCACGCGGTTGCTTCAGATGATATTGGGCTTGCAACACTTGGTTTATATTCTTGCTCGTATTGGGTGGCTTGCACAAATCCTTTCAAATTCCTTTTCTTTTCTCTCACCATCCCTTGGGGAAAAAGAAAGTGACTTAGGTACTTCCAGTCTTCGTAGACATTTAAAAAATGCAGGATAAAAACTATAGAGACAGATCTGTACTTAATTGAATATGCTGCAATCTGGCTGTGACCTAATTGTCTGACTCTTAAGTGTGTTTTGAGGAGGTTAGTTGTCCCATATGTTTCACTTTTGCACAGTGAAACATTTTAACCAAGTTGTTTATTGAGCAAGTAGCTAAAAATCTAATGTGTTCTACAGAAATGCTACAAAAATTCATGTCTTGTTCGCATAACAAGTTGTTTTGCAGAGCGATTGCCCTTTTTCTTAGCCTTTCATTAGACGGCATTAAAAACTTATCCAGACTGAGTAGTTTCTGGTTAAAAACATAATGATCTAAGCTACCCTATATTAATGCATCATCTGAGGCTCAAACAAGAGTCGGGGTCCTGCTGAGCCAAGGTTTGTGAAAGTTAACAAAGATGGGCAGTATCTTGTCATGTTTTTAGTATAGCATCAAGCCGAATGCAAGAAATATCCAAATAAAAAGTAAGAAAGTGGTGTTAGTTGTTGCTGGGTATATTTCTCTGTGTTTTGTATGTGCAGCACCAAGCATAAGAGGTTTCTCGTTCCCGGCAGTACAGTGTAATGATTCCAGATTTGAAAAAATCAGCAGACCCAAATCACGTCAACAGCTCATTCTATGAGTTACAGAAACTTTTTGCTGCATTAAGCTTTTAACGTCTGACTAGCACACTTGGAGATGAGTTCAGGTGTCAGCCCTTCTCGGAGGGGTGTTGGAAAAGATAGCCCCCTAAGAGCAAGGATGCAATGAGCATCTGTGTCTTCCTATCTTGAGGAGTCTTAACCTTATTGTTGGGGTAAGGTGATGTTTATTTCGTGCTTGCTGCAAGGACTGCGTGAGGGATGAGTGTGGCTGTTTCCAAGTGTTGTCAGGTAATCCGTCTAGTCTCAATGGGAAGTCTGTGCTGTGCAGGAGTTGGAGGCTGGCTACAGCTCTTGTGGCTTCAAACTGGATGTATCTATTTCTCTTTGGAAGGGAGTAAAGTGTGTTTCTGGAGAGGAGGTGTTATGGGTCTGAAAGTTTTGGTGCCCTCTGATTATAACGTCTGGTTTTTTTCCCTCAGTAAGAAGCAGCAGCATGTGCCACCCCACACTGAACATGTGGTACCCTTGTACCACAAGCTGAGCGCATCTCCTTGGCCGTATATTGCGTACAGCTTCATGCTGAGGCCTGGACTTTGTTTTGCAGTGTGCAAAATTTATGATCCTACTGCTTGTCACAGAATTCCGCACTGGATTCCCAGAGCATCTGCTTCTGACCTGGTATCTGGGGTGTTGGCAAGACTTAAAACCAACATATTCTCTCCTGAGTGTCTTCCCTTTTAACTCGGGTTTAGGGACAGGGCTAAGGCAAGCAAGTCGTGGGCCCTGGGTCTCAAAGGGGGCCTCTGCTTCTCTCCCCAACAAAACCCAAGCGCCACTCTGAAAGTCTTGGTGTGATAGTTTACGGTCTTTTTTTTCTGGGAACAATTATGTGTTTGTAATAGTCCACAGTGACAAGAAATATGTCACCAAAAAGACTTGACCCATCTTATGGATTATGTAGCAAGTTGTTGGTGCATGTGAAGACACACACTTGCAAGTCAATGTCTTTTCAGCCCAAGGACTGTATGCTTTGTTTAGCTGCAGTGTTTGGTGATGTGGTAGAGCAGGAATGTTCAGAGACTGTCATCTGAATTCATGCACCGTTTTTGCATCTAATGGGGTCTGAGGCCAATGCTTCTTAGTTTTGTCTAAATGGGACACCTCTGATGCATTCCAGACTACTAGAGATTTTTGTCTTACTATTGTCGCCAAGTCCTCAAATACATAATCCAAAATGTCTTTTTTTTTTCCCTGAGAGTTTTGAATACACCTAGAAATATTAAAAATATAAGCCTATAGCAAAAGTCAGACGCTGCAGATGGAGTTCAGGCCCTATACTGTAATGTTAATTTTTTTTCCCCACAAATGTTTTTTATGCTAACTGCACAAATGCATGTTGGTGATGAGGATCCTATTGTGCTAAGTGTACTGTAAACGCTATAAAGAGGCTATAGTGTTTGTAGTTTAGTTTAAGATGTTTAAATACAATGTGTGAATGTAGCAAATGCTAGTGGGATTCGGGGGAAAGACTTTGTGGGCTAAAACTTTTGAAAGGAACTCAAAGGAATAGGGTGCTCAAATACCTATAGATATTGGACCCTAGAGCTTATCTGAGTGAGAAAGGTGGCAGGAATGACTCCTAACTGTTCTTAATCACTCCCAAAGCAGATGTTTTCAGTCCAGAAATCCTGGTTTGTCTTGATCTGCTTTGTAGAAAATGAGAACAGTTATTGTACAATGGCTGATCCTGTAGTAAACATTCCAGTCATCCCTCTCCATTGAGTATAGCCTCTGTTATTTCACTAGAAGGGTTCTGAAGCTACTCCAAGTAGCAGCAAGGTAAAAGAAGAGGAAAGGTCGTAGCTCTTGGTATTTTTTGAATTAGTTTGACCATAATGTATAACTCGCCGAGATCCGTGACTATTTGGCAAGTGTAAGCTAAAACAAGTAATGGAACTGCAAAAGTAACTAGTGAAACAAGGGTAAAACTAGCAAGGTAGCATGTGTTGCATCAAAGAGTTGTAGTCCAAATGGAGGATATAATCCTGCCTCTTGAGGAGGATACTGCAGGCTGTCAGCATCTGTTTCTTGGAGGGTGTATTCTTGGCTCCAATGTTACCCTGAACCAGTTCTGTGTTGGTCGCTGCAGGAAAAATTGCTGTAAATGCTTGTGTGCACTAGTATCCTGGAAAGCAGCCTAGGCTGACATCATACAGGATGTCTTGATTATATCAGTAGCAGATATCCAAAGTACTTTTATTTCTTTATGGCAGTTTCAGATACGCTTTTTCTAGTTGGAGTAGAACTGAACTTTGCAATAAAGAGTCATGTGGCCAAACACGGTGACTTTGATATCTACTTTCTTTTTTTTTTGCCTGTCACCTGAGGATCTTTAGTCACACTGCAAAGGCACAATACACTGACTTAGAAGGTAGGGGAAAGGAGATGGATGTACTTCAGGTTGTGGAATGTCTCATTGCCAAAGTCTGGGATTGTTGATCCTCTGGTTTTTCACTCTGACGTCTTATTGATGTGGTCTGTGTAGGCACCGAAAGCTGTTGTCTAATCCAGAAGGTAGTTTCATGTGGTGCAGAACTGCTCTGGGGTGGTAAGGAAGGTGCTTCTGTACAGAAGCAAGAGGAAGCACCAACTTCAATCCTACGGCACCATTTGTGCTTGGAAGGGGAAAGAGCCCCGGTGTGCAGGAAGGCTTCTTGTAGACCAGACTCTATGGAACTTGGGTTGGACTGAGGTTGTCATGTCTCAACAAATCTTCCTGAGCAAGGCTGTTAAAATTGGGCTCCTGCTCTAGTGACTGGCACTGGCCCCACTGACCTACAAC
The DNA here is from genome assembly GCF_017639655.2 of Falco naumanni. Taxonomy (NCBI): domain Eukaryota; kingdom Metazoa; phylum Chordata; class Aves; order Falconiformes; family Falconidae; genus Falco; species Falco naumanni. Next base: position 2,873,990 of record NC_054072.1, read on the forward strand.
ACTGGCGCAGTGATAAAAGCAGTCCATCCAACCTGCTGAATTTACACGCACGTTATACAGAGCGTGTTACTGTCTTAGAGAAACTGCTTATTGTCAGTAATCTCATACTTGGAAACAGATGCTATGTCCATAATTGTATTGCCAAAATATGCACCTTAAATTAATCAGCGAGGTCGTTGCTGGAACTCCCAAGACAGTAATTTGCATGTGGTTTTTGTTGGGGTGAGTTGTTTTGTGGGGTTTCTTTTTTTTCTTCTTTTTCCCCAGTGCTGGCAGCTAACCAAGTGCTTCCTATCTGCAGATGGTGGCTGACTAACGGGTGGTGGCACCAGTGTTCTGTGACAGGTAGGAAACAGGCTGAAGGTTGCGATGTTTTCAGTTAGTGGTGCTGTTTATCTGATTCTGCCACTGGTGCTAAAGTACTTGCACAACCTGTGTGCACGGAGCTGCTCTCCTGTGTGTGGTTGTGCTACGTGGCAAGAAATGTTCTACCCTCTTGGACAGCAGATAGCACTGTTAATCAGTAATGCCAGGCATGAAAATAATGGTGGAATACTGAGTCTGCTCTGAACATAAAGACCTAGCAAATATTTCTATGAAATGTTGCATGGGAAGCAAAGTGTATAGTTACATGACTCAAAAGTGGGGAGTGGGAAGGCCTCATAGGAATGAGTTTGAACTTAGGATGTTATAAGGAAAAAAAGTTTAGATGGGAAAGCCTGTTGGAGTACCAAATGGTTCAGAAGACAGAAAGGGCATCTATACTAAAAAAGAGTTCTCGGAAGGCCTTTCTTCAGGGTTACGTGAGCAGGAGGTGTTATGCTCATTCCGTGAGCGCAGCTTTCTCTGTGTCGAGAATGGGCAGCTGCTTTGTAATAACAACTAAATAACCATGCATCATAAAATGCCATCAGTGCGTATCAGACAGAGCTATCGAGGTTGTTCACGAGTGACGTCTAAGACAAAGTTCTCTCAGAAGAGGATGGTGGGAGGTTTATTTACTCCTGGGGACGTTCGGGTGCTGGTGGTGGTGTGACTGTGCAGACCACAAGGTGGTGGCATTGCCCAGGTAAACGGTGCGTGCAGTGCCCTGGGTTTAATATATTTTTTTGTTTGTTTGAGCTGCAGGTTTGTCACTTGTGCTAGCTTTGTTTTGGGAAAGGAAATGACATGTTTAATATTTTAACCTGCTGCATAATTAATCAGGAGTGTAAAATACACTTCTTGATGGGGAGGACTTATCTTTTTTTAGAACGTTTTTCCTCTCCTGCTTCCCCCAGCCCTAGTTATTAACCAATTTGAATAACATTTACCTGTCCTACAAAAGAACTGAATGCAGTTGTGCTCTGGAAAACAGCTCTGGGGACTGGGAGAGTAGGGTTGACTTTGTGGCTTCCTGTGTGATTTCAGGCAAGCGGCTTGAATTTCGTGGACCTCTGTTTCTGACACGTAAATTGGCACTATACCATTCCACCTGCTGTTCTCTTGTTTACTGTGCAGCCTCTTCAGGCATGGCATGTGGCTGCGGAGCCTAACTTACTAGCATCCTGTCTCTTCTTGAGTATTTAACGTAGTCTCGTAATCTTTGCAAAATTAAGGGTACAGCACCAAAACATCTTTAGTTTGATTGTTGTTAATAAGCTTATTCAAATTGAGTGACAGGGGCTTAGTGGAGATGTGCAGCAGTGGGAAGACCATACTGAGATGGTGCTGAGCCTTATTCCTTGACCTGTGGACTGGAACCATGAATGAGCCTCCATATTCCCACCTTAACAGTATTTTAGAGATCTGGCTCTTGTCTTTCTACCTGAACTGTCAAGGTTCCTTCTTTAGGACTGGGATCTCCTGCCTCTGTGGGCACACTGACACCTGCCACGCTCCCCATGCTTCGTCCCAGCTTGTTCAACGAGCTAATAGTGGGATCAGTTTAGGTCACTGGTTCAACTACATTGCCTCCTTCTGTTCCTTCATCAGTCTTCGTTTTCCAGGATCTTTCCATGGTTTCTTTAAGGGCTTTTCTCCAGTGCTATCAGAGCTGCTGTCTTATTGGCCTGTTTGCCATCACCTTTATCCTGACAGCAGTGCAGACTTAGTTGAGGTCTCCTTTCCCCTGCACATGCCCTTACTTCTAGATCATCTATTGGCATCTGAGGAGAAAGTTGCCTGCCAAACTCTTCAGACTTTGGGAAGTTTAAAACAGGATTAGTTATCTTTTCCCTTTCCTTTCCTAGAAATTCTCTTGATCAAGAGATGAGCTTCATAGGAGGGGGAGGGGGAATGCAGATCGGAATTTATCTGCTTTGTTTTGAAGAGCTTTAAACTGTGTTATATGGATTAAATCATAGAATTGTGATTTAAAATCTTTTATCTTTGGCATCTGTCAACCGAATGGTCGGTAAGGACTTCTGCTTTTACATTTAACCTGCAGGCATATGCCTTTTTATTTCTTCTAACTCGTACTTCTTGACTTGCGCACAGACTTTTGAATACTTGGACTCTCTTTCTGGGCCTGACTGCTCAGCGTGAGGGAAGTTTGTTCTTATGTTTGGGGTTCTACTACGACAAAATGTAAGGCTGCTGTGTGTTGTCAAGTCAGCAGTCAGGTGTCCCAAGTGCAGCTTCGCTATTGCTGAAACTGATGGCGAAACTTTCACAGCTCACCCAATTCCCCAATTCACTGTCTGTTGTACTTATGAACAACAAATGTACCTAATGCTGAGGGACAGGAAATCAGTGCAGGTGTTAAAACATGTCAGATGATCAAATATTTAGTTCCTATCTTAGAAAATAATAAGGCCAGGTGTAAAACAATGTTTCTGTTAACAATTAAGACTTGTAAACTATATTCCCCACTTGACAAAAAATGTGGAAGTGGAAACTTTCCAACTGTTGAGTAGAACTCTTAACATTTTATCAATAGCTGAACTTTTCCCTCTAATGGCAAGCTAAACACATATATTTCTATCTGTTATAAATGTACATGTGTTAATGCATACTGTATACATGTTAGAGTGTATAAGTGCAGTGATTCAAGTTTTTAGATAATACTGTAAATACAAGTGAATGTTCTTGGCTCATTTAACCATACTTGGTGGAAAGGCAAAGGTTATTTTGTTCCCAGCCCACAGTATGTTCCTTAAAACAGGTGTTTGTGTCTTGGCTGTTGATGGCTTATTTCTTAAATGTTGCTATTTTGTAGGGTATGTGGCAAATGTGCCAATAATTGAGCCTTGGGGAAATATTTTCAGGTATTCGTGGATAGCATTGTCCCAGAATCCAGGAGCTCCTGAGATCCAATCCCACCTCTGCAGCTGACCTGTTGCAACTTTGACTTCTATGAGCTCCAACTTCCTCTCTTACTGAACAGGAATGATGCAACAGCATTTCCCTAATGTAGGTGCTCAGAAAGTTGCCTTGATGCCCCTTAATAAAAAGGGAGAAACAGAACAAAGAAAAGCATGTCAAACAACCCACTTTGTAGGGCTTCTTGATATTTTGTGACAAGGCATTTGACATGCGTGCTGACTTGACTCGAAGAAAAACCCATGGGGGTGTTGGATAAGTGTGTGTTACACTTGGGTATTCCTTGAAATGAGTTTTGTCAACTTGTGTATGAATAATGAAGAAACAACCCATTTGACTATTGCTGAAATGTACTTTTATGGAAACTAGCTGGTGGTGGTCAACAAAAACAGGAAAACAATCAAGAAATGAAAACTTAACGGGAAACGTGAAGAAATTAAACAGGCCAGTTCTTCAAAAAGAGCTCTTTCAAATTGGCCTAATCATTGAAGACAATTTGGTTCTTGCTTTTATGATTTGGAGGTGTGAATGGAAAAGTTTGTTAAGATAGACTTATAAGAAGACTAAGACTTATTAGTTTATACCAAGTATTTTGCCTAATTTGTGGTGTCATATGCTGATTACCCTGCCTGATTAAAAAAACAAACCCAACAGAATAGCAATGGAAACAGTGGAATGTGGTGGGTTTTGGGGGATTTTTTTGCTTTGAAATGTAGGTCCTTACTGCTTGGCCAAATCTGCTTAAACTGCATGCTATGCAAGACTCATAATGCCCAGAAAAATTCTTGTTTCTTTATTTCATCTTGTAGTCTTATTTCTTGCCACACTCAAGTTCTTTTTGGAACTCCTTTATAAATTGTTATGAACAGCTTAGCACAGGGGAGCCCTGGACTCTTGGTTTGAGCCTTCACATGCTGTTTGAACAGGGGATGATAATAAAAGTAGAGATTTTTCATTGTCTGGTTTCCCAACCTATGTTCTTGCTTTGTGTGCCAGCAGCTGAATATGAGAATAAGAATTTCCTTATCCATTAGAAATATATATTTGAAACTGGCAGATATCAAGTGAATACAAGAAAGGAAGAAATCTCTTTCACACATTTTTAAAAAATCAAAGTGTAATAGGTTTTCTGTCTGTTTTCTCACTAAAAACCAGTAAGACTGTGTAATTACTTAATGGACACTGGTCCTACCCTTAAGTAGGAAGTGCTGGCTGCCTGTAGCAGCTGGCAGAGAGCCAAAGCAAAGTTTGAAGCTGTTTGATACCTGCAAAGGCCTTTTATTGCCTGTAGGCTCTGTCACCATTAACGTTATTCATATTCTACATGGGGAAAAATAAGATGCCATAAACCATCTTGTAAAATGGGTTTCCCCTCCGGAGACTGTACATGCTGTGCTGCGTTGCAGCTCGCCCTTCCATACGGTGTGTGTTCTTGTCACCCGGCCCCCTGCCCGGCGCTCCCGCTACAGTCATGTCAGGGTCACCATAGCAAATCCTGGGTGTAAGTGGGGGGTGCCTGCGCATGGTTCAGGGCGAAAGCTAGCATCAGGCCTCGGCTGGAAGATTTTCTCTTGGGTGACAACCTAGACTACTGTGTGTCAGAGGTTCAAGAGAGTCTCAAAGCTTGTAGCCGTTGGGGCAGAAGCTTGCAGGACCCCAGGCACTTTTTAGGCTCTTGGCTAAGTGTAAGGCAGGGCCATATTCAAGGGTGCTGTCACTCCTGAGGTCGTGTTCTCTTTCCCTCTGTCCTGTGGGTGCTGGAGAATAATGCATTGACCAGACAGGGGACTGTAACAAAGGGGAAAGTCAATATAGCAAGTCTTTGAAAGCAAGTGGCTGTCCTGAAGTTACTTAATAGTTACACTGTGTGGTCTTAAGTGTTCTAAGTTGAAGTTATACTTTCTCCTTCTGGCTTCCCTGTCTGTGCCTCTGCTTTATTCTCTTTCCCCTCATTTCTTCTAATGTTTGGGTCATGAGCAGTGCAGTGAAGGAGCTTTCTCTCATTTGGATTAGACTTTAGTTACTAGCATGGTATACAAGCACAAAGTAAGTTGATGGCACCATCGTGTGGTGTTTGTACCTCCAACTTGAGATATTGGTTGAGGTAGCAAGCATTTGGAAAGTCTTAAAGGTGTATGGCATGTACTTGCTGTAAGCAGGTTGCTTAGCCCATCCATAGCATTGGTAACTTCTAACCTGTCTGGTGTTCACTTGCATCAAGATGATGCCTAAATAGGCTTGCTAGAAGGACATGGCTGTGGAAATATTTTCAAATGAAAGCTGGAGCTTGTTCTTACTAGAACTGATTTTACTGCAGATTATGAATGGAGGAAAGGAAATGATATGCCATATGCTTCAACATATTCTAGTCTTCATATGCTCTGAACACATGCTCTTGAAAACAACAGAGGGTGTTTTCCTTCCCCAAAGCCAAAGAATGCATGTGGACCACAAAGCTGCGTCTGCTCAGGGCGGTGGTCTGAAACCCTCTGAAACTGCTCATCTGTTGTCACTGATGTCCTGTGAACTTGGAGTCGGCAAAGGCTTACTTTTTGTCTTTAGTAAGTAGCTAAAGGGGATGGTACACACGGAGGACTGGTTTGCTTCCACTCTCCTTCAGCCCCCACCCCATATTAGCCAACTGGTACACAATGAATCTATAAAGCTAGTGCTGCCTGTCATGAAAGGACCATCCTGAATAAAGGCATCTTCTGAATGAATCACAGATAATCACAGCAATTCTTCCATCTACAGGAGAAACACAAAGTAAAGGGAAAGACATCTGAGCTGATACAATGGTTTACTGTAGTTCTTGCTATGATATATCTTGTGCTTTGTAATGATGTTTACAATGGCTAAACCTGCCCACTGCCCAGCCTGGCTCTTCCTGGGCATCAAAAAGGTGCCTTTTTGTGTCAACAATTCTTCACCAGCATGAGTCTACCTGACCTCTGTACTTGTCTGTTACCAGCTGATTCTCACTTGATGCCCTCAACTTGATTTCTTAAATTTAACTGACTTGAATCCTCAACTCTGTAGAAAGAGATCAGCTTCTCATGCTATATGTTAATGGTGTTTGGATTTTTCTCCTGAGCACTATTAGAAGAGATTTAACTGCTTGCCTAGGTGTAGTACTGCCAAATGGTCTTGGGCCCGTCATCTTCTACAGATGTGTACAGGTTTCCTTCTCCATCCTCAGGTTCCAGCTTTCCTGCTTCTAGTTTCCAGTTATGGAAAACATGCTTGAGGAGCCACATCTAAGGCTGATATACAGATTTACTGTGAAACCTACTAAGTATACAAATTTACACTATATCTCAGAGGCACAAAGCTAGCAAACTATTTTTTTTTCTTTTTCTATTGTAGTAGCTTAACTGGGTCGGGAGTGCATACGGTACAACTTTTTTAACAAAAAAACCCCAATCAATGCTTTCTCTTGAAATACTTTAATAGTATCAGGTTGTTTAGTCAAATAAATTACTTTTCCCTACCTAACTGATCCTGCTGATGGAAATGTAATGCTATACAACCAGGCTGATCAAATCCTTTTAAGTAGCAGAACCATTTAGGCGTGTGCAAATTTTGAAGCGTTATGTTTAGCCTGCCTATCAATACTTAAAATCAGTGATGAAAGAAACAGTTCAAATGGTAAGCTATAATTAAATAGCACAGAAGGCATAAAAGTCTGGGTAGATTTCTTACCTCCTAGAAGATAATGTTTAGACTAAACTAGATCCTCATGACTTAAACTCTCAAAAACAGAAGCTCTGAATTTTACTAGTTATGGGATCTGAACCTTGGAGAGACATGTACAGAGCAGTTGGTGTTACGTACCATCAGCTTCACTGCTTGTAATACAAGTGCAAATGTTTGCAGGATCAGAATCTGGTTGTGTCATTTGGCAGCTTTTGAAATGCCATGTACTGAGGTAGAAGACCAGTTGGCTTTACAAAGTTGCGTGTGTTAATAGTTCTGTTTCACCAAATAAAAAAAACCCAACAACAAAACACCTTCTTCAGGTTATTTAATATAGTTCAGAGAAGAACTAAACTGTCTTTCCAAGTTATACTGAGCTTTTAACTGCTTCTTTCTTGCTTTATGGGGAGAACGTAGGAATAGTCAAATTAGATTAGGCTCCTCGTGTATTGTGTCTTCACTTCCAGTACCAAATGCTTTAAAAGAAGGCACAGGAAACTTTGCAGGAGGCAGATGTTTTGATTATCGACCATCCCCAAGACATATTTTCCTAATAACTTGTTTTATGGCTGTACCGATAAACTCCAGTCAGGGATTCAGAATCTGATAAGTGAGCTTCTATATTATACACCATGGTTAAAGCTAGTTCTTCCTTGAAGAAGCCTGCAGTTGCAGCCCCTAATAATGTAACCTGTTTTTATTTTTTAAATCTCATAGCTCAGTGCCACTTTCAGAATTGGTTTGCGCTAATTTATGTAACTCTAGGTTGAAAGTAGCCTGCGTCAGCAATATATCCGCGTCCTTGGGCGGCGTAGACTGCCTTTGTAGTCTTCCCTGAGCCCGTACTAGACAAGGTTGTTAGTGCACATGTGTTACATGACCTGGGTACTACTCTGGTTCTTACAGACTCCTGGGTGTTGGAAAAATGGTCCAGTGAGTGAAAGATGGTCTTGTACCTGCTGAGCATGTTGGCTTTTATTCTTGTGTACTGTGACTTTTTTGGCCCCTCAGCTTCTCAGCCTGTTGGATAATAAAGCTGCATGGGTTAGGTGAGTTTCTCTCTGCATGTACTTTGAAAGCTTTGCAAACAGTGAAATTTAGCTAGAAAGGCTAACGAAAAAAATCAAATGCTATAATCAAGCTCATAATGACCCCTCAATAACATAAAATTGATTTGATTCAAACCCTGTTGAAGTCAAAATGTTTCCAACAATGTACTAGGCTTTGAACCAAACCCTGTAACTTCCTGTATTTTTGAGTGTGGTTAAATTCTGGGTTTATCCCAACAGTGAAAGGTTATTGGAAAGGCTGAGGTGGCTCTGCTTACTTACATCAGTTATATGAGGATGAAAATCAGTATACTTTCCCTATCAAAAACAAATAGTTCTTTGAGAAGACTGGCGTGTGTGTGTATATGTATGCATATGCCTGGGAAATGACAGAACTTTGGAAGCTGAAGCTTTTCTAGGTAGCTAGCCCTAGCTGGAGGCTGTTCTTTCAGCCAACCAAAACAGTACAACAAGACGGGCATTAGATATGTGCCCCCCCTTTCTATTAATCAGAGGCAAAACTGGCATATTTAGAATTAAACACAATTGGCATATTCCTGTTACAATACTAGTTTGCATCAAAGTAGCTTGCATCCGTAACTTCAGAGCATCCAAATTTAAGTGTTAGGCTGTACTATTTGAAAGAACTAAAGAAATTTGCAGGTGTTTGCAATTCTCATATTTTAAAAACACTTTAAAAATCAAATTTTGTATCTAGCAAGTTGCTTAGAGTTTGCTGACTTTTAAGCAGGTGAAGTGTCCCTGTGGCATCGCTTCAGAGTGACTATTCATGTAATTAAAGTTAGACACCTGTTTAAGACAGAGCTGCATTGAGTTGAGTCAAGAAATAAAAATTAGGCCCTCGCTGTACAGATGTTTAAGCATGAGGTTAAGCATGTGTATATTGTCAAGTAATTCTTGTAAGACCACTCGAGTGACTAATATAGGTTAAGTGCCAGTATAAGAATGTCTGTAATACTGGGGGCCACTTTTTATTTGGTTCATATGTTAATGAATGAATTAAATTCTGATCTCCAGTCTACGCTTACCCAGTTTCTTGTGGAGAGGCTGTGTGACAGCTGGACTTGGGTCATAAATATGTACCTGGAACTAGAAAGGCTACGATAACCTAAACCTCTCTTCTTCCTGGTGAATATTTTAGATAGTTTATATACAAAGACATATTGAAAAGCTGACCGTGATTGCTTTCCATAAACTGCAAAATGAGAGAGAGGATCCCAGCACAAATATACACCCACTTAAAGTATTTTTCCTGAATGTGCTTGTTGCTTCAGACCTCCATGTGGTTAGAAAAACAAACTTCAGCACTAAGGCTTCTCAAATCTGCATTATAAAATAAAATGGAACATACACTCCCGATGGTAAAATATTATTTGCTAACGTGTTCCAAAAACCATGCTAGGCAAAAGGCAGTAAAAGTATCTTTAAAAAAAAAAAAAAAAGTTGGATATAAAACCTAGCAGATGTGTTTTTCTGTTCTAGTGAAAAAAGCACCTACTTATTGGAATGAATGGGAGACTCAAAAGAGGATCTGATGAATACAATATTTTATCTCTTTTGGGAAAGTTGAGGTGGAGAAGTTATTAAATGTTTACTTATGCATTTGTAGGTTTGAAAGCATTCCTTTGTTCACTGCTTAAAAATGTAATTAGTAGAATCTCTGAAACTTGCACATTTTGTAAGCGCTGATCAGTGTGGAGAGTTGCCTCCAGTAAATAGTGCCTTTATGATACAAGAGGGAAGGGGGAGAGAAAGAGGGAGAAACCAGGTATAGCTCATGATTTTACAGCTATAAAACCATGTTTCTGGTTATTTGCTAATAGCGTGGGGGGGGGAGGGGTGTTGTTGGAAAGGATCAATTATTTTATACTTGGGGGTTAAACTTTTTCCAGCAATCAAGCAGGAGAGTTTTCATCTGAGAGAACCTGCATGTTGATTACATATATTATATAATAAATACAACCGAAAGCATTTCAGTGCTTAAGTCCTTGTTTTGCATTCTCCATTTGCAGTTAAGAGCTCTGTTTGCTTTCATGATTTAGTTGCGTGCACCTGAACTGCTTTAAACCTCTCATTCAAAACGGTTTAAGAAGCTGCTTTTTTTTTTTTTTCTTTAAGCTGTGATGTTCATACTTCAGTTAAATCGAGGGTCTGGTAAATCAAGAAGAGCCTTGCATCGGTGGAGCAGACTTGTGGTCCAGTGCTGTACGCAGTGCTCTGCCTGCCCTCTGTGCACTACTCACTACCCGAGGCCAGAACACAGCCTGTTCCTGCTCCTTGCAGCCCCGTTTCTGTTGCAGGCTATCCCGTGCGAGTAAATATTTTGTTTATGGTTATGTTAGGCTCTGAAAGTTATTTTCGGGGACTTCTTTGTTTGTCAGATGCCGTTATCTTGCCAAAAACGTGATTGATGTGTGCTTGAACATGAAGCATTTGCATTGTGAATGGCTTGAAGCTTAAAGGACCATTTATAACAGACACACATTTCTAACTGGTACACCTGTACCAGAAAAATGAACCTTCCAGTGAGATTACTGGGTAAAGAGGGAAAGATTAGTTATCCTTCTCCATTCTGGCACTGATAATTTTAGAGTATGATTCGTCCCCTTGAGACACCTGAAGGACGGTGAATTCTCACAAATGAATAGGAACAAGAATGAAATGTTTCTTTCCGAGTGTTGTCTTTAGGCGTAGTTTAACTTTCTCCTTGACGTTTTCCCCTTAAACGTTACGAGAAAACACGAGTAGTTTAGGGTTATGTTTTTAAAGGGCTCCGTTATTATCTTCAATGCGTATGTTTCTTCCTGCTGGGAGTTACTAAGATGTGTCGAGTCGCGAAAGTTGACTCTGGTGAATAAAACGTTGTTAAAAACCTACCGACAAAGCCGAGCATCCTGCTTTACCACGTCAAACCCGCCTCACCTGTCAGGGTGACCCCGACATGTGCAAATGAGTGTGGTGGTCTGGGGGGGGACCGGCCTTTCCTGCAGGAGGAAATGAGCAGCGCCCAGCGAACCAGTTGCTTTTGCTTTTTTTTTTTTTTTTTTTTCTTTTTTTTTGCTTTTTCCTCTTTTTAGGACGAGGAAGCAAATCGCTCGAAGCGATTCCCAGGAATGCACACCGCGCATCGTGCGGGAGCGGCGGGAGCCCCGGGCCGACACCCCCCTACCCCCCCTACCCCGCCTCCATCCCGGGGCGGCTCCGCGCCGCGCTGGCTCCGTGCGCCGCCGCTGCCGGCCGGGAGCCCCGGGCGCTCCGGAGAAGCCTTTCCCCGAGCCTTCGCCGTGCTCTTGTTCGCGGAACCGGGGCCAGGTGCGGCGCAGAAGATAAAGCTGCTTCAGGCTTCCTGCTCCGTCCTCGTCCGGGCTTGCGGGGCTTTTCCCCAAGCCGACGCGCTCATCCCTGCTGGATGCCAGTTACCTGCTGGGGGAACCGGCACCGTTAGCCGAACCGCAGGGACCTCTAAGGTGCAAATCCAAATTAAGCGGTGGTTGCACTGGTGTAAATGCCGCTTGTACTCAGCGAATTTACATCAGAAGAGTCTGAGAGATGGGCTTTTCACGAATTGTTGTTAAACCAAGTGCTTGAAACGGGGAACCTAGAAAGGGAGTTTATAATGTCAGAAGTGCTTAGTAACTCCTGTCCTCTTAAGATACGCTGCGAAGGAGAGAAACTTAGTTGGGGGGAGCAAATTCTCCCCTTGAAAGCCCGTCCTGTGGCAGGAGTCGATGAGCCGAGCAGGCGCGGGGCTGTGCCGCCCGCGGCGCAGCGCTTCCCCGGCGCTCACAAAGCTCCCCCCGCGGGGTGGGGGGGGGGGTGGTGGCTTGCCCCGCGGCCGGCAGGCCCCGCTGGGGCAAGAGGGGAAGGCTCCGTTCGTTTGTCCCCGAAGTGCAAAATTCTGGTGGCAGCTGTTTGGGGCGAAGGGAGTGCGTCTCCTCTGACCCGCGCCGCTGCCCTCTGACCCGCTATGAATCCCTAAAAGCCGGGCTCCCGGGGGCCGCGGCACACGAGTCCCCATTGTTCCCAAGGCTGGCACGGTCCCGCCGTGCGCGCCCCGCCGCGCCCCGGGCCGCTGCAGCCGCTGGGCTGGAACTGAACAAGCATCTGGGCTGGATCCGACCGGGCTCCCTGTAATGCCTGAGAGGGACAGACTCGGCTTTATCACCGCGAGCGAGGGACCTCAGTTGTTAGGAAACATTTTCTCTTTAGGAATACATCGGCCAAGGTTAGATCGAGTGGGAATTCCGTCCCCCTCCCCTTCCGTCCCTGCCCCAGGTTTAAGAATAAACGCAGAAACGGTCAGAGTGGCACTGCCAAAAATGATCCTAGTACAAAGAGGGGGCTTTTATTCGAGGAAATGTACCCACGCCTATTGCGAAATAGTTAAAAAAAAAAATCATCATAATATGCCTTACCTCCGCCTGTACATTTACATAGTTTTCTCACTTCTTAGTCTTTACATTGTTTTCTTACTTTCTTTCTGTATAACATCTTACCCTGTTTGGTGGGATTGGGCTTTTTTTGTACTGAGAAATTGCATCTCAAAGATGCTAAACTCACCTCTTGAAAGGTTGGCCTCCACTCTAGAACGCCATCAAACCGCTGTTGCTTTTCTTTAACGTTAAAATAACGCCAGCCTCGCCTTTCGCTAACCTGGCAAAATCACTCACTGCATATTTATCAGTTTGGGGAGGTGGGTTAGCATGGAAAATTTCCTTGAACAAAGATTGTGGGAGATGTATTAGTTCATCTGATACCATGTCTGTCACTTATGTAGACAGAGTAATTTGGAGTCCTGGCTTTGCCCTTGATCGTGCCTGAATTAAGGATACATTTTAATGAAAGTTTTATGGGAAGATTTAAATTTGCGATTTTTTTTTTTGAGACAACTGTATGAAACTCCATGAAAATAATCTAGCGTTTAACAGAAAGGTGGCTTTTTGAAGTGCAACCGAACGTGGATGGTAGGAGTTAGGATTTATTCTGAAATGGAAATTGTAGTTCTATACCGTTTAAAAAAAAAATAAAGCAGGTTAAAGAGAGGAGCTGCTCATAATGAGTCAAGGAAATCCTTGTGCTGTCCCTTTAACTACCGAACATCTGATTCCCTCATCTGGCAGATGGTCTCTGAGCACAGATTTGCATTCATTGTCTTGAAATCTGTTTTCGCGTTGGTGTTATATAGATTTCAGAGGCAGATCTATACACAGATCAGAATACAAAAGGGCCAGGAGGAAAATATCGCCAAGGCAGAGTGGTTTAAAAAAAAAAAAAACAAAACACAAAAAAACCCCAGACCAGGTACCGTCCTGGTTCACAGCGGGCCGGACTGGGGAGAGCTCCGATTTCCATGATTCGGAGATTTTGCCTGCAGAGCATGTTATTAAAAGTTTTCGGGCTAGACCTGACGGCCCGCCTGTAGTGACAAGTTGGGGGGCTTCTGGGCGCGTTGCAGTCCCTCGCTCGTCCTCGCCCGCGGGCTCTGCATGCACGCCCGCAGGCAGCGCTGCTGCCGCCCATTGCGGCCCCTCTCAGCGCTTCTTTCTTTCAAAATACCGCGCCTGAAGCAGCGCGGCCAACTACCTGTGCGATTGCTCGCTTAGCACAGCGCGGAACGGGTGGAGAGAGACCGCTGCTTTTAACGCAGTACAATCGCCGTGCGGTGGGACTGTTCGGTGTGGGGCTGACGGGCTATGACGCTGAACCAGCAGCTCGCCCGGCCGGGCTGCGGGGCGCGGGGGCTAGCGCGGGTCCGGGGCCACCGCCACCGCCCCTGCCCCGCCGGCAGCCGGCCCGCTCCGGCCTCGCCGCCCCCGCCCCGGGGGTGACTGCTCGGAGCCGGGAGCTGAAGCCAGTGCGGAGCGGCGGCAGGACCGCCTGCAGCCCTCCAATCGGGGCTGGCTATGCAAATATCCACCCCTTATTTGGGCGCGGGCTCCTCCCCCTTCCCGGTATGTCTGCTCCCATTGCTGTAACCCATTCATGGTGACCGGTTTGGGAAGGACCGTCTCTTCCCAGGCGTAGTGTGTAATCAGACTCTCGTTAGCTCCATTTCTTCCTTTCTTTTACAATTTATCCCGCTTTTTTTTTTTTTTTTTTTCCTCTGGATTAGGCAGCAATCAATCCTTGTGTCTGCTGAGAAACAGGTGATCCTTGTTAACAGCGATCAGTTTCTGGATGCAGTTTCCTCTTCTGCGTTTGAAGGATGATGATACCAGGCAAGACTGAATCAGCATAACTTTTACTGTGCAAGAGAAAAAACTTTTTTCCCTATTTGAAGGCATTAAAACCACGTAGCATTTAAAAGCAGAAGAAGTTGGTTTTAAAGCTGAACTTCTCCACTTTCCTGGGATTTGTGTGTGTCAGTTTCAAAGGCTGCGTCTTTTTTTTTTTTTTTTTTTTTTTTTGTTATTTTTTTTTCTTTTCTCCTCCCTTATCTCCCAAAAGGAAACTGTTGCTAGTTGGAATAGACTTTTTAAATGTTTGGGATTCAAGATACTTTAGGAAGAGGACCGATTCTGAAAGATAAATCTCTAGGTTCTGAAATGGATTCCGTCAGGTCCTGGGTCAGAAACGTTGGGGTTGTGGATGCAAACGTAGCGGCACAAAGGTAACCGTGACTATTTCTCCCCTACTTTTCCACACCCCCCCGGTTGTTTGTTTGGTTTTTTTTTTTTTTTTTTTTAAGCAAGCCTTTTCTTTACTCCCTGTTGTGGTTTCCATTTGATGTTAAATTTATTTTCTCCCTTTCTGTCCCCCTCCCGGTCTCTAGTCAGTGAAAATTCAAGGTAGCGCAGCTAGATCTAGAGAGAAGCGCTCCAAAACCGGAGAGCACCAAGAGTCCTAAAATCCAGCGCGGGGATCAGATGACCGAGAGATCGGATCGCCTTTTCTTTTTCTGCACGAGGGAGGTCTGTGGGTGGGTGGACTGGTTGTACCTAGCGGTACAGGCTATCCCTTCCAGCTTTCTGGGTCAGACAGCCGAATAGGAGCGGACCAAGTTAGAATTAACTTCAGTGTAGATCCTTTCCCCCGCCCTCCCTCCTTGGCCCATCTTGTTTTACTTAATTCGAGGGCTGTGCAGCTACCGTGCGTAGTGGGCCCAATGCTGGCTGTGTAACGCGGGCAAGGGGCGGTTTGCCAGGGGAGGGGGCGCCGGCAGCCTGGCACTGCGGCGGGGAGCCCTGCCAGCCCAGCCTGCCTGCAGCCCTCCCGCTTGCCTGCCCGCAGCACCTGCCTGCCGTGCCACGGAGCCTGCCCGTCCCGAATGCCACCGGGCACACTGTGCCACGGAGCCTGCCCGTCCCGAATGCCACCGGGCACACTGTGCCACGGAGCCTGCCCGTCCCGAATGCCACCGGGCACACCGAGCCGGGGGCTTCTCTGCGTGCTTCTTATTTGTTCGGGCAGGTTAGCGCCCCCCCCCCCCTCCCCGTTTTCCCTTCCCAGCCAAGTCAGCACAGGACCGTTATTCCAGTCTCTTCCCATTAGGGAGTAAGATAATGAAAACCCTTTTTTACCTAAAAGTGGTGCGGTTCCCCCCCCCCCCCCCCCCCCCCCGCTCTCTAGATACTTTTTTTTTTTTTTTTTTTTTTTTAAAAAAAAAAAAGAGGTAGTAGCGTCGGGAAAGGGGAAGGCTAAATTGGTCCCGGGAATAAGTTAGGTTTTATTTAGTATAGAGACAAGGTGAAGGGCATGTAACAGCAGATGGGACTTCAAATGAAACAGGGACGTTATAGAAATAGTACATCTATGCCCCCACCCACGGCATGAGCCGTGAGCAAGGTTTTTCAGGCTCTATGGGAGGAGTTATCAAGAGTTTTATGAATGTCGATAGACGGTTTAATAAATACGAAGGGGGGGGGGGAGGATAGGGGGGGAGAGGGAAGAGGTTTATTCCTGAGGAAACCGAAAGTAAAAGGAAAGTGGAGGTGCAGTCGCATGGTGCTGCTCTGTGGCATCGCCAGGTTTTCTTCAGAGATCTGTAACAAACCAAGAAATCCCAGTTCTTACATGCAGAATGAGTGGAAGCCCCAAACTAGGTGCAGTTGTGGTGGATGTGGTGAGTTCACACCGTACCTGTTTGGCAATGGAAAACACAGGGAAACATCCGTAGTTCCCTGAAAGAGTCAAACCACTTTTGCCAATGCAGTGGAACTGTTTTGGGGACTGAAACCCGAAGCAGTTCTGACCCTAACTTGTCTGGCAGGTAGACTTAATCTGTGTATTAAGTAATATGGAGGTGCTCGTGTGCACCTATTTTCTCTGCAGTAGGTAGAAATCGGCGTTACGGAGAGGCAGCTGCAGCTAGTTTCTCTAAGAAATGGAGCTGCAGTTGGAGGTGTCGTGGATGCGCAAAAGCATCCTTTCCTCAGGCGGCTGATCTGTGGGAAATGTCACTGCATTTTCTGCAGTCAGGGATGAGAATTGGGCAAGGGCTAATTAACTTGAGTCTAAATTCTTTCAATTGAAATCAGAAATCGAAGACCCAGGCGTCAGTTCAAATAGGTCAGTGGCTAAAGACTACACTGACAAACTTCGCTGCTGAGGGAAGCGGGCGCTCTGCTTGAAACTTGTTGTCTTTCACCTAAAATGTACGTGCCCTCAAGCTGACAGTCCGCTTGTAGGAAACGTTTTGAGGTCGCTTGTCTTCTCCTGCAGGAAAAGTGAGCAATGCTGGGATGTATAGATAGCACTTCCAGACTCTCTGACATGTTACATCTGCTTCCCACTCCGCGCGTTGCATTGCGAGGAGGTAGAGGAGGAAGTAAAGCGCTTGGCGATAACCCATCCCTCACCGTGCGGGCTCTGCCAGTTCTCCTTGTCCTCGGAGCATAACAAAGGCGCCGGGGCCGAGCCGCGCGGTGCGGTGCCAGCTCCGGGCTGGGGTCCCCCGGCCCCGGCCCGCAGCCGCTCCAGCCCCCCCGGCCGGCTCGGAGCGCGGAGCCGCCGTGCGCGCCCGCGGCCGCCGGTGACAAGTGACTCCTGTAACCTCCTGCGTGCGGCACTCGCACAAGGTGGGCGATTCCCGGCTTCTCTCCGAACGTGTGCTGCCTTTTCTGTTGTTGTTTTGCTGTTACTGCTGCACAACCTGGTAATGTCTTTGTCTCTCCCCCCACACCCCATCCCGTATGTTTCCTCCACAGCGGAGTAGCTTTGTCCAGAGCTCACTTTGAAAAGCAGCCACCCTCCAACTTGAGGAAATCCAATTTCTTTCACTTTGTTCTGGCTCTCTACGACAGACAGGGGCAGCCCGTGGAAATAGAGAGGACAGCTTTTGTGGACTTTGTAGAAAATGATAAAGTAAGGCTTGTTATCTTTCTTCATCCTCTTTTTTCCTCTCCAAATTTGACTTTTCTTCTCTCTCACTGAGCTGCGAACTTCTAATACCTGTTGTCCCTAATAAAATACGACCAGCTTTTTGTCAAGGGTTCAGGTGCTTTGGTAGAGCTGTTGCCCTCTGTGTGCTGCCGTAGTTAAAAAGGCTTGAGAGCCTCTGCTGTACCGGGAGTACAATGGGAATTTCATATACCTACTAAAAATAAAATTAAAAAAAAAACGTGGGGGATAAATGCGCCTTTTTAAATTTTTATTTATCTTTATTCTTATTTTTGGTACCTACCAGATCTGCCTAGTTTTATTAGTACTCTAATAGACATGGAATCTGACCTGTAATGTGTCATATTATCTGTTGAGCTCGATTATATGTATTTCTTAAGACTCCAAAGTCAATGGCAGGACTTGAAAAGCATTTGCTTTTGGATTTTAAATCCATATGTTGACTGCTTCACATTGTTTTAAGAATTATTTTCTTAGTCATGGGCAAGATTTTTTGAATTATGAAGGATGCTCATAAGTAATTATCTTCTAGGAAATTACAGTAAAAACCATGCAAGAAACATCCCTGTCACACAACGTTCAGGAAATAAATATCAATAATGTCTCAAAATAACACTGTGGCAAAGTAATGAACACATTCAAACCAAAACCACTGAGCTTTCCTACTATCAATCTGCTTGATGTAACTGACTTGAAATGTACAAATTCGTCTCAGTGTATTGACTTGAAAAAGTTGAGAGCATAACAGCAAATAAGAGAGGAAAAGAAGTTCTTGAACTCTTACAAGGAAAAGATGTCAGCAGTACTTTGTAGTTTGTCCTGGGTCATTCGGAAGGTTAATACATCCCAATCAGTGGATTCACCTCTCAGAATTTTAATGAACTCCGTTGTAATTTCCATCACGATTATCAGCTTTTGCATTTTAAATGTGCCAAGTATAAGTTCTGCAAGAATTTTTTTTTTTTTAAATTCTATCTTTCAGGAGCAAGGCAATGAAAAGACGAACAACGGTACGCATTACAAGCTCCAACTCCTTTATAGCAACGGTGAGTCCCCTTTCCAGTCACCTTCTGTAGGTTGCATAGTCAGGCAAGGTTTGTAGGTGCTGTCACTATGATTTCTAAAACACACAGAAATTCCCTTGCCTGGTGCCCCTTCAGTGTAGGGATGGGCTCTGAGGTTTACCTGGTGTGGATGGGCTTGGGAAGCACGCTAGGGGAAACAAAACTAAATGGTCTTTCTGAGGATGTTCAGTAAAGCACTAGATGAAACTAAATGGTTTTGTTCTCATGTTTAGGGAAAGCTGTACGTAACAGCATTATTTATTACTCTTCTGTCTCGCTCTAGGTGTCAGGACTGAACAGGATCTGTATGTTAGACTCATCGATTCAGTCACTAAGCAGGTGAACAGAGCTCCTATGTGCCGTGCTGTCCTGTCCCACCTTATCCTTCCTTTTCTCTTAATGTTGTCCCGCATGTGTTTTATTATCTTGTTCATCTGTATTGCAGATCTTATTTTTGAGGGCAATCGAAGAGTAATGCTCTTAAGTCTTTTTCCCCCCTCTATGGATTGTAGGATTTGATCCACTTTTTCTCAGTATTTACATATAAGCTGCTTTCCCTGCTCCTAAAGTCTTTGGGGAAGGTATTTATTTGCAAGGAATGGTGAGCAATGGTAAAAAGCCTTCACCTCACATCTGAATATTGTGACCAGTAAGTAACCCTCTGATGCTACTGGCTTATCACTTTTTTTTTTTTTTTTTTTTTTTTTAATTTTTGTAGCCCATAACTTATGAAGGACAGAATAAGAATCCTGAAATGTGCAGAGTTTTGCTTACCCATGAAGTCATGTGCAGGTAAGATGACTTTATTAACGACATACCATTTGTGAAGTCGGTTTCCATAGGTGCCAAAACAGCCTTTCCGATGAAGTTGTAGGTAGGAAGAGTTTGCTTTTATTTGTTTTGTTGAATCAGAGAGATTCTTTGTGTAGGAAGCTTTTCTTTTTACATGCGGATAATATTTGATTTGGGTTCAGTACAGATATATGGGTTTTCTTTATTTGTGGCGTGGGTTCTTTTTTTTTTTTTAACTGCAAGAGATTTAGCAGTCTGAGCTGCACTGTTTTGCTTTAAACTAGGCCTTTGTATGTGTTGTTTAAATCAAGACTTCTCATATGCTTACTTCTTACAAAATTCCTGTTCATCTTTTGAGAATTAGCAGTTTAATTTACAGGTTTTTACCTAGAAATTGAAAGGCATTCTTCATGCAATTTTCTCTGCTGAAATGTTTTAATTTTCTTAATTGAATTATCACCATTAATGTTCTTTAATTTTGCTTAGTTCTACTCCAACCAGAAAAGAATCCCATCAAACCCGAACACAAATCTTTCTTTTCTATACTGTGTAAGCATTATTTAGGGGGCTTCCACCTTTTAATTAAAAAAGACCCTACTTTTAGCATGTAAAGTTATAAATTAGAGGGTAAAATGAGTTGAGGATGTTTTTAATAACATTTGTATAAGTCTGAAATTACATGTACCTTATGTATGTACATTGTGCTTCCATGGTAACTTACTACTTTTCCTGTTCTTGCATAATTAAATTTTTTTCAATACATCTAACAATGCAAACAGTCAATGCTCTTATATTAGAATGTGTTAAATTGTGCATAGAATGTTCTTTCATAAAATGAAAGGCAAACCCAATCTTGACTTTTATTAAACACAGTTTGTGATTTATTGTATTAGTGGGAAGGGGTTAAGCTGTTGGACTGAATGTTGCTTCTTTTAATGTTGCAGTTTGCTACTCAATTTTTTTTAAAGTAGCCTTTTAAGTTAATAAAGTAGTAAGAGCAGCTTATTGAGACAGACTTCTTCTTAAGAGAGGGTCTCAGTTTCAGTACTTAACAATTATGTCAACTATTCCATTACTTTTAAAATACAATAAGAATAGCGTTTATCTGTTGTGCTTTTCTCTCGTTAATTAAGAAAATGATCATTGTTACTTTTAACCAAGATTCACATACGTACACAGGAGCACAGCCCATCTCATGTAGAGAGATGCATGCTGTGCGCTCTGCCAGGACCTGTAGGTGTAGCAGCAAAGATGTACCAGAAAGTAACATATATACCTTTGCGTATATCTAGAACTTGTGTGTGGATTTAAATATATATGTTATCTATGTTGTTTAAAAGTCTTTGCTATAACTAGGTGAACTTTAGAGAAGACAGATCTTTGAATTGCTATGCAGTTGAGTCCTGGTTTGTCATATCAAAATAACAGTTAGCATACTTCATCTTTCTCCACTCTTCCTGGAGAGAGTGCAGTTCTATTTTAGAAGTTAAACTATTTCAGCAAACACCAGCACCTTCCCAGCCAAAAGTACTTCAAAATAATTTGGCTTTTTCCCCTGCTTCCTCTCCACGCCTTTATAGTATCAAATGCTCTGTTCAGCTTTTATATACCTGACTTCTACTGATGCCTATAAACATATTCCATGCTTGATTTAAGGTAGTGTTTTACAAATGTAAACTGCTATTCTGATTATACTGAGCTCTTCTGCTTGATAGATTAACCAAGGAAGAATTACAACTCAGAGACGTCCTTTCCATGTAAAACACAGATTAGTGAGTGAAATCAAAAGCGCTCTGTAACCTAATCAAGACGTTTGGTTTTAAACGTCATGTTTTCCTAAAGTATCTCTGAACAGGATGCCGCATATTCTGAAGAGCCATTACACGTATCACTTTGAATAATGCCAAGGGAATGGATCCAACTCCAGTTAAACTTGACATTTTATTTTATTTCTTTTAAGTACAATAATCAAATCTTCCTCATTGTGTGCCGCTAAAGTGGCAGCATCAATTTTTAAAGCCCCTAGTTTAGTTTGCATTAGTAACGGTATATAAAAATTTAATGCAATGTACCCGCTCTGCTGTCCAAATTGATGCCTACTGTTTTTAAAAAGAAGGGTCTGCCTGTCTTTCTGCTCTTCTTCCAAGCCTTGCTAGCTGAAGGTAGGCTTTTTTTTTTTTGGTTTTTTTTTTTTTTGTGTGTGTAATCACACATGCAGATATTCTTGCTGTATAGAGACAAGTGCATCCAAAACTCTGCATCCTCCACTCAGACAGTGACAGATGCATGCTTAGCAGGAAAGTTGTCTAAATATTGATACGGCTACAACAATCTGTCATACCAATTGAAAGTTAAACTCTCAACTCCCAATAATTAGTGCTTTCAGCGAGAGGCTCTATTTATTTATTTGCAGATCTGAAATTTTCCATTTGGGTTATTACGGCCTAATGGGAACTGTTCCTATTAGTTGGGTCTGCCTTAAATACACAGCCTTTCTCTCCGATGGTTGGAAATCAAGGTAAACATTCTCCTCTCCTGGAATAACTTTTTTCTCCTCTTCTTTTTCTTCCAATTATCGACTAAGAGGAAACTAGTTGTTATGCCGCTGCCAGCAACCCCCTATGCCCTCAATGCTCAGAGGGTTAAAAGGTATTATAATTTGAACAGAAGTAGTCTCAGGGCCTACAGCTGGCTAATAACAGAGTTGTATTGAGTGCAAGCAAGCCCCACAGCTGTGACTTTCGCCACAAGGCTCAGACTAGACGGGAGCTCTAATCAGCTGGGCCAGGCGGCCACTGGGGCCTGTGTCTTTATCGGCCAGATGGTGTGAATTTAGACACTTTTGTTATGCAATTGCAGGGAGGAGTTGGGGAGAAGAAAACAAAACAAAGGCCACCATGCTGTGAGCTTATTTGAGTTTGAAATTAGAGACAGATTTTTTTTTTTTTTTTTTTTTTGGTGGGGGGGGTAGTGTGAGGGGAGGGGAGCTGAGGGTTGAATTTTAAAACCATTTTAGTCAAGGGCAAGGAGGGAAAGGATGCAAGTTTGCCTTTGACGTGAGCCTCCTGGAGCATTCCGTTTGTAGATCTGGTGTTGTCTGTGGTAGCTTTCTGTTTTTCTGTGTGTGTTTCCAGGTTTTTTCAGGACTGTTCACAATGTGTAAACCATTATTTTCCCCATATAGATCTAGTTAGAGGGGAAAGTATAATAAGCAAAGGTGTAGAAAAGAGAAGTCTTAGACCTCAATGTTCTTGTTGAAGCAAATGAGCATCTCTAAAGGTATGTTCCTAGCACAACATTGTAACAGAAGTGTAAATATCGGTGAAGTCATGCCAATAATTTGCTTTATGAGAGTACTGTAGGCTTGATCTTGGACCACCAGAGTTTGGGATTTTTGCCATTGACTTTAAAAGAATTGGCTTGTTCCAGTTTAAGATAGCACTTGTAAAACAAACTCAGTGGAAATGTTGGTGCTTGGATACTGTGATGAAATGCTTGAAAACAGGGATTTAAAGATTTGAGAGGTACTTTTGCTGAAATGCTGGGCTCAAACATCCTCAGCCTGTAAAAGTACTCTTGATTTCCATTGCGAACTACTCATTTGCTGGAAGTAAGCGATTGTTTTTCCTAACTGAGAAATTTTTTCAGATACGTTTGAGCTCAAAAAGTATTATGGTCAAAGAGAAAAAAATCTAGCGCACTATCAAAAATCTGTTACCTGAGTGTGATAAGAATGTAGGTATTTTAAAAATATTTGGAGAACTTTAGGTGTAAGCCACAGTTTTAGAAGGGAAATTTTTAAGTATTACAAATGTGAGGTTCCTAACTGCGAGAATTGTGCAAACCAAAATAAACCGAGATAGGCTCATTTTAGAATGCACCCGTGTTGTACTCATTCTAAAACACTTACGCCAAGAAATGGTAACCTCTCTGGGAAGAGTATAGGAGCTGACGAGATGTGGTGGAGGTGCTGCTGGAATGTTACTGTGGTGCACTGCAATCAGAAATATTTCTTATGGCCATCTGCATAAGTTACATGACCAAAGGATGTCTCCTTTAGTATTACCGCAAAGAGAGGAAATGACTGCTGTTTCAGTTAGCTGTAACCCCTCCCCTCACCCCCACCCCTACCCCCCCCCCCCCCCCCCCCCAAAGCCCAAACCAAAACACTACAACAATATTCTAAAAATTGAGTTCCTTTTGTTGTTTTATTATAGTGGCATGTAAACCAGCAAGTCATTTATTCCTGGTGTTATTTCCAATGCATTGTTATATTGGACAAGCTAAATTTTTATTCTTCTGAACAAGGGTTTTCTGCTTTTTTTGGGAGTTTATTTCTTTTTCTATAGAAAATATCTCACATCTTGGCTTTTAGTACAAAAATATGCAATTCTTTATAAACAATCATTAGGCAGTGAAATGCATAAGAGAAGCACTTAAAACAAAATTGGGGGAAGGAAAGAGTGGGATATTCTTAGCTGGTGTGAATTACCATAGCTTCACTGAAGTCGATGGAGCTATGACAATTTACAGCAGCTAGAGGGTCTGCCCCAGGGATTTTTAAATATTTAGTGTATCCTTTTATTTTAAAAGGACTAGCATCGATGAATAAGTGCAGGTTTCAGGCAAAGGGAATGTAGAAATGTTGAAACAGTTAGAGCTGCTATTCAAATAGATTTGCTAGTTGTATCTCATCTTGCTGGGCAATTTCAACTTGCAAATGGGAAGTTCCTGGCACATGCTGTAACTTAAGGAGAAAACGCATGCATTTGAAATTTTTCATATGTGAAAGAGGTTTTTTTTGCCTAAATGCTTATTTTAGGTATTTATAATTGAATATTAGGCATTTAAGAAAAAGCGCTACTCTTTCATATTTTGTACTGCCTTCAGTGAATTCAAGCATTTTATTTATTTATTTATTTTAAATTCCTCTGCTTGGAATTGCTCCCCAGTTGGAAAAGTGCAGGATTTGGACGGACTATAGAGTTTTGCAAATATATTCAGCACCTATTATATCACTTTACAAAACCCCAAACAATTTCTTGATTCCATATGTGTAAAGTTGAAGAACCTCAGCAGAATGTGACTAACATAATTTGGAAAGACATTTGTGTAACTTAAGGCAGAATCTGGTCTGGTGACTTCTGGGGCATATAGGATTTCTGATAGTCAACTTCAAGTTTTGGATGCCTCCATCCTCCCCCTCCCACGTTAGCTTTGGTTGGAGCAAACTATCTGAGCATCAAGATGACTTACATCTTCTAACAGACTTTTATGTTGCTACAAATTCATTAGAATTGAGAGTTTCAGAGCAAGGGCTGTTTTTTAAAGTCTGTTAAACTTCTGATACTCAGCTGGTATATATACAAGGAACGTTGTCCACGTCAGTAAGTATATCAGTGGAAATCAAATAATGACCTGTCTCGATTTTTTTTTTTTTGTTGTTGTTGTTTTTCCTTCTGTTCTTTTCTGAAGAAAGTTTCACTGGGAGTGAAGAACTTCAAGTAGTTCCCAAGTGTAGGTTGCATTCTTCTGTACCATCTCTGGATACATCTGTGTTAATATGTATGCATTGGTAGGTGTGCATACACACATAGTTGACTCTGTGCATATGTGTGCATGCACACATACATCAATGCGGACGTGACGTGGAGATCATTCTGCAACACATACCCTACTGTGAGCTCCTGAGGGTGACAGCGTTATCTTGTGTTTTCTTACCAAGTCAGATAAATATATTTATGCTGTGAGCTTATAAGAGAGAGTTCTAACTTCAGTATAGTTGTGTTGGCGGCCACACAGTATAAAATGTGTATAGATACATGCCTAATCTCAAGGGTTTATCATCACTGAAACAATTGCAAAGGGATTTACAGATGAAATTGCAGCCTGAAAAACATCTCTTCAAATCCTTTGTAGGACCTAAGTATGTTCATTTGCTGTTTTTTCATCGGTGCTACTACAGTGTTGAAGTTTTCTGCAGGCATATGAAAGTTAGGCGTTACTAGATATTTAATAATCAACAAATCTGTTATTAGAACATAACAGATCATTAGGTTGCTTATAGTCAGTTCTAACACCTTCTTTTGATGGACTTTTAACCATACAGAACACATGATACTCATGCCTGCAATGTCATTATGACATCTGTTAGTAGTTTATTAAGCCTTTATAAATAGTACCTCAGTCTAAAGCGTGACTGTATTGCTGTTTGGTTTCAGCTGGGAATTTAAAAAAATGCTACGGGGAGCCAAGCGCCAAACTCCAGGTGGAATTGACTTGGGCACCCTATTCTCTTAGTTCTTCTTCCTTCTGGAAAGCCTAGCCAGAATTTTCTCGGTTACTCCTAGGCATATATTGAGCCCTGAAGGTTAGCAGACAAGACCTTTAGCTGGTTGCCTTGCTATCAGCTGTCTTGGCAATTTTTTAAATCTTGGTTTTCTTTCTCTAGCCGGTGCTGCGAGAAGAAAAGTTGTGGCAACAGAAACGAGACTCCGTCTGACCCCGTGATCATTGACAGGTAGGAGAGAAATCCTCGTTTTCCCACACAAAAAAAAAAAAAACCAAACCTCAAATTGTTGTTTGCGCTTTGAGGTGGCTGAGGGTCTTTCTTGATGGTTCTCTGTCAGTGTCTGCCACGCGGGGATGTCTCTGTTTCATCATTCTTTACAAAAATGCCAGCCTAAGATTTGGTTAGCTTTAGGGTTACCTTGACAAAACTGTTGACGTTTATCTTTTTAAATTAAGTGTATCTTTGTGTATGACTTTTTTTGTGACCGAATATTCCGTGTATGCACCTGGATTATCTTCTGCTCACTAGGGATATGATCCAACTGGATTACTGACACAGATAAACCTTTGAGCAATCTAGAAGCTTCTTTAATGAAGTAACAATGTTTTTGTAGATACATGGGGAGGAAGGAAGGAGTGAAAGCACAATCATGACATGCTAGACAGGGTTGAAACTGGTGGTTTGGAATTTGTGAGCAATTTTATGTAGAACAGCAGCTCTGTATGTTACTCAGTTCCAGATCCAGGTCTAGGTTCTGCTTGCTGGTTTCTAGGTAAATAATATAAATAAGGGAGAGCAGCAATGAACTGGCACGTTGAAAATCATATTTGTGGAGGCTTAGAAAACAAGCCTGTGGAACTCACTGACTCGAGGTGTTTGGGATCTGGAGTTCAGCAAGATACACCAAAGAAAAGAATAGCCAGAGCTGTTCCCAAAAGAAATACACAACCAAGACCTCCAGAAGGAGAACAGTAAATAAGGAAAACTCAGGAAGAAATATTTTTCCCCCAGACTCTCCTATAGTAACCATTTAAAGAGTTTCTTTTCCCTGTAGCAGGTGGTACATGGGGCCGGTGGAGAGCTGATGCTGAAATGGATTGATTGTGGACTCGTTTTTTATGTCTGTATGTGCCTGGCATGTTCTGCCTACATTCTACTAAGCATTATTTGTTACAATATTTGATGTGAATTTGCTTTGGCATTCAGAATGGTCAAGCTGGTCTGAAGAAAGATTTACAATTATTTCTTTTGTTTTTTCATCACAGAGTTAATCTAAATAAGTTTGAAGCTTTGACGATATGATGGGGTTCTTCCACTCATTTTACCCCATGGTTTTCCCTTTTAATTCTGTACTTAGAAGTTGTGGTTGGGGCCAAAGTTGGAAATTCCAGCAAACTGATTTGTTTGTGTGGGTGTGTGGGGCAGCTTCCTGACTAGGAGCAGAAGTCCTAGATATGCCATCTTGACCTTTCCTATGAAATCTGTAGCTTATTTTTGGCTGTGTTGATGTTTGGTATGAATCTGCATTTGGGAACTTTCCAGCCCGAAGCCTGAATTTTCTGAAACTTGTCTCACTGCTGGAGAAGCAGCATGATGTAAGGCAGTGTATTATTAACCTATGAGTTGAGGCTGCGAAGGGGGTAGTCACTACCACTAACTGAATTTGTCATCTTGAGCAAGCTGTCCATTCCCATGCAAAATGAAGATTCTGATGCTTTCTGTGGGGATTTGAGATCTGTTGATGTAAAATGAAATGGAAGTGAAACTATTAGAACAGTGTTACACTTTTCAACAACTCTGTGTAAAATGTGCAACTCAAGTCATCTGTGTGGTCAATGAGTCCTAACCTTTCCTAACTTGCTCTAAGCCTAGAACTTTTATTTGTAACTCCCCTGCTAACAGCAATAGGCGTTCTGCCTGTAGGCATTTCTTTTGCATGGAAGCATCCTCTAGGTTCGTCTGGCAGCTTCTTGTCGAGTGTCAGTTCTTCCCTTTCATCTTTCTGTCTGTGTGTCTCAAAATTGCAAGTGAAATCTGGAGTTCAGTGGTGGCAATAATAAGGCAAATGAGAGAAATAGCGGGTACAGCCTGATAAAGCTGTTAGACTTGGTTTTAAGGGCAGTCGCTATTTCAGGTTTAGGCTACAGAGGAAAGGAATGGTTACAACTCCGCACTGCTGTCTGGGGGTAGCATGGTTTAGTGAACAGTGTGGTAAATAGAAGCTAAATTCAAAGCAAAACCTTTTTCTTGTTGTGCCACTGATCAGTAGTGCAGCCTTTGGGCGGGAGTGCTGATCTGCTGGAGGGCAGAAAGGCTCTACAGAGGGGTCTGGACAGGCTGGGTCGATGGGCCAAGGCCAGGTGTATGAGGTTTGACAAGGCTTAGTGCTGGGTCCTGCACTTGGGTGACAACAACCCCATGCAACGCTACAAGCTGGGGGTACAGTGGCTGGAAAGCTGCCCAGCAGAAAAAGACCTGGGGGTGCTGCTCAACAACTGTCTCGACGTGAGCCAGCAGTGTGCCCAGGTGGCCACCAGCATCCTGCCTTGTGTCACAGCGTGGCCAGCAGGCCTAGGGCAGTGATCGTCCTTCTGTACGCAGCACTGGTGTGCCTGCCTCTCGGATCCTGTGCACAGTGCTGGGCCCCTCACTGCAGGAAAGACACTGAGGTGCTGGAGCGTGTCCAGAGATGGGCAATGAAGCTGGTGAAGGGTCTGGAGCACAAGTGCTGTGAGGAGCAGCTGAGGGAACTGGGGGTGTTTAGCCTGGAGAAAAGGAGGCTGAGGGGAGACTTCCTCACTTTCTACAACTACCTGAAAGGAAGTTGTAGTGAGGTGGAGGTCAGTCTCCTCTCCCAATTAACAAGTGATAGGACAAGCAGAAATGCCTCAAGTTGTGCCAGGGGAGGTTTAGGTTGGATGTTAGGAACAATTTCTTCACTGAAAGGGCTATGAAGCATTGGAACAGGCTGCCCAGGGACATGGTTGAGTCACCATCCCTGGAGGTATTTAGAAGATGTGTAGATGTGGCACCTGGGGACATGGTTTAGTGGGGCCTTGGCAGTGCTAGGTTAATAGTTGGACTGGATGATCTTAAAGGTCTTTTCCAACTGAAACAATTCTATGATCTAGCAAATGATTCCATCTTCTGTACAGTTATTCCTATTCCACCACTTTACCCAGTTAAAGAAGATTTGAGGAGTGAGAGATAAACCTGTGTATTACATCCAAATCAACACATGTAATGCGAATATAATAACAAAGTTATGCTGCACGTGTCTGTGCACAGAGGAATTCATTGTCTAGTCTGTCATCCTCTGACATTTCCACAGCAGTTAGTGCAACTACTTAAGAGTTTAACTAAACAGTCCACTCTCCTAAGCTACGTTCAATGGGGCTAATATTTCTGTCTTTCAAAGAAGCAGAAGACTCTGCTGGAGAGTCATGTGTGTTCTAAACTAGCTTGGGAATCTGGCAGCAGGGTCCTTATTTATTTAGGGAGTCTTTATATGGCTTCTTTAGAAGAAAACATCTATGCTTAAGAATATGCTTAAGGTGGAATATAATTTCTGAAATGCAGCTTGCAGCTCTCTGCAACATGCAGGCCAATAAATATGGTAGGATTTTTCAGTTCAGTGTTGCTTTCATGGTGGTTATTTTTCCTAGTTTAAAATGAACTATGGGATTTCTTCAAACATAAGTAATAATTGGAATGAAGTTTTTTTCTAGTTGTTTGAAATGACAGGTAAATGTGAAAATCTGTCATGTAACAATGCAGCTGTTCTAGAGAAGTGGAAAAAAGCCAGTAAAATCGAGAGAGAAGGGTTTACAAAACCACGTTTGTGTCATGCAGATCCATGCCTAAACAGTGCACACAAAGTGAAATGGGACTAGAGCTTTCCATTTAGAGTAAGAAGGAAAATGGAGGCCAGAGATTAACTTGGTTGTCTGAAGGCGCTAGGTTCTCCCTTTGAGCCTAGGTTAATTAATATGCATTGCTCCTGCTGCCAGAGTGTGTGAGAAAATTGTGGTTGGCACTCAGGAGATGCCGTCTGCATTGTAATTCCAGCTGTGTCTGAGGACCGATATGGTTAAAACATCGCTTGATTGTGCAGCGTAGAAAAGACCAACATCTTCGAAGCTCTAGTAGGTGACTACCACGAGGTGTGAGAGAAGAGATGGAACCCGGGTTTAGGCTGAGCTGTGTATAGCTTAGGTCTAGCAAGTTCTGCGTTTGATTTGCAACTCCCACAAAGGCAGTGACTTCTTGAGGGGTTTGGGAGGGCATCACCTTACTAATCTTAAAGCTGTTTTACTGTACAAGCAGCCTGTGCGAGGCAAGCAGGTTCCCTCAATGCTGAAGGAGCTGCAGGGTAGAGGGGTTTAGAGTCCAAGATGAAGGAAGCTCTGTATGGTACTCGGAGGTATACTTCTATCATGAGTTGGCACAAATTTAAATTAACTACTTTGGGTCCCCCTAAGGGTGGTGAAGAACCGAGGAGAGGCGTTGCTGCTGGGTAGAGATGGGCACCAATGTCTGTGCTGCTGCAACTGACTGGTTTTCTTTTTTGCCTGAGCTAGCTAAGTGGCTGCGTCTGGTCCAGCTGGCTGTCCTGTCATTGCATGCTTGTGACCACGCTATCGGTGCATCCTACAAACCTCATGAGACCAATGAAGCATTCAGAATTGTTGAGGTTCTAACCTGCTATCCAGTGTTGCACTGTACTAAACATGCACCAGATTTAGCTGAGTTCAGGGGCTGTGCTGTAAGTTGCTGCAAAAACATACATAACTCCATCAGCAGTACAGTGTTGTCCCCTTTATTTGTTTCTTTCTGCGCTTCCTTGCTTTTTATGCTTCCAGAGACTGATGCTTAGACTATTGTGTTGGTTTACCTCTTTATTGCTGTAGGGAGGCACAATTCATTGGTGTTAGGCCAAATCATAGAAACTATGATTTCCTTTAAAGAGGAAGAAATAGTTCAGTGGGAAAAAAATGTCAGCCATGTTGTTGTTGTTGGGTTTTTGCTTCTCCTTGAATGAATTCCAAAAGTTCTTATGCTGAATAAAACATTTCTGTGGTGACCTTTGCTCTGGGGACTAGATTTAGATCCTCGGGACGTTGCAGTCATTTTTCCATTCACTCTTGGAAACCAGCACGTTTCTATAAGAATTCTGCACAAGAATTCAGAGCTTCTTCACTGAAATTTGCTGTGTAGGATACATTAGAGTATTTAGGTTCCTGCAACATTCAGAGTCAGAATTCCAGTGTAATTTGGATCAGAATCTGACTTCAGAATGCTGCCTCTGTTTTTAACATCAACAATACAGCTCAGATCCTGCAATGCTGCTATTGCAGGCATCAAAAAGCAGAAACGGGCATAACTCCACGGGACTGAAAGGACCAGCAGAACACAGAAGGGAGGTTACGTGATAGATGTTTAGTCCAGAAGGATTTGCAAAATATGCACTCTAGTTTTTTGGACAATGCGAGCCATGGTTATTTCTCAAAATGTTAGAGCAAGCTTTAACTTGGCGTAGAAGATACAAATTAACTGGAGCTAAATTGATTCTAGTGTCTTCCCATGGTGGCTCATAGCACCCGTGGATTCTAAATGATCTTAATTTCTGTTCATCCTGTCTTCCTGCTTAGTTTTTGGAGTTGTAAACCTACCAATTCCAGAGGTACTGAGACTTCAGAAATGTAAAAGTTTTTGTTTCTTTTCCTCATGGCTGAAGTGGTGGTTCTTAACGTTCCTTTGTAGTTCCTGGAAATCAGAGCGTGAACTTTGCGTACTAGCGTTTCCTTCTGTGTTGCAATTGTAGACGGGGATATGAAGTGGATGGGTTGGGGTGGCTTCAGATACAGGGGTGGAAGTTAGTTCGTTTGAAGATGATACTTCCCAAATGAAAACTGTGTTTTGTCATGCCTACATTATAATTAGTTTGCTACCTTTCCCACCCCAGTTACACAAATAATCATAAGACCAAGTTTCTTTTTAAGAGGTCGTGGATGCTGCAAGTGAATTTATTTCTTCATTTTACTGCAGATTTTCTCGCTCACTTTACGTAAGCTTTTTATAGTTTTGGATGCAAATTCCCCATTTATCAAGTGGGAATGATCTTTTTGTTCCTTTCTTTTTTTTAAACTTTTTGTTTCGTGAAGATTTAAGCAGGTTAATTTGTGCGCTTGTTACTCTTAGTGCTTTACCTAGTTTATTAAAGCTGTGATCTAATTGAAGCCTCCAGGGTACTGGGAAGAGCTGAGTGACTTTTTCAGTTGAATGACTTATTTGCGGTTTTTTTGGTTTTATTCTTCTTTTAATAAAAGACAAATAGTCAAAAGAAATTTCTATGTAATTTGAATGAAACATCTTAATTCAATTAAACAACGTGATGCAACTGGGATGGGACAGACATTTTTTGTTACTACAGGGGAAATTACTTGGAACACGACTGCAACACGCAAGCATGAGCTCTGTGCTGAGTGTAGCTGGCTGTCTTTATGGTTTTGCTGTGTGGAGGCTTTTGAGTCCTCCGCTGTCTTTGAGCTGATGGAGTGAAGTCCTAGCTCTGTTGCTTTTAAGCATCCGAGATCCTGGGTTCAGTTCCTCCTACTGTTAACGTAAACTTTTCCTAATTGTCCTGTAAAGAATTGAATGGGGTCTGTTACCACCTTACATTTATTTATTGCAGTCATTGCTGGGGCAGCGGTTGCAGAGATGGGTGGGATCTGAGCGCGTCGCTGGGCTGTGGGATGCGACCGTGGGTCGAGACAGGCACGAAGCAGTGGGTGGAAGCGTGGGGCTGGATCTGCAGCTGGGCCAGCAGAGCTCTAGCCGCTCGCACCAGCTCACCCTTGGCACAGAGGTTCCGTAGGTGGTGAACTGCAATATTGGCCAGCTAAATTTAGGCTTTTATTCTTAAAGAAAAACCCCAAAGTACGAACACAGCTGGCATGCTTGTTAGCATCTCTATAAAGAAGCAGAAGAGACTGGATTACATTCTTGTGCTATAGGGGTCCATCCCTTCAATGCAGAAATGGCACAGCACAGGTGGGGGCTTTCTTCCCTGCTGGTAGCCATGCCCTACCTGCTGTATGGATAAACAGAGTTCTTCCAGGCTGGCTGGCTGGCACATTGCACAAGCACTAAAATTCACTTCAGGAAAGACAGCTGTTGCCAGGCTTAAACGTTCTGACTGTGCCTCTATAGTATCCATGCTGTGTGTTCAAGTGCTCTGTGAGAGATGTCCATGTTAATAGAAGTGTGCTTTATGTTGTCTTGTACGCACACCCCACCCCCCAGCCCAGTTCTCTGTCCCTGTAAAAAGTTCTCTCTCCATGTAAAAAATGACAAAAGAGCATATAGATTATCTTCCATCTTGAAGGATCTGGCCGGAAATAAATAAATAAATGCAGACTTCTGGATATCCTGGGGTTTTTTGTTTTGGGGTTTGTATGGTGTGGTTTTGTTCTGTTCCCCCCCCCCCCCCCCCCTTTTTTTTTTCCTTTTTCTTTTTTTCCCCTTTTAATCTCAGCCACCTAAAAAGGACTTTATCCCTTCCATCTCCCTTTCAGGCTGATCTCAAAACCTGTTGGGTAACACAAGGATACTTCCTAATGCTTAGAGGCAGAACAGCATGAACGGAGAGGCCTGGATCAAATTCCCACTGATCCCAAGTTGCCCTGTCACTTCAAACAAGTCAAACAATTCTGTGCTGCAGTTTCCCCCTTAACCAAAGTGTTAGCAGTTACCTAGCTGTGGAAAGTGGTTTCAGATCCTTGAATGAGAATTTTTGTTTTTATTTTTCATGTTTATACTGCAAGGAAGATTTCATCTACATGGCAGAATTGGATTGTTCTTGTCCTGCTCCGTTCTCCATGCTCCTTGTAAGGCTGCCAAGGTAGAATAAATGTCTCAAATCTGTTGCTGCTGTGGGGTGAAACTAGGAACCACAGATAGCCGCAGCCCTCCTCAGCTCCCTGCATGCTCCAATCCCCCCTTCCAAGCCTCCAAAACCCACACTGATCTCTTCTCTTGTCCTAGGGAGTCAAAGTCCTTTGTTCACTGCTAAACCCAGCTCTCCTGCAAAGAGCTGCTGTTGTGCCATCTGTCTCTTTATGAATTTTTTAGTAGACTGGATGTTTGTGGGGAGTCAGTAACTTAAAGTGCACTATGCTAGCCATTTGACAAGTGGTTCTCCTTGTGTGTAATTTGTTTGTTTGTTTCTTCCCCTGCCCCTTTTGGCAAAATTTCTTTGCTAGCTTGCTGTCCAAAGTATCTTGGAATTTTTGATGTGTACAGTCACTTAAAGCTTGTAAATGGAGAAAACTGGCGACTAGCTTGGGTCACTTAATCTTTTTTTCTTTTTTTGTAATGTCGACAGACAACAGATTTTCCAGCAAGCTGGTGAGTCAAAAGAAGCTTAAAGATCTCTTTGAGTGCACTAAAAAAATGAAGAATGGACTTGTGGTTAAAGAACTAGTTTGAACTGTGGAAGTCGTAGATTCTGCTCCTTTTTCTCTGTTGCAGGCTCCCTGTATTTTTGGTGCCATTCACATAGTCTCTGTTTAACAGTAAATCAAGTGTAAGTGTGTGCTTTTCTAGCTTTCACTGATAACACAAAGATACATATGCTGAAAATTGATGCATGGAAATACTACGGTCATGTGGGACACCATGGCTGTTAGGGTGGAGATAGTTTTGGAGTGATTTCAAAAGTTACTCTCCCCTCAGACTGTTAGTTGCTGCTGCCTGGGCTGAAGGTGTTACTGATTCTGAAACTAAGGAAAAAATAGGTGAGTTGAAGTCACTGCTGATTTCAAGCTCAGGTTTATTAGGAATTTAACGGAACTGGAACCTCGTTCCCACTAGTGTTTTATACACGTGTGCTTCTAGCTGTGCACTGTCATTATGTGACTGTGTGGCTGTTTTGTCCTAAGGACCTCACCTGAGCCCTGTGAATGGGGTGCTTTGCCTTTTTGGATACGTTAGAGGGGAAAAATGTAAGGGTGGGAGTGTTCACCAATATTGCTTGCTTTAGACCCACTGCGTCTGTAACTGGAACAGTTAGCGTGTGTTCTGGTTTCAGAACTGCAAGGGGAGCATGGTTAAGTCTGAGAGAGGACACAGATAATTTAAAGAAATAAAAACTGACTATTGCTACTACTGCTTGGAAGCCTTAAAAAAATAAGTCCAATAAAGACAAGACCCAAAGGATTTTAGCAATTCTGCGTAAGTCAGATAAGCTTCCATGATGCTTTAGTGCCGTTTGGACAGCAAGCATGGATGAATTCCAATCTTGTTAGATTAGTTGTGCTTTAGCTGAGAGAAAAAACATTGATGGTGCTGGCTGGCTGAATCCTAACTGAGCCATGTGAAGTTCTGAGGAGACTTCATACATGGTGTGGAAAAATCCATGTCCCCTTGTAAAATGATGTTTTGTCACTGCAATAAGGAGAATTTGATCTAGTTAGGGTTGTGTTCTCCTAAGCAGTGAGTGAGGAGGTTGAATGGCTATGCAGCCTGCTGATTTATAAGAGGTCTCAGAAGCACAGGTGAGATAGCAGTGTAAGAAGCCATTAGAATCAATGAGTTTGGTACTAGTGGAGAGGGAAATGGAATTAGAGTTTCCCATGAACTAAAGCACCTCTGGGAATAGGAGCTGAGGATAAATTCACTATGCAAACAGCACAGAAGAAATTCTGGGCAGTTAAGGCCGTAATGTGAGACATGGGATCTCTACAACTCAACTTTTGGAAAATGATTCTGTGTTTGCCTGGATCCATCTGCACTCAGAACTGAAAATGCCAACATCTCAGAGTATTTGCATCCTAACAAAAGCATCCTCTGTGCATTTATGACCTAAAATACTCTTCCTTATCACTTTTGCATTCCTCTTGGCCTCTGTCTAGACCTGGTTTTATGGACTTGTCACTTCATCTGCCCTAACCTTTTTGGTTACTGCCTCTTGCTTTCCTTTTGAACCTTTTGTTTCTGTCCATCCCTTCCTTGTGTGTTTCTTTCACCATCTGTTTCTGGTGGGATCTCATATATTTTCAACCCATTAAACATCCCAGGATTTTAGCCTCTCTGAAGTGAGTGCTTCACATCTGAAGAAGGCCTCCCCATTCATGCGTGGTGTTTCCTGCTTTCAGCTAGGGTATGAAATAATTTGTCCTGCTCAGAACATCACTGAAAGTCTTTGTAAAATGAAGGCAAGGTTGAGGTAGAAAGTAGATAACGTATACCTGAAACTTGCCTTAGTCAGCTGGAGATGGGATCATAATTTTAAAGACAGTAAAAGCTCATGTGACTTGCCCAAGATCACGTAGGAGACTGTTTGTGACACAGTGAGGAGTCGAATCCAAGACTTGTGTGTTCCATGCTGGATCATGTAAGCTTGTCTTGGAGCAGCATTCCCTCTCTACAAGTGAGCATTCCCTCTCTACAAATTTCTGTCTTTCTCTCTGATTTGGATCTCTAATGTGCTGCTGTCATCTGACCCATCTTCTCCCCCCTGCTTTTTCTGTCTTTTTTTTTTTTCTTTTTTTTTTCTTTCCATCTCCTCTCCTAATTTCCTTCACAAATAAATGCTTATTTCTCCATGGGTATTTCATTTATAACTCCATGTTTGGTGGCTTTTCCTTCAAGTGGAGTCCATTGAGCTTGTAAATTGTATTGGATCAGTGAGCCTATAATGAGGCTTCTAAGTCCAAACAGTGCAAGTCTGCCGGGATTTTATTGTTCATAAAGCTTCTTCCCTGGGGAGTGATAGAGCCATTAGGTGTGTGCTGTGTTTAATATTTGGTCATGACAGGAAGCAATAATTTTCTATCTTTTACTGTGGCTCCCAAGTTGTTTTTAAGCAGTCAGCTTATTTGAGTCTCGGTGACTGTGAATGCATTAGGCAAAAGGAGTTGTTCTATCCTGCGTGGGTTTGTATCTTTCCTACAAAAGCTATTTCAAGAAAATAAAATAAAATGAAGTGGCAACTGATTGCCCTGTAGTGGCTTTTAATTGCCCCTTTCATGAGCTCCCAAGTGCTGTCACATCTGACAGGAGATGGCATAAAGCTGATTTCACCAGATGATGACATTTCTCATGCTGAAGGGATTTTTTGTATTTATTCCAGCAGAGAACAACCACCAGGGCTCCCATTTGTATGGTATGTTATGGGTTTGGGGATTTATCTTGGGCAAATCCACATCAAAACTCCCTTTAACTTTGGTTTAACTTCAGTGGAAGCAGGAGCAAGGTTGTATTTAAGAATTCTGTAAGTGGTTATATATATATATATATATATATATATATAAGCAGAGAAAAGTTCAAAAGCAACTACGTTTCGGGTGCCTCAATTTTTTCTGAGGCCCAACTATGAGCCATTTTCAAAAGGTCCCATTTCCAGATGATGCTACCTCTAGCAAATGCATTTCCATTGTGTTAATTTAAAAAGTTGAAATAAGATTTTCAATTTTCACTTAAAATGTATTTTCACAGGGGGGTGGGTGTCAGGACAGACACCCAAACAAACAAAAAAACTGCTAAGGACTGTAAAACAGTCAGTCTGCCTTTCCAGAAAAGACTTGCAATCTGTGAAAGAAAATTTTACATTTTTCCACCAGTTTTTGTTTGTTTGTTTGTTTCAGTCTTTACCCTTGCTCTTCGAAGCTCAAGCTTTGTTATGATTTTAAATTGGGATTCTCAAGCCATTTGATGACTCTCCAAGCACATACGCACTCTTACTCCTGGAGTGTTTAAAAATGAGCTTTGCCCCACATTTACACAATCTACTGTTTTTGAACCAAGTGTTGCCCAACAGGTTGCGTTTCTCCTTAGTACCTTTCAGGAGATGGGTGAGGTAGAAACACCATCTAGGATGTCAGTCCAGCATCAGCCTGACAGGCACCCTTGTTTTCTTATTTGTTCCAGTGGGAAGCTTTTTTTGGGCTGTAGGAAATGGCAGCGCAGTAGTAGTTTACACGGATTCTCCTTCCACTGTTGCACTCCACCCCGGGGTACCAAAATAGGGTAGCCTGCAGCTGGGAAGAGAAGTAAAGCTGTTGGTGACAACCCAAATATGCCTGTCAGCTCCATTACAACTACGTATAAAAGTAATTCCGCTGTCCACGAGCAGTTGTTCTGAGGGAAATGTGATGCAGTTTGGAGAGGGTTTTATATAGGGCACAGTGTCTTACCAATCTGTAAGCAGAACTCTAAGGTAAGGTTTTTTTCATAAATTGAGTATTTCTCCATGGGGAAGAGAAATAGAATGGGATGAGAACTTTTAAGTGATTTTAGAAAATCTATAGTCCAATGTCATCTTTTTGACTTGTGCTTTATTAAAGATCCTTTAGAAAACTCTAGGAATTGTCTTAACCCATTCCTATCCTAGGTTTCCCACCAAAGCGAGATGAAATGAAAAGACTGTTAGAGGAAGCCCACAATCATCAGTGAAATCAGTAGATACAACTCCTCCTTTTCGGCTCTCTGCCTAAGCCTGCATCAATAAAGAAGAGGTCAGGCAGAGGAAAGAGTAAATTTGGGGCACACCCCTGTCATCAACCCAGCACTTTGTGCTAACGGAGTATGCTTTCGTGGAAGGGATGGAAGTTGGGGTGTCTGAAGTTAGTTTCCATCACCCCTCTTGCTGTGGCCTGCGGAGGGACTTGGACAGATCACTTCTCCCTTGAAGTGCCTGCTTAAATTGCAAGACCTTTGAATGGGGACTGTTTGGCAAGCAAGATGGGCGATGGAGGAGGAGAGTTTTATCTTGGCTAGAAGCATGAGGCTATTCTGTAGTACTAATTGTGAGGGCAATTTAAATGACATTGATGGTGTTTGCCAACAACAGACGGTATTTTGAGTATGTTGACAGGTAGTTGAGGAGGAGCAGAGTCAATCTGCACAGGCCAACCTCCTTCTGAAAAGAACACTCTTCCTCACGTGTTTGGATACCGTAACGTCAGTTTAATACACACTCTTCAGTACCAAC
The DNA here is from genome assembly GCF_017639655.2 of Falco naumanni. Lineage (NCBI taxonomy): Eukaryota > Metazoa > Chordata > Aves > Falconiformes > Falconidae > Falco > Falco naumanni. Next base: position 2,912,540 of record NC_054072.1, read on the forward strand.
TAAATTATTTTTGAAAAAGTAGCCCAGTGACTGAACTGGAATAATTTGGGTTTATAGAAGCTCTGCAGCTCAGAGCATCAGAACTTCATATTCATGTGACCTGGGGCGATGAGCGAGCGAAGGGACTCTGGCTCTGCAGCTTGTGGAAAGTTGAGCCCTTTTCCCTCTGCTCGGGTTTTGGCATAAAGACAGAAAATTCTGCTCCATGGATTTTTCATCTCTTTAAAGAACAAAAGAGTAGAGTAACTATTCTCATTCGAAACATGAATCCCAAGCAAAGTAAAATGATATTGTTAGTTACCACAAACTCTTTCAGGATTCACGCTCTGTAGCCTCCTAGGAGGTTGCTCCTCTGACAGTCTTTCCCTCAAAGAACTAGTTGGCTTTCTCCACAGGACGTACCATCAGTTCTGCACGCTTCTGACGCTTCCCATTGTTGCTGCTGACTGCACACCAAGCTGTTATTTTAGCCTGATTATTGTAGGTGTTCACTTGCTCTAGTTAGGTCTGTTCCTTTGCTCCAGGGGAAAAGTTTTCCACTCCCATATTTTCCCACTGGGTCCTCCTCTTGATCTTTGCAGCTCTGTGCAAGAGGCTTGTGTCGGAAAGGAAAGAAATAATTGCCTTGCTCTTATGGCTCTGCACCCAAGAGCTGTGTTGCAAAAGCATGACTGCACAAGGTGTGTTTGCCTTAGCCAGGCACACACACATGTTCTTTTTCAAAACGCCAAACCTTAGAGGAAGATTATTGAGTGCTTGAAAAAAGGTGGCATAGGGAGGGTAATTACAGAGGCGTTTAAAGCAGTTGAAAGCCTGTACACAGTGAACAGATGAAATTAGCTGATGTCATAAAGAAATTAGACTTGAAGCCCAGAGTGTTGATGCCAATACAAATTGCATTTAATTATTTTTGAAGAGATGTGGTTAGGTTTTCTTATGCAACATTGATAAAAAGCTATTTCAGCAACTGGGTCCTGATTCCGCTACGCAATTAGCACTTGATATCATTTAGCATCAATATCAAGCATGTATGTAAATATTTTGTTGAAACTCAGTCCTGGAAAGAAAAATGAAACTGCTAAGATTCCCATCTGGGCTTCTGCTTTGTCTCTCATTCCCAAACTTTCCGTAAGAAACTACAGTTTTGAAATTTCCTTTTTTGAAAAGATGAAGCTTTAGGATTCCCATGTTCATGTGAATCTAACCCAAAAAGTGCTGTTTTGGAAGACTGGTGAAGCAGAAGTAGTCTGCCTCTCATTTATACATGCTGTTTATCTTTAGGATCTGTCTTAAGTTTTTAATCTGGACAGCTTTAAATGATGCTTAAATTTCTAGCAGCTCTAAATCTCACTGGATCTTAAAACTAGATTATGCAAGATGCTGATTTGGAGTACGAGGGAATACTTGAATAGTGATGTTTTTCCATATCTCTACTCTCATTAGGAACATGGGTGCTCAGTACCTTGAAGAAAAATAACGACGACTTTTAAGGTTGAATCCATGCCAGTGTAAATCATTCTACTTGATGTTGACAAAGTATCTGGTCAGTCAAAATTCCTCTGCTAAAGAGGGGAGAAAAAGTATACAGTGTTGTGTCAGTGTCACTTGTTGACATAGAATCTCAAAAAAAATATCCTCTGGGATGTTTTGGTTAAAGGTGTTTTTTTTTTTCCTTCCCCTTTATCTCAAGCATTTCCCAGCATTCCTTCAGGGACATCTGGTTCTCTCATTTTCTAGCTTTACTTTGGTGCCTTCAAAAAAGTATCACTGACAGTTTCTTTCTATTTAGCTAAGCAACACAAGCAGGATAGGAGCCCTGCCTGGTAACTTGCCTAAAATGTAGTTGCCCTTCAGAAGCAGTAACCTTAACCATTTCTGTGATGGGTAATGTGACTGTGTTCCCCTTTATTTTCTTCTGTAGCTTTAGGTTGTGTTTGTTTTTTTTTTTTTTTTTTCTCTTTTACACGCAAAATTTGTCTGAGTTGCGTATGAAGATACATGAAGTTTTGTCTTTCTGCACTCATACGTCGGATGGCTGCTTTGCTCCACTTGAGAGCACTGCTTCAGCAAGAGAAAAGCAGCTGCCGTATAAATGCTCTCTATTTGAACAGATCCGTGCTGATTTTAGAGCAGCATGGATTCTGATTCCTTGGCTAATGGGAATCATCATGTAGCTAAGATAGTTTATATCAGTAAAGGCTTGCCTGTAACACTTGTGGATATGTATTGTACATAGTTTGGGAGCATCCTTTTGATGGCTTACTTGCAATGTGGGAAAGTGGTCAGGAGAAGTAGCCTTCAGGGTCTGGTGAGGAACTCTGTACTGGACTAGGGGTTTTGGCTGGAAGACTGGGACCCGATAACAGGTTGGGCTCAGCTGGAGGCTGGGGAAGAGGCAAGAAGCAACTGGAATGAGGTACATGCTGACACACTGGGGAAGAATTACATCATAATACAATTCAGGTTTGTACTGTATATGTCAAAAAGGATTTACATTAGAGTTACTTCTTTAATCTTGATTCGAGCGTTTTCTAGCTTCTGAATGAGTTTTTATGAGCTCAGAAATGTTCCTGTACTTCGGATCTTTGACATGCAAAAGACTTCCCGCTACCGTAAGCTGCAGATGTGGGTGAAGTTTTATCTTCCTGCAAGATTTAATATGAATGTTTAAAATAATAGTAAAAAAAATCCCTGTATCTTTCACGCACATTATTTTTCTCTATATATGAAATCTAAAGCTCTTCCATGAGCTGTTTTGGGACAGTGTCAGCATTGGCTAAGAGCAGTCCAGGATAGTTGTTAACGTGCTAGTTCTACATAGCTGTATAACATAGCCTGCAGCACAGCCATGATCATACCCTGTACAATACTGACAGGGTTTGAACGGGCTACCAAGGTTTTGCTCAGTTTAACCCTACGTGAATTGAGGCTCTCTGTTGTTGTCTTCTCCTCCTACCACTAACCCCAGCCCCAAACCAACATTTTGGATACACACTGCCTATCTGTAGTGGCCCTGAACAGCAAAGGTAAAGCTGAAGTCATTGGAGAGAGACACCTCGGCTGGAGTGGCAGCCCTTCCCCTCTAAGACAGAGATCTGAACTTGAAAAATAAAGAGTCTGTTTCTCCCTGCAGCTGCTTCTAGCCCACACTGCAAGCACTAAATATAAGTCTGCAGGATGGAACGTGATTTGCAGCTACCTCCTCTAGCAGTGGAGGCCCCAGGAAGGAGAGCGTGCAGATAATAAATTGGTGTCTTTATCTCAGGAGACCGAACATGGCAGTGCAGTATCCACTCCGTTCCCCCGTCACGCAGGGTGTATCATCTCCTCTAGATTCAAAGGGAACTTTAGGTCCTAGTGTCGTGGATCTAAGCTTTCAGTCTTAAGCGTGCTTCTCCCCTTGCCCCCAAAGCCCTGGGTTATGCGTCATGAAGCATGTTTCATCTTCCCCTGAAATGGTTTCTGTTCCTTTCTGACTGCAGTCTGTTAGCAGCGCATCCTTTGTCTGTGTGCAGCCCCTCCTTAGGGTACACACTGCAAACGTTGTCCCTTTTGTTTCTTAGAGCAGAAACATACCTTTCGTATGACTTGGCACTGTTTGCAGGTATTTTTATTGTATTTTCTAGTGTTTGGGAGGGGAAAAGACCTAGTGCTTTCATGCTTGGTGTCTCTTTTTGTCACTGACTTAGGCTGTCATCTTGTGCAAGTTAGTTTTCCTCTTGAGGAACTGTCAAAGCACAGGTGGTCGTATCCTCACCACTGCCTTAACACCACCTGCTTCCAGGTGCCAGGACAATGTTGGAAACGGTGCCTCACAGTCTGTAGGGACTCTGTGCTTAGTCCTGTCTTCTGCAAAAAGGGTGTGTTGCCTAGACATTTATTTAATGGAGAGATAACTGCAGTGCACTGTGCATGAGCGTTTGGGAATGCAATACTTGAGAGAGAGTGTGTAGTTTGTTAGTATGTGGAAAAAATTAAGATCTAGCTCTTGCACTATGAGTCCCTCTGCATTTCGTTGGCAGTATTAAAAGCCTTAAATTGTGCTCTTGCTTATACTTATTTGAAGATCTCTTTGAGGCTGCTGATATATGAAGCCAGTCCAGGACAACTGGCCTGTTGTTTCAGTCGTTCCTTCTCTTTCCTCTCTGTTTAGACTGGAAGCTCTGCAATGCAGGGGGTGTTGTACTGTGACTTTGTACGGTGCCTAATGGATGGAGTCCTGCTCCAGGCTGAGTCTCTAGCTGCTCCTATAATGATGTGATCATTTGGGCTAACATCTAATAGTGATTGCTACCATCCATCGAGATGTGTTTGTTTATTAAGCGCACTCAATGGATAAGGTCTCCTTTCTCCCCAAGCCATAGTTGTTTGAACTAGCGTGATAGATCATAAATTAATTCATAGAACTAATTGAATAACTGCTTAAATATTTTCAGTAATTCTTAAAGAATTGGTTTCCAGCATTCTTCATAGCTCTTCTCCTAATTGGCAAAACATTTAAGTAGGTTCTGTCACTTGTTGAAACTGTCTTTTTAAAATAAAAATGGCTTTTATTTATAAAACCTTGTTTTACGCTCAGTGTGCTCTTGCAAAAATTTGAAGTTTTTCACCAGGAACAAGTTTAGGGATAGCTGAAGCTGGATTAAATCTTTCATGAAAATTATTTGACTCGTATGTCCCAAATAATAACTGTTAATGCTAGCATCTCTTATTTCTAGACCGCTGGTTCTAATTGATGCTATTTGATCTAATCTGTTTGCTGGTCATTCAGTGGCAACTGAAACGTGAGATGGCTTTATGAGGGCCTGTGTGGGGAAAAAAAAAAAAAATTACTACCATAGTAGCATCACTGAAGAATTTCTGGCTGTGGATGAAAATCCTGTTATGTGCAAGTACAAAACCTGGCTTTTCATCCATTTTTGTTTGGACCAACGGTCATATCCCAAAATACTTGCTGTAAATGGCAGTAGTCTTGTTTCTGTGCTTGCAAGGTCAGAGGAGGACCAGGCGGTATACCTGGCTGGCCTCCTGCGGTCGGGGACTCCCTGAGCTTTTAGGACTAGTGGCTCCATATGACTGCAGGGATCCATATGGGAAAACTTGTTAGTAGCATGCTATCCATCAAGAATTCCACCAAAAAGAAAAAAGTAGTCCTTCCTTATCCCATTGAAAATTTTCTATGTTGTATAGTCCCATCTCTTTCCTAAGCCATGTTTTCTCCTGGAGTTCACTATTGTTTTGTCAGCCCACCCATCACAAAGCAGAGGTCACATCAACATGACCTTTTGCTGGTACAAGGAGGCTGCTAAATAATTCACGTGGCCAACTTGATTTCGGGGTCCACATTTGTTTTTTCCACTCTCCTAATCAAGATGCTCATTTAATTCTATTCCAGCACCTGTTCAGCAATTAACACCCTACAATTTGCATCTTACCCTGACATTTGCTATCTTTCCAATTAGTTTTTATATCAGTATAATTAGGTAGGGTTATTACAGTGCATCAAGCAGGGTCGAGGATATTCCCAAGCCTTTAAGCTCTTTCCCAGATTTGTTTAGGGAAGCCACTAAGGGTAAACGGTTGATTAGGATCACTGTTTTTCTTCTTCATTCAGATCAGGCGAAAACTGTTTCCCCATGTGGCTCATGAAAGATCAGGGAAATATGTCAGTCTGTAAGAACTAATATTATGTAGTTCATGACTTTTTGGGTGAATTTACAGGGGATTATAAGTAAGGGTCAGGCAGTGTAGCCACTCGCAGTACTATTCATGAGGGGACACTATGCTCTAGCTTTATATTAAGCTAAGCAAATTGCAAAAATTACTTTAATTTTTTAAATCAATTTTTGGAGTTAACATGTGGGTGGGGCGACAAATCAAAATTAGAGGGCAACCTGACCATATTGAACACTTAGCTTAATTGGTAAAGACTATGGGAGTGAAATGACTATTCTTAACACCTTTTAATTTAAATTTCACAGAAGGAAGGTCTTGCTGTTCAGCTGCGATTGGTTTGGGTCGCAGGCTCTTTGAGTCAAAAATTGTCTTGCAGCCAATGTACGTGGAGTGTCTAGCACAGTGGACCTTCTTAATACTACTGAACTGCCAGTAATAAAAGAGATGGCTCCTTGCTGCTACTGTTGATTCCCCCCCACCCCCAATCAATATATGGTACTGACATAAGGGAGACTTATCTGTATGTAGGGGAAGTGGGACACTAGGAGGTGAGATCTATAGTATGGATCAGAGAGGAGAAGTTGTTTTTTCTGATCTCACAGCACCCAGCTCTGCATGGTACTTCTTTCTTGTGTTTGGTTTGAAATTATTTTCCTCCAACTCCCAAATTTCCCTGCATCTCTCTTAATTCTGTAGGTGCGTACAAAGACTATATTATCAAGAGGCAATATTGCCCTTGGCAAGATTGCAGTGAAGAAAAATATGCAATTGTAGGAAGATCACATCTTGCTGGGTAAAGCGAAGAGGTGGATTTGGAAAAAAAACCAACCCAAAACAACCACCGCAACTACTGTACTTCACGTCGGGTGTATTGCTTTTGAATCTGGTTATTCTCAGCATTTCTGCGATATATCTTAATGATGCTCTCTAGACCTTAGTGGGGAAGGTATGCTGGGACCCCAAAGGAGGAGTCAGCTCCAGCCTGGAAAAGCTTGAGAGAAGCGCAGATCTCATGTTGGTACAGCTGGAGCTACAAGCAGTTCTAATGTTTTCAAGTGTGCAACAGATTCACCCTTCTTGAATTTAATATTATGTATTGTAATGAGCTTCACCTATCCACATTGTGTCTTGTTTTTTAGTTTTTTTTGTTTGGTTGTTTTGTTTTTTTTTTTTTTAAATCTCAGATTGCTTTATATGGGTAGCTGAATAAGTTTAGAAAAATATAAGGTGGAAATGTCTTGGTAAACTGGGGCAATAAGGAAGAAGTGGGATGGGAAAGGAGGCTGGGGATGGAAAAGAAACCTGGCCAGATGAGGCTGATTAACAGGAATAATCAGATCCAGAATAAAAAAATAAGACCAGTGATCAGACAAACAAGTTTTGAACATAAAATCTCATTTTTGTGGGTGGGATCTCAGTCTTGGCCGTTTTCTCTGACTAGCTTTTAAAATAATATCCCTTGCTGCTTTTCATGCTAGCACATTCTTAGGAATGAGTTTCCATGATCTATCAGTAAGAAATTCCTAAGCTCCTAAGAGGGTTTCCATAGGGCTGCAAAACCCCTCGAAAATTCTGTGGAACTGTTTTTGACTTTTTTGGACTCCCCCCCCCCCCCCCCCCCCAAATTAAGAGTGTTTGCTTTCCTGGGTGTTGTGCATGTGTGTGCAAAGCACACCATTAAATCAACCCCCCCACTAGAAAAACTTGAATCTGGCATTATTTCATTTGTGCTGAAAAAGCAAAACATTCAGCCTTCGTTTTTCACTGTAGCAGATTCTTGATGTTTCTGAACCAGAAAGTGGGAAAATGAGGCTGGAGAAGTCAGTAAGGAATCAGAATTGCACTAAGGAATTCCTGTTTGAAATGCCAGGTGGAACTAATAAATATACCATTGAAATACGGGCTCTCGGATTGAAGTATCCCAGCTCTGGAGGAAGGACTGGGTGGAGATCTGAGCTGTGCAGGACTCAAAAAGCAGTGGTGCTTCTTTTCATTTTGGTGACGGGACACTACAGGAAGGGAGAGAGCTGAACCTCTGGCTTGTGGACCTTCCCCCGCTTCCGAAGCCTGTGTTGGGCTTCAGTTACACTTGCAGGTTTGTCTTTAGGGATTGCTGCGGGGTGGGGAAGGGGGAAATGCTGAGAAGTTGTGCGATGGAGTGGGATGAAGGGGTTGGGTGTAAAGAAGGCAAAGCAGAAGCCAGAGATGCTGTAATTCACTCCCTCTGCTGGTGCAAGGGACCCAGCCTTGGCTGATTGCCTTGGCTCATCACTCCTCAGTCTGTGTGTGAGAGCAGAATCTGATCTAAAAATCAAGACAGCAAAGTATTCCCATTTATCCGAACGCTGTATTAGGCTGTACTAATAGACTTTACCTCCTAAAAATACTAGAGCTACAAAGGAGGTAAAGAAAGACTTTACCTCCTAAAAATACTAGGGCTACAAAGGAGGAAAAGAAAAAGAACAGAGTTTTGTGATGGTCAAAAGTCAACATGGGGAGAACAGAATCAGCAGAAGCCACTTTGGTGAAGCGCTCTGTCCAGCGGACTTCAGTGCCTTCTGCTGTGAGCAGGCGAAGCAAATGCTCGCCCGTGGTGGCAGGAACTATGGTGTGTCTTATTTTCAAGGCTTTGTCTCGGCCGGTAACTTGGTTCTTCAACTGGGTGCTCTTGATGAGAATAAGCCTCTTTGTAAATTAATTACTATATCTAAACGGCTGTAAATGTGCTTAGAGAAATGGGAAAGGACAATTTGTATAAACCTGATTAAAAAAGGGGGGAAGAGCCTATATCGAGGAGATTTCCTATCTGATTTATCAAGCTCCTAGGCTTCAGCTGGATGCTTATCTAAGCTAACCCCTGAACAGTGTGAAGCTTTACCCCTGATGTTTGCCCCTATCTTGTGTTAAAATCTGGAGTCTCATGTACTTGGTAGGTAGGTGGAGAGGAGAGTGAACAAATAGTTTAGTTTGAAATGATAACCAGATCCTGCATTGTGTAGGATAACGTCATTATCTGATCACCTTGTCTGCACTGAAATCTCACACTTCATCTTTGCCCCTTAATAGATTTCACCTTGGAATGCAAATACACTTTGTCACTGTTGAGCAATCTGGTTAATATAGTGCCTGGTTACTCTGGGCCAGGAGGAGAGTTTCTTAACATGCATCAGAAATCACTTAGAGTGCTAAAAGGCTAGCAGCTTCTAATTGAATGGCAAGGAGATCATCTCAAGCTGTTCATAGCGGCAGCAGGAAAGGTTTTGATTTGTATGTGTGACAGCACTGTGAAGGGCTGGATCTCAGTGTTGCTGGTTGCAGGCTGTTTCTTCACCAGCAAATGAAAACTTTCTCTGAAGCTGGCCTCCTTATGGACCAAGGTCTTGAACATTAAAAATTTAAGCTTTAGCTCCCCTGTCACTATTTAGACTGAGATCTTATGTGTTGCCTGAGCTTATAATGGAAATTTTAATCCAAATCTAATAGCTGGCTTGGAAAAATTAGCCTAAAGGCAGCAGTTGACACTACAGAAATTGCTGGCTCTTAAGAGCTTTTGAAAATGAAGCCATTTCTAGCCTGTTGCTTTTGGATTTAAGAATTCTGCTCTAAATACTCTTATCTAATGGTACATAGCACCAATGACCTCTTTTCAGGGGAGAGAATGAAGTTAGTTTGAAGAATCTTTTGTCAGTGTCCAAAGAGAAAATTTAACCTGCAGTGTTCAGCATGTGCCTATGGCGTATTTCTTTTTGAATCCGTGGATTTGGGGCTGCTTTGTCAATGGAACCAACCTTTCACTTTTGAAAGGTCTTTTAGGTCTTTTCCATCTCGATTAGGTCATCCAGCGCTCTCCCTAGTGTGGCCCTGCTGAGGAATCTCTTGCTGTATTTTATTAATATATTCCCCTGCTGTAACTTGGTGCATTGCTTCCCTGAAGGCAGGTGTCCGACATTCATGGAAGTTCCATTCAGTAGTAGAGGGATGTATTAGATCCTGGGTGCGCTGTCTCTAGGAGTGGAAGAAGAAAGAAATGAATTGAGCAAATGAATAATAATGTTAACGATGTTTGCTATCTCTCATCTAGTGCTCTAGCCAGTGTAATTGCTTTAGTGCTTTGTGTGAAAGCCAGCAGGCTGATTGAGAAATATAAACAAAATTATTCCCCTCCCTTTTTCCCAAACAAGAAGATAGCCATTAATAAAGGCTCTTTGTTTCCTAAAAATCTAAAAATAGGAGCATGATGTGTGAGCAGGCAGGTTTTGTGTATCTAATCAGCACTAGCTACACTGCCAACTATCAAATTTCCTCTAGTTTTGCAGAATCTCTTGGAGCTTTTGCAGTTGTGTTAATAGAAATGAAGTTTCTCTGTATGTATGTATAAATATTTGTGTCTGTGAGAACCTGCAGTGATCAGTTTGTCCTATTTTTTTTCTACTCCAAGTTTATCAATACATTATTTAACTGAAATGATGTGAAACTCTGCAAATTCTTTTCTCTTTTTCTTCAAAAGCAGACTTTGAGGGCAAGAATAATAATAAAGGTTTATATTTAAAAAGTTGAAACCAAAGTTTTAAAAAAGGACAGACATACTTCAGGTTAGGTAATATCAGCAGGGTATATGACTTCTTGTTTTCTCCTCCTTGCAATCTTTTTGGATGAGTTCAGTGATTGCAAGCTGTCAGGTACAAAGGGAACTGGCTGCTGTTTGGCAATAAATTAATTTGTAAGATGAAAGGTCATGCAAAATATTTGGGAGTTTTGGAGGCGCTGCAGCTGATCTTGGTTGGCACTGGGAGCAGCTGTTGGACTTGTTGGATTTCCTCCACTCCTGGTTGCTGTGTAACTTTTGTTTTGGGTGGTAAGGGGATGGGGGTAGTGGCGGTGGTGCAGGGGACAATGACACTAAGATGGAAAAGGGGGAACCTGGTGAGTGTTTTGCTGCCTGGAGCAGGTGACCAAATTGATTAGTTGCTACTGTGTTTTGTTCGAGGAGGGGGTCAGGGAAGAAAAGGTGTGTGTGTGGAGGGGGGCCAGCCTCTGCGTGGCTGCCTTTTAACACCTTCTCTGCTAAGCAGGAGGCCAGCTTGGGGTGCTAAATTCCTGTCTGTGGCTGTCTGTGAAATAAATCTGTGTGTTGTGTAGTCCCAAGCTGTCAGCAACGGTTTGCAGTGATGGACTCTGAAAGAGGTTTCCTCTCTGTTCCTGCAGTAGTCGCAGCCGCTAGGGAGCTGTCTTTAGCTCATATTTCAGAGTTAGCTCATTAGACCAATAACAGCAGACGCTCGCCTTTTTTTTTTTTTTTTTTTTTTTTTTTCCTTCAAGAATTTGTCAAGTCGGAATGTATTTATAGAGGTATGGCTAGACAATAATAATATCAAATCTCCCTTTACCTGTTGTAATGGCCTGGTGAGCTGGGTGACACGTGGTTTTTTTCATGGAGATTAGCTTTCCCATTTGGTTACTATTCCTGTATGTTGTGCCCTCTTTCTCCCCACGGTGCACGCTCTTATCCTATAAGGAGTTTCCGTAGGATTGCCAAATTCTTTGTGTCGTCTCAGAATCAAGGCTTGCCCTTCTGTTTTGTATGAGTGTTCACACTCATGATATCACAAGTGTTCACTCGTAAGGAAGTCTTGTCTGACTTCTTCTTCTTCTTCCTTTGCACCGATAAGTGACTGTATTGAACGGGTTGTCTCATTCACATTCCTTCTGCTGAACCTTTCTCTGCACCCCACTCCCGCCCAGTAACATGCCCTCCTGGTTCCCAGCAGCCTTCTTGTGACTCATGGGATGGTGCCAGTAGTAACTGGGGTCTGAGCTCTTCTCCTGGTTCCTCCTGGGAAGCAGCTGTTTGGCCTCTTTTTGCACAAGTTTACTTGACCGGTTGTTCTGCTTTAAAATGTTTTTCGTGCCAGCTTCTGTCGCTTGCTTTTAGTGCTAAGGTGGCTGCAAGCACAGCAGTGTTTTGTGGGAATCATTATGGGGAAATGTTCTGCTGTCACTCCGGCTATTAGTAAAGTCCCTTCTGTAGGATGCGGCCATACTCTCTGCGGATCTGAGACAGCCACGGTAACTCCAGTGCAGGAGAAGACACTGAATAACCAGAGGAGTGTAAGTCAGGAACTCTGGAGTTGTAATCTTAATATCTGATACGGTTTCCCTTTCTGGCCTTAACCAAGTAATTTAATGTCTTTTGTTTCAATTTCAATAGTCAGTTCTGACTAGTTTCAGTTGGATGCTTTCAGTTAGCTTCCATAAATAAGCAGAAGACAATTGTGGCAGAAAAAGGATGCAAAAGTTCATATTTTTCAATTACAACTTCAAATTATGAAAAAATGGACTTGCAGCCTTTCAGGCAGATTTAGGTACTAACAAGCAGACCCCTCTTAGCCTGGCTTGTTACCGTATGACACTTCAGACTGTTAAATCAGAACAGTAATGTCGTGGCTTAAAGGAGGAGTAAGCAGTAAAGGAGGTCTGTGGAAATGTGTTGTGTGATCTTATTTTGGACTAGCAAGCTCCTCTGGTGAGCAGGTAGGAATGCTGTAGCCCATCTGTTATGACAGGCAAGGCAGGATATGATTTTAGAAGGAAGGATATGAATGCACTGTGACCTCCCACGGTAAAATGTCATCACCCAATACTAGGCTGTGACTGGGAAGCCGGGGATGTGTGTCAGGGCTGGGACAGACCACGTACTTCAGCAGTGTCTGCTGTCAGACCTTGGTGCTCTGCAGTTCCATTCCAAAGGAGAAATGACTTAATCTGCCTATTGTTCCTAGATCAGTGACACCTGATGTGTTTAGACCTGGAATAGAAAGAGGAAAGTTGGAAATAACAGGATCCTGTATTGGAAGGAGTGTCCTGTGAGTGAGTCACAAGTCTGGAGCTTGGGAGACCTCTTTCAGGTCTCCGTCACTAAGGTGCTATTGAAAAAGGCTGACTTGTAGATAAGAAACTTTCAGAGGGTGGATCAGTCTGGCTCATTCAGTCAGCTCCATGCTGCTGCATCACTGCCTGCCCGCAGCACAGAAAATTTATATACAGCACAGAAAAAAAAAATACCCTTTCATTCCATTTCAGGTGGTTTGTGTCTTGGTGGTGAAATGGAGGACAGTTACACTCGCCTAGCTTACTGTCTGAACATATTCCCGGCTGGAAGATGTTTAGATACTGAAGTATTAAAGAGAACTGGGGAGGAACTAGAGGTGAACGACTGTTCAGATAGAAGGTTATAGTGCTGGAAGTTCTGTGGTGCCTTTTGTGCCTTTTGAGCATGGAGGAAAATCCTGCACAGGGAAAACCCCTGAACTGAGCTAATATGAGTCTTAGTTTTTTTCTTTATCAAACTTACTCTTCCAGCTTTGGATCTCAGCCTAAAATTTGTCCACCTGGTATATCTCTGTATGGGAAATATTCCAAATAGGACTTAAAGGCAACTGATGTCTTAATTTCTTTCCCAGAGTAATGTAACTGTAAATAAGTTTAAAATAATTATTTTTTTTTTAATACACCATTCAGTTGGTTAGGAGCAGTTGGGTAGTGGTGGCTGTTCCTTACCAAACAGAAGATGTGGCTTCCCTTGCTGTCCCTCTGTCTGCTTATTTGCTTTTGCTTAGGTCCTAAGGGCATGGGTTTGTATCTGGTGCTGTAGCTGTGACACCTGGAACACTGTAGAGCTGACACCAGAAATCATTCCCATCATTCATTTATCATGCTAGCTCTTTGGTTTTGTGTCCCCCTTTGCTCTTCCGTGAGGGGCGTCTTGGCTGACTGGCAAAGATGCGAGTTAATGTGTACTTTGCTGGAGGCACCAGTGGTGAGTTGGCATTTTGAGCTCATTTTCCTGTAGTAGCAGTTGAATGAGCAAGTCCAACACAGTGATATCTGGCAAAAAGCACTGGCAAAGTGAGTATTAATTAAACAGCTGATAAAGTTTCATTTGGTTAATTTTCCCTGCAATAAAACACTAATTATATCAAAATGGGAACATTTCTGAGCATTGCAGCAAAATGGGATTGAAATGACCGTGATTACACTGAGTGCAAACCCACCCAACCCTCCCACACGCTGCCACGCTGAGCGGAACAGAGGCATCATGTTTTCAGAGCCAAAGGATGAAGTCTGGTTCAGCAGAAAGAGGAAGCGGTGGTTTGGGATGGTTAAATCTTTCATTGCATCTTCTGGTTTTCAGTAAACAGCTTAGCAGTTCTGTGCTTAGGCTGACAGAAGGAAATTTTCACTCAAATGCGTGGTAATGGTGTTAATTGGAAGTAGCTGGAAGTTGGTTGGTAATTTGTAACTCTTAATTTTTAGCCTTCTTATGCAAAGTTTTCCCCTTTTAGCAAGAAGCTTTTGAAACTTGAAAGTGTATTTTCAATTATTGGAAGGAAAAAAACCCAACATTCTTTCCTGCCAGTAAATGCCTGGAGGAACATGAACAGTTGCACTCCAATACTTCTGGAGTTCAAAACATTCCCTGGAAGAATCATAACTAATACTGGAGATAACTGTATTATGACTGTTACAGAGTTGTTGCTGCTCGTGTTTGTATGTTGTGTGGGTTTTGGGTTTTGTGTGGTTTTTTTTTTTTTTGTTTTGTTTTGTTTTTTTTTTTTTCCCAGATAATTTGCAAAGAGTTTGGGGATCCAGAGAGAAAAACAAAGGTAAAATTGCAGGACATGATGGCATAGGATTGATTAGCAGTATATCTCAATGAATTTAATTAATATTTTCTGTAGTATTAAAAATACTTTTCAGTTAATTTTTTCATTACCAGCTTACTATTTTGATGGTTTTCTGCTAATTTCAGGACACCTTTCTTAGTTAAGAACCACCTTCTTTACAACTTTTGAATTGAGTTAACTGATTTTGCTTTTGAAAGTCTAAAATAGCCTGCTTCACAGTGCCAAAATTCATCTAGGATTAGGATTTTTTATCTGTGCTTTTGGAATGTCCATCTGTAGAATCTGAGACTATACTCGAAGGCTGACGTTCAAGGAAAGATCAGTAATATCATCTTGAAAGGGTTACGTGATCCTTTCTGATAGGGAGTTTGGGGTTTAACCCTGGTTCTTCACAGCTGTGTTAACAGTTTGTGTTGCTTTTCTAGACTGGCAACCTCTTCATCTTGACAGAAGATGCATGTAGCCCAGGGACTGAAACCGGTCAATGACGCAAATACCTGCTGGTTCCCTCAGAGGAAAAAGCCCCCTTTCTCATAACTACCAGCCTGCTGCTTTGCTCACTCCGTTTGCCTGTTCTGCGTTGTCAGCAGAAAGCTTTAGTTCTTCCTCTAAATATTGTTTTATGCAGATCTTTTTACCAGCCTGTACGTTTGGTATCCTGCTCCTTTTGCTGCTGCTTCTGCCCTGTATGGACTAGAACATTCTTCCCGAATACTGTCATCCTCTGACTCTGGGCCTGGCGGCAGCAGAATAAACTGCTGTCCTTTCAAGGTCTCTTTCAGCATTATTTTTTTTCATGACTTGAGCCCCGGTGTAGCCTAATTTCCAACGATGTGATGTTGAGGGTTACTGCCTTGGTAGGGGCATTCCTGGAAACGAAGCTTTCTGGGATCCATTTGGGCGTCTCTGTTGCAGGCAGGGTCTTCCCAGATGTTACCCGGGTGCTAGTTTCATGCATGATTTTCTGTAAAGCAAAGCATGTTTTTTGGTTGTCTGTCTCATCCTTTCTCCTCCCCCATCTCCCCCAGCCCAGCGTGGTTGTTGTTTCTCCTCTGAGGTTAAGCTACAGTTAGAGAGAATAAAATAACGAATGCAATAAGGAAAGGAAACTGGAGTTTCTTTTTAGCATTTCAATTTTATTTCTGTCAAATGACATTTCAGGAGCTGGAGCCTGTTAATGCTCTCTCCAAGGAGCAAGGTTTCTTTTGAGAGAAGAGCTATGGGGAAATGCAGCAGCAACAACAAAAGTGCACCAGAATCCTTCAGACCTGGGCATTCTCTAAAGAGCTCTGGCTGTCATAATTTACACACCTTGCCTAATTCAGAGCACATGTCTCAGCTACAACAGGCATTCAGTAGACACGCTGCTGTCTTCCTCTCAGTGGGCCTGCTGTGAGTTTGTCAGCAATGCTGTTAACAATGACAAAGTAGTTCATCGATATATATATATTTTTTTTTTTTAACACCAATATCCTAGAAGCAGCAAAAATCTTGTGTGCTGTTCCTATGCGGTCTTCCCTCCTATAGCCTTAGGGAGAAATGCAGCAGGTAATAGAGCTTCTGCTGCTGGATACCGAAACCCAGTTCTCCCTTTAATCAAGAAATTGGCAGTTTGCCTTTTAATATAGTACTGTCTGTGGTCGCTCGTGTACCTGTGAGTAAGATTATCTGGATGGTTGGTGAGCTAGTCCATTAGCACAGAGCTCGGAAATCCTGCTGGGCCAAGGACTGCGCTGATCTGGAGGCAGAGTTAAATGCACCGCGGGTATGTCTGCGTAGGTTCCAGGCAGAGCTCCTGGTACTCTTCTGCATCGTATGTGCTACTAGATTTAGAGGGACACGCCGCCTTCGATGCAGGGCTGTGTGGATGTGATGGTCCAGCTTTCAGGCCGAAGCCTGTTCTGTGTCTTCTGTGTGGTGCGCAGCTAAGTTAGCAAGTCCTCCTGGATCCAGAAACACTTGCAAATATGATGCAGAGATATTTGAGCTGGCTCTGCAGGAAATCCATCTGCATGATTCTATTTCCTGGGGATTTTCCTACCACTGCAATAACTAATGCCAAATGAATTGCACTTTATAATCCAAAAATCATCACTTATGCTTATCCATGGACCTTTAAGCTGCCCATTTGCCTCAGTGGGACTGACGGGAATGGGTTAGAAATTTGTTGAAACTAGAGGCCGATGACTTAAAAACAACAATAAAAAAATCAAATGTAACTAAAAAATGTTTTTGGAAGCTGGAACAGTTTAACATGGGGAGAAACAGAAGTGTCAGTTAAATATTCTGTCTAGCCTGAAAGTTCTGATGAGAACTCCTATGGCACAATGAGCTGAGCTGCATGTTTCATCCTAGAGGAGCGCTGCAAAAGTGGAAATGGATAAAATGATAACATGAAGGAGTATAAAATACTACTTGGCATGGAAAAAGGGCAGTTGATTGTAAGTTAAGCAAAGAGAACATTCAATGAAAAGGAAAGACTATAGACAAAGGGAGAAATCATATTATTTTGAGGTACAGTTGGCCTCTGGCATTTGTTCTCAGTCAGTATTACAGAATTCACGTTTATCAAGGTTTAGAAATACTCTGTATGGATGTAATATTGAGAATAGAGAATTTTATTTTAGGAAGGACGTGGCTAACTGCTCGGTGAGTTCTGATACTCACCAAGAACTCTGTAATCATGCATTGCAGGATTTTCTAGAAGGGCTTATCGTGGGATTTGAAGGGTCAGATGTTGTGTCTGATGTGGCAACATCCGTGATCAAAGCCTGTGTGTTTGGCAGAGTGTTGAAAAAGTCCTCTTAGTGACAGATTGCAAGATCAAGTTGAGCAAATAAACCACAAATGCAGTGGGAGAGAATAGGTAAGCTGATCCGTAGCTGTGAGAGTTGGATTTCACCTTGTTTTAATCTGAAAGTGTGATAGAGTTCATGAAGTTTTTCATCCTCAGTATCCATTTGTGGCATTGATGTGAGAACAGCTAGGAACCTACACACCTAACCCTGTCAGCTGATTGTCATTTGGGCCATGTTGATCAACCCACTAGAAATGAACTGACCAATAAAAGAATGAATTCCACAACTTTCGTACTGCTTTTATGAATTTCTTGTTGGTCCTCAATTTTCAGCTGCCTTGCACGACTGTTTTTAATGGGTGTATCAGTTGTTGCCTGCCTCTGGTGCAGTGTGGAATGGGCAGTCTGGTAAATGGCCCCTCTTAGCTGATAAAGGGACCCTCTGCTCTGCTTACCTCCTCCCTCCCCCTCACTACTGCTTAAGGAGTTTGGTCTGACTCATGTCTGGCCTTTACAACATGTGGTAAGAGTTAGGAGGGGGAAAAAAAAAGAAAGGTGGGGGAAGGGTAGGATGGGAAGGTTCCACAAAATTTAATAAGACTGCTTAGAATTTATGCTAAAATCCTACAGGGAAAGTATACTCCCCTCCACCTCCACCGCCCCCACCCTCCAATGTTTTTGCAAGTTTAGAGCCAAGAAATGTAAAATTTGGGTGGAGGTGTCAGAAAAGATATGGAGGTAGGGCTTGCAGGTAGAAAACATGAAGAAAGGGGTGTTAAAATGCACACAAAGTTAGACCCTGGACTTGGTGGAAAGAATCTTAAAGCTGTTGAAGTCACATTCCATTTTACACCAGCTGGAGGTCTGTCCCTCTCCCATCACATTCCCTTTTACACCAGCTGGAGGTCTGTCCCTCTCCCAAACAGTGGTTGGGAGTGCTGATGGAACTTGCACTTGGCTGCGATGTTGGGTAAGTCTTTAAGGAAATAAAATGGATGTTTTTCAAGCCAAAGTTGCAGGATTCATGTTTTTTCAATCTCATCCATGTTTTTCAGCCTTACAGAAGATGGTTTGAAATTGTTTCTCAGTGCAAGGATTTGTTCAAAAATACAGTTCAGCTGCAGAAACCCAGGCCTGGGTTTACTTTGTATCTAGCCTTCCCAGTGCCTTGATCCAAAGTTTATGGGACTGGGTCTCGAGTGTGTTGCTGAGTAGGGTCTTAGTGGTATGTTTGCTGGTGTAGATCCTACAGGGAGAGCCTGTGTTTTCCCTTGAATGTCTTAAGGACACATTTGCTTGTGTTACCTCTGTGTGGGCTTTTTGGCTGCTCATGTACTAATTTGTTGACATAAGAATGTAACCATCTTTTCAAGCAGCATCTGCTTGTCTTTCTTCCATGAATTCTGCATATTTTCTACTCTGTTTTTCCAAAAGCTGCTGGGCCTACATCCAATAACCTCTCCCCAACTCTTCCAAAAAGTGTTTACGGCAATTGCCCAACAGCCTGAATAAGGATGAGAAAAAGGGGACTTAGCTACATGAGAATGACTGTAACAGTGCAACAAATTTGAAAGAAATAAGGGCACCACCGCCCCCCCCCCCCCCCCCCCCCCCCCCCCCCCGCCGCCCCCAGCAAAACGCAGGATCCGTGGAGTTCACAGCAATGAAGTTTAGAAGGAAAAGGCCTTGGGGCACAGTTGCAGCAGTACTATAAAATCAGTTCAAAATCTTCTTACTTAGGGCTTTGATTTGTGTATATTTACGGAACATGAGTTTCAGATGGTGCCTCTTTCACCACCGAGCTGGTGGAGTGAAGTGTGCCTGCATCTTACTCCACTTGTGGACAAAGACACAGCTTAACGTGCAACTGAAGGTGCGTTTAAGCCCAGCTTAGGTGGCTTTTACAGGCAGGCAGCCCAGGGCAAGGCTGCTCACTGCGCTCTGCCAGCTTTTCTCTGAGAGGTCACTTCTAGAAAAGGAGTGGTAGGAACCACTGAGAGCAGAAACTACTGTCAGACCTCAGAGGCAGGTTTGTGAGACCTCATCTATCAGCGTGTTACTGGTGCAAGTTTCTTGGTGAAAACCAGCTGAATGCTACATAAAATCCGTAAAGGATGAACTTGTGTGCTACCTTTGTGCTTCATGGGTTGTGAACATGGAGCCTTGAGCTCCTTTTGAAATGAGATCAATCTTTTCATGCAGTGTCAGATACAGCTCTTAATTGCCCTGTCGTAATGCGTTATTCCTTTGCTAATAGTTTGAGTTATTTCTTTGTTAACCTTTACACAGCCAATAACAAATTAAACATCATTATCTGAGTTTAAAATAGGCTGTAAATCTTGAAGCCCTGGTTAATACTCAGGTACTTACAACGAGGGAGCAATAAAAGGGCATTTAATGACACTCTGAAACGCAACATGGGAAGTGTTATAAGCAAAAGAGAAGAAAACAGGGCAGTTATGAATTGTCCATGGAACAATGAGTTTACATAAATTATAGTGTTCTTAAAATGTGTCTCTGATCAAAGTGGAGAGCCTTTCTTTTCACATTGCAGGCAAATGACATGGTTCCAATGCTCTATATTACTTTGTCTCAGCAAAATTGAAGGCATATAGTAAAATCTTCAACAAAATCACTCAGTCCTGCAAATACCATTGGCATCAGAGGAATAGCATGGACATGGGAGATTGGAAATTCTGGTTTATTCTCTATTACTGTTGTTCCTCTCGGCTACCTGCACCTTTGGTTCAGTACAGCCAGCTTCTGTTTTCTGAGGGTGATGCTTTTGTTCCAAAGCTGTCTGTTACACACACCATTTTGGCAACCCTTGCTTTAACGTGGTACAGGGGTTGGTGGTAGGAATTATAGATAAAGGCATATTGGAAAAAGTATTTCTATTGCAAGTAGAAATATTGCAGACAGTTTGAGGTATTTGTTATATGTCCTTTGCTTACTGGATCAGGATATGATACCGCATTCATGTGAGGAGAGACTAAATAAAGACTCTAACGTGGAAATTACAAAGCTGATGAAGGATTGAGTAGAGGTATATGAAATTATGAATGACCCAGAGAAAGTGAGTGGAGAATTGTTGTTAATTGCTTGTCATTTCCCCATTGGTCACCAGCAAATTTTCATGTACGGCCCTCAAACAAATAAAAGGGAAGACTTCGGAGTCTTGAAGGTGGACCTCCAAATTAGCAACAAGCTGCTTAAATTCTGTAACTATAGATCTTCAGAGTTTCCCATCTAGCTTTGTGTACCTCCATTTGTTCACTTGTATAATGAGGCCTATATTTGGCAAACCTGTGTCTATTGTTGTGAGTGTTACGTGAAGTGTATGTGAGCTCATTTAGAGGTGAACGCAGGAGATTATTAATCAGCTGATACGTAAAGGATCCTTTCTGTGTACTTCACTTCTATCTGCACATGAACCATTTGGGGCTATAATGAAAAGGAAGGCTTAAGCTGTGAAATTCAGATTGGGCTATAATGTTGGGTTTTGTTCTACATACTCAAGAATTCTGGTTGATATCTCTCACTGCCCCACTTCTGCTTCTCTCTGATACGGGCGATGTCTTGTGAGAAGCGCTTCAGGTGGCACCTTTCCATTACGTATGGGAAGATCTTGGAAGCTGAAAAGACTGTTTAGAGGCCTGAATCTCATCTTGTCACATTTAGAAGATACAAAGACAGGAAGCATTTATTTGGGGAAATGATTTTGTTTAACTCGGTTCTGTAAA
Organism: Falco naumanni; assembly: GCF_017639655.2. Classification (NCBI taxonomy): domain Eukaryota; kingdom Metazoa; phylum Chordata; class Aves; order Falconiformes; family Falconidae; genus Falco; species Falco naumanni. Next base: position 2,933,440 of record NC_054072.1, read on the forward strand.
GCAAGACTTGCTAATTTTTTTCCAAATATGGCTGACTAGATGTATTCCTGGTACCTTTCATAAATAGCTTATGTCCTGTCAACTGGCTTTCCTTTTTCTTCTGAGAACTGATAAATATTTGTTAATTATATATTGCATTCTTGTTTTCCATGTATACCAAAGCAGCATGCAATCAAATAATTTGCCACAGGCCTGGAATTTCTTAGACAAAACTGGCATTGTGTGGTTTGTGATGAACATGTGATGTGGTTACATATTGCAAACCTTGCAGTGTGTGTCCTGTATTCATGCTACCTGTGAGAGGTAACGAGGTTAGGAGCAGACAGGGGTCCAGCCAAGTCCTGCGGTTCTGATTAGATGTGGGGACCATAGGTTTGTGGTGGCTGGAAGTCATGCAGGAGAAGGGAGGAACCTGGGGGTGGGTGCCAAAGTATCTCATTGGAGTTCTGAGCTGTGATGTTGAAATATTTCTTTATATATAATCTTCAGACAAATGTTACCTAGATAAACATGAAAAAAAACCTTATCTGCAGATAAATTCTGTACTGCATGTAGGGCGCATCACATAATAATCTTGTGAGGAAAATAAGATGTAGGGGTAGGAGACCTTGCTGTATCCACAACTGCTCTGCATTGGTGAGTCTACTTTCCTTTTTCTGCTCTGTTCTTTCACCAGCGTACAGGGGAGAAAATCACCTCCTTTATAGGTGCCTGAAATCTTCATGTATTTTAGAGCATGGCTTCCTACTCTCCTGCATCTAGCAGTAACTAACCCAGTTTTCTGGATTTCTGCAAAGATCTCTAGCAGTTCCGAATAAGCAGGCATAGGGTGTGTGGCTTTACATTGGAAGCAGAGTGACTCGAGGTACCCAAAATGCACCTTACTCCCTCTGCGTGTGATGCGCAGGCTGGTGCACGTGGGACACATCTGATCTGGATCACTTCTGCCCGTGGAGCAGGTGAGTGCATGGGGGATGCTTTTGACCTGTGAATGCAGACAGAATGATGAAAGAGCTTTTTGTCATTAGGGTGGAAGGTTGTGTGTAAAGGTGTAGTGTTTTGTGGGACTTCAATGTAAATGTTGGATGTGGGCTAAAAATTTCAGTGCTTTCAGACTGGAAGATGGCAGGAGAAATGATGGTGATGAGTTTGGAGGGTGTTTCCCCTTGTGTTGAGAGAAAAAATTCCCTCTCAGATATGCTAATAATTTGATATTGCAACTGTACATATTCCCCTTCCTTTCCTCTGCTACCCTGCAAAAAAGTAACTCTAAGAGACCGCAGAAACAACATATAAAACATTAATTAGTATGCATAAATGCAGTAACGGTTTCATTAGAAGTACATACCATATTGCTGGTAGTCTCAGAATGACAAGAGGTCGGCAGAGGTAGCCTTGATGTGAGACAGGATATTTGTCTGGCTGCGGCCCCTCTTGTAACCGACTTGGGAATAAACAAGGACTGACGATCATCTGCGACTCCTCAGCGTTACCGTTGCCCCACCGAGGCTGGGAGCACGAGGGTTAACCGACATTTAGCTGTATCCTTGGGACTGCAGAGTGAGTGTGTGTGTATACATACACAGCTAAAATTCTACTTCTTTGGAGCACGATCCCTTAAAAATCCGGCCAGTCAGCAAAGTCTTTTGGTTTTCTCTTCGTTGTGCCTCAGGGGTGGGGACCCGGAGCATGGCCTTTTCTGTGTTGGGAGGCTCACGGTTCCCACCATCTCTAACCCTGCTTATCCAAAGGAACCTGCTTTCCCCTGAGATGGTGGATAAGTGGGATTTATACTTTTATATGAGCTGGCCTGGCAGACAGTTTTCAATGAAATATAATGAAAGTCTGTCCAAGTTGGGGATGGAGGGCTGTGTGAGAAGAAACCTTTTCTAGCTCTGTGTATCTCTTGGGGTTTTAAATGATTTTTACCTTTAAAATTGTAATTTGTCTGTCTTGAGGAATCAAATCTGTCCTGCTGCAAGCCAATGTGACAGTACAAAGGTGGGTTTCCTTCTGGCAGCACTGAAGTACTTTGGTTGGGGGCTCCGAATTTTTTTGCCTAAGGGACAAACCAATTCATAGGAGGAGAGCTGGGCTGCAGAAGATGTTGAAGAGCAAGTGCAGACTTTCATTCATGTTTAGAGAATACATATGCGTATATTTATATGTTACAACATCAAAATGTTGTTGCTTGTTACTCTTGACGCTTGTGTCGTGTTACCATTGAGAAAGCCGGCTCTGATTGGGTTTTTGAGGATCTGAAGCAGAGCTATAGGTTTGGTTCACATGGCCATGCTAGGACTCTGTAACAGAGCTGAGAGTGGAATCTAGCATTTCTGGCTTGTAATACTTTGTCTTAACCATCTCACTGTAGCGTCTTTCCCCTTTGTAATTCATCCTAATGATAGCAACTGTAAATTCAAATGATGTTGTCTAAGCCGATTTCCTACAGCAGAACTGTGTGACTGGTGAGCTGTTGGCCAAATTAGTAGTGGTGTCTGCACACAGCTGTAGGAACCGAATCTTGCATCTTTTCTTCAGTAAATTCTGGTATCAGAGATCAGAAACAATTACACCTGGGATATTTTCAGTTTGTATGCCTGTTGAATTTGTACTGAAAAAAACCCACAAACCACCCCCAAAAAACGCCACCAAAAAACCCCAAACCACTATTTCACACCCCAGTGCCTAATGAGGTGGTGGTGGCTGGCTTGGTGGAAGACACGTTTCCAGTAGATCACTTTTTTTTTTTTTTTTCATATGCTTCCAGGGAACCACAGTGTGTTTAAGCCCTATTTTATTTTTATTTTATGCTGAAAATATATTGTGGCATTATACTACTGTGATGGTTTGTTTTGGAAGAGGTGTTGTTGGCCCTGGTGTCCTAGCCAGTTTAGGAACTGGGTCATTGCATTTTCCTACCTGTGATTCCTTATGAGGTTATTGAATAACATCTGTCTTTTGTGCTGTGATCTAACTGGGTTTAAATACATTCCACCCCATACGTGATTCCATTTCTATAGGAGGCAAGTAACTCCTCCTTCTGCTTGTGCTACTTGAAGATATTTCTTCACCCATATTTTCTTAAAAATTAATGAGATAAAATATATTGCAGTGATGCAAGCTGTTATATGCTGAGGTTGGCTTGTGTAGAGGATTATGTTTTTCTTTCTGTCTTCTGCTGTTGGAGATGGGTGACTTTTGCCACCAGCAGCCTAAGCTAAGGATGAGAAAAATGTGGCAAGAGGCTAGATCCTGGAGATGCTTCTTGCTGAGCTGGAGGCAGCACTTCTGATCTCTTGTATCTCAATAGGAAACATCTGCGGGACTGTGCCTACAGACAACATATTTTTAAAGTTTTTTTTTTTTAGAGGTGCTTGTTTAACTGTTTAACACCTGCTTTCTTTTATTGCAACTTGGATTGGAAATATCTTCGAAAGAGAGCAAAAAGATCAACTGCTTGTTTTCGAGCCTTGTACAATCTAATAAAGTGGAGTTTGTGTTTTACCTAGAACAAAACCTACACAAAACCTACACAGAGGACTCAATGGTAAAAGTTGCCCTTGATTCCGCTGTGTTGTAGCGCTATAGAGGTGAGGAAGGTCTGAAAATCTCAGCACTACGCTCACCTTCACGGGCCAGAAACCTCTGTGAAGTAGCCTTTAGCACAGCTTATCAATGCTGCTTGACTCATTTATTTATTTTTTTACTTGAAGGGACTTTGGAAAGTTTGTGGTGCACAGGGGGCAGCAGGACGTGAAGGAGGTGGACTCTGGGCATCATTAAAGGTGTCAAAGGTCAGCGATCTCAAAATTGACACACTTGACCCATTTCCTTGCCACGCTGGACCTTGAGTCTGGAGTGAGTTCCCCAGGGGACAGTGCAGTGGGTTTGAAGCTGAATCTTCAACCCTTTCCTCCCATGAGGTGTATAATTCGATATTTATAGCCTTTCTCTCCAACAAGGTCTATGGCACCTCAGGGACCCATTCGGTAAAGAATGCTGATTCCCTTTATGAATTTTTGATGGGGGAGGAGGAGCAAGGGAGGCCACAAGAGGAACTTGTGAAATGTTAATATTTTTTTCTTTTTAGCAATGTTATGAACAGCCCCTCTGATTGCATTTGCTAGGATAAAGTTGCCTGAATTTTCCTTCTCTTCCTTTGCCCCATTCTGACCTGCAAAGCAAGAAAGCAGAAACTAGCATCTCCCACTCTACAACTTCTCAGTAATGCACAGATTTTTCAGCTGCTGTCCTCTTCCAAAACTCAAGATGATCAGTAAACAGGATATTTTCCTTGAATATGGTCTAAATGAGCCTCCTTTGTTCAGCTTTATTTTGGTGGTCCATGGGGGTGGCACTCCTGGGACTGGGAGTGTCTGACTGTATTTCAGAGCAGAGGAGGAAATGAGGGGTTTGCTTTTACTTAGCGTGCATGAGTACACATTACTCACTTGTAATTTTTCTTCTTCTCATCATACACACAAACAAATGTTACACCCCTGCCTTCTTTTTGCAGGTGAGATCTTCACCAGTGTGACTAAAAGTACAGTGGGTGTCTTTTTTTTTGTGCGTGTGTGTTTGTTGTTTTTTTTTTTAATGGATGTGGGTGTTTTGTTGTGTTTGGTTGTGGTTTTTTTTTTAATAGATAATTTAAACAAAGCTTTGCATAAGTGAATCTGATTGTGTCCTTTTCTGATGGTTTTATATTTTAATTATAGGGTTTTTTTGCTTTGGGTGGTGTATGGTCCATCTTGTAATAAAGTAAGAGCAATTACTGATGTTTAGATTTTGTAAGAGAAAACCAGTCTAAGGTCAAACAGAGCCCATGTACCCGAGCTTTCAGCAGTAAGAAAAGCCAGGGTTAGATCTGGTGAAAGAAGGGAAATGTTAATACAGGTGCTCAGATGGTGATTTTTTGGGGAAGAATATCTCTGATTTTTAGAAGAAAAGGCATGATGAAAAGCATGTGCATCAGTGAGGTGGTTTGATAGAATTTTTTGTAGATATTCTTGTTGAGGTAGGGAGCTGATGAAATAAATGTTGTATACCTGACTCTGTGCCCAGCCTGCTAGACTGACTGGCCAGGACACCTTTCACCCTTTCATCTTTCTCTCACCTATTGAGATTTTCAGAGTGTCTGTGGTTAAGTGCTCAGTCCAGTAAGCTTCCTGGCTTTGACTGGGACCTCCTGCTGCTTATGCATTACAAACAGTAATAATATAACCACAGGGTGTCCTATGGTTAGGTGAAGTCGGTGGGCTTTGGACTATAACCTTCAGGCCAAATATTGATGCACTCCTTTTACTACTGTGAAAATAAGTATCTGTGATATATAGCAATGCAAGATGCGGAGCCAGGCCCAAGTTTGAGTAACCTCCTGCAGGCACGCCAGCATCTCCTCTGCTCTCTGTGTGGGGCTGCACGAATACTGGACGTGCTGTGCCTCTGTCGCATCCTCCTTCAGTCATTTGAGCTTGGGCTATAAGATCTGGCTTTGCTTCACGTTCAGAAGTCAGTTTTTTTAGTTCTGAGGGCAGTTTGTGTGCTACAAGCAATGTTTCCCTCTCTCCCCTCGTGTTCCGAGGGGAGGGTGTCAGACAGGACAGTTTGTGTGATGCTTTTTTGGATGCAGCGTGTTGGCTGGTAGACCTGCTTTCTAGCTGAACACCACAGGTGACCTCTGAAGCTCATTGCTATGTAGTTTTACTGGGGGTAAGCACTTTGTATTACACAAAATAGAACTCTTCGTGGCAGAATTCAAATGTTAGATCAAATAAAAAGAAAAAAAATAAACCCCCTCACCTGCCTCTTTGGACAGGGCTACTGATATAGCTGGCTGCTCATTCTGGTTTCACTTGTGTTCTGCCTCATCCTACCCTGAAGCAGGGTTTTGTGCTTGCTTTCAAGTTCTATTTGAATGTTCTCATCTGGATCTGTCCCCAGAAAACTTATCCCCACTTGCTTCCTCCTCTAACGAGAACAAGTCTTTCCCTCTATGAGCCGTGAAGCCTCTAAGATGATGTGGAATGATGTTGCAAAGCCCTCTGTCAAATGCTTTGCATGGTGTGATGAGTTGAGCCCCCTTCTCAGTGCAAGGTGGTGCAGGCGTTGCTATGATTAGTAAAATAACTCCAAATGCCAGTAGAGGACTGAGATTTTGAGACTATTAAGGGCTTTTTACTTTGGATGGGGGGAAGTAATAAATCTAATGTCTGTAATGTGTTGTGCTTTTCCTATTGATTGACTCGTAAAACAATATTTGTGAAAACAGAGGCAATTATTAACTTAGCCTTGATCCTGGAGGCACTTGTAACACATGCTTAACTTTGCTCTCGTGAGTAGTCCTGGGAAGTAAGCCAGTGCCTGTGCTTTTGGGGTCTTACTGCTGAACTGTTAGATGAGGAAACTGGAAATCGGAACTGTCAGTATTCTGCATTGCTCTGAGGGGTGTGTGTTGTCTAGTATTGAGATGAAGAAAAGAACGTCAGGGAATAGATGAGGTCTGCTCTGTTTGTGACTTGAGAAGAGGAAAAGAAAAAAAAAAGTCTGGATCCTTGCCTTAGATTTTCCCATCTGTTCAATAAGGATTAAGATACTTTCTCTGCCTCCCATCAGGGTGGAAAACTTAATGGATTAGATCGGCTGCTCTTTGATTCCACCTGTTTGGTGCTATATTATCAAGCTTGCTGGATGCCATGTTCCCCAACAGCTCCTTTCTGTGTAATCTTTATCCTCATTGCTTTTTGCAAAGTCAGTCAAACTTATTGTTTGTGTTCATTTTCTTTTCTCAGACCGGTCTTCCAAACTGTGACTTTGTTCCAACATTTGCCTTCTCTTGCCCAATCCTCATATATTCCTCCTTTGTCCTGTCTCTTACATATGCTCCCTGTTTCCCTGCATGGTCAGCACTTACTGTCGTAGCTTTGTACTCCTGTAGCCGTTAGCCTTGCAGGGTGAATTTGACTGTCTGACTTCTCCTTTTGGAGAAGTTTTAGTGCTCCGTCCCCTTAAAGATTTGCAGGCTCGAGGTCAATCTTAATTTATTGTTTTCTGATAACTGTGGGCAGCATCCTACACCTAGTAATTTGCACCCATGCCCTCGATGTCAGCTTTTTCTCCTTTCATTTCTCTTCATTTTTGTTTTGCCTTTTCCTGCTGCTGTCTCACTGTTTTTGTCGGTCCCTTTTTAAAGCAGACCCCTTTCTTCTCTGGTTTGAGACTAGGTCATTTCATACATGGCTTGCTACAACTTCCTGACCTCCCCAATCAAGTAAAAAACATTCCCATCATTAAATTTTATTCTGTGTCCCTCTGGGTTTGAAAACTGTTCCTGGTTTCATATGACCCTCATGCAGCTCCTCTTCCATTTCATCACGCTCTTTTCCTGCACCAAGAGCTATTACTTACCTCTTCACTGTTGTCGTCTGTTCCAGCAGTCTTCATGAGTTTGTTTGTTTGTTTTTTCTTGTTTCCTCTTCCCCACTTGTTACACATCTTTGGGAACTTGGAAAAGATCTCCCAGTCTTTTCTATCAAAATAACCTTTAACTTTTGTGATAAGCCACCTTGCCATCTTGATACTGTGTTGGTTGACTTTGTCTTCCTGCTTCCTTCTTCAGTATGTCAGCTTATGAGTTTGCACAGTAAACCCTATGGACAACCGGTGTTTGTGCAGTATATTGCCAAGCATGCTTAAATTTCTGCCAGTGCTTTGCAAATATTTGCAAAGCCTTGCTTTACATTGAAATCTTGTTGGGAACGGTCTATGGATGTACAAAGCTTTTAGTATTAGCAGAGATAGGGACAACAACTTTCCTACCTAATAAAAACAGCTGAATATAAAAGCCTTCACACAAATGTGCTAAAAGGAGGTTGTTAGGACCTCTTAAATAAAGCAGCCAATATAATTAAAGTGAAGTAGGCTGTTAAAAACATACTTTTCCATCATGATGAAAGTAGGCTAATACAAACATTGATAAAACCCCCACCGTTACAAAAGTAGACACAGTTCTACAAACTCCTGTATAAACCTCCCCATCATAATAAACTTGAGGTAGACGGCAAACATTTAACAGAAGCCTTGTTCACCATAATAAAAGGAAATTAGCCAGGCAAATACCACGGGCATCTGTCAGTAGAATCCCTGATCTATTTTGAGTAACTTGGAGCATCTTGGTTCCCACCAGCCATCTTGACGTGCGGCTGCACTGTAAATTGCTTAGGGAAAAAGGCAGGCATTTAGCAGTCGTAAAAGGAAAGGCTGCCTGCTGCTGCTTGAAAGGATTGCTGCTTTGTACGTTTTATTTCAGTGCTCCTGCAGCAGGCCTGCAGACCTGACTCTTGTTTAGCTTCAGGCAAACGTGTCTCAGTGTTTTTGGCACGTCTGTCTGTCTATCGAATGTTCCCTTCATAGGGAGAAACAAGATTTGTGCATGCGTAGCTGTTCACCCTGGTTTGCGTGGTGTGACAAGAGTTCGGTGATAGACACTTCTGGTGGCTCTGCGGCTGAGGTTGACCTGCCCATAGGCCTGTGACAACCCACTTTCTTACTGAATGGTGTTCATGGTGCTTCACCTGCTATTTCAAAGTGACAATGGGGTCAAAGTAATTTTTCTGAAGTGACTAGGAAAAGTGTAAATGGGGATGGGAGGATTGGAATAGATTAACTCTTGGTTCTTCTTGTCTGGTAGAGGTTTAGGTTGGACATTAGGAAAAAATTCTTCCTCGAAAGGGTTGTCCAGCACTGGGACAGGCTGACCAGGGATATGGTGGAGTCACCATCCCTGGAGGTGTTTAGAAGTCATATCGATGTGGCGCCTGGGGACGTGAGTTAGTGGTGGCCGTGGCAGCACTGGGTTATCAGCGGGACTCTGATCTTCAGGCCTTTTTCAACTTAAACGATCCTGTGATTACGTCAGTATTGCTTTCTCCTTAACCTGTCATGGAGCTCATGGGGGTAAAGTGCCACAAGCGTTTCTCATGCAGAGGTGCTCACTGAGGCTAGGTCCTCGACAGCTCCCGAATGGATATGATGTTCAGTTTCCGAAGCAAGATGTGAAATATAATTTCCCATTCCTATCCTGGCACTTGGGAAAGCCTTCGTATTTTTAGCAGAGCTCATAGCAAAGTACTCATCAAACTCGGCTGCAAGACAGTTAATCTTTACGTTCTGATGCTAGGCTCTGATCCTTGCTCCCCAGCTATCGCTCCCACTTGATTTAGTGGCAACGAGGCGCAACGTGCGCGTTAACGCAGCAAAGCCAGGCACCTGCCCCTAATTCCCCAGCCGTTCATACAGGGTTTGTGTGGTAGCATCCACAGCCTTTTGTTCTGTCTGAACAATAACCGACTACACCTGCTGAAGTTGCTAAGCTTTTTGTTGTTAAAAATGCTGGTGGGAAGACAGGGAAGCACCCCCATGTATTGTTATACCAGTATCTGTGTATTTTATTAATTAATTGTAGAAAGGCATTGGAATTAAGTGTTTGTCAGAGGCTGATACTTGTTCTAGTGGGACTGATAATTTTTATCTGGTGTGGAAGAGGGGAAGAAGAGTGATCATCTGAAGTTAACATTTAATACTTAAGCGGCCTGCTTTCAATTTTGTGCTTTGTCATAAGGTTCCTCAGTGACTTGGGGTTATTGGTTCACTTCCACAAGCCTTAGCTTTCCTGTCTATGAAATGGTTATTACAGCACTTCTCTTACAACTAGTAAATGTCTAGGTTGCTGAGACTGTGCTGACAGTTTTTCGTATGTAGATTGGAAAGAAAGATCTTAAATGGACTGAAAGTTGTTCATTTAATATGTACAAATATTGCCCGTTGTTTTGAAGATGGTTGTATAGCTGAAATGCTGACCCTGCTCTATTTGGGCAATTCTTTCTGAGGAGCTGTTACTGGTTTCCATCCAGTCTCTTTCCAGTTTACCTTATTGCTAGTAAACAGAAAGTACCAACTGCTGAGGGTGGTTATCAGTGAGTTACGGCTCTGGGTTGTTTTGTTCAACTCCAGCTTTGGAAATGCCTCTCTTCTCTATTCCCTAATTGGATATCAGTCAGAAAACAGCCCAGGCCTGGGAACATGAGATTTTAATGTGCACTGAATAAGTACCTTGAGACTGAAGCCTGTCACTAGAACTCATCTGGAATTGCTTACCACAGGGTAAATTTACTAGAAGCTGTGGCTTAATACTGGAGTTTAAAAGGTGGCACCTAAAGAAATCCTCTTAATGTCTCAACAAGCTGATGTTGACAAGTTCTTTGCATTAAGGACTTGTGGCAAAGTCCAAATCCTTACTCAGTATGTTAGACAAATAATTATAGAGAATTTTTATCTTGATACTTCGTTCTGAGGTATCCATTCATAAAATATTTACAGTAGCTGCAGAGAATACAACGACCATTTTTGTTTTTGTTTTTGTTTTTTTTTGTTGTTCCTTTCTTTTTCTTTCTTCTTAGAACCATGATTCTTATTACTGTAAGAATAGAAATCGCGGTTTGCATTTTTAGCAAACACATTTCCAAGCTGAAACTGAATTTTTTCCCCTGTAAATCCCCCCCCCCCCCTTTTTTTTTTTTTTAAATGTACAAAACCTGGAAATTTCAAACACTGGAAACTATATAAGAATAACTAATAAATGCAAGCAAGTGTGGGGAATCATACCCAAAGAGTGGCTGTGTTCAGCTGAAGTGGACTGTATATTTTTGCAGCTAACTCCCACTTTGTGTCATTTTCCTAAGTCTCTTGCCCAGAATATTATGAGTACTTCTAAAGATGTCAAACAGCCACTCGGCATCTGCTGGGGCCTACAAACCTTTACGGCAGTCAGAAAGCTTAGCACTTGCATAGTGTTTAATAGAAGTCTATGATGGGAGATTGCCAAATTGGCTAAATTATACTGATTTTGATTCTGAAGTAGGGCAATAACATGGAAAAACTGCATGTGGTTTTTAAGAACTATATTCAATAATGATTTAACAATTTTGACCACATCCTATTTAAAAAATTAATATATTTTTATGAAACACATGATGTAATGTGACTTACCTTATGAGGAGTTTATTCATTAGAATCAGAAAGGACAAGTCAGAACTGACTCATAATACATATTATTTATGTGTGTGTACATGGTTGTCTATTTTTTAATGGGATAGGGGTTTAAATATTATTTAAGAATCTTGTAAAGATTTAAGCCAGAAGCATCAATTCAGTTTTTGGATTTAAATTTTTACTTTTCATTGGTAGCTGTGTAAACTCTACAAAACGTTAATGAGAAACCATTATTATTTAAAAATACCAGCAAGCCATGATTTTGTATTTAAAACATACATTATTTTTGTATGGTGCCTAATTTTTTATTTTGAAAAATAACACTGATGTAAGGTAGGTAGCAAATGCTTGGGGTTCTTTTAAAATCTTTTGGAAATTATTTTGGAACAAAACTAGCAACCTATTCTGAAAATTACTGTTTAGGTACCTATGAAAACACACATGTGTATTGGGTGCCTCTTCGCAGTTATTTTGCATAAAAAGTTTAAAGTTCTTCTACAGAGATGGGTTGGATAGAATACTTAAAATGTATGATTTAATTAGTAAGTGAACATATTGAAGGAACTGACAAATACATATGTTAGAGAATGAAAACAGTGATTCTGATATGGAATCTCAGTTAAGGTATGTGAACAATTTCTTGTGAAAAAGGAGGAAAGATTGTTCTTCTACATATTTGCTTAAATATTTATTTTTATTTATTTATTAGGAAATAATTTTCTTGACTAATTTACCAAGGAAACACCTAGTTTTTCACGGGGGGGAAAAAAAAAGACTTAACATGAATAGTAATGTTGGTTTTGGTGGTATGTGTTTTTCATAAAATCATGGACTAATTTAGCTATTGCTGCATTTTCAAAACATTAGCTTTTTTGTTCTAGGTGCTTTCTGAATGGTCCAGAAAAAAGGCAGTTCCTGTCCCAAAGTACTTACAGGAGTTTCTAGTTTGACAGGATATAAAGCTATAAGAAACTTAGATATTATTCTCATGGCAGGCTTTCATAGGTGCCAAGGAGCAGTTTGGGATGGAGGTACTTTCAGCTGGAGATAGGTAGAAACTCGTATTTGTATTTTTTGTGGTAGATGTGGGTCACAATTTCAAAGAATTAAACCACTAAAATCTAACAGAAACAGACGGCCTCAAATTTATCTTTTGCCTCTGGATTTCTTGTTCCTCGTGGCAGTGGTAGTGGCTATTTCTCTACCCCAGTGTCAATTTGGTAACAAGGGGGGAGGCACAGCCAGTAGCTTGATTGTTCTGGATGAACTATCAGCGATCCTCTGGGAATACTGGTACCTTGACCTCTCTGACCCTCAAAGTGCTGAGTGTGGAAAATGCGAAGTCTCCATGGACCTCAATATGCGCAAGATGTCAGAAAAATGCAGTTCTTGGAAAACTGTACCTTTTTTTTAAGGTTGCATCTTTGTGCTAACGTTACAAGTTTTCCTTCGTTTTGTTTTGTTTTGTCACCAAATGCATGTTTTCCTTTTTGTTCACCTCTTCAGTAACGTTCACATTTTTATTGCATTTTGGGTGTTCGCAATTGTCCCAAGAGAACAAAAATGTGACAGAAGATTTTAAACACAGTTGCATTGCAAAATTGTATTCTGTTTCTTCATCTGCCTCTACCGTGAAGCTGGGATCTCTTTTAATAATGTCTTCCTCACATTTAGCCAAAATCTCTGCTGAACTTGAGTAAACTTCCTACAGCTCCTTTTGGACTCATTAAGGGCCAAGCTATATTTCAATTTTGATATTTGGGTGTTTCCTTGGCAACAGTTTTTTCATTTGGCCGCATACAAGATTATGGATCATACACTTGCTTCCCTGAATTCCCAAGTATTGTTCAGCGTAGTAGAGCACAGCCCGAGACTGTATAATAACAAATCTGATTGCAGACTAGCTGTTTGTGACTGATGTTGCAATTTAGGATTTATAAGCATTTCCAGATTTTTTGCCAATGTCCAGAAATGTGTACGGTAGAGCATACAACTTGCAGAAAGTTTAGTCAACAGTTTAAGATTGCAGTTAGCAAGCCAAGATTTCGCCCCCCTCCTCTTTTGAGGGCAGAAGGGTGTATTTGGTATAAAGTTTATACAGTGCGCCTCTGGTTTTTTCATTTTCTTTTTTTTTTTTCCTCTTTTTTTTTCCTTTCCTAATAGCCATTCATCCTCTCACCACCTGCCCTTTCTCTTAGTGCCCTGCCCATGTATTCTCTCTTGTTTTCAAACGTGATGTATAATGCTGCGTATGGACTAAGGAGTTAAGAATAAAAGTTCATCTTAGGCTGGCTTGAATAAATTATTTTTTCATTGCATGTGCTTTGGTTTCTTTGTCTTGAAGGAAAAAAACTAGACTTTTGAGAGGAACCAAGACTGGATTTTTAAGGAGTCTAAATGATTTGCTGTTGCAAAGCAGAACCTTATCTCTGCATAGATGCTGACATAGCAGCATAATATAGTCGTTGTACTGTATTTGCTAAACTGTTATTAATTAATGTTCCCTAGTTCTTTACATGCTTTCACTAGTGCATCTTGGAGTGTCTTATAGAGGAGGAAAAGTAGTTTCTTAATTTGAATGATTTTGACATGGATGATATTTTTTGGGTTTTTTTTTCAAGGTGCTGCTCTTAATGAGGTACAATCATTTGGACATGCCAAAAAAAATCTTAATTAACTGAAGAAATCAACAGGTATAACTAATATAGGTAAAAAAAAAATAATGTGCATGGGATACACAAGATCATCTTCTTTTACTCTTGAAACAGGAATAATTCATAGTGTATAAAGTCTGCTACTTGAAAATAAAAATACTAGGAGGATGCCAAAGGAGTAACACTTTTTTTTAAGGTATACAGGAAAGGAGAAAAGGGCTTCTGTCTTTATCGTGGTTACCTTATACCATGTTGAAATTTAAATCACAACTGCTTCTGTTTTTCAGTCACTTCAGTGTTGTCAAAGCAATGTAATGAGGCACTAACGTGAAGAAAAACTGGGTTTATCACGCTCAGTTATAAAAATAACTTCGTATATATTCAGTATTTTATCAAAGGAGTCTTAAAAAAGGTATCTGAATTCTTCATTCTGCAGACTAAATCCTTATTTACCTGAGAGACCAAACATCTCCATCGGTGGTGTTCTGGTCTTCTAGGTAAATAATGAACCCTTTACAGAACTGCTTAGTTAACATGCTTACCCTAGATACAGCGTTGGTCCCTGGCGTAAATTATGTGTTTTATGAAGCTGGTAAGAATTAAGTACACAAACCAACATTTAAATAATATAAGTAGGGTTATGTCTACGTACTTGCACGTCCATCTGTGTACAAGTGGGCTTGATCCTAAAGATGAAAAGTTCTGGCAGGCATTATTTATAGCTCATACCATTTTGTCTTTGCCTTTTATTTTTCACAGGAGCCAGAATTTGTTAGTATCAGCCTTAACTTTCAATTTCCTGGGGTTTTTCAGCTTAAGCCAGATGCTTACCCTTATTCAAAAACGTTTTTGTTTACTTAACTATTTTTTAAGGCTTTGTTGAGGCAGAAATGTTATGGAAAATGAAAAAAAAAAAAAAAAAAAAGACTTGGCTCAAACAATATCGAAGACCAAAGTTATTTTTCATTTTCTTGAAGCAAAGGGAAGGTGAAAAATGCTGATTTTTTTACCACAACTGCCCCACAGAAAAAGGGGAGGCTGAGAAAGGAAAATGGCTTGTCTGTGTTTGTGACTTTGCAAATACAATTCTAAAATCCAGATGTATAATTAAAGTCAGTGGGTCAGAAAACTGTAAATATTACAGCAGACTTCCCCAGCATGAAGCGTGTATATCTCTTGGCTTGGAGGTAGTAACAAATAGAAGATGAGGGGTTTTGGTTCATGAACCTCCAGCAAGTGTGACATACGTTAACTTAACAAGTTTAGTGAGTGATTTTAAATGCCAGCTATCATTTGCCTGCAATAATTTTTCCTGTAAACTACTCCTTCTGGACTTTCCTACAATATCATTCAGGATTCATAAATGAATATCCAGAACCAGCAGCATGTTGCTTGCATCTTGCCCCTGGATGTTCCTAGAACTTTTCTGTCAGGAACCCGTTTATTGTGTGCATGCAAGTGAGATTTTTGTAATTTTTTTTTTCCCCACCCCCCTCTCTTCCGGCCTTACAAACACCCCAGGAGGATGCAGCCCATAAGTCACTGGTTCTAAACCTTTATAGATCGTTGAGTGTGGCTTAGCTGATGTACTTGAGGAGAGCTTCCTCTTGGCTTTCAACAACTCTTGTTAAAGATGTAGGAACGGTTAGTGCTGAGAGATACCGTGAGTTTGCACCAGTTGTAGGCATGGAGTGGCTTTTATGGCACTAGTGCTTGCCCTTGCTGGTGAGGGCTGGTGTCTGCTGGTGAAATAAAATGCCTGATTATACGTGCGACAACTTTATCAGCTCTCTGAATAAAGGGAAGACCA
Organism: Falco naumanni; assembly: GCF_017639655.2. NCBI lineage: Eukaryota > Metazoa > Chordata > Aves > Falconiformes > Falconidae > Falco > Falco naumanni. The sequence continues at coordinate 2,948,956 of NC_054072.1, forward strand.
GCCATTAGGGCAACATGAAGTAAAGAGCAGTTCTGGGTTGAGTCGTGTTTGGCGATAGGTTGTGATGTGTCACTTGTGACTCTGGAAACCTGCAGTATCTAAGAATGCATGTAAAGTCTAGAAAGTTGTTGGGTTTTGGTTTACAAATACAACTAATGAAGCTACCTCAGAAAAGCCAAGCCTTTGCCTTGCTGCCCCTCGGTTTCCTACATAAGAGTAATACAACTTCTCTACTTATAATGGCGAAATTCAAAGATTTTTTGCAGTGAAATACTGAAAAGAAATGGACAAATAGTTCTTTTTGAAAGATTAATGGTATTCTTTCCCCTGCAGCACTAACACCACTCAGTTGTGGTTAGAAGGGTTGTATCAGTGGGGACTGTGCTTTCTCCTGACTTTTCAGGATGCACGGTACATTGGGGACCTTGGCCTGTGCTGAGGGGTCTTGGAATTTTGGAAGCCACAAACTGAGATGGGCCAAAAAATATCCCACCCACCCCCCTTCACCAAGACCAGAAGTGCTTCAAAAGCATTCCCTGCTTGAGCGCTGTGTCCTTTCTACCAGAGGCGTGAAACGGTGGGAGAACTGACCCATGAGCAGTTCTGTTTGTTGTGGGCTATTTTATTAGGGAAAGAAAAGCAACTCTCCCAGTTTGCAAGTCTGAGGAGAGCTTAATTAAACTGATTTTCTGTTACTTAAAATACGCCTACACCTGCTTCTGTAGTGCTTTGAGAGGCTGCTGTTCCCAGAAGGCCGGGGCAGATGGGGGGAAACAAGAGGAGTCATATTGCAATTGGTTTTTTTCACCCAGGCTTGCGAGTCTTGGGCTGGTATGTTTGGATTCAAATGTATGCATGGTGGAAAGAAAAACAGAATTAGGTGACTTTCATGGGGAAAATTCCCAAATGGGGGAAAATTCTGCTTATGTTTTAAAAATGTAATGTTTTATTAAAAAAAAAATCAGAATTTTCAAAATAGAGTGTTTATAATGTGGTTATTCATGGCTTTTTAAAATAGTCCTTAAACAATTCTTGTTGCTTTTCTATTTCTCCTGTTCTGGAATTTCTATATAGAAAATTGAGGTTAGGGAAGAAGACAGGAAAAGACATACACACCCCCCACCCCCCCGAATACTGGTGTTCTTACTCTTGCCTGAACAGGGAAAAATTTGAGAGAGAAATCACCCTCAACAAAAAGATTAATTCAAGGGAATTCTTTAGTTAAACAAGTAGTTAAAAAAAAATTAAAAAAATCTTTCATTAGCTCTGATTTTACAATAAGTTATTCCTTGTTACAGCCCAAACTTCTGGACAAATTTCAGTGTCATGTTGCAGCATAACAAGCATTGAATAATAAGTAAATTGTATATTATGATGACATGTTATGTTTACATTCCACCTGTAATAAAATTAGTGTGATGACCAATGAATGAAATTAAATGAGAAAACTGGAATGTTGAAATGTTGCCCTTAAAATTAATCATTGTCCGTGAAACACTGCGGTTTTGATTAAATGGGGGGATTTGTAGAATTCTTGTTTCTGTTCAACTTTAAGTAGAAGCCAGCCAGCTGGAGAGGTTTAACACTCTGCTTCCCCTTTCCCTACGTGTCTTGCAAGTGCTCCAGGTAGGAAAACCACCACTCCTCTGGCTTGTGAGCGTTTGCACGCTGAAGCTGAACCAGAGGAAGGCATCAACCAGTGTTTAGTTGGGTCTAGCGAGGATTTGGAGCAGATTGTTGAAGCCACCTGGTGTGATGCTGAGGCACTGCGCCGATGTGATCCTACTTGTCAGCATCCAGGCGGCCAGCAGGAAAACATCCTTTTCTAACTGAAATGGTTTGAGGCCGGAGGGAAGGACGGCGGCGGGTCTGCTCTTCCCATTCCTTGTTTTGTAGGTAGCTGGGTGGGACAAGGAGCACAGCTTGGGTTTCACTCCCCAGGGTCTTGGTTGATACCAGGAAGGGAATAGGTTGTGTCAGGAAAAGGATTAGAACCACCTGGCTTCCCAGAGGACCTGCAGGTGAGGAGAAACTCGTCTGGGACCCTCGCGGAGGCACGGTTCAATCCCACCACGCATGGTCCCTTGGGCGAGGGGGCTGGTAATCTGCCATACCAGTGCCAAGGGAGCAGCTGCATTGACTTTGATGAAGTCCCCTTATCTGTAGCAAGTGGTTGCATTAGCATGCCCCACGATAAACATTTAATTACTATAAAAGCTTATTAACATGAGTAGTTCCATTTAAAACTGGTAGGGATATACCAAATACTGGCTCTGTGCAAAATATTTGCAAGACAGTGTCCTAATATTAAATTGTATGGCTGATTCCTGTACTGTCTCTTTAAGGCAAACATTGCTGTTTCTTGGGGTGTGTGTGAAAATTTGGGGGCTTTTTTTTTTTTTTTTTTAAATTACTTCCTTATAGTGCATACATTGTGGTTGCTCTTTGTCCTCTCACCAGCTGAACCTCAGCTGCAGATTCCCAGGCTCCTCTTTTCCCCTCTGTTCTCAGCAATGATTTAATAAATATATTTAAAAATCACTTTTTCCTTTCTCCTCCACCCAGCTGCCAACTCCCACCCCCATAATGTGCGTATGCACATGCATGCATGCAGACTGAATTCACATCCGCAGTCAATGATAGGTCTGATTTCACCAGAACTTAATACAATCATGAATTTTTTTTTTTTTTTTTTTTTTTTTTAATCTAGTTACTTCCCCCCTCTCCCCTTCTCCCACTGCCTATGTCATTTTTTGATCCTTGGGTAGAAGTCCATCTCATAGTGAGAATTTGAACTAAATATATGCTGTAGGGACAGTGTGAACAGAGCAAGCTAAGAGAGAAACACTGGGTCAGTCACCACCAGATAGTGTGCTGAAGCTTTTGATGAAGCTTTTCGGCATCAAATAAATTCCCTAACCAAATTTGCTCGGTACTACAGCAAATATTTTAGTTCTTGCTGCTTAACAATCAAAAGCATAACGTTTGAATGCAGTCTGTGTTTATGGGGTTGCCTGATGGGTGCGTGTAGCTCTGCCTTCCAGTGCTTGGATATTTCTCGGAATTTTTTGCTTTTGTGATCTCAAATTCGGTTTTCGTTGGCACTGATCTGTCGTGATTCCCATGGACTTCAGTGGCACTTGGAAGAGGCAATTTCTGAATGCTGAGTTCAAGCACTAGAGGACAGGGATTTGCGGTGCTGGCACTTCCATCGCAATGCCCGTGTGTCTCAGTGCTGGTGGCACTGCTCTCAGCTCCGCGTTAAAACCCCACACGTACAGAGTGTGAGAGCTGCACGCTGAGGGGCTTTAATATAAATGGGCTGAATTGATAAAAGAGGAGAACAGGGAAATTGATGCTTGGAGGGATGAACTGACTCACCACACCATTAGGCTGCAATCCTTAAATCTTCCGAGTCCCGTCCCTGGACTGTTTTGTCTGGTGTTATCTTATCTTTAGTTTAAACTTCCTTTAGCTTCTCGGATGCAATCAATTTAGATCAAATTAATATGTAACAAGGAACTGGATAACAAAGCTCTTGTCTTCTGTTCATTCATCCTGATGGCTCTAACGACTGCAATAAAAATTCAGGCGAAGTAAGGAGCAGTTGGCTATGAAAAAAAACTTGAGACAGAATGTGGCCCCAAGATTCTTGCATTTCATGTACTTTTGAAACATGCATATCTAAGCTGGTCCCGATGCCTTACTGGTGCAATGGTGTATAGCAAAAGCATTAAGGATCTGAACGTAAGTGAAGTAATGCAAGACAAGATCTGTCAGCACAGGCTTTAATGTTGCTTAACAAAATATGTTACAGTAAATCTTTATAGACTGTATAAGTACGTTGAGTTCCAACAAAGTAAACCAAAGTAAACATTTCTCTTATGGGAAATTAAATTCCATGTGGTTAGGGCAGAGCTATGATTAATTCAACAGCAATGAGAATATAGTAAAGTTATTGACTGTGTCTGAGAAACAATTTAATGTCAGAAAAAAAGTTTAAACACCAGATAGTAGGAGTGGAAAAAGAGAATGGGAATTTCTGATCTTCAGTTATAAATTAAAGCATTGATGCTGTAGGTATTAAAGTAGCATCAATTATTGATAATGAGCTCGCTACGGTATTAGTGAGGAACCATCATCCGCACTGAAACGTTGCAGCTACGAAGGGGTGTGTGTGTGTGCACGCGCGTGTGCGTGCGTGTGATTTCGTTTACTCCCTTAGCCGATATCAACAGGAACAGTGTGCGCTCGGCGGGCTGTTGGACTCCAGCCCCAACCGGGGTGCATGGTTTCATAATGTTCGTTTTAACTTTAAATGATTTTTAATATTCTACATATGGTTTCATGGTTTTAAGCCTCCTCACTGGGAATGAACAAGGCTGTGGTATTATGATGAATAGTGGATCAAGTCCAGGAACACCCACTTGCTTCCCTACATATCAAACATGTGGCGCTCCCATTAAATATGGGAATCTCTCTGGGGATTACAGTTGTCCTATCTAATCCAGTCCTATTTTGTTCCCCCGACCCGGATTGAGTAGGATGCATTGTTCCCATACATTCTTCTTTTAATTAAATGCAGTAGATATGTCATGTCAATGAAATATTCCAGGTCTGTTTTTACATCTGTAGCCATTTTCTCCTCCTGTACTTCCATTTGCCTTCTTGGAAAGAAATTCTACATTAAATACAGTCTTGGATTAGTTGATTGGCTGTGTGTACGCTGCCAAAAGAGTTCAAATAAAAATCTTAATGTTGTTTTATTATTTTTTTTTTGCCTATGTAAAACTAGACTGTAATGTCACAGAGACGCTGTTCCTCTGAGAAGTTTCAGACCTACCAGAAAACTCAGCCTCCAAATTACCTGCCTTCTTTTGTTTGTTTTGTTAAGTGGATGGCTTTTGTAGCCATCCCACCAAATGTTTTTCCTCCTCGTTACTTCTGTAATCCCTACAAGTATTAGCATGATGGACACTGGACTGGGTTGTTTTTTAAATTTGCTGGACTAATTTGGTAACTGATCCAATTGATACAAAGCTTCATCGTTATTTAAAATAAAAATTCTCTCTGAATATATGCCAGGCAGATTATCTAGGTTTGAAAACTGATCTCCTTCTTTAAAATGCTGTGTTCAATTATTATTTTTAAAATGCTGGATTACAGCTATGAATTCTCTGGAGGTTAAACTGGAGCCTTATTATAAGGGGAACTACAAGTAAACATTATTAATTATATAAAAAAAAATTGCTTAAATTAGGGTTTTTTCACACCTGCTTCTTTCTTAATTAGCTAGTAGTCCACATATTTCAGTCAGTTGAACTCTTTAGTATTTATTCAAGCATACTTGACATTAACATACTGTTTGATGTTTGATATCCTGAGTTTTTAATTTAACCACATGACAACAAATGGTATTTATGAAATATCAGCGAGCTGGAAAAATATCCTGTGTTGCAGTCGTACGCTGTAGTGAGCTGAAAGCTGTTTCCTTTTGGAGGTTTAAGAAGGGCTTAAATGCACAGTGGGGAATATGTGCCTCGTACCGATACCCCTATTTTTTATCCTTAGCAGGATTTACAGGCAGCCAGGGGTGCAAAGCTACCAAGAGAGTAGCAGGCCTGTTGTAGGATCTGGGAGGGGGAAGAAACACAAAAATACTTTTAAAATGATGTCATAAGTTAGAGAGTTCTTACAAAATGAAATTTATACTGACACACAAGTCATCAACAAAATATGACATCTATTTGGGTTTATTAATGTTATTACGCTTAGCATTTGGATTGGTACCCCCCCCCCCCCCCTCCCGCTTATGATCCAGAATAATTTACAATTTTTCCATCCACATTTACAGAAGTTCTGTTGTTTGTGTTACAGTAGTGCTCGGAGCCTAAGCTGGGATCAGGCCTGTCTGTGTTAGGTACTGTTCACCATCACCAGAAGACAGTTCCTGCCAAAGAGAACTTGCATTCAAAACAGATTGTATAAACACAGGGTGCTGAGCACAGAAACCACATAGGCATGTGAAACAACTTCCTTAGGATTTCACAGCGGGGTAGTGGCAGTGCTAGGATTAGAGCATATTCCCTAAATCCCAGTCTGGGTTATGATAGTATTACTCCACAATTTTTTTTTTTTAATTTTTTTTTTTTTTTTAGTGGGGAAACTGAGGTATGAAGTAGTCAGCTGGGTTTTTCAAAGCAGCTCTGTGTTGAGGACAAAAACCAGTCCCTCGGCTTGTATTTGGGTTCAGCACTAACTTCAGGATGTATCAGCTATCTGTCTCCAAGTGAATAATCTTACATTTGTAATTACAAAGCTTCATAGCCAACAATGACGGTTTCTAGAACTGGCTAGCATTAAACTTGCAGAATCTTTGCCAGAATCTTGATACCTGCTGTTTTGGTCTTCATATGTCATCCTGTACAAGGTTTACAGGGAATGGCTGCTGGTGTGGGTAGAGGTTCTCAGTAGAAGGGTGTGGAAGATTTGAGTCATTTGTTAAATCTGCTACAGATTGTCTTGTGCAAGGCTTGTCCTTCTCACTCGGCTTCCTATCTGACAGCAAAGTTCTCTGATTTGGACGTATGGGTGTTACATTAAGCAGAACTTACAAAGTGTTTTGAACAGAGCTATGTGGCGAATTGGCCTTTCAGTTAAAATTTCTGAGAGATCCAAAATGAAAAGTTTTCAACAAAATGAAATGCTAAAAATAGGAAATTTCAAGCTGACTGAGGCAGGAATTCTTGTGTGAATTCGAGTTTAGAAACAGAATTTTCTTTTAAAATCAAAGCCCTTATTTAAAAAAAGTAATGATAAAATATTTTTGAACTTTTGATACCTCTGCCTACTATGAAAAATGTAATATTGTAAATATATTTTTTACTTTTTTCTTTTGTTTTAGGTATTAAAGCTTTATATATGTTTCTGTATTTGTTAAGATTCTATTAATCATTATGATGACTTTTAATGTTTTTTCTAAACCACTTGGACCATAACAAAGGTTAGAACTACAAAACTTTTGAGAATAAATGCGCCACCCTTGTGATCCCTATTTCTGGATCAGGTAGAATCCTATGATGAGGAAAAAATAGTATAATGCCCTGGTTCAGACTAATAGCTCTTATTTATTTATTTATTTATTTATTTTCTTAAGGTTACTGGTTGTTGAAGTAGATTTGAGTTTACATATGATCTTGATCACCAGTGAATCATTTTACTTCAGTCATGTGGATGTGTGTACACACTTTTATCACTGTCTTGCTGTTACGGTTTGACAGCAGTCATGAGCTCTACCTGCTTTCTATGCTGTTAAAACATTGGTAGTCAGTGAAAGAAGGCAAAAAAAAAAAAAATTGTGCTTGCACCCCACATCTCAAAGCAGCATGCTTGCCTCTGCACCAGGGAAATGCCTCTGCTCCTGGGGTGGGGTTCGGTCAGAATCAGGCCATGCTGTGTAACAAGTGAAGCATGTGTAGAGAAAGATTAAGCATGGATTTAGAGAAAGTCCCTCATGTTAGTGGAATGTTCTAAACTGAGAAGAATATCTTCATAAAAATAAATGGGAGACAGATGCACGAATTTCAAGTGGCAGGATGAATTCTGAGTGAAGAGAAAGCTTGTTTTTGATGTTCACACTTGTTAGCAGGTCAAGATAACATTAGGGAAGATGAAGCTTTATATAGACTTGCTAAAACTCATTCATAGCAAAACTGCATTGTTTTTGCTAGCATCCTAACTTTTAATAACTACCTGTGTCTTAATTAACATGGGGTAAGAATGCACCCAGCTGGTTTTGTTACTTTGCCAAAAAAGAAAGGTAATCTGTCATCACCCACAGGAGGAGGAAAGGGTTAGTCTGAGCCCGTCGGAACCCAGGAGCTCAGCACGCTCTGTTAGTGCTGTTGCATTTTGAGCGGGCAGATTTCTTTTTCAAATGTGATGTGCTTCAGGTGGTCGGGGCTGAAAGACAATGAAATCTTCAGGTATCGTTTCCACTTTGTCGACGGCTTAGCATTGGTTTATTGTGACCATGTAGTATCTGATTTGTAAGTATGACACTTAACCTCTGTTTCAAAAGATGCAGCCCAGAGGCCACTGCTGTCACTAGAAGCCTCTCACTGAGCTTGGCTGGAATGTAGAGTTTGAAGCACTACGTTGTAGTGTCTTTGACGTACCAATAAGACGAAGAATCCTGGGAATATAGTCAAAGGCAGTACTTAGTCTGATGACTTCCCAGTCCAAACAGGAACAAAACCACCTAGTGACCTGGAAGAGAAAGTGGCAGGAGTACAAGGCAGACAGCAAAAGAACTGAAAACAGTCCTGTAGCGTTACTCTGATTTCATGGAAGGCACGCTGCCCTTGGAAACAGACTGTCTTGTTCACGGTGACATCCAGCAAACAGTTTTTCCAGCTCTTGGCCTTACCCCTTACCTGCTAGGCTGTGTTACTCCCTGTAGGAGTTGAAGCTTGACTTTGTTTTCCTCGTGATTAGGTCTTGACTCTGGCGGGTGGACTTGGACGGTTATTGCCTTTGGGTAGAGCATGTGAGAGAGCTGAGAGATGCAGCGTGTTAGCCCGCAACGCTGCTAGCAAATGTGGAAACAGCACCAAAACTGTGAAGAAGCGTGTTGCTTTTAAAATTTACTATTATGACTTCAAATAAAATAAATAGAAAGAGAATGTAGCTCAGCAAAGCATGCAACACATCTGTGTCATAAAACCTTAGAAGGAGGCAAGCTCCCTTTGGAAGCCTGAGATGCAACTCCAGTGCTACTCAAGCCGGGGACAGAAGAATGTGTTGGAGCATTCCAGCTCCCCATGCACTCTGCGGGCCTGAAATTTTCATCTGTGCCTGGGACGTGTTTTTAACATAGGTTTTGCTTGAGTTGTCTTTATTCTCTCACAGTGAGGTCAAGTGAGAAGCTTAAGGAAGACAGTGGGATCTAGTTTTGCCAGCTGCAAAATGCAGTCAGCTCCCACCAAAGTGTAATACGTGGGAGTCCCCCTGAGTGTCCTCAGGATTCCGTCCTCTGGTGTCTGAAGTAAAGCAGAGAGGTTTGAGTAAGAATGGCTAGCTGACACCAAATTTCAGATCTACAGTCCTTGGGTTGAAGGAGAAAGGCCCAAATCTAAGAAGGGTGGAGGTGCTGAAAGCCACAAGAAGAGACGTTGAGGCTGTGAGTTACACCAGAGGGCACAGAGCAGGTGGCCTTAACTCAACTGTTACTCATTTTTTGCAGGACTTCTTTTGGGGAGGGGAAGAAGGTATGGGTGCTACCAACAGTTATGCCAGGAATATTTATTTAAGTTTAAGAAGTCCTTAAATAAAAATGCTTTTGGAGTGCTCAGCTCCCACAAAAATAGAAAAGAATGCTTAGGGAGAGTGGAAGAAGTTTGTGAGCTTTTCCAGCAGATGAGACAGGATGCTTTGAAGTGGGAGTCCAAGAAAATATATAAGGCTTACTGGAATAAGATGACCTAGAGGAAGGAGGTCTTAAGGAGAAGCTGATCTAGATGAAGAGCCAATAAGCAGGGAAGAAAAGCATCAAACCCAGGAGTCACGAAGGACAGGTGCAGCCTCTTTAGTTTGCAATTTGAGGGAAACACCATTTCATGTGTAACCCTCATGTTTGTTGAAGCCTACTTTTGCCTTAGTGTCTTACTCCTTTACCTGATGCTCTTTTTGTTTATTGGTAGGTGACTCTGCCTTGGTGGAATGAGAGCACTGAGACTCTGGTTCCTATTTATTAAAAGTGTTTCCTTTATGTGTGAAAAGGGGAGAGATGTTTTGCAAACCCACCAGAATAGTTCTGTGTAATTTAGAACTTGGAAAGTACCTGGAGTCTTGACAGTTACAGTGAAGAATTAAGTCCTGCTGCAGCTCAGCTTTTCGGTTTCACCTGCATGAAACATATCTTTCACTGAGCCGCTAAGAGGATGATTTTTCTTTAAAGACCACAATCCTAATACCAGTTTATTCCACAGGTAGGAACTGAGCCAGATCAACAGACTTGTGTAAACAAGACACCACAGACTTCCTTCTTGATTTTTTTTGTTTTTAAACTTTTTTTTTTTTTTAAATATATATATATAAAGAGGCTACTTGAGATTCTGCAGAAGTAATAATAAAACCAGACCTAACGGGTCACCATATGTGGAGACGAGTTCTCTTGGGTCTTAGGATATACACTTAAAGAGTGAAATAAAGAAAAGGAAAAAAGCAGTAATATTGGCAACTGTTGTTAGGTAGTATAAACAATAGCCAGCCATTGGCTTGGAGCAGAGGATCAAGTTCCAATAGCACTCAATAGGGAGCCTTCCTTAAAAAATTAGAAGAAGCTGGGTTGGAGCTGGTCCATGCTGGGAATGGCAGAAGAAGCAAAAACAAGAGTAAATGAATGGAAATTAAGCAGCAGGAAATGGGGATTTGGCACAAGGTTGGAATTTGAAACTGCAGAGAGGTGTCAGTGATAAAGGTTGGATAGAGTTTCTGGCCAAAAACAGAAAGAAAGAATGCAGATGTGTTCATTGAATAAAGTACAGATGTAGAAAGTGAAGGGGGGGGGGGGGGGGGGGGGCTGACAGGGGAGAGGGGAATAAAGAAAAGGGAAAAAAAAATGAGAGGAAATAATGCTGAAAGTAGGTGCATTCACGTTTAAGGGTGGTTTTTTTTTTTTTTTTTTTGAAAAAAAAAATATTCTCTGTCGGTCTGTAGAGAATGACAGGTCGAGGCTTAGTTCAGATTGTTGTGTTCATATTTTTGCGTATAACACGTTCTTGCCCCTCGTGTGTTTTGGCCCCAAATTCTTTTGGACTGTGTACTATTCAACATCTAGGTGTGAGGTGGGGTTAGGGGTTTGCTCATTTGTCATCTGACTATATCTTTTCAGGAAGAAGAGCTGGTGTCATTTAAGGGACCACAGGGTTTACGCTTCTGGACTCCTTATAGAGAGACCAGGATATAAAAGTCTTCTTTACATTTTTTTCTTATTATTATAATTTTCTCAATTGTTTTTGTTCCTTTTTACCTCTTTACAGTGGAGGATTTATGCCTAACTCTAGGCATATGGTTGCACAATCAAAATTTATCCTGTATTATTTAAACAAGCCCACATTGTGGCAATTGACAGCGGGTATGTTCTTCCTAATTACGAAGTAGGTTTATTTGTTTAAACTGTTGTGAATGTGAATCCATTTTTCCCTGCAGTTGGGCAGGCTAATTACAGTTTTGTTTCCATTTCTGCAGTTCATCTGATGAGTAATGCTGTTGTGTTCTTTCCCTAAAGTCCTTTTATGGCCCACATTACCGTTGCTTCTGAGTACTTCTCTGTGTATCTGGCTTCAGATGGCCCCAGTGATGGAGGGAGGTCCTCTCGCTCCTGTTGTACACTCGGTTAAATCAAACGCTGAGCTTTGAAGGCATTTAGCCATTTGTCTCCTATTGCTTTGAGCACATCAATCAGAAATACGGTCTCGGTGATGTGCCAGATAATCACATAGCTCAGGGTGGCATCCTGGCCTTCTAAATCTAGGCTGGGACTTCGTGTTGAACCACTTCCCTCAGTGTTGCGCTCATGGAGCTGTAGTTTAGAGAATAAATGGTCCGGGGATTCAGCAGTGTCCTTCTAGCAATGTAACTTCACCCTAGAGATCCTACAGGCTTAATGACTTTTGGTTGGCATCTTTTGGTTTTAACTTACGTGTTTAAATATATACATTATAAATGTCATGGTAGGTTTCTGAAGGGCCTGACTCTCTGTTGACCCCTCTCGTGTGTCATTTACCGAGTAGGAAAGCTACCATTTTGTGTCTACTTTACAGCTGATACTAATAAATGAAGCACGGTGCTGCAGAAGGCCACAGATCTCTGAGAACAGCAGCAAAAATGAATGGCAGTCTTTGAGTTGTGTTTGACCAAATTATACTGTGGTTTATGGATTCATGGTGTTAGACCCTCATCTTGTAACTCAATCTGAACTGTGCCCTGTTGACTTTTTTAAGAGCCTGTCCAAGAAAACGGTTTCGCCACACTGGGACCTAACCCAAGGCAGTTGCAAAGAGCCGTGCTCCCTGGTGTATTAGGCGTTCACACGTGTAAAGGTGGGCAGCCCTTTTTGCCTACAAAGGGCTTGTTATTTGACTTTTAAGTTCAGTTTAAAGCTCACAAACAGAACTTCACATATTATTGTGGCACTTGCAACACAGAGAAGGAAAACAAGAGAGGGAGGTTGAACAACTGTCTCTACAAAGATGACAGTGAGTTTAATGGACAAAGCAGGGATTTAGTAAGAAAAATATTTAGATGTATTTAAATTTGCTCCTTCCCTCAGCCCTTCCGCCACTAACCTTCAAGATGTAATTCATCGGAGTTTTGCTGATTATTAAAAGAAAAACTATGAAGAGATATTAAAGCTCCCGTTTCAGGGCTAAAGCCAACTTCTGTGGAGCTCTACGATGCGCTATCTTGCAGCTAACTGCTGCTGACTTTCTTGCGTCTGGCTGTGATGGTCCCTGATGCCAGCTCAGGTCAGAGCCCGGGTACTAGGTCAAATGGCCTGATGCTACGACAAAAGCTGGCAACTTTCTGCTAGGGCGCTGTGGCACTGGTGTGGATGATGGGACCAGTCATTGCCGTGCTAGACATACAGTTTTTAAGGGAAAGAAGTCCATGTGCTTTAGTGCCCAAGCTGGCTGCTAACAGCCTTCAGAAAAAGCAGGAATGCTCTCTGAGCAGATTTTCCAATAGTTGTCTGCCTTTTATTCTTTCTTCTGGAGGCACTTGAAACTGACCCTTTTAGAACATGGAACAACTTCAGATTGGATTTGGTGTGCCAATCGTTGTACTTTCTGGTTATCTGCGTTTTTATGTAACCACTAGACAATTTTCTGAATCAGAAATAACTGGGTATATCTGGTTTTTTGTTTCTTTCAGTGAAACCAGTCCAGCCCTTGTAGATCTTTTTTTGGACAGACAGTTGAATATCTGTGGCTGGATTGCACTAATGACACGAACGAAAACTGTGGCTGCTGCACTTTAGCCTCAAAAGCTTGGGTCAGGTGAACTGAAGCCAAAGTATGGACAATTTTATCGTCTCTGAGCTCTTTACTAAACTTCTGTGCTTTGTGCCATCAGTTTGTGCAAACTATTCTAATGGATATTTTTAGCTGAGACTTCAGAAAGTTTAGATCTCCTGTAATCATGGCAATTAAGCAAGCTGTTTTTAAAGGCAGCAAGACCTTGAGCAATCTAAAGCAGCAATAATAAATCAAGCCTTTGTATTACTTGTAAGAAATGAAATATTAGCTATTAACTAAATAATTGTAGGTTTGTTTACTATTTTATTTCTAATTGCTGCAGTTTAGGACTTGGCCAGCTGACTCTGGGTTTCTTTTCCATTAAGACAGAAAGTAAGGGATATTGTGGTGTCTAATCATCATTTAATATTTTGCTCAAGTATAAAATGTCTTGACTCCAGAAAGTCTTTATTGTCCTCTGAGCTCTAGAAGGACTTTCTAGTAGTGCTTTCTCACAGCTGTTGTTTTGCTCTTAACTATGAGTGGTTGTTGCACAACATCTCCTTTATATTTCAGGATATTGTTAAAAAAATAACCCAAATACTTGTCTTATATTATTATCTGCTATGAATTTTGCCATTTTGCTCAGCCAGAACCATCATTCTCAAGCCCTAGAGAGCTTTGAGAACTGGCAGGTGGGGAAGGCTTCTCCATCCTGCAGTAACAACACCTCAATCCTTAACATTTCATAGAATCATAGAATGGTTTGTTGGGAGGGACCTTGATGGTCATCTAGTTCTGACTAGTTTTGATACTCAAGTAATGGATAAGGAACTTACCGTGGGGGTACCTAGTGACTTTTGTATGCCTAACTCCCATGCAAATCTGAAGGCCCTTGGCACATCTCCAGGATTTAGATGCACAGATCTAATATTTCAGCTGTTACTCCGACTGCCCTCCTAGGAAATGCTGCCAAATTTAAGTTTGCAGGATCATTCTCTGATCATCTAAATGGAACTGCTTAGTGTTAGCACATTCAAAAAATCACTGCGACTCATTCTTGCATGTAATAATTTTAACTAAAGGCTGTATTCTGCAAAGTGTTACACTGTAAACTCCCTGAATTTAGAATGAGAAGTTACACTAGTTAGATTACTTTGCATATGGCCAGTCCTATGAAATACTGTCTATTCTCTGCCCTTACTCCCAGATTTTAAAGGGTTTCCTAAGAGAATGAGACACGTGGGTCAGGCCTGGTTCTTGTGGGAGCTGAATACTCATCTCTGGTACTCGAGCAGCTCTGGAGAGCTAGAGCCACCATACCTGGCCAACCAAGAACGGTGCTGCTCAAATACAAGCAAAAGTGGTTGCCAGTGCTAAGGATTTCACAGCTGAACTCTGTTCAACTCCTTTGTGGAATCACTGTTAAGTGACCTAAATATTAGCTGAGGACACTTGCTTTTTCCTGCGTCAGTTCCTGGATGATGTTAATAAATAAGGAAATAAACCCGCAAAATCAAATACATTTTTAAGAGACTCAAATGCTGGTCATTAACAGGGCTGTTACGCTCACTTTTAAAGCAGCATCTGGCCACCTTCCTTTTTGGATTTCTCCATTTCTGCTTCATATTTCTTCCCCCCCCCCCTCCTCTTCCCTTTATGGAGTCTTTTAAGTATAGATGCTACTTACATGCCTAAACAGCTGTAAAACTACCAGTGCAAACCCCCTGTAAATGCCAAACAGATGCACGGTGGTGAGAGGCGCATACGGACAGCGCTATCACCACCCCGGCAGCCCGGGCTCCTTACCGAGGGCGCCTGGGAAGGAGAGCTTGCACCAGCGTTTGCCTGCTTTTGCTACAGCAGGAGAGGTGATGCTGAAGGGAGAAGAGTATAGTCATCTTTATTATGAGTTTTGTTTTGTTTTGTTTTTTTAAAGAGAATAGCGAAGTTATGAATACTGTGGTGGTGCAAGAGGACAAAGTGGGTCACGTTCTGACATTCCTTCCAACTCTGTCTTTCATCCTACACTGAGGACGCAGACTGGGTTTCACAAACACAGGGCTTTCACCATCCTTTCATCAAACCCTTCAGCTTGCCCTTCTCTGTTATTTGTTGCCTTACACAGGTGTCCCATCATCACTGGGGGAAGTGGCAGCAGCGTAAATCTTGCCTCCCTTCTTTGGAAAGGTGTAACATACATCTTTGACTCAGGGGTCCTCAATGGGCAGGCCTGTTACTCTGGGAGTGCTGCCGGCATCATGCATCTTGGAGGTTGTCAGCCTGCATGGCAGGACTGGGAATGCCTCGCTGCAGCACGATGGCTTGCTGAAACCTACAGGATGCGCAGCAACAAATACTGCAAAAAGCAAGCAGCGTGCTGGATATTGTTGAGGATCATCTTGCTGTGTCTCACCCGTGAATTGTTTACACGTAGACAAATAACATGTGCTTCTCTTGCAAAGGGGTTTTGTGAAACGTTGCTGCCCTGTCTGCGCTGGAAGCAAAGAGGATTGCAGCAGGAGGTAGAAATGGGGCGTTTCTGACAATTAGATCAGAGGTTTGCATGTGGAATCTTCTATCACAGGCTGGGAAGTACAGCCTGTTGATATTTAACAGTAAGCATCTTTATATACCTAGGAACTGCAGATGGTTAGCCGTAACCGCGGGTAATGTTAGTTCCTTACAACTCACTGCATGCCCAGACATCTGGCTTATTGTGCTCTGGATTTCAGCTTTCTGTAACACATGCATCTGTGGATTCTTTGTAATGCATTTGGCACAGGACTTCTAATTCTGAAGTTAGCTTCTTATTGCTCCTTTCTCATGTGAACTCTCAAGTTTCTCTTCTTTGCTCTCCCCCCACCCTTTTCCCTTATTATAGCTAAGGAATGTTTATACAATTATGAGACATAATTTTTTTATTTACTTCAGTTTAAAAAACATACAGTGTGAAAAAGATTGAAGTTTTGATCTGAGCTCTCGCAAATATCTGGGGTGCCATCATCAAAAAGATTGATTGCTGGCTTGTGTGAAGTTAGAAGTGAAACCAAACAGGGAGAAGTTCTTGTTACAGCATTTCAACTTGACTAACTTGGTCAGTGCCTTTCTATACTTAGCTTTCTCCAGTGATAACACAGGAATCAGGATCTTCTCCCACTAACTTGTGCTCAAAGTGTTTGGGTGTCCAGAATGGTCCTGTCCTAGGAGCTGAAAGGGACATTGTGGGCAACAAGTATTAATAATAATTACCCAGGTCTGAGAGTTTAAGGTGTTAAGAGAATGGTTGTGGTCCTACATCCTGGGCTAAAACATTGGACCAGATGAAAGTAACATAGGATAAAACAGTCTTAGAGCATCATGAATGACAAACCCTGTGTAAACGCAAGGCAGAGGTGTCAGAAGATGTAAAAGATGCATAAATCCCCTCAAACCCTGAGGCAGGGGTTGGTGAAGTGACCTTGCAGGATAGAAACATTATTTAAAACAAAACAAAACAACAAAAAAACCAACTAAAACCCCCAACAAAGCAGAACATAAACAGGTGGAAAATAGGACTAGGTTTTTTGATTTGGAATTATAAAAAGAAAAAGGCAATTTAGCTGATGAGAAGTCTGTAAGAAATGGTTACTGATCTGTTCTTGACTAGGGCAGGATTTCGTGGGCAAACTGAAGTTTTTAATAGAGTAGCTGACTGAGTGCACTGTAAATATCACCATTACAGAGAGCACATTTTCATCAAGGTTTTGCAGGCAGATACATTAAAATATCACTTCATGTTTATTAAAAAAAGTAAGATAATGCTACAGGGCCTGAAACCAAAAGCAGAATGTGTTACAGCACAGTGAAGAGAATTTTTTGTGTGACTTGAAGTCAATTGTTTTCTCCTTGTTACTACTTTCCCTTTCCTCAAGTAAGTATCTGTTTCTAATGATGCTTCTGTGAGTAATTTGGTGATGGTCATTCATGTTGTCCTTGCTTGCATCAGCTTATGCCTGAGCTTAACTGTGGTGACAGTCAGAGAGCAAGGCTTGAGACACCTGGTTTTCTATAAGATAACTGAGAAGAAAAAAAAAAAACCAGAGAAGAAAATCTCTGCCTCAATTCTGCCTTCCACTAACAACCATGACAGGGTCCAGAGGGAAATGTTCTTGTTTACCTTGCAGAGATGTAGAGGGTTGATATTTAGTGGCTGTTTATCAAATGCTTTGAAAAACTGTATCTGAAGACACATTCCCGTTGTTGTTAATAATAATATATAATCACATCTAATAATAATGTATAGCTTATAGTATTTGGCGCGTGTCATCGCAAAAGTGTTTTGCAAGAGAGACATAAGCCTGTTGAAATGCAGCCAGCTCGAGGGTGGAGGACAGCAATCAGGCAGGCAAGAGCTGTCACGTGGCGTTAACGTGAGGGCAAAAATAAGTCCTCAGGAGAGCACCAAACCCTTCCCACCTCCACCAAAAAATCACCCCATGAATACCAATGTTCATACTGGGCAGGCAGAAAACTGCCTTTCCATCTCTTGCTTGCAACGTCCACACCCTGTATAGAGTACAGAATGCAGGTCAGAGGAAGGGGATTGAGAATAAAAAGAGGCAGCAATGAATTGAAAATTTTTTTTTTTAAAAAAAAGGGAAATAGAAATAGATTTTGAAAATAGAAGAGGCTTGAAAAAGATCTGCCTTCTTATTCAGGCGGCAGCTGTGGGAATGAGCTGTGATGTGGAGAAAGGGGAGAGGAAACTGGAGCGAGGACTGGGCTGTTTCTTGGTCCTTGTTGGTGCTGGCCGGGTTTTGCCGTTCGGGCACTTCTGGGTGACTTGCCATTGCCCACGGGAAGCTCCTGGAGAAGGGAGGCAATAGCTAGCCTAGGGCTAGCTGGAATTTACTTACTGTAATGACAATTAATGGTCTGGGTTTTTTGTATGTCCTCCTGTCTCTCACTAACGCTCTGTCTCGAGTCTTTTACTGGTCCTTAAAGCCTAAGACCTGAAAGTTCAGTTGAGGTGTTGGCTCTGGAAAAGGTACTAGGGATTTTTCTTCTTCTTCCATGCAAATGAATTATTTTGGTACCTTTTTAGATGAGGAGAGTTGATTTAAACCTCAAATAGTTGAAGTTTATAAACAATCTGGGATCCTTCAAAGCAAGAGATATACATTAATGATGTCTGTTGCTGCATGCAACACCTTTTATTTGCAAAGTCATCTTGCAGTTCCTGTATGTACAGCAGCACTGAAACGCAGCCATCTCTGTGGTGAAGCACAGCAATTGGGTGCGCCCCTGGGAAGAATCCAGAATGGTAGCACAACAGGCCTGAGCCCCTTCCCCTAAAACAAGAGGTGGTATGTGCATACTGTCCATAAAAACTTGTGCAACCACGAGGGTTTTACCTCAGAGCCTTGTGCACACTGCTTGCGTTCTGCTGCTTAATTTTTCTTTGCTAAAGACCTATGGCCGTGGCTCGCAAGACGAGAGGTTTGGCTACGCACAGGCTCCATGAAGCTGTCTATGCCTGCGTGGCTTACCCAGTGGCTTAAGCTGAGGTCTGAACAAAGTGCTGACTTGGTTGCTGATCTTTACGTTATCAGATGGCCTATTTAGGGGAAGATTCTTCACTGCACCTCTTCTGGGAATGCCCCCCTCAGCCATCTCCTGGGGCTTGAATTTCTGTTCTGCCTTGTTATGCCCACTGCACCAGGGCTGATGAAGGTTTGGTTACGTTACCCATCTAATAGCCATGCTCTAGGGGAATAATTCCTGATTCATTCTCTTTTTCACAGACTATATCCCTTGCCGAAGGTGGGTCAGACACCTTTTCTTAACCACCCATTTTACAATTAAAAAATCCTTTGCTGACAAAGAAGCAGTGGTTTGCCAAGAAGCAGGCTTTTGTGATGATCTGTTAATGCTGAATGGTATCTAGATCAGTGGCTGAGAGGTTATATCATTGACCAGAATCAGAAATGTTTTCACAGCTGAGATGCTTGCTCCGTTATCCAAGACGTGTGCAATTCTGACTCTGACAAAATGGGTCTCAGTTTTAAAATCGCAGGTCTTTGCACGCATGCTTAACACGAACTGGTTTCCTTGGGCAGTTGTCAGTTGAGATGTCTCTTGCTGAAGTGCGGTGTGTGCTGTGATTTCCATTTAACTATGGATCGTTCATTGGTTTGCTGGGTACCTTGTTTCTGGGGATATCCCAGTTTACTGATTTAAACGTATCTGTGAGACTGTTGTCCCCAGGATCAGTCTTGTAACATGGTGGGACTCCTCTCTAGTTAAGGTTCTTGGCAGTTGGCAATGGAGGAAGGTCAAAATTCACAACCTTCGCATTAAGGTATGTGCAAAAATCTTCAAATCTTACAGTTTGTTAAGTCAGGGACATTGATAGGGTGATGACTAGAGAAGAAAGATGGTACATTTCCAGACTCAAAAATAGGACCAGATTTGCTAGTAAGGTTGAGAGGACTTCCTGACCTGCGTGGGTGGCTAATGTTGCTGTTTTTGTGTTGAAACTATGTGAAAACTGCAGCTGTGAATAAGGATGTGTCTGAGCCACAAGGTTTGGGTTCTTTTCCAGATTCAGAGTCATGGGCGTTGGGATGTGATATTACAGCCTGAGCTACTCCTTGGTTCAGATCCAGTTTAGATTGTTGTGTTTTCTTTTCTAGCTTGTTTTGTTCCCTTAATTTCGCAGCATAAGTTTGTGAAGGTTTGCAAGTCTTGGATTTGGAGTCTGTTGTTAGGGAGGGCAGAATCTCACCGGAGGGGAGCAGCACGTAAATATAACTGTTCTTATAAGGAGGGGTCTCAGTCTAGCAAAAATGCAAAGATACTGCACGCATGATGGAACAATCATAGGTCATATGTGCAAGAATGCCTCAGCTAGGTATGGTGTTTACATTAAAGATGAAGAATTGTTTCTCGCATCATCTATGCGTGATCCTTGCACATTTCCCAAATTTTGGATTGTAATGTGCAAATTGCAATTCCGGTTACAGGGAACCTCTGCTGAAGTTGAAGTTCTGTGCAAACAATTACTTCTGTTTGAGCAGTGCTTCAGACAGATCTCTGGAAATGAGTGTGCCTGCGGCGGTGCTGTGGCATTTTGTTCTTCCCCCAAACTTCAGTTCCCTCATACCCCTGATTTTAGCAGTTTGGCCAAATGTTTACTGCAATTACAAAAGGGCATCATACTGCACATCAATCATCTTACATAGCAAATGTTTGCACATAACCAAGATGGAGAAGAAAACAAATATACAAGATGTGCATATGTTCTAATTTCAATGTGAAATAATAATCTTCAAGCTTGTTAATGTGCAGCTAGATTGCAGCAACACCGCTAAGCGTTAACAGAGTACCTCTGAACTTGCTCACTGAGACTACAAAGCTAGAAGGTGTGTCCTTTTGTTAGGAACATTTAAGATTAGCCCAGTGAGTTTTCTGGAGAAGGAGATCCTTTCTACAAATGTTTTGACACTTTGTGGACATATCTTTTAATCTTCATAGAACCATACAATCACTGAGGTTGGATAAGACCTGTAAGACAGTCCAATGACAAGCACTGACAAGGCCACCACTAAACCAGGTTTCCAAGCGTCACATCTATGTGTCTTTTAAACACCTTCAGGGATGGTGACTCCCTCGTGCCCCTGGGCAGCCAGTCCTAGTGCTGGACAACCCTTTCAGGGAAGGAATTGTTCCTAATATCCAACATAAGCATCCCCTGGTGCAACTTGAGGCCATCTCCTCTTGTCCTATCACTTCTTACCTGGGAGACCGAACCCCACCTCGCTACAGCCTCTTTTCAGGGAGTTATAGAGAGTGAGAAGGTCACCCCTGAGCCTCCTTTTCTACAGATGAAACATCCCCAGGTACTTCTTGTAGGAATTGTTCTCCAGCCCCTTCACCAGCATTGCTGCCTGTCTCTGGGCATGCTCCAGCACCTCCATGGCTGCCTTGTAGCAAGGGGCCACCAGTGCTGGAGGTGCCTCAGCAGTGCTGGGTGCGTGGGCACTGCCATGGTCCTGCTGGCCACGCTATTTCTGACAAAAGGCAGGGTGCTGTTGGCCCTCTTGGCCACCTTTTGAATCTGCAGGATTTAATTCGTTAGAATAGCTGGAAAAAATATTTCTTGCTTTCCTTTTGGAATTTTACTGAGTAAATATCCATAGGATCCTACATGCTAAATTATGGTAGAACCATATGGTTTATTCCCAACTGAATATAGGACTTTTGAAAGGGAGGGTGGTGGCATAATTTTTTTCAGTATAACCATCATTTTCTATTTACATCAGTTTCACAAGTATATATTAGGGAAATGAAGCTGTTAAAAGATTATTTTTTCTTTTTCCTTTTTTTTCTTTTTCTTTTATTGAAGGGCCGCTGTGGGATGTTGGGAGTTGATTTTGATTTTAAAAGAGGTGTTCTGACAGTGAAGCTTGTGAACAAACATGGAAGAAAATTCTAGAAATATGTGACACTACTGTTGGCTGATATTTGATTCTCGGTCGTAGCATTTTTTTTAATTAAAATAGACTTCCTTCTGCACAACTGCTGAAAAATCTCCTCTGGAAGGTGACATACAGTTGCACTGCCACTTCTGTGGCTTTTTCCTCTGTTAAAAAATAGATTATGTCATTAGGGCTTCCTTCCTGATCGTTCATTTTTCAGGTGTTTATTTGCTTCTCTTTCTCTTCAGCTAAAACTCGCTAAGTATACCAGATTAATCTGTGTCTTTAAAATATTGTACAAGGTTAAGATATTACTCATCTATGTGTCTTTTAACCCAGGCAGACTTTTTAACAGCTGTGTAGCTATACTGATTTATTTTTTTTTTTCTTTCTCCTTGATTTCTTTTGACTCTTGGGGGGGCAGGGGAATAAGCAGAGAGGAAAGAGAAAAAAAAATAACATTAACACAAAGGAGCACTTCTTATTAAGAGTAGGTGGGTAAAGGCATTGGAAAAATAATACCTCAAGATGCATTGAAACATTTTAGGGAATTAGGGAATTCTGATCTCCTGCAAAAGAAAAAAAAAGAGGAGGAGGGGGGGGAGAAAATTAATATTAAAGACAAGCTGTGAGTTTCCATCTGGCCTTGCCGCTTTCGACTAACGCTTCCATGACGGAATTCATCTGTCCATCAACTGTCAAAAATTCTCCTGTCAGTAAATCCCTGGGTACTCTTTCTAGCCCACCCCACTCAAAAATATTCTGAGCCACAAAGTACTCCGAATTCCGAATCGCCCCCTCTCCCCCCCCTCCCTTCCCGGCTTTGCTCTCTCTGGTACCAAAGTTGTAGGTCCCCGTTATTTATTTATTTACATTCTCCTCCTTCCAAATCGGAGTTCCAGGAGGAGGGGTGCTCCGGTGGAAAGAGACTGGGGAGCGTTCAATCATCTGGAGGTTAAATTCCCACCAAGATCCTCCTAAGTCTTTCTATTACAGCCTGACAGCAGACAGCCCACATCTGTTTTAAAACACTGAGTGGTTGTGAAGTGTGAACTCCCCACTGTTTAATGTAACTACATGACTATTTAATGTACACAGTGGTAGAGCAACTCAGAATGCCAAACTGTTGTGACATGCCTGAAGGACATATATAAACATAATATACAGTGGTTTATTGTGACAAAGTGCATCTATACCGCAACTAGAGAAAGATCGGTTTGCTCTTGAGTGGAGTCAAATGGGAGCATAATACTATTTACCGCGGGTTTTTTTTCATTGCAGACATCAGACAAATATACATGAAACTTATGTTCCTTAAAATTGCACGGAGCCTATTTAAATTCCTCAAAGAAAGATTTTTAGCTGAGGCTTCATCCCACTATACGTGTTCTATGCTGTGAGTGATGCTAGCACTAGAAGCGAAGGGAGCAGGTTGGGAATTTCGGAGCCCGCGAGGATGTCTCATCTCATGTTCTCCGAGATTAAAGGGGTTACACCCCCCTTCCAAATTTTGTGGCTTCTCTCTCTGAGCTTAATTGATTTGAAGTAGCATGGGAGTTTTTTAATTCTATTTTTTTTCTGACCATGCTGAAAAGTGTTTTTGAAACAGCTGCCTTTTCTGTGGTGGGAAGAGGAGTGGGAGAAACGTTAAATCTTTAAAAGTATGTTTTATTTCAGTGTTTTTACTTCAAAAAAGTGTTGGTTACTTGTGGCTTCTGACACCTCATTAATCAAGTGATCAGAATTCACTATTTTACAGCAGCAAGACCAATTAACCTTTGCTAGCTACATAGCAGCCAAAAATAATTTCTAATTGTCAAATGGGGGGGGGGGGAAAAACCCACCCCAAACACTGAAACTCTGATGCATGTAAAGATAAAAAAGTGGAATTTCTTTTTTGTTTCACAAGCATTTAATCAGAAGGAAATTCTAAACTTTGCATGCGTGCATTTCTTTTTTGAACTTCTGAAGATAATGAAGAAATTTGGCGAGAAGCAAGTTCAAAGGTTTAACTCTGCACAGTTGCAGAGTGCCAGCCTGTAAACGTATCTCTAAATCCCTTCGGATGAAAGCTTGGGCTTTCCTGCCCTGTAACTTGAGATTCTGTTTTCTAAAAAATCTCCCTTTCACAGCTAGGATATTGGTAGGAGACAAAAGATGATGTGAAAAGCTCAGCTCAGACCATTTCACGGGAGCTGAAAACCTCGAGTATTTGACATTTGCTGTTGCGCTGTACCTTATTCCAAGGAGCTCCCCAGCCTGCGGTGCTCCCGTTTGGACCATCAGTGGCACATCTCCATCTCAGGGATGCAGCGGGTTGTGTCAGCAGAGAAGCTGCCCTTCAGGCTTTGTGTGCAGCTCCTAACCCGACAATTGGAAATTAAAACCAAGTGTTACTACTTAGGGGCTACTTCCCAGTGAAGACTTACTGCACTTCTGAAAGCTAATCAGATTTTACTGATGAATTATGTTTTCTTATTTCGAGGAAAACTGCAGTTTTAAAGGCAATCAAAACACCAAACATTGTCTTGGGCAGCTTTTAATTTGTAGTAGAGATTATTTTAAATTAAATCTTTAAAATATTAAGGGGAAGGATAGTACAGTAACAAGAAGCTCTTCATAAAGGGGAAAAGTTAACTGAATTGTCCTTATTTTGTTATAATTTAGGAAGAGTAAGTGTATAGACTTTGCCAGAATTCTAGTATGGATCTTCAGATATACACAATTAACCAGTTTTGGGGGAAGAAACCCCACTATGCAAACTGCTTGTCTACCATATAACCACTTCCTGCTTTCTTATCTAACACTAGAAAGAGGTCTCCTCATTTAACTCACATTTTTTGCTTTTACGCTATTGTTTAATACTCCGATTTTTTTATCATATAAGCTATCAGAAGATCCGAATACAAAGATAAGCTGAGGTTCAGATCCTGTATAAACTTTGGCATAGAGTTTCCAAAGTCCATGTTACTCCTTTAGTTAAGGTTGTGATGAAATGTGCAGTCAAGCTGGAGCTCAGCTCCTTCGGCTGAATAATGTAATTTACTCCTGAAGCTTATCTTGGTGGTTTTTTTCTCTTTATAGGCTGATAACTCTCAGGTTTTGTGCATTCATTATGAACCAAAATTTGGTTCAAGTATTTGTGTGGACTCATCTTTAAAGAAATATTTCAAACCCTGGGTTTTCCTGTTAGTTAAGATTCATCAATCAGGCTTTTAATTAAAAGAAGGGCATCTCCATCCTCGCTTTGGACAAAGTGCATAATGAAATTGTGTATCAGGGAGGACCTGTGAGGTTGTGGGGTTTGTTTTGTTTTGTTTTTTGTGGGTTTTTTTGTGTTTTTTTTTTGTTGTTGCTTTTTAGTTTTGTTGTGTTTTGGTTTTTTTCTTCCCTCCCACCCCCCGCCAGGTTCCCCCCGCCTCCCCCTGCCAGGGTTGTTCAATGTATTCCAAGCAGAGGAGGTCAAAAACACTGGTGCATATGCAAGAGCCAAACAAATAGCCTTTCTGATAGGGTTGGGTGACATGTGTCAACCCCTGTCATCCAGGAACAAGAGAGGCAATGTGCCCAGACAAAGGAGAGGGTGGAATCTCAACACACTGGCAAAACCTGACCCACACGCAAGGGCTTTGTGCAGCAGATGCCGCCTCTTATTGTTTTCTGACTCTCTCCCCACCACCCCTGACAACAGCCACTGCCGCTGGCATTCCACCCTGACATCTGTTCAGCTTTATTGATGCTCTCCTGGAGGAATTCCCAGTGTAAACAGGGAATTCTCTACGGGAACCCCATGTTGTAAAAGGGATGAGCTGCATAATGCAAAGATTTAACCACTATTTAAAGGTGTGACACTTGATTGAAAGTGACTTGATTTTTTAAAATTTTTTTTTGTTTTCCTCCCTCTTTCCCCAACCACCCTTAACTGTATTTGGCACAAACTGTCTGGGTTGGACTTTGTTTTTTGTTTTTTTTTTTTTTTTTTTTTTTTTAATTTTGGATAGGATTTCTCCTCCTCCCCTTTCTTTCTCCCCCTCCTCCCTTCTTTTGTTTTCATGAAGCAGAGTCGTCAGGATGAATGAAAACTGGGAAATGAAGCACACCAAAAATGGAAAATGAAGCAAAAACTTGAAAAAAAACCCAGGAAATGTGGGAGAGAAAAAACTGGTTTTGCATATGGTGGAGTCTAGTTACTCCTATAAAAAAGAGCTGTCAAAGCCCACCTACTCTTAGGATTGACAGCAAATGTCTGGAAGATCTTTGTACCTCTTGAACCTAGGGAGAATTCCTTCTGAGGGACCTGAAAACTAGGGCAGTACATTCAACATCTACAGCGATAGGAAGGAAAATAACATACTGAACCATAACACCTTTTAATTCCTGTTCTTTCTCTCTTAGTATTTTTTTTTTCTAAAAAGGAATCCTACTGCATCCATTTTGCATGCTGCTCTGTGGGTTTTCAAGCTACTTCTGTGAGCATGTAGATTTGCTCCCCTAGAAAATATTTAGCTGAATTTTGGCACCAAAAGACCCGATCCAAAATCCATAGCAGCTGATGAGAATCAGTCCATTGATTTGAATTGGCTTTGGGGCAGGATATTAGATGCTGAAGTGGCCAAAATAGCATGAGGACTGGGAATTGCTGTGTATTCTTGTCATCTAGGGACCACTATGAGAGACTAGATCTGGTGTTATTTTGACTCCCTGATTTGTTTAAACAAATATGTGAAAATAAACGTGGATACTTGAAATACAAACAGTATGCTGTCTGCTAATCAGATCAACCAAAAATACACAGAAAAAAATGATGCTACAAAAGTCCTGTAGAATTTTGACAGGATATAAGCTAACATTATTCTGTCAAAATTGCTCTATAAAACCATCGTGTCTGACGCTGGAGGTACAGCTGAGGTTCTCCCATGCCCCCAGATACTTATTTAAATTAGTCAAGGATCCAGCCTATAAACCCTCATTCTTTGTAAAAGTTCTGTCGTTCATTCTTTCAAGTAAAATTGTATGTTAAGTATAAATATTTTTGTTGTTGGATAAGATATAGGCATAAGAACATACCCCCAAATAGTAAGGTACCATAAAAGAGACACCAAGCCTACACTAAAAATTACACAGAAAGAAATAAAATGTAATAAATGTGTAAGAAAGAGGAACAAGCGCTACATTACAGAGAAATCTCTAAAGTCTGGAAACATTATACTTAAAACCAATTCAGCGTTAGACTTTGTTAGGCATGGAGAATACTATGTAGTTATTTTGGTTCTTAGTGTGATATAATCATCCAGGCTAGAGTTTTTATTAGGTTTACGGTATCACTGGGATGAATAAAGTAATCTCAAATTCACAGTGAACATGCGTAGTCTGCATTGGTTTAGCCATAGTAAAAATTTCTGTGGTGGCTGTTATGAGGAGAGGTCTTCTTGAAACGATAACTTGAAGTTTTATTGGACTGTCTATAGGTTTTTGTAGTCAGTTGTATATTTATTCTATAATTGCATTGGATTGTTTAAAAATATTGCTAATCTACTGATAGCATCTGATCTAGTTTTTTTAAAATAAATTTTACAGGATTTTGGAGGATTTCCTTTTAGGAATCTTTGGCTAAATTATATTATCATCTTTTGGACTACTGTCTGAGAAGGAGAGTAAATATCTCAGCTTGTTTACAAGGGAAAAATAAAATAAAATCAAGCAACATTCTTCCCCCCTCAAAGCCATCGGCGAACTGAGCATCTTTTTGTACCGGTGAAGCTGATGGGAAATGAGAGGCCTCAGCGACCGGAGAGGGATCATTCTGTGTCAAAACAAGTTGTTAGCATTATGAGAGTTGGAGCTCCCAGTAAAGTCAACACGGTAGGATCAGGCCCTCAGAGATTATTTTGAGACTAAACAGAGGATTGTAGGAAAAGAAATGAGACACTCCTAATGAAGTTACGGAGAGGTGGATTTGATGGTATTTGTAGAAGTGTCTCTAATTATAATGTCTTATTTTTCCCCTCACGTCTGCTTTTCCCTTGCTCTCCTAGTAGCTGAAAAATAACGAATACAAATACTGAAGTGTTGATGGATGGCCAAAGTCATGGCCAAATCCCGCTTTGTGCTTCCTGTACAGTTCAAACTAAAACACAAAGAGAAGTTGCTACTAGTATTCTCAGCAGCAGTCAATCAAGAACAAATTTACAATAGGAATCCAGCTTCCCCGAGGAACAAATCACTTAAAGATTTAAGGCTGTAAACAAATATCTTGCAAGATTTGTTTGAAACAGAAAGCGAGTACAGTTTCATTAGAACATGCCTCTTGATGGTGTGCTTAAATGCAGCTTTTCTCCCCTACCATGCGTAAATATTTTCGGAAAATAGGTATTTTCTAAAACGTTAGCAAACATTCTGTGTTTTTGCTTTAATGTGAGAAGAGTGACAGGAGTAATATGTGTGTGGATGTGTTTATGTGCTTCATACATTTATGCGTGTGTGTGGGTATATGTATAGAGTATCTATGTGTGTATATATGCATATGTGCACAAATATATTTGCATCCAGGGCAAATAACAGCTGTTATTATTAAGTTCAGCTTTTATTATCAATTTGTTGGTAGATTCAAGCACTATTTAAAAAAAAAAAAAGTCCACATCTGAGCTTTTTCCTAATCAGTTCCCTCATTTTGCTAATATTCTAACGACTGTCAATTTACTTCAGTGGTGCCATTTGCAGAATTTTCCAATTAGCAGGAAACCTGTTCCACCTTCTCCCATAATTACAGGGGACTCGCTTCAGATCAGCTGTGGCCAGACAGCATATGATGTACTTGCCAAAATCTGTGCACTGTGGGTTTTTGTGTGTGTGTGGAATTGTTTTTTAACCTTTGCATGAGCTGGCACAGACTTTACATCTCTGTTGTAGGCAGGGAGCTCCCTCAGTAGTGGCATGTGTCAAAATATCCAAATAATTTCTAATAAACACACCACAGTGAGAACACAAATACGAGCCTCTCTGTGTTTTGATGGGTCTGGCGCGCGCTGGATGTTCAGTGCCCTGTACTTCTCTGAATCTCTGTGTATGGCTATGAAGAGCGGGTAAATATTCAGTAACTGCTGTATTCCACTCCTACTAGATGATTTTATTCAAGAAGCATCTATTTGGTCACTTTTTATCACCTTTATCCTTCAGCATCTGTGGCAGGCAGTACAGCAAGGACAATGTTGTTCTGGTACTCTCTGATATTACACCGGCTGATCAAAAAGCAATCAGCCCCCTTTTTTTAGGGCTGCTTAACCAGCTGATATTACAGCTATAACAATGGAGCAGCAATAACTATTATTGTTACATGAAAAGAAAATATATTTAATAGTAAGCTCATTGATTTTTAACAGCATCTCTGTGTTGCCTAATTGATGGGAAGTTGTATGTTTGTGTAGCCAACGGGGGTTATGAATTAAATATGGTCGTCATTCCTTGAGGGATGCATGTCAATGCAAGAAAGATGGAGGATCTACATTTCCCCCAAGCTAAACAATCCCCTTGTAAAAGACATAGGAATGCCTGGAATAGGAGGAAGGGGGAAAAGGGAATAAAAAGCATCCATCACTGTTTATTAAGTGCTGCTACTTGAAGGTAAAAGGGGTATTGAACTGTTTTTAAATTGGAAGGAATGTAGCTAGACAAAACATGGATGGTAATATTAGATTGGTGACAAATTTTATTTTTTTGTCCACATTTATTACAGTAGCAATTTGAAGTGATTTATGTCTCTTACCCCTCTAAGCCTCTGCCTTTGCATACACACACACGCAGGCACACATAGAAAAATTCAATGGCTTTGAGTAATAAAAGGAACTCTTCTGGTAACAGAAGATGCAGAGCAAAAGTGTCTGAAAATGTTGGATCTTAAATTTAAGGTGCTGAAGGGGCTGGTGGTCAGCACTTTGAAGAGATGAGGCTCATGTGAAGATGGCTCGAACTGGGCACTTGCCACAGGATCACTGGGCACTTGCCCAGAGCTGGGCGAGCCAGTGCTTAGCTTGGACGTACGTGTGAGATGCTGCTGGATGTACTACAGCAGCTTTATTTTCCTTTCTTTTTTTTATTTCCCTCTGTGTGTGTGTTAATGGCAGCGGGAGTACTTTTTGGAAGAAATCCTTATCATTACCTAGTTTTGAAATTTCAAGTATGCTGAGCTCTCCTGGAAGCCCAACTTTCCCAGGTCTTGAGCTTGAACTGTAAATTAAAGGGAAGTTCTGAGCTCATTGCGCTCATGACAAACAGCTGTAAGTGGAGCATGGTTCAGTGCTTGTGTGAGCAATCACTGCTTTCTCGCTCACATATGTATATACTTTTCTGTCATATGACCTAAAAAAAAATATGCTGTCACATGCACGTCTTGGTATTATATAATCAAGAGTACTCTACAGACTGGAATGTTCTACCCTTTTGATAGCAACTCTCAGACTCTAATGAATGTGCTTATTGTTCCTGGTTCTTCTTAAGTGCCTTGTGCCTGAGTTGTGTCTCGGACTTCCCCCGTTGTGTGATCATTGTACGTCTGTTGAGAAGTTCAGCCTGGCTGAAGAGGGCAAGGCTTGGTGCGTATTGGTGGCTAGTATCTACCGGACCGTAAGAACACGTGTGATGTGATAAGAGCAGGACGTGCTCTTGCTGTCCCCAGGGAGGTACTGAGGGTTGTGGGACCATGTAAGTCTGGGCAGCGTGTGTAGCGTTGAACTGTGGTGATTTTTAGGATGTTTACAAATCCTTGATCTCCAGAATTACTAAATTCCTATTACAGAATTTGTGACTCATAAATGCCGCTCTGTTTTCTTCTGAGCGCTAGTGTTTTATGGTCAGATCCTTTATTTTCCTGTGATTAATGTGGGATACCGTAATGCAGAGCAGTTTGGGGTGCCCATTCTGTTTGCAGGGCGCGTATGCTGGAGCTCACAGCTATCGGAACTCACACAACCCTAGCTGCGATAGAATATTAAGCTTTACCTTAATCTTCACAGAACTCCTGCTAACTTTCAGGAAGACTGCTTGAAATTAAACTGGAGCGTAGCATTCGTCAGAGTTGGATTTGTTCTTGTAAACAGCTATTACCAAAACAATACGAACTACCACTGGGGATGCTAATTAAATGGGTAGGTTCACGCTAAGGCTGTGACAGGCAGAGTTTGCAACATTTAGCCCAAAGTTTAGACCAAACAGGGAGTTCACTACAGGGCTCTGTAGGAAAATGAAAACCACCCTCCCACCCCAAAAAAGGAACCAAATGCTCGTGGTGAGAGGACTGGTCTAAGAAACCAGGAGAGTTTGTTGACCAGGAGAGTTACGTATTTGAATAACAACTTACAGTCAGCTTCACTATGCGCTTCCGATCTCAGCTGAAGGTAGCAATGACTTGAGCTGCAAATGCTCTGAGATGGGAACATTAATTTGTAAACCCAAAACTTTTGTTGGATCTAAGCAATGTATTAGAACCCATTTCCCCTCATTGTTAGATCCTTAGAGGCTCAGGAAAGGGGCTGTTCTGTCTCCTGTTCTTTTATAACTGTTGGGACGGTGAGGCCCTGATCCCTCTTTAAAGCTTTTGGATAGTCTCTTAGTAAAAAAAAATAATTCTGCCATTAAGAGAGAAAGATGTTCACAAGTCCCCAATTGTTCACCAGCTCAGCTTGCCAGTCCTGCCTCAAACAATGGTATTCATAGGCACAGGCAGCCAAACCAAACTGTGGTGGTGAATGGTAGAGGAAAAGCCCTCTAGAAAAACAATTTTACTTTTTTCAAAGTTTTGTCATTTTCTAAGCTAAAGTAAAAATATTGCCAAACATAATAGCTGAACTATTATTTTTGCTCAGGTGCTCAGGAATATGAGCTTACTCAACAAGTAAAAAAATGAGCTGGCTTTTTTCTATTAGAAAGAAACACTCTGTTGTGTGTAAAAGACACTTTCCCTTAATATTTTACTTGCTAATAGATGAGTACAAAGTAATTACATAGGACAGATTAAATGGTTTCTAATGGCTCACTTCGAGAATTATAGTGAATGTTTTCCTAATCTGTCCTCCAAATTGGTAGTCTAATTAAGCAACAAAAAATTAAGTGGGCATTCACTTAATTATTGCAAAAACAGGATTTTGACTGAAACGGTTGACTAATGTTTTTTTGTTTGGTTGGTTGTGGTTTTTTTTTTGCTGTTTTTGGATGGCAGAGAGAAAGGTGGAATAGAGAAGGCTGGGGTATGTATATCTATTATTGGAGCAACTGATTACTCTTCTAAAAATCTCAAAGTGTCCTGGCAGAGATCAGAGTTTCTGCCTTGACATTTATTGGTTTGATGATTCCTTATGAGTGTGATTAGTAGACTTAAACCCCAGGAGCTTCAAAGCTATGGCACATCTTTTTAGCATGTATATTAAGATGTGCAAGTCTTCTAGCTGATCTCTATAGTAAATGCTGATCTTCTCGAAAGAGACCTGGGAACCCATTTTTCTCCTGGGTCCCCAGGAAAAAGCATTTTGCTCAAATTAACTACGTAAAGCCACTTAACCTTGTTTCTGTATTAAGTATTAATTTTGGCTGTAAGAATTCACAAGCAAATGTTGAATTGTTTTATTAAAACGATGATGCACAGTTCCCTATTTAAGTCCTTTAAGAAGCATATGCAGACAGTCACGGTGGAAACCCAGGTCAGAAAAGTTTATCGGGTGCTATTCAACTTCATGGCATTTGTCAGAGTTTTAATTATGCATTTATGCACGAAGAAACTTTGCTGAGTTAATTTTCTTGGTAGAGAAAAATATCTTTGGAAATCTGGTCTTTTATGGAGCTCCTCTCCTGCTGGCTTCTTATAAAGGTGGATTTTGGGCCCCGTGGGCCATCAGTCCTGTAAAATAGCAGGTCCATAGATATTTCAGTAGATAGTTCTGAACAGCTCCAAAGGAGCCTTTACAAGGGATTACATCATGATGTGGAGACATGAAGATCTTTTTGCATACTGGGGGAAAATACAGTTGTGCCGTGGAGGAGGGAGGGATTATACAGTAGCTGACTTCCATGGAGCAAGTCTTTACCTGATTTAAATCGTTATAACGGTCTCTGGTCAGTTTACATGGCTGAGATACGGTTGCAAGTAATTAAAAAAAAATATCAGGGAAATAACTAACAAATCCTAGAAAGATGAGTGATGACAAAGCTGGTCACCATCCTCAGTTACAGCAGTGTAATTTAAGAAATGATTTTTAAAAATCAATTTAACAAAGCTACTGCAAACCTGCATATAATCTTACTTCCATTTAAGCTGACTTGACTTCAGTGAGGTTAAGGTTGATTTTTAGGAGCTTCAGATTAAAATGGAAGAAGAGTTTAACAATGGAGACAAGAATTAGGACAGCTGAAGAGTCAAGCTGCAGATTCACAGTGCTTTGAGTAGAGCCCAGGTACCTTCAGATTGAAAATTGCATTGTTAGTCTTAAAATCGTAAATCAAAACATCCCTATTTACAATAAAGTTACGCAGCAACTCCAGTATTTCTTTTGGGACCTTCAGAAACCATCCTTGCTGTTAAATGAGCTTAGCAAACAGGTCTACAAAGCGGAGAAAAGGAAATAATTCCTTTTTTAAATTTTTTTTTTTTGGTAAAATTTTGTGTGGAACCTAAATCAAACCATATGAAGAAATAGAAGCTTTTATAATGGAAAAGTTCACAATTACTACTGTTCATTACAAGATCTGTGTAATTTGCGTTAAACCTTGCTCAGCAGTCTCTTTAAGTCTTGTGGATGGTCTCGCATTGATGTGTGATGTTTTTCAGCATGCTACATGCCTTCTTTCCTATAACCTGTCCTGACACCGTAGGGACTGACTCCTTAGTCTAATGTCTCATCATACAAGTCCTTTCTAATGACAGTGCTACTCCCATTAGCCTGTCTTGATGTCTATTTACCATAGCAGCTTTTCAATTATTCAAAATGTAAACATCTGGATTAAATAAATGAAGAAAACATTCAGCAAATGTTGCATGCACTCTAAAACTTTTCTCCAGAAGTTATGACCGTGGTAGAACTTGAGAAGGAAAAAAAAATAATCAATATTGACTGCGTACATCAGCCTCTCAGTGCACTGGGGACATGGGCAGGAAGTCCTAAAGTTGGGAACTGCCAAGAGACCTTTTTCAGTAGAAAGCACACTATGATGATGCATCTGGAACGATACCTTGTTATGTAAAGCATCAAAACATGAATATTTTCCCATCAAGAGCCAAGTGTTGGCTTAAAATCTATGCTCTGCATGGATGCGTGTATGCCTACACTTGGAGTATATAAAGCATGCAATACGTACATATAAAAATATGTTGTACATTGCCAAGAGATAAAGCGGATTGGATTTTCTCCCTGAGAAGTCTTTTGAAGTCGGTTAAGTGTGGGGTATGTGTCCAGCTTTAACACTGCCAAACTCTTAAAAGAGCCTCGTCTCTGGCTTTTGCAATACCTGCTTAAGCATCGAGTTGAATCTGTCCCTATGATCTCCACAAATCAGGGAAGAATATTAGAATTTGTACAGAGGGAAGAATACAGATCATAGTTGCTGCGTTTGGAAACATCTGGAGCCCTCACACAAGCTCATTAGTCTAGTCATAAAGCAGAGCATTGCATAAGACTTGCCTTAATGAGATTAAAACCAAGCACAAACAACCCGGTGTGTGAATGACTCCGGCTGGCGTAGGAAGCTGTTGTGGGTTACACAGGGCATTTCTTACTCCTTGGCTTCAGGTGTGTGAGCAGGACCCAGGGGTGGGGATAGAAGGTTTGGTCGTTCAAGACCTGGTCCCAGACCGTCCACATTCTGCAGTTCCCCACAAGGGCACGCAGTCCAAAGCCAGGGCTGTGTCCGCCGGGTAAGGGGATCCGATAATCCATAAATTCAGATAATTTCAGATCTTTGCTTTTTGCGTTTGGTCCGTTTGGTTGGCCTCGTTCGCTTCCAGGAGGTGGAAGGTCAAGAGCTGGAATTACAAAGCGTTAGCTTAGCATCTCTCGCGAGCCCCCTGAATGTGTTTTGCTCTAGCCAGAGGGTAAGGCTCTGTAGCTGAAAACCAAGCTTTGTAAGAACTTTATGTATATACACGTAGATAAGCTGTAGTGATCAAGGGGTACATCAAAACCATGACCTTCACCACAAAAGCGTGAGCCCCGCTGGCTGTGCTAAAGGGACAGCTCACTGACCAGACAGGGGTCTTGCAGGAGGCCACGGCTAAACCCAGACCCCAACGCGTGCACCCATTCAAGGGAACGGCAAATTTTGCATTGTCTAAAGTGATGTGGGAATAGGTATTACATAGACACACTAAAATGAAACCAATCTCATGCTTCAGGGTGTAAATTGATCACTGGAAAGGTCAGGAAGCAATTTTCCTCTCCTGTTAACATCACTGCGCCGTCAACATGGGGTGGGTGGGTGTGCGCAGGAGAGAGAGAGAGGGGTGGGGGGAAGAGAGGCAATTTCTCCTGTAGCATGAAGTATTTGCCAGAGGCAAAATAACTTGCTGCAGCCGTGAGTTTATAGCAAACTGATTGCCCAAGTGTTTGAATTTTACCTCGTCGTGATTTCTGGGTGCCCGATTTAGGGCACTTCAAAGGAGCATGGCTTTGGTGATATATATATATATATATATATATATATATAATGGAAATCCTGGCTGCGTTTGGACACTGCCAATTTGGATGCTGAGTCTGACGCTGCGTGCAGGTGCACCAAGTGGCTGCTCTTGCATGAAAACTCTGCTTTGAGCTTGGGTGTGGGTGTGCAGTCGCCGTTTTGAATTGTGAGCCCAGAGAAATTGCACGCTGGCGTTTGGACCCCCTGGATTCAGGAGGGGGGTGGGGGGGATGCGTGTACCTTCCCACGGTGGTAATTTCTAAAGGGCCTCACACTAAGCCCACTGAAAACATATCTTGTTGTGTATCTTCATAACCGTAATCACTTCTCAGGGTAAGACGGTTGCTCTGAAATAACTGAGGAGTCAAAACCCCAGTGGAGATACTACAGCAAAGGGAGGTAGATTTGCCCTTCGTCTGCACCCCCCAGCCCCCCAACCCTTCCACGGCAGCCCCATGGTAAGGACCTGGGGCGGCATATCAACTGGGGGGTGTTCCTTCAAACTAAACCGTCTTGTGCGAGGCTCGACCGTCACCAGTTAACAGAGCTCATACCCCAAAACGCTGCAGCTTTTTTGGCCTCTGGTACATATGTGCTGCAGTACTGAAAAGGTTAATTAATTTGGAGGCTAGTAAGCAGACATGAATGAAATGTTTGCAGTGAAAGGTGGAATTGCTTTAAAATGTTTTTATTTACTGCACACCAGAAATTTTCATAATCTTCATAAATGCAAGATGGTGCAAATGTGTCTAAAATATTAACTCTTTTCTTTTGGAAAATCAGTTGATTTCTGAGGATATATGCTAAAACACGGGGAAAATTGGGTTTCGGAGTTCAGAATTTTTCTCTTTATAGCAAAATCTCCTCTCTGTACATAGGCATATGTGTGCATGCACAATCCTTTTTTCAGGAGTTGAAACAATAACAAAGTGCAAAAGCGTATCAGCTGTGGCAGGTTCCATGGTCAAAGAACTGGGAAATAGTAGGAAGTGCTGGACATCAGAAATATTCTGAAAGATGTGGATGCTAACATTTGGTTTTGGCTATATGCTGTGGCTGCAAATTATCTTATTCTGACCAAACAAGAAGAGCTTTAAAGAATTTCAGTGACTTGCTCGTGTACCCGGCAGTGTGGCTCTGGAGATACAGATTCTATTTCTGCCTCAGCCATGTGACCTATATATCTTTGGGCCAATTCATCCATGGTTTAAAACGAGGTGCAGGCAGAAACGAGGAGGGAAAAAAACACAGATCCAATCCCGTGGTTTTTTTTTTTTTTTTTTAACTCATTACATCTTCTGTGTCTGCTGAGCTGGGGTATAGGAACTTAAGGAATGGAGATGTACGAGACAGATAGATGTTTTATGTTTGCGTTACTCATTTCATTCCTCTTCAGCTTCCTTTGTCATCTGGAGATATGTTCAGTGGCTGTTAGGAAAACAACGTGTATTGGGGCTGTCTGTAAATCTATAACACAGAACTGTGAGAGGAGCTAGTCCATGTTTAGAGTCCTTTAGTCCCATGGCAGTCTGCCGCAACGAACGGCTCTCCTGGTATTGCTATGCTTTGTGAGTGGATGGGATTCCAAGTGTGCATTTCCTCTATATTTTTAATTTTGAGATGGTTTCTTCTCCTAAAGAGAGGTCTTTGTTAAACACGTGCCATTCACAAGCACCTATCTTTTCTGAGGAGATCTGCAACAAGTTGAAGCACAGCAGAATAATTTCCAGTCTTCCTTGGGGAAAAAAAGTTGTTGGTTTTGCCTTTTTCTTTTTTTTTTTAATTAAGTTATTTCCCATTGACTGTCCAGTAGAAAATACTAGAAAGTAGCTTGGTTGGCACATAGTGCCAAAAACTTGTCCTGTGTAAGCCAAGTTTCTTTTAAATTTTCTATTTATGCATGTATATGTAGAACCCAAACCACTTTAAACAGTATATCCGAAGGAGGACACTTGTCCAAATTAATAAAAACCCAGAGAATTCAGGCAGAAGCGTCTGATAAGTATTTTATATATATTGTTTGTAGTAGATGAGCCACCCTTGAAGGCTTTAGGTGGTTCAGCGATCTCCTACCAGAGGAATTAATATTTTTCTTCTTGCTTCCTTTGTTTGGGTTGAAGCGTGAGGTCTTGTTTCAGATTTTGCTTACTAACAGTGGAAGCAAACGCCCAGTGAGGCTGGCGGGTGCTGCGTTTGAGAAAGATTGAAGGGAAGACTAAACAAGATGTTAGCAATCGAGCTAAAATATACATCAAAAAGTGTATAAATAAATACAGTAATTAGCAAACGAGATCACAGACAGTATGTGTATATGTTCTTTCCTTCTATCTCTGCACTATTAAATTGCTGGGTGGGATCTTAGGACTTGGCCTTTTCATACACGAGGGCTGTTCTGTGCATCAGGAGTAGAGTCCCTCGTCTGCGGCCCGTAACACTGCACATTTTGAAAACCATACTGGCATGCATATTCCTCTGAATCCAAGCTCTTCAACATTAAAGCAAGACCCTTCATTTTAATCATTAGAGAATGAATCCAGTGCTAATAGCACTTAATTGTTTCACTAGAATGATCTCCGTTGCTTTTGGCAGCCGAAATGAAAACAATTCCAAATACCATCAAAGGAGCTTATCCACACACAGCATGTACAGGGAGAGTGTTTTGATATACAATGGTGTGTTAATATCATAACATCTCCTAATACTACATACGGTTCTGTAATCCTTTTCTGTCTCAGTCTATGATCTTGGAAGGTCCGATGGGTAAAAGCAAAAGGAATAAAATAGAAGCAGAAAATCTTGGTCCATGCCCCTTGAAAATAATGTGCGGACGGTCTCTTTGCTTCAACCATATACCTATATTAATCTTGACTTTCTTGAAGCTTGCCCGCTAGTTTAAATTTGTATGCGACATCAAACATACCTTTTCACATATGTTCTTTCCAGATTTTTTTTAACAGTTACTTAGCAGTTTATAGAAGGAAGTGAATGATCTCATCAAGCTGCTTAGAAATTAAAAAAAAATCTGTGCTTATTAATTATGCAGGATTAGTCTAATTATAATTCAGCAAATTAATTAGCGACAGAAGGTGTTCTGAAACATTGGAGTACATTTGCATGTTAAATGGAGAGGCTAGTCTGTAATATATGTAAATTTATGCATGGCTTCATAGTTTAATTTAAAAATTTGCAGCTGCATATGGTATGGGAGCAGGTGAAAAGTCAGTTTTAGTTTAATGATGCTAACAAACATTGGATGCTGTCCTGTCTTAGGGAAGGAATGCGCTGAATGCACCCCTATCTGCCAATCTATAAATCTGTCATAGGAATATAACGTTACACCAATGTTCAGATTCAAGGTCATCTGTGACTAGACCCAGAAGTACAATAGGTGCAAATCGACCGAGTGAATAGACCTCAGGAAAGGGAGGAGGCAAAATGTGCGTGGACCCGAGTCACCGGGATGTAAATTTGCCTCTTTAGCAAATGAATGCATGTTTATTCTAGACAAAAACAGTTTAGGGACAGGCAATACTCTTGCCTTCTTAAATGAGGGAGAGCTTTCAGCTGAGTGATATCCGCTCTGGCAGGTGTAAAATAGGTGCCTAACCTTGGTTCGTCTCTAACATCCACATCAGCGCAACTTTCTGATCTCTTGGAGTCACTGGAAAGTTATTACCAAGTTCTGCATTAACTGCAGGGGAGAGAGTTTTTATGTGCTGGCCTCTGCCATCTGGCAGAAGTAGTAAAAACCAGCAGACCCCTCAGAAGCAAAAAGGCTATTGGTGTAATTGGTGCTCACTGTTCAGCCTAGCATGGCTCAATGGGCAGATATTTTTGGAGAGCAATGGAGTAGGAGGATAGAAGAGCAAAAAGATAAAGGAATTGTAGATTTCTCTGGCTATGGAAAAAAAAAATGAGTGGGGATGGATTCTGTGCTCATTTAACACCTGTGTAAGCCTTTTCTGGGATCCACGGCATTTGAAAAGTAGAATTTGGGGTAAATCTGCACCTGTGTAGAGCTCTGAGGACAAACTGGTACCAAAGAATGAATAGATTTAGCCAGTATCGCACAGCATCGTCAGGCCCGCGTCGGCGTGATATAGTCCTGCACCAAACCGTAGCCGTTCTGCTGAGGCTGACATTAAGTGCAACGAAGAAAAATTTGGCCGTGTTTTCAGAATCCTGCTGGGTGTTATGTTCTGAGGCAGTGAGCTCCATGAAATTTTTGTCACTATTAAAAAGAACCAGTAAAATCACAAACATGGACTTGCAGGAATGGGACATGGCTCTTGGCTGGAGGAGCAACTTGATCTGTGCTGCGGGGCAAGTCGCTTAATTTCTAGATGCCTTGACTTCCCCGTCAGTGAAATGTGTATAAAAGCCTTTTTTTCCTCCTGTCCTTTGTGTATCTTCTCTCCAATAACAATTTCACAACGTGACTGTGCAATGCTTAGCACAGTTGGAGCCCATAGATACTGTAATAAACCAGGGAATATTATCTGAATGTCCCTTTCAACAGCCCGTCAGCCCAATCCTCTACTCTATTACCTCCCTGCCTATTGACTTTTGATTATGCTATGGCATTTGGTCCTGTGCCAAATGGCATGAATAATATGGATCTTACAGTATAACTAAGCTTTTAGCCATTGTCTTTTAAGTTACTGGAAAGTTTTGGTGTGGGAGGAAGGAGGAAAACCCAAAGGAAAAGGGAAACTGCTCAGATTGCAAAGAGTCCTCCAAAGACTTTTTGGAGAACAATTGCAATTACAAACACGCTGTTAGTGTTGTGTTTCATTTTCAATTCGAGCCCATAGAGTTCAATTATTATTTTCATTAATGGTGTCAGGTTTTCATCAGAGTGCACAAACAAGGAGGTTTTCCTTGGAGATTTTTTTTTTTTTTCCTAGCAAATGTGGCCATGCCAAATAACTACGTTCAGCATCGAGAAATGACTGTCTGTATAACCGGCAGCGCACTCTCCCCCTACCCTCATTTCTTGAAAATGGGATCACTTTGCAAGACAGAATAAGTATTTACCAAATGAGTGTGAATTGCTGTTGTGGATGTGTGTGCCCGCTGCTGCTCAGGAAGAGCGGAACAGAAAATACTTCAGAGTTGAAAATTGTGCAGAAGGTGGAAAATGTGCAGAATATAAATATCAAATTTACTGACGTGTTTTGGGCTTGGGTGACATACTGCAGGTTTACATCCAGTTACTATTAGTTTGGAAGCTAACCTCTTAAAAAAAAAGCCACTCAATAGAGGGCAGAGGGAAATACAGTGTTCTAGGCTGCGGAGAGATGGGATATTCGAGGAGGAATTGTGCTGTGGTTAAGGCATGAGAGTGGGAGTCAGACAAGCCTACAAGTCCAACCATTGCTGTCAGCTCAAGGTGCAGTGTTCTTTCTTGATCCATCTGAAATACAGGGTACCAGTACTTCCATTTAGTATCTTCTTTAATACATTGCACAGACTGTTAGGTACCCAAGTGCGATCAGGACCTCTTGGCATGGCAAGCAAATCGTAATTAGAAGCAATTTTAAGAAGGGTACTGCCATCCTGTAATTTTAAGTTGGACTTTTAAGGCAGTCTGATCTGTTGGCCTGCCTTAGCTGGACCGCTAACCCATTTTTTGTTCTGTTTTCTCGTCCACCTCTAGCATTAGCTTTTCTGAGCTCAGTGTTGCAAGGCGCCAGAGGCCGTACAAATTGGACGCTCTACTAGCAATAGTCTTCTGCCTTCCCACGGTGTTTCAAGGTGGCATTTCAGGCCTGCACAGAAAAAGAGTCCCTAAATAATGGTCCCACATCAAAACTTAAAGTTTAAACCTAAAATCTGACTTGGAGCGATTGACTAAGCATGGGGAAAAAGAAAGCAGGATGTTGAGCAGTAGATGTTGGTAAATGGCATGAGGCTGTTAGCCTTGGAAAACAGAATTGTTTTGATACTTGAAATTGTCTGATGTTTCCAACTTATTTTAGTGAAACAATGCCTTGTGGTACTTTCAAGTTCTTTTTGAGCTTTTCTCCCTTTTTGAAACAAAAGCACTAATTTCACCTGTTCTCCATCACACTTAACCAGATCTGCATGTCTTCTTATGCTTTGCATTGCGAGCATCTTGAAAGGAACCTGCTGTTATTGATTGATTAAATATTAATTTAATGATAAAGATGGGCCTAAACAGAAAACTTCTGATCTGGACTTTACTCAGGGCAAAGGATCTTTGTGTCCTATAATAGATTTTTGTCCAAACCGCTTTGATTTAATAACACAAGTAAAAATCCACAAAAGCTTCACAACTTGAAGCCAGCTTCATTTTACCATTACAGTCCTGCTAACATTGCTGCAGTTACTCCTGAACCACACTCTTTAGACCTCTGCAGAAGCAGACTTTACCTTGGCAAGGACAAAAAATGTGGAGCACAGGAAAAAGTTCCTGTAGAAGGGGGTCAGGTTCAGTACCTGGAAGCTGAGAGAGCAGTCAGGTGAGATGGAGAGAAAGATGTAATGGTGATGGAAGGGGCTGTACAGGGCAGAAAGTACAGATGGAAGTGTAAAAATAAAAATCATAGCAACTTAGGAGGAAGGGACCTCAGAGGATCATTTAGTCCATCTCCTTTAGTTTGCATACACCTGACTCATCTCTGATGCAAGCTGAGGAATTCTTTTGCCAAGTCTGGCTGTCCTCTGCATGCAGCTTTGTGGAGCTGGAGAAAGGTCTATCCAGACTGATGGTCCCATGACTGAAGAAATTACTTGGAATCAAGGCAAGAGGCTAGAGAAGTGTTTCGTTTTTCCCGTCAGGGAATGAGGACGTTGTTGGGGGCAGGAGTAGCAGGCATAATGCTCATGCATGGTTTTTGGTGCAGCTGGAGTCTTTCTATTAAAAAAACAAGTGACAAATGAATGTCCAGTTTCTCTTCTCCTGGCCTAGACTTGGGACCTCACTCGTATCATCTGACTCCTGCTCCCTTCTCTCACAGAAAATCTCCAACAAACTCAGAAAAGTCTTTTGACCTACATATGTTGGTTTTCACGTTTGCTAAAATGGGTTCACACTTTTATGCACAGGAGTTTTGTGAAGATTAATTAGCTGCTGTTTGTGGAGTATCATATAAATACTCTGGATTATTGTAATAACCTCACTCATTTCTTGCACAGTATAAGGTGTATGTTCGTTTAGAATGCCTTTGTGCAATGCCTGATCCCACATTGACTATAACTGCTGGAAAGGAGTAGGAAATTTTCTCATCAGCTCCCTAATAATACACACTGACATAATAGAACAAAATTACTCCAGAGATAAATATTCAGATTATAAAGAAGTCTTTTACTGTGATATTCATTAAAATCAAGATGATGATATCAAATAAACGGAGTTAATTGATTTTAAACACTGACCTTCAAATGTATGTGCAGAATCTGACCTAGTCCCTTTGAAAGGAAGAAATTTCAAGTAAAGCCTTCTACTTTTTCGTGTTGTGGCATTGGGTAGGGTTACTCGTCACACTTATCTCAGAGTTTGCAATGCCAAGACACACACGGGTGAGTTGAGGGGAGGATGGGAGACCCTGATCTCAGAATTTCCTAGCTTTGATGGAGCTGGAGTCAGGCCCTCACTGTAAGGATAGTTTTGCAGTTCATAGTATGTTTAATCTTAATATCGTTTAAGTGGAGCAAAGATATTCGTAATAACAGCTTCTGTTTTTTTTCTTTGTTCACTTTTATGACTTTTTGGAAGTGCTTTAATTATTTAAGCAGAATGCCACCATGTCTTCATATTTTCATTAGATTGTAGCATCATAGGATTTGCTGATAAACATAATCCTGCTAGATGGTAGGCATGTTCTCATGCCAGAAATCGACTGAGGTCATGAATCCAAATTCTACAGTAACCCAAACAAGACAGGATTGTCTTGGTATTTGCTTTACAAGGGATGTCTTAGAAGCGTATCCAGTGTCTGCTCACAAGACAAAACCAATGTTGTATCTCTTGATTCTGTACCTGTATTTGAAGAAAGCATGAAAGGTGGATTGGAAGGTTAGTTAAGATGTAGAACCAGGAGCCAGGAGATCTGAGTCCTAGTCCCAGCCCTGGGGCAGACCTGTGGTGTGATGGGGAGTAATTCCCTCCCAGTTTCCAGGCCCTGGCATCTTTGTAAGATGGTGAGTTACACCACCTGCTGCAGAGGGGTTTTGTGAGGCAGAATTAATTGAAGTTTAAGTCCCATAGAATGGCGCTATAAAAGCGCAAAGCATATTATCTATTTCTGTGGTTCCATGTGGTGAGACTAATCAGTCCCAGGTCTTGTGGCAGGCGTTTAAAAAAACATTAATGGATTTTCTTTTTTTTTTTTTTTAAAAAAAAACCTATACCTTTTGTTGCCTGTGGGACTGCTCTTCAGGGCTTCTGTCTAGTCCTGTTGAAGTCACAAGAAAGATATTTTTTTTTTCTGACTCCGACAGGACTTGATTAAGGTTCTTCTCAATTGTCCGAGATGGAGGATAAATATTCTCGGAGGTGTGGAACATGCTTTCTAGTTCCAGCCCCATTTTTAAGTTGCCTCAGGTGGGTACAGAACCTGATAATACAGGCAGGCACAGACGGGGTGGGCGTGTGGGTCAGCAGCTGCCCTGAGAAGAGCTTGGGAGAGCTGCAAGCCCTTCCTCACTGCCCACCGACAGCCTGCT
The DNA here is from genome assembly GCF_017639655.2 of Falco naumanni. Lineage (NCBI taxonomy): Eukaryota > Metazoa > Chordata > Aves > Falconiformes > Falconidae > Falco > Falco naumanni. The sequence continues at coordinate 2,992,784 of NC_054072.1, forward strand.
GATGGGGAACTGGTTCTGTTGTCCTGCCGCCGTACCATGGATCATCCAAGCGCTCCCAGGCTGCTTTCCCACAAAGTCAGATAGGATTGCTCACCTAGAGATAACACAGCCGTCTTTGTAGTGAAGTGAAAAAGGGGCACTTACGTGATTCATCAACCCAACTCCTGGGCATGATGGTAACTCCCAGCAGGAGGAGAAGTAACTTTTACAAGAGCTGCCCCTAAATCCTGAAATTTAAGGTGCATTTTTGAGACCTCTGCCAGTGTATCAGTCTGTAGATAGAAAGCTCGACTGTATGAGAGACGCAATAGGGACAAAAAAGGATAAGTCTATAGTTCTATCTTAATTGATTTTATGTCCATGCATTAAGTTAATTGGGTTTTCTATAGCAATGCCAGCATTTTTAGCAGTGGTCATTCTAAAATATTTAGGTTCCCCCCGTGCCCGTGGATGTTGGTCAGTGGGGTGAGCGGGCCATGCTCTGCCTGGCGGGGATCAGAGGTATCTGCTAAACCCATCGCTAATGCCGTCCTCAGTGAGGAACAAAGGCCAGCTAAGAAACATGAAAAAAAAAATTTTTTTTTTTAATTCTGGTTTTTCTTTTTTGATATATGTCTAAGTTAAGGCCAAAAACTGGCTAAAGGTTCTCATTTAAAAAAATTAATAAAGCCTTTCTGCAATTCTCCTGTTACCCCTAAATCAGCTTCATTTAGTGCTAAACCTTCCCTCCTCTTTGCTCCCCCCAAGTCATTTTTATTCTAATGCTGCAATAAATATTAATGCCTTTCCCAGATGCAACCACTTAAAATATATATGTATATATAACAACCTACCAAATACTTCAAGCAGATGCCCAGTTGCAGCTAGAATTTGACTGGAGAAACTCTGAAAGGAGAAAAAGAGAGATGTGGTTCGACTAGAGGAAAGAGAAAAATTCTTGTGTGTGCATGTAAATAAAACTAAATCTAAACCCAGGGTGATAGGAGGGGAAACTGTCTTAGTGCAGCATATCCAGTGAGCTCCACAGAAACTACAAACGTCTTAGCACAGGCAATATATATGGACATTGCCACTAAAACCCAAAGCCAGCACTTTCACAAGTGAGATGAGGATTACCGATGCCCGTTTTGCAGTATCTTAAAGGTGCACAATTTTCGGCAGCTGAGGAACTCGGCAATTCCAGAAAGTCAGGCACCTTTAAACTGTCTCAAGTGGGAATCCCAAAGTTGCTGCTGGTTAAATTTCCTGACTAAATACCCTAAAGCTCCGCATGTTTGCATGCTGGATGTTGTTTATTGCAAAGCAGTCCGTGAGCGATGAGGACGCTGTGTCTCGTAGGAGGCAGGCAGCTCAGAGAGAAGGAGAGTTTGGTTTTCTGTGTATTTTTAATGGGCGATATACCCATCGGTATGAATCAGCTCAGATCTAAATTAAATCCCAGTTAATTTTCACATATGCTGCTGATTTACGTTTGCTGGGGATCTGAACCCGAATTTTCTGGAGATGTTTAGTAGAAAATATGAATCTAGTTCGTTGCCATGGAGTGTTCCAGAGTTCTGTGATGGGTGCTGTTAAACATACGTTTAGCATTGTTACCTTTCTCTCTCTGCCTTGTAGGAGTTTGTAACACCCAGTACCGCGGTTCTTCCCCAAGTCATTCAGCTGACGCAGCAAGTTCTCGTGCAGGCACCTTTCTTTGCTCTGATTTTCTTCATTCTTTACTTCACGTTGATCATTTTTCTCATCTAGATAGAATAGGGATGCAAACGTTTAAAAAACTTCAAAAGGAAACTGGACATTTTCCTGATTCATTTGAATTTCTGTTTTTCCTCAAAAGTAACAACTTCTTGTGGATTTTTGTTTGCAGTTATCTTCCAGAATAATCAGTTAGCCAGTGGCTCGTTGGTTTTCATCTAAAAGTTACTTGCCTTGGTTTCATTTGTATAGTTTGGTTCCATTCTGCAGTTTTTCCTTCCATAGGTAGATCTCAGTGACATAAGCTGTTTGTATATCTGAAAATATTTTTTTTTGTATCTGTAAGAAGAGGGCAGGATAAAAAGGAGTGTTTGTGAGTAACGCTTTGTGGCTCCAATTCTCCTGTGAATCTTTGAGTCTGCCAGCACGCACAGTATTTTTCCTTCTGAAAACATTCTTACAGATAAAATCTTGCTTACCGAATCACTCACATAAAAGAGGTCACAGGTTTTAGCGTGAGGAGTCAGTAAGAGTTATTTGATAGAATATATTCACTCCGTACTGCTCCTGAGGCACGAAGTTCTGTAGGATTTTGGGGTTTTAAAACGTTTGTGAGAGATGTAAAGAAAAAAAATGGCACGTTTTAATTTAAAACGCTTGCTGGAAGATGCATTTTGTAACAGTGGTTTAGGATGACGTTAGCTGGGTCTTTCTTGTGGGCTCAATTGTCATGAGGTTTTCGAAGGGTTTTGTTTGTTCAAGCAACATATAAATGGATCAGATCCTTCGATGCCTCTTTGTGTGTTTGGGGAGGATGGAAGAGCAATGCGGCGGCGTGAGCGGTGCAAAGAGAGGAGCAATACCAAGGGCGAGTGGGTTTCTGCTTTATTGTCTCGTGTTAGGACTGTTTTGGTTGTTGTTGTTGGTAAACCTAGGAAATATACATCTTTCTCCTTTAAAGTTCTAATTCAAGGCATGAATGTGTGAGTTCTGAAGGGACTTAGGGACTGCGGTAAAAAATCGTTGTCATAGTAACAGAAAGGGAAATAGGCCTGGCTCACCTGGGACTTTAACTTACTGCAAAAGCGGATTTTTTTTTTTTTTTTTTTTAAGGAAAGCACTCAGCAAGAGAAATAAATAAATAAATTGTTCTTTGTATTCCGAATCAATTCTTCAACTATTTATTTTTTCTTATAGCCAAGTCTTTTTCCTTCTAAATCTATCTTAAAGTTGTTGTTTTATTTTAATTGTGGCAGTTAAACCCATTTTGTCCAATGAACGGAAATGAAAAGAATCAGAGCAAATATTTTCACTTGCGAGAGAAGATGCCAAAAAAATACTTGCCTGTTATGTCTGAATTTTGAAGACACGTTTATTTGGTTTTTAACCTAACAACTACGGTTTTATTTTTTTTCATGTAGTTTCTTTTCCTCTGCGATTCACAAATTTAATCAGGTTCATCAAATAACAAAGGGATGAATCCTCTCCTCCCTCGGTTTGCCACAAACCGTTGTGGAAAAGCTTATAGCAAAGCGCCTGCCTAATATTTCTAATCTGTGAAATCTATATGCTCTAGTGCCCAGTGTTGGGTGAGCCAACCAAGCATGCTGAAGATTCAACTTGTGTAGGTGACAAGCTTAAACTCTACAGAATAATAACACATAAAGATAGGCGTATGTGACAGGGCAAAAATAATTGGCACGAGAACTTTGTACAATGTTAATAGGTTTATCTGCTGGGACAGCATGAGCTGTCATGTATTACCTCAGGTTGCGTTTTTTGTTATCCTCTCTCAAAATCTCTGTAAGATTATAATCTGGACTCTTGGCAGTTCTGCTTCTCTGCTTTAGTTACTGAAATCTTAACAACTAAAAACGTCGCCATGATGAAATCTCATCAGCTTCTTCTGGGAGCTGTGTTTGTTTCTGGTTTTTAATACATTCTAAGTAGTTTCAAGGCTTATCTGCCTCAGAGTTGCCCTGTCGGTTTTTGTAATTTTTACAATAACATTATCCTTCTACATTGTTTCATGGAAAATCCCTTCAGACAGCAAAAGAAAGACCTTGTATGCAAGGGAGAGATAAAGAAAGAGACTAAAATCATGTGGTCAAACATGCAGTGAGGAAACAGGCATAAATTGGAGTAGATATGTTGACTTATACCAGCTAGCAGCCCAGCTCAGAGTGGATTACAGTCACTTTGCTTGTACTTTACCCGATTTTTATTTATTTATTTATTTTTTAACTTCTGTTTCTTGGGGTTTGTTTTTGTTTGTTTAATTTCTGTTTCGGTAAGTTCTCACAGTTCTGGTCTACTGATACGCCACCATGTAAATCCCTGCAATATATACTTTAAAACAGAATATAACACCACTTGTTTTGTTATTTTTAATAGAAGTGACATGGTTCTTTATCTTTCCAGATTCTTCCTGAAATTTTTTCTCAAGTGCAATCAGAATTGCTTGAAAACAGCAGGAAACCCAAGAGATATGAGGCGGTTCCAGGTAAGTCTTATGAGGCTCAGCATTAACCTCTCTGTTTTTTTTATCTTTTCCCTCTCCTCTCTCCTACATTGTTCATAATAAATATGACGACAGTATATAATAAGCCATATCGGATATTGTTAAAGTTTTTCTCCATTTGTTGTGTTTAAACCCACACCACTGCCACCCCACACCCCCCCCCACCCCCTTTTATTTTTTTTTTCCTCGTTTTTCCACTCTGAATCCCCAAGGGGAAGTGATGTACTGTACCAACCAGCAGTGGATATTTGATTTGACACCCTCGGGCAAAGCACTCGCACATACAGCTGCCCACAGCAGGGATCATGTTTGTGATACTTAGAAGCCTCAGAATTTTTCAAAGTAGCTCTGTACGTGGTACACAAGCAGTCTCCTCATTTCCCTCCACTCCCTATCTCTTTCCACCTTTTTTTTTTTTGCAGTTTAACACTCTCAAGCCCTCCCTTTCAGCTTCTTTTTTAAAAAAGAAGCCAAAATAGTGATGGCCACTTTAAGATCTCACACAGCAAAGCAACAAGACCCATGGGACGATGACCCAGCTGCTTTGCAGTGAAATCTGCCACTGGTTTCATCATAGCTGTCGCTGATGTATTGTGAATACCAGCTAATAAAAACACAGAAGGAGGTGAAGTGTGTCAGCGGACAGGAGAAAGGCAGACCCAGGCCCCACCTTTCATACCCTAACCGTTTAAGCAGCTCTGTTTGATAAACAAGTATTTTACCTGTAACTCAATTATGCAAATGCAAAGGGAAAGCTCAAGCCTTTTACGTGCTGGGTACGTGGCCAGGTCTCTGGTGACGTGAGGGGTGGTGGGCAAGTGGTGCTGGAACTAACCCCCGTGCAGCACGGCTGCCGAAAGGGATCCAGGGCTGCAAGTCAGAGGGTTGGACCGTACCGCTAATTTGCTGGCTGACCTCTGATGAGCCATTTTGCCTTTGTATTTCCACCTCTCCAAACAGGGTTGCTCAACTTTGTGGTCCTGGTTCAGGAGAGCGCGTGCAGGCTTTGCCAGCCAAAGCCTCTGAAATGTACCGATGAGCATCAGGGCTATCCTCGTAAATGCTATTACTGCTTGTTATCATTCCCGTTGTACCTTCACGGTGTCACATCCCTGCACCAAAGAGGATTTTAGCTTATTGATGGATGTGTGATTTTCTTGTAGACCTACAAAACTTGTAGTAGGACGGTGACATCCTTAGCTTTGGCAATTCAGGTTTCGTTGCGTGGACACTTGCATCACTTTCCTCATTTATGAATGACTTTAAAACTCCACAGGAGTTTACAGAGTTGTTTAAAACTTTCCACCAAACCATATTTTCACAGAGAAGTGTTTTTTGGTTTTTTTTTTGCTTTTACTAGCAATGAAAAATTTACAGAAGGTAAATTTTGTCAACCAAAAAAAAAAAAATTTGAACTTTTAAGAGAAATACTCCATAATGAAAGCTACTGAAAGCTCCAGAAATTTTAAAGAAATCCAGGAAAAAATATAAAAGATTTTTTTTTTTTTTTTGAGCAGAAATAAATTTAAAGAAAAATTTCTGACCAACTTAATTTTTTTCACTGGTAGTTTAAAAAGACTGCACTGACTTCTTCATTCTGTGTTTTAGAGATTATAAGACATGAGAAAAAAGAGGTGCTCATTGTTAGGAAATTTATACTGATTTTTTTTTTTTCAAGTGTCAATTTCCATAAAGAAAAAACACCAAATAGATATCATGTGCCAAGAATGCAAAAAGATCTGAGAGTAGAGGAAAACTCAATTTATAGCATGTAAATAGATCTTTTTAGCATTTAGAGCTGGCTAGAATGGCTGATTGTGGAAAGTAACAAAACATAAATACAGAGTCTCCTGCTTTTCTTTTGTTTGTTATGAATTTGTAAAAAATCTTGCACGAGGGCATCCTGGTTAGCACCTGGGGATTCTAGGTGCCACCATCTTACAAATAATATCGGTTGTAACCGCTAAAATAGAAATTCTGGATACAAACACACCTGAGCACTGAAGTTGTTCAGACCCAATTTCAGTCTCACGCTAGCTGCCCCCTCACCAAGTCCTCGATCTCGACCAGATGCTGAGCTGTAGCAGGATTTTGGATCTGTTTTTTTGGGGGCAGAAATCTCTCTCTGGTATCAGCCTTATTCCTTGTTTCACCTCTGGATCTCCACACCCAAAACAGTGGTGTTGTAGAACCAAAACATCTTCAAATTCCCAGTGAAACGTAGAACAGAGAAACTGAAATGCGTCTCGCAGCACCCCCGCTTGCTGACGGAGCGCCTTCATCCCTCAGCCCCTCCACCTGGCACGCCTCTTGTAGATGAGACGGTAGGGCCTTGCTTTTGATCTTTGTAACAAAATCAGCAGTTTATTGGAGAAGAAAATGAGCTGGGATACACTCTTCATCTGGGTTTCTCCCTTACAACATGCCAAGCCGAAAAAACAGAGCCAAGTGAAAGTTTTCTGTTCTGCGGGGCTTGCTTAAACTCCTTTTGCACATGTGAGTTCATACCCTTGGAGTTCCATTGTGAGATTGAAGTTCAAACCCCAAAATTAATCAAGATCAGGCAAACCCACTAGGTTTAGCTTACTTTTTGTCAAAATAAAAAATGTTGACAAGTCTTTTCTTCAGCAGGACAAAAAATGAACCCTTTGAGACAAATTGCAAAATGCTTGAGCAAAAGCAGGATCTTCATTCAGTCTTGTTCAAAACCGGACGCGTCGGTTGATGAGCTTTGTTCTGGGCTACGGAGGTCAGCATGTATAAAAAAAGATACAAAAAGTAGTTCAGTTGCTAAAATTTTACACATTGGGAGCAAAAAAAGCTCTGTGTTCCAAAGGAGATTAGCCATGATGAACAGCAAAGCCAATAAGCAAAGACAGCTTGTTTTCTGTCTACCTCGTTGTTTCTAAGGATTAGAGCATGACTTCCCTGAATGTAACGAAAGTGAAGAGTGTTCTGGAATAGGATGCTCCACTCTCTTTGCCTTCTGGATCCTCCTCCTCTTTTTTTTTTTTTTTTTTTTTTTCCATTATTTGGTTTTGGTTTTAAATTTGAGCAAACACTTTTTTTGCTTGCTCCTTGTTGAGCACAGTCTGTCAGCTACTCCTAAAGTAGGGGAAAAAAAAAAAAAAGATCGATTGCCTCAAATATTAGTGGTGTGCTTGCGCACCGTGAGCATGTTCATTTTCATTTTAATTGTTGAGATTGGGATCAGGCAAAGTAATAATTGTGCAGAATTGTTTATTAGGTTTGAAAGGACAGTTGTTGGTCCTACCAGTACAGGAACATGTGAACAGAGTAAAAGCAGGGTCAAAAAGCACAGTGCAATAAGGTACATTATTAATTTTATAATTTAATTCATTACGGTTTATTCTTGGGCCAAATTGAAAAACTTTATGTTTTTTTCCTAATAAATTATTTGTACAGCTGCTGTTATTAATGCCCTCCTCTTTCAAACATTTCCACACATTCAACTTTCCTTAAACAGACTTCTACAGTGATGCTCAGTTGAGTATCTTTTACATTTTACCTATGTTTTTCTGCAGAACCAAATTACTCATTTTCGATAGAGTAGTGCTTGTCAGATCTCCAGGACACTTTAAGATACTTTTTTTTTTGAAAATGATTATTAAAGAAAACATAAGAGAGAATCCTTATAGCAAAGTTTTCATTTATGTTGCTACTGAAACATGGAACTGAAATGGTCTCATCAAAAAACATTTTTGCTTTTTAATGGAGGTTGAATGAAAGCCCAAAACTCAGGCTTTGTTGTTGAGACGCAAATATAAATAAGAGGCATGGAAATAGTGCTGTAGAGTGCATCTTATTGAGTTCTTCCAGCGTGGAAGAACGGTTACTCATGTCTGGAAAAGTGTCAAGTCAATGCTTCTGATTAGAGATGGGTGTGAAGCTGCAGTGTTTGGGCTTGGTTTGGCTGATAACCAAAGCTCCAGGATGCTGGGATCCAGTCTCTGAGTCTAGCCTCAGCCTGACTTCTAGATACACTATAAAATTTACATATTTTATAGTATAGTTACGATATAATAAACTAGATTAAATGTTAGATTTCACTTATATCACACTCATTAAAAAAAAAAAGGAAGGGGGGTGAAGGAGGAAGGATGGGAAGGTCACATTAACACTGCGCTGTAAATTTAATACAGCTCTAGATGCCTGAAGAGGGGATTTTTTTTTTTTTTTTAGTATACTTCTTTAGTTTGGAGAGCAACACTAGCTGCTTTGTGATGGCAGTAAGTATTTGAAATTTGCTTTGATATTAAGTAGAGCTTCAAATATACAATGAAAATCTCTCTACTCGCATTTTTTTAATCAAATGCAAAGGTTTTCTACTGTTGAAAAAAATGTACCTCAGAAGTTAAAGGATGTGTAATCTTTATTTAAGTGGTTTTTTTCCCCAGTAATAACATAATTTTATTGTGAATCACTCTCTACTTCCAATGTCTGTCAGTGGCTAAAGCAGAGAAAGGGAATCTTTCTAGAACTAATGGATATTTTCATAGTTACTTGATGGCTGCCCTAATACGTATGCAGCCTGAATATGTCCTCGTGAATTTAAGTGAAGCAAATATTGATTATTTATAAATTAAAATATTTCTGAATAAAGATTGTCAGGGGAAAACTGAAACAAAATCATACTAAAATTGCCTGTTCAAACCACAGTGCTGTGTGAGTTCAGCTAATCTGCAAATCTGAGTTTACATAGGTATTGTCATTACTGTCATTGCTGTATTCTGAGCGAGTGATTCTCCCAGGGACAGAATTAAAAAAAATAATATGATGCCCTCCATTTAATGAGGATTTCTCCTGGAGAACTTGATTGAAGCCCAATGATACTTAATGGTAACGACCGGTGTGTAATGGGGGACAATAATTCTGTGGAATTAAGATGAGGCACTTCAGCTAAAATGCTTCAGCTGAGACCTGGTGCTAACACCCTAGACTCCTGTTGATTGGGAATTCTGCTTCATCCAGTACCGTAGTGATTAAACAGATCCTACAGTGCCACAGTCGAAAGAATGGTACAAGGCAACCGAACATCAGCACTAACAATGGTCATCTTTGAACCAACATGCTTTTTTAGAAACAAAAAGAGAAAGGTCAGCGGTTGCCCTCTGTTTTCAGTCGAAATCATGGCATGGAATGTTTCCTGGCAGGTATCCCCCTCTAGGTGCTCTAGGGAGAAAGAGAAAGGAAAAATAACAAGGTGTATCCCTGGGGAGGTTTCCTTCCTGACCTCAGAGTGGTTGGATCAGTTCATCATCAGGCACGTGAGCAAAGCTGGCTGTGTTTGCGAATTGACCCAGCTAGGTTCTAACACAAAGCACTGAAGGATCTGTGTCATTCAGGAAAACGAAAAATGGGTAGGAGTGGTGGGATAATATTGTGAGTTAGGAGCATAGACTGTAAGAAACAAAAAGGGATAGCAAGAAAAAAAATATAACTGGTCTAAATCAAAATCCTTTCCAGACTGATGGTGAAAGCATGTGCCAGAGACTCTCACGGTCAGATTTGGTTATGGATAGAAATCACTGAACTGTTGTTAAGAGAGATGGGTACTACGCGGCCTAATGCCATGATGGGAGACTTAATTTCCCAGGTATAGATTAGGAAACAAATGCAACTAATATCAGCAGAGCTTGGAGCTGTTACTGGGTGGCAGCTTTCTTCATCGGAGAGTGACTGACCCAACAAAAAGCGATGTTATTTTAGATTCTGTATGAGTAAGGGAAGGGCTGACTGTAACTGCAAAAGAAAAAACACTCAAAGAGCTTCATGTGCTCACGACAGCGAGGGGCCAGAGCTGTGTATCGTCTATTAAAAACAAGCCACAGAGGAGATTCTACTACGTCTCAGTTAAGTGTTGCCAGTGGAAAGAAGGATGCATTTGTACCATCATACCCCACTGATGTCTGGTTTGGAACACAATATCCTGGTTTAACTATATTCAAAAGAGAATGAAAATGAAATTGGGACAGGTGCAGGAATGGGTCATTAAGGTGACTGGGGAGCGGACAAGAGCTTGGCTCAAATACTTCAGTGACATACACTGGGAAGGGACGTAACTGCTCTCTAGAAATATCCTAAGGTAGATCAGAATGGAAAAAAAAAATTTTAAAGCTAGTGTCAAGTATAAAGTGACTAGGAATAAATTTAGGCTGTATACCATAAACTCCCTAACTGCCAGGACAAGTAGGCCTTAAAACAAGAGGACTACCAAAGGCAAGACCCTGAAATGGCTATTTTATATAATGACAATTTTATAAAAGTAGCTACATGGTTTGTTTGTCTGTAAAAGTGGGAGAGTAGACATCAGTGACACAGGAGTTATCTCCTACCCCTGTGCCCCTACAGCCTTAGGAGGTCCCACTCCTGAAACAACAGCCACGTGCAGGATTTTTGCGTTAGCTCAGGGTCTCGGGGAGGATTTCCCAAAGAATTCAAGGAAAGTTTTGAACTGAGAGAGGCTGCTGGCATTTTTCACATTGTTTATCTTATTCCTAATCCAACTATGAAGCAAACACGTTATATTCTAACATCTACTCCTGTATTACTCGCTCAACCCAAACGCCTATTGACATCAATGGGAGCCCTGTCCAAGTGAAGACAGCAGGATGAGGCCTGACATATTTTCTTCCACCCAGCTGGAAAATAATAATAATGATGATAATTTTTTAAATCCTTATAGTAGTTACTCTTTTGAAAAGTTAAAATAACATGGTGCAGTGACTAGAGAGTTATAAGGGAAAGTGCATCAGGAATGTAATATTGTTTCCAGATGTACAGTGTCATAAAGAATTTTTTCCACACTTGGAATGGTAACAGGAATTTTTTGAGAGAGATCATTTACACAGTGATGAGATATGTTACATGTAAGTAAATGCCTGTATGCCTGGAATGTTTGTACCATATGTCTAAATAGGTGTCTATGAGTGATACAGCTTTTATATGTATGATGATGTGTATTTAGTTGCATGTATGCGATTTGAAGAGGAGCGTACTTCAGTATATAGAAATCCTGACATCATGTGTAGAGGGGGGAGGAAAAATTTTAGCATGCAGGTAAAAGTCTGTAGAGAAATACAACACTTTGAGCTATGCAGGGAAGCAAAAGAGGGGCAGTGCAGCTCAGAGAACCTCAGTTTCACATTCTGAAGTCAGTTTCTCTGAATGTCATGGTAGGTGAACCCTCATTGTGGTGGTTGAGCAGGGATTACTGTGTGGCAGTAATCCATCTGGGAAACAAACCCAAGGTCGAGATACAGGATATGCATTTTTTCAGTACTGCTGGGGAACCATTGTTTTATGTCTGTGGCTTCATAGCTAATCGCAAGACCCTTGCAGATTTGCAGGGAGAACCATAAGAACTGCTGAAAATGCTGCTCGGAAGCCTGTAACTCCCTCGCTGTTCTTAGAGATGGAGCCTACCTTTGGATGGATGAGGGAATAACACATGGCCCTGTCTGTTTCTTGCTAGCCTGGTTGGCCTCTGAAACTCCAGCTGAGCTGACGGCTCGATACAGCTGTTGGGTGGCACGAAATCTTCAGTTGTTGTGCTGTCTGTGTCAGATTTGGCCCTTGGCTACAATTACTGGGATCCATGGCCTACCTAACATATTTTTATGTTCTCAAATCGTTCCCTTAGGATTACATTTTGCATTAACCATTAACTCCTGATTTTAGGGAAAAGACCATCGACTGAATAGGCATAGAAGCCAAATTATCATTTACAAGAAGAAGTGCCGTCAGCTCAGGAAAAGCAAAAATCACCAAAACCATTTGCCAGTGCTGTGGCCAAATCTGAGAATTTAAATCTCATGGGGAGTTTGCACATCACCTTTCATCGGCACTAAATACAGGTTTAAAAAAAAAAAAAAAAAAGGCCCGGTATGTTTTACGATGTTAGGAGAACAAGTGTTATTGATAAATACGTGTTCAGAAGGGTATTGGCAAAAATGCATAGAAATGGTTAACAAGGTAATGGTAAGAAACGTTGACCTTGATTTGTTTAGCTAAGATGTAAAGATTTTTGAAGGTCAAAGGTGTTCTTGTGTAGTGTTTTGGAGTCTAACTGTGTCTGACCCTCTAACATTAAGCTGCTGTGGCCTGCAGTTTTGAAGAGTGAAGCAAACCAGGGGGAAAGAGAGAAGGGGGAGAGAACAGGAAATGGAGTGAGGTGTTTCAGGAAGTTGTCAGGAGTTGACTGATTGATTCCAGATGGAAAGGGTCACCCTTCATGACCCAGGAAATACTCACTGGGGGAAAGCAGTTGGCTTGTGAAAGGGAAGGGCCTGGGAGTTAGAGACCATGGTGGAATGCACATTCCTCTTCCTTTTATCCATAAAACATTGTTTTTTAATCTTCAGTATAAAACAATTGGGTTGTCATCTGAACCAGGCAAGAAGGAAGGACCGGAGCAAAGTGAAGAAGTTCAGTAATTTTTATGACCATAAGCTCACATGTTCTCGCTCCACATCATTGATATTGAGTTGGCTGGCAAAGATGACAAAGGTCTCTGCTGGATTTCAGCAGTACCGTAGAGCTTGCTGCTAGTAAGGCCCCAAACTTCTGAGAATGTTCTCATCCAGATCTGAACTTCGCATTTTGTCCTGTCCCTGAGAATGCTGTATTTATTTGCCCTAGGTCCCCGCCTGTGACATGCCAAGTGGCTTTGACCCTCCTGTGATGAATGGGAGAGGTGAATAAAAATGGAAGCGCTCAAGGAGAGAGGTCTAAAAGTGCATCTTCCCCTCCTTCTGGCTCAGGGAATGGAGGATGCTCAGCAGTTATCTTCTAAGCAGAGGGCTCTTTTTGCTGTTACTCACGTTACAGGCATCTCTACAACTCCGAGCGAAATGAGGCTCTTGTATTGGGTGCGACACTTACACCCAAATGGTGATTCCAACAGGGAGTGTGTGCACACTTGAAGTCTGCACATATTATAAAGATCTCATACTGAGAGCATGCGGGTGTGTGTTTATCGCCTGCATACCTTGTGTATGTGAGTTCAGATATGTATATATTATATAGTGTAACTGTATATAGATGATATACTTTTTATTTACATTTGGTTACAATTTAAACACTTGTCGTAAATATTTCAGACACTGGAATAATTCAGGTCTATTCCCCTGATGCCATAGTGTGCTCTGTGCTGGCCAGTGAGAGATTAAAATTTATTTCCATTGTTTAACGGAAAATAATGAAGTGCATCTGAGTGGGCTCAGCTATGTCATGCGGGAAACGTTCACTTTGGATGGGAGTCTCACTCCACCCAAATGTGCAATGATGAAATCAGTTGGCACGCAAAAGCAACGCATTTTGTGACAAGAATGCTTGAGAAGTATCAGAGTACAGTATGACAAGAGCCTTTTGGAATGAATTAAACTTGTCTCAAGAAAGAAAGAACGTATTCTTTAGGCTAGCATAATCCAGTAGAAGGGCAAGGTTTCTCCTGCTATATGCTGGAGACAGTTTTATCAACAATTAGGGCATGACTTTCTCCTACCTAGGCTAGGACAGCTGTATTTGGGAGAATTGATGCACACACCCAGGGTGAGGTTCTCAGGAGCTGTGAATGACTATAGCTGTGCGGCAGCTGGATGGAGTTAAGCTGATTTACACTGAATAACGGTCGAAACCTGAAAGTTTCAGTAAGATGCACCTTCTTTCAGTAGGCAAAACACAGCTTGTTCACATTTTCCTAAAAGTTTGTGGTTTAAAGGCAGATATATTTCTGGCTTTATAGGACTTACAGCTTTGGATGTTGTATTGTTAAGGGAAAACTGAGTGGGATTAATTAACATCTACGGTTACTTCCTCTAAGAATTGATGTGCTATCGGAGCCCAGCAACGTAAGTCACAGAGGCTAGGGTTTAAAAACTGCTGCTTGATTTGGGGTCCTTGGGCAAGAGGCACTAAGCACGCATATGTCAAAACCCAGACACGATATTAGGTAGTTTTCACATCGGAGGATTTTCCATTTGGCTTAGCCGATGGAGACCTGTATTTTCAGAGCAGATGCAGATAGATCTGCCCGTGTGCGCAGTACAGCAGATGGCTCTGAATCTGCGTGTATGTATCAGAGGGCAAATTGCTGTGGTGCTCTGCAGCCTGCCCTCCTGGTTGGTATATATAGCCCTCTCTGCCATCAGCTATGCTACAGTGCATCATAGGAAACTAAATTTAGGGCCATCTGCGGTAGCTGGTTCATTATACAGTAAGGACTTTATACGGCCCTTAGGATGCTATGTTAAATGGAATTAATGCAGGGATTGAAGGCTGAAAATATTTTCTCCCCTTCTTGTTAGGGAGTAAACGCTGCAGGAAGTGATGCCATTTTACAAACAGAACCGGGTTTTAACTAAACTGAGTAATGAATACTTAACAAGTAAGTTGAATTTCAAAGTACATAATTTACCTGCTTCCTTTTTCTTCCCTTTCCAAATATATCTAGGTTGTGCTATCAACAACAGTGAACGTTGATGGGCATGTGCTGGCAGTGTCTGACAACATGTTTGTTCACAACAACTCCAAGCATGGACGGAGAGCAAGGAGGCTTGACCCCTCAGAAGGTAGGATGGGTGTACGAAGAACAGTATGCAAATGAATGCAAAAACATATTAGCCATTCTTCAATTTCTGTTTGTTTTCAGGAGGGAAGGAGCGCTAAGGGGGAACTACAGAACCTCAGGGGGTTTAGAGATGGAAGAGGCAGGAAAACAGTGTCTACTACATGCAAAATGTGATCCTCTTTACATCTAAGAGACTCCCCCCCCCCCCCCCCCTTACTAATTAGTTTGTACTGCAAAGATGAAAACCGTAGAAACACTAAGTATTATCTAAATTTCAGACTTCTCGCTCAGCTGGGGTAGATTTGATTTCAGGCAAATTAGGCAACATGACATCTTAGTTAAACAGAACTGTTAGAGCACAAGATGTGTATGAAAAAGTGTCACTAGTTCCCTTAAACAAACTACGCGCAAAGCATAACAATGCACAGAAGGGAACTGACACTAATTGATTTTAGTTTGTTTGGCTAAGGAAGACTCATGGCCGGCTACAGGATGGGTTTTGGACTATATTAAAGCAATTACAAATACTTGTATCTGTTCAGCTTCAAAGTGGTTGGCCCCTCCTCTCCCTCTTCCCATACATTCATTACCAACACATTCCACCTCTCTCGTGCAGACAGTACACAAAATTACTAGAAAATGCTATCTGTGTCTGCTTTTCCCTCCCCTGCAGCTAGTGAAAGTGAGAAGAGCTGGTGATGTTAGTAGAAAAGACAAGCAAGGATATTATTTCATTATAATGTTTTGCTGCCCCACTTCTTAACTGTGCCCTATATCAACCTAAAAGAAGAATTAATGAACTGGAAGAAAATGATTGAATCAGTAAAGAATTCATAGTGGTGTTAATTCTCCCCCAGCGGGCAGTGAAATGGTAGAAGGAAAATCCCAGGATTCCTAGCCTAGGAAGCCATCCAGTTTTTCCTTGACTGATTGGATGTGATTGACTGGCTGTTCAAAGGAGTCTCATGTTTTTGGAGCACTGCCAAAGTTCCCCTCCACCTCTGACCCTGTCAACATTGGGAATGGAGTGATGGATTGACTTTGGTTATGGCCTGGAAACCATATTGGGTTCCTGATGGGATGTATAGTCCAGAGGCCTTGAACATATGGAAGAGAGAAGGAAAAAAAAAAAATCTACTCTATAAAATCAAGAAAATTATTAGAAATTGTCTCCTGGTAGGAATTGGAGGAAACATCTGATATTCCTATATCTTTTTTACCCATTGATAAACTCAATAAATCTTAATCAATCTCTCTTTCCACTGGGTTTGGCTTTTGTGTGATCAAATGCTAATGAGTAGTCTTGGTATATTTTTTTCTTTAAACAGCCTCTGCACAATCATCTAAGCATTTCATTTTTACACCCACTACAGTTGGCCTATTAGTCTTTAATGACACGATGTTAAGTGCCAGTAATGAATAGGCAAGTAATTAACACTAGCAGGGCAGAAAACATGCGGTTTATGTATTTATTTATTTATTTATTCACTGGGGTTTGTGGAATGGTGAACGGCCGGAGGGGACATGCCCTCGGGCACTAGGGCATTCCTGCCGGCCGTGAAGCCGCAGCGGTGGAGGCTCCCAGGAGCGTGCAGGTGAAGCTGCTCTCAGCTGCCGTTGGCATCAACATGACTCAGGACTGCTTGACGTGCACCGAAGTTGCTTGAGTTTAGTGCTGCAAGAGTTTACACCCAATATCGCAAAGTGTCAAAGCGGCGTGGGGCAAAAACCCCTGCCATAACGTGATGCTCTGATGTTCTTTTTGTTCTCTTTAGCCACGCCGTGCATCAAAGCAATCAGCCCAAGTGAAGGCTGGACTACAGGGGGGGCGATGGTGATCATTATTGGAGACAACTTCTTTGATGGGCTGCAAGTTGTGTTTGGAACCATGCTTGTCTGGAGCGAGGTGGGTAGAGGTGCCTCCCTATGGCTAAAAGGCAGCAACATTCCTTTTCCCAGGGAAGTGGGGGGGAACACTGGTAATTCCTGTGCCAGTACCGGTACAAAACTGGTGGCGGGTCAGGCGGGCGAGATAAACCTGCGTGAAGGAAATTCATGGAACAGGTTTTCTTTGTGGAATTTCTTGCTATGTGGTGTCATTGAAGCCAACTGCTCAGTGATGATCCAGAATGGAATTGAACGGTTCTAGGTGTCTGGAGAAAGGTAAAGGTAACGAAATAAGGAAAGGGTTAGAGTTTGGGAAGGAGAAAGAATTCCCTCTGGGTCCAGAAATAAGCCAGCAATTAACTAATGGGCGTAAGCAGTACAATATTCTTGATGACAATTTATTATAAAATGTGTCTTCCTCTCTGGGAGGCAAGGAACTAGACCAGCTGTGTGACTCGCCTGGTCTATAATGTCTCCTGTATAAGAATGAGCAATGCATTTACTCATAAAGCATGTTTGGAAGGAGAAAAGTGAAAGTGGGGGGAGTAATACAGACATGTCCTAATTGCGCCTCTCCTTTTGTTACTTCCTAGCTTATCACACCTCACGCCATTCGAGTTCAGACACCTCCACGCCACATTCCCGGAGTGGTTGAAGTGACATTATCATACAAATCCAAACAGTTTTGCAAAGGCGCACCGGGCAGGTTTATTTACACAGGTAGGTGATTGCCGTTTGCACTGGAGGAGCTCCAGCTCGGAGCTGATTTGTTTTGGAAATCTGTATTGACACCTCTCTGCTTGCTTGCTTTAGCCTTTTGCTGTTTGAAGGCCACTCTGCTAGTTGGGACATTTGGAGACAGAAGGAGATAGCTTCACCGTTGTGCAGAGGTGCTAAGGCACTGTTATTACAGATGTTAGTATTTTTTCCAGATTAGAGCTCAAGCTGTTATGATATGGACCTGCCTATAGGTATATTGAGGGTACAGGAACATGATAGGATTGTTCTACATGCTGGAAGATGTTTTATTTATAACAGTAGTTATTTTACATTTCCCTCTCACTGGGGGTAACCTTTCATTTTCAAGATAATCCCAGAGGACAAGGAGAGCATCTTGTATTGAAAGAAGCCAACGAACTGAGTGGAAAATAAATCTTTTTTTTTTTTTTTTATTTATTATTCTTAAATAGAATACCAACTTATTTAGTGCCCTATATTTACCTCTGCTAGCAGGAGAACATTAACTATAGATCTGAAAGAAAAAAATCAGATGGGACCAGATGACCATCTCATTGCACTGTCAGTACCAGGAGTAACACTGATGGCACAATATATACACTGAAGTTTCCGAGGCCTATGAAGCAGGACTGGAGAATAATGGTGTTCCCAGTTCTAAAGGGTGGATTTATATTTAAGTTGGATGACTTGCTCCCACCAAATGATATTCAGATTTCTCAAAGTGGAAAGATTTATCAAATTTTTAAAGCCTCTTACTACCGTTAAATAATCTTTGTGTATTATAATTGTCAACTTTTAAATCATAATTTAACTAAAAAATAATAATGAAGATCCAGGAAATATTTTATTAAAAATTCTGAGGTAAAAACTTGTCCACTTGTTGAGCGAATTGGAATGAAAATTTGAAGCTTCAGGACTTTGGAAAGAACCGTTGATTTGTGAAGATCTTGTTGCTGTCTTATGCTGTTTTATATACCTTTTATTAGTACAGATGCTAAATTAATGTTTCGTTATGTATGTGCCACACCTAGAAACCCTCAGCAACAATTAAGCCTTTGATTATACTAGGTACCCTAATGAAATATAAGCTTAATTAGCAAAGGATTATTTTTGTTATGATAGAGTCTGATTCACAGTTAATTGAAGATACTGAAACGATACCCATTGACTGAAAGTGACTTTGAATCGCGCTCAGGGAGGTTAGGGCTTTCCTCTGATTTTGCACCAAAGTGTAACCCCAGTGCAGTCCAAAGTCATTCTGGAATGATTCCTTGGGAGATCAGGATCGGGCCAAAAGCTTTAGAAATACATTTTCTTCTAAGGCTGTGCATTGATTTGCTGGCCTCTGGGAAAAGTTGAATCTGATGTCTGAGCAGGTTAAAACTGTTTTTTTCCTGAGAGAGACCCGGCAAAGCCATCAAACGGGTGAAAGATGCCAGCCCGCGCTCCTTGAGCAGAGCAGGAGCATCACCGATTCCTGTGCAGCGCGGGGCTGCACACCATGCCTTTACTTTGAGAGAAGGAGAGAAATTGTTAATTCTTTATTATTGTTATGATTGCAGATTTAAATGTAAAGTTCTTCTGTGCTAGTTTGTGCTTCTGGAGGCCTTGCTCTCCCTGTGTCTTCAACACAAGCATTACCGAGGGCCACCGTCTGCGCGCTGGCGGTACGCGGTGCCGAAAGAGGTTTAGGAACGGAGCGGTACAGAGATGTGTGATAGGAATGTGCGTTCCTCTGTGAAGAAGTCTTCTTATCATTGTAAAGCTGTTTTACGTGCAAGACTTATTTGTACCGTCTAGGGGGAACTTGAGTCAGACTGCAGAGCGGTTCTTTGACATGTTAATTAGAGCGCTTCCACAAACAAGGACATGAGGATGTATGTGGGAGCCAGCAGAAGAGAAGAAAGTTAAATATAATACCCCTGTTTTATTGCTGTTGTTGGCATAGGGCTATCTGTTAGCGTTCTCCGAGGAGTGAGTGGGTGCTTACTGCCATATGTTAGAAAACAGCATCTCACAGAAGATGCTGAGCTGTGAGAGTGAGGGTGGAACAGGCAACTTCTCAGTCTTTCTATTCAAGAACCTGCAGTTCTCCCACCATGGCAGGCAAAATGATAAACACAGCCATTAGGTAGAGGCTCACCTGTGTAATCAATTCCCCCAGGTTGTTGCTACTAATAGCAGTAAAAACAACTTTGAAGCTATGAAAATAACATGGTGGCATTTTTTTTTTTCTTTCTGCGGCTGTGCTATCAGAAAGCTGCTGCGATCCTGCTGTGAACAAATGCGTTGATTTTTAACCTAAGCAAGCCAGACTGAGGCAGTTGAATTCCTTCTGCCTTGAAGTCTTCTTCAGAACTTGCACAGCAACTTTTGAACCTCTTGACCAATTCCTATTGCATTTTATCAGAAAGGCAGGAGCATCAAAGATGCGCAGTTCCAGCACCAATTTTTGTGAAAGTAGAAAACCAAAAGAAAGATCTGAATAAATCTTCCACGGAAAAAAGGGTGAAGAGCTCAACCAGGTTATTAGACAGCAGAGAACCTACCAGAAGCTAGCCTCAGCAAACCAGGTTGTTTAGGTGATGCTGCCCACCACATGCATGAGTGTATCCCCAGTGCTCTGTGAAATGTACTCAGTGGCAGCACAGAAGAGCAGCTCTCAGTTGGGTACAGTGTAGCAGACAAATATCACATATAAAATACTGAAGAGGAAAGTTCAGTAGATGTTATAATTTTTGGTAAGGCTGTTCTGTGCATCACAACAAAAGTCTGGGTTTTTTTTTGTGGTAATTGAAGTTTATTATTTTCTTGATACTTTTAGTGCTTTATATTGCGATCTATTCCTCCGAGCTGTCGCAAAGTTTGTAGGTAACATCTGCAGAGAATGCAGGGGGCTTTGGAGATAAGATCGCTTCCCTTTTGAACTGTTGTTGCCTCCGTAAATGAGAATTTCTCCTCTAAATACCTTCCCTTTACATTCAGCTTGCACTTGGCAAAAACCTAAGAAATGCAGAGACATTAACATCAAGCCCAGGAGACTGAAAAGTGTGAAATCCTGCAAACTGCAAGCATGAGAAGATGTAGTTCTGTCAGAACTAGTAAGAGCAGTAACAACTAGCAGCCCTGGTACTATCAGGTCATGTTGGATTAAGTCCTTTGTAACTACTAAGTGTTGAGGTATAACCTCAGATGAAAAGCACTGAAGGGTCAAGTCATACGAAAAATACTGAGTAGCTGGCTGTAGGTACTTGCCAGGTATAACAAAAATAATTATTCACAAAAAACCAGACTTTGGTGGGTTCACCAGGGCCTCTCTGCATCAGAATGGGCAACCTGTTCCAGAAGGACACACGCTTCCATTTCGTAGGTGAGACCATGTTCCAGCAGGACGAGGGAAGACGACCTGCTTGCCTGTGTAATGCAGGAGAGCTGGCTGGGCAGGGAAGCAGATCTCTCAGGTTCTAGGCACACTCTGCAATCACCACACCACCAGTTCTCTTCTAAAACATGGAAACAGAAAAACAACGATCTTAGTATTGTGTGCATCTGCCTATGCCCTCCGTATTTAATATACAATCAAATATTAATGCTCGACGTGATTACACCTGAGATTATTTCTTCTTCTTTTTTTTTTTTTTTTAAGAGTCACAATAAGATAGGTTGTTTGAAGAAGAGGAAAATGATAAACCGTTGAAAAGATGAATATAAAAATTAGATATAAATTCCAAGGGTAAATCTAAATGCCACAGTGGAGCTGTTACGGGAGCTCATATGCGTCCAGTAATGTGCATTTATAATCAGCTCCTTGCAAAGTGTGCTGTGCTAGCACTGCTGTAGTTATGGTTCTGTCAGCGTTTCCCCTCTTAAGTGCTATCATTCAGGGTGCTGCAACTCAGCCATCAAACTCCTCTCATCGCCGAAATGCGGTGTGGGCTTTTCCATAAGGTTCCCAGATGGAAAACTTCTGCAAGAGTGAGGCCAACAGGATTCTATGGACATCTAACGGTGTCCTAGAGAGTACAGAGAGAAATGGGGTTTAGATGGAAATGGCAGTTGCTGAACTGACTTACATACTTTAGTAGTTAAGTATATACTTAAAGTGAGAGATGAAAAGCCTATTTTTAAACCACCACAACTAGACATTTAGTCCCTGTGAGTACCTTAATCTGGTGAGGATCCAGGTTGCATATACACCTCCACATTCTGAATTACTTCCCTTTCATCAGCTGTTCCTACAACAGTAAGACGTTTTGTTCTCTGCTGCTAATCTAGCAGTTGCCTCATATTCTGCTTTTAATACTACACAAATTCAAATTCTCTGCCGCACTAAGTAGTTCCATTACAGTTCCCTTGACTTTAATAATGCTTACATCAGTTTACGCCAGCTGAGGATATGTCTCGTAGGCTTTGATATCTTAAGTTTGATTGTAGCTCTGCATTTACTTTGCCATAGAGGTGCTAACCTGGAAATGTGTGTATCAGGGAGATTTTGAACATAATTTTCCTTGCTGAGCAGAAATTCTCCAGAGGTTAACTTGTCAGGGCAATGCAATATAAAATAATCTGTAGGATATGTTGGACTCCCAGGTTGTACTGTATCAATCTCTGTGCCAGATACCAAGGATAGGAGGGTACTGGTTTGCTAAAGCTTGTAAGTAGATTTGAGAAGGTCTTGTTATCTGCTTGTGGGAAGCAACACTTAGAAGGACACAGTGAGCTCTACAAACTGGAAGATCGAGTTCACTTGGCCAGAACATGACTGAAGTGACGGAAAGCATTTGCTCCTGCCACTGCTTTAACCTATGAAAGACACGTGCAATAGTAGGCAACGCTGTGTTGGGAAGGTGTTTGGAACAGCCATGACCAACACAGGACCGCTGCCGGGCACTTCTGGCAGCATCTGTCCAACTCTGGACCACAGCGTGCCTCTCGGGTAGGCTGCCCAGCACGTGTGTGCCCAGCACCTCCCGAGCCCAGGGTTAGTGCGATCACAGCAAGGAGGTTCTGTAGCCAGCAACGTGGGAATGTTTAATTCCGCGGGGTCAGTACCAAGCACCTCTCGGCGGTTGGCTGGAGTGCAGGCAGTCACTAGTGCAAAGCTGGAATTCAAGCGTTAAGGCCACCGGTGCCTTTTTTTCTGTGTTACCATCTGCGAGAAGGTTAGGCATCACCTGCAAACACTACGGTCCCTCTGGCTCAGCTTTCTGGGTTCAGGATACTTTGAGAGGTACGCATACTTCGTTTCTTCTCATTCCTACTTTGCAAACAGAGGGCTTGTTGCCCTTGGTCTGCTTCTGGGAGTAAAGCAAAGGTGAGCTGCAGGACGTCACTAAGGCCCTTGAATGTGGCCTTATTTTTCGATTAGCAGAGAGGGGGAGTGTGCAGCTCCCAAGGCGTACACGGGCAATATCAGAATGAGCTGTCACTCACGGTAAATTGTGCAGATCTTCATAACATCATCTTCCTTCGACAGTCTTATGTGCTTTGATGTGTGGTGAAATAATTAATACTTTAAATGTCAGCACTGTTATCATTTGGTATCTGAGTCAGTCCCCATTGAGATGAATGGGACTGAGCTGTTGTTTCAGGTTTTGCAAATGCAGACAGATGTCACGGCATCAGTTGTTCAAGTGTAAGATTTTTTTTTTTTTTCTCCTGTTCCAGTGAGTCATAATAGCTGGAGACTTGTATTTAAAATGAAAGCATGGATTTGGGAGGGTAAGGAACAATATAAAAGAGGAAGCGCTGTGCCATACTTTATTTGAAACTTGTCATAAATAAAGTCTGGCAGACTATGGAGCATGCAGACCTCCCCCTGCTGCTGACTGTAACAACTCTGTTCTTAAAACAGTTATGCTAGAGTGAGGCTTATAGATTAACCAACAATTTAGTTTATTCACGAGATGGTTGGTCTTTTTCTACATACGTTATGTCATGCATGATTTTGTAAACTATGCTCCGAGAAATTCGGGAGATTCCTTGTGCCTGAAACACTGGATTTGAGAGTTGCCAGAGGGATTTTGCTGTACCTGAATCAGTTTTCTTGGGGGGCTCGTTTCAGATATCTGATTTGTAGGAAATAATGAGCAGCCTGCTTCTGTGTCAGACCCCTTTATGGTCTCTGAATCCGTGAACTCAAGAGCATTTGGCTATAATTTTGGCATCTTTCTAGGTAACGTGTAGATAAATCACTACTGATCCAGTAGCTCTTTTCTCGGTGGAAGTGGTATTGTGATGAAGCTATTTAAACTTGCTGGTGGATCCTACATCTTGCCCTTCAGTTGAAAAGGTGCCATTTACTTCTACAAATGTTGGATGTTGGTTTTTAACAGGATTTGACAGAGGTATTTTTGTTTCATTAATGAGAAAAACTACTAGTAGGCAATTTTGTTGCAAACTGTACAGAAAACCTTTTGTGCTGAAAGACATAATATATACATTGATTCAAAGTGGCTGAGGAGTTCTTAAAACAATTCAACACTGTTGAGAAACTGTTTGCTGCTGTTTCTCTGTCAGAATGAAAATGTCCATGTCAATCCACTGGAAAATGTTTGTTGAATAATAGCCAGTTTCTTCTCCTGAATTAGCATTTTGTATATTCCCATTAGCTATTTTTAGTGGACTATGTATACATATATGTTTGAATTCCTATATGTTTTACATTGCTTTTGCTTAGCTTGTGATAGATAACTGATTAGACTTGTAATCAAGATGAGAAATGGCACATAATGATGTATAGGCTCTTGAGAGAATTGGTCTACAATTCTCAGGATTATTGGCAAACCCACCCCTGCCACCCACCCCCCCACCCCCCAAAAAAACCCTCTTCCCAAATGGGATGCAGATTCTGTGGCAGTTGAAATGTGTATTATTAAACTCCTTAAGCAAACCAGAATGGCTCCCAGTGGAGAGCAAAGACATTCTAAGTATAGCCAGACTAAATTCTCAGGTCTGGGTTTTCTCTACTCAATTCCCACTTGATTATCTCCTGTAATATTTAAACTTCATGCCATGCCATAATTATTTAATAAAAAGTAAATATAAAATGTATCTCAGTGGGGAATATGACCTTTTACCTTCATGTTGTTATACCAAAGACAGACACAGATAAACTGAGAATCTGGATCAGTGTAATAGTCTGTCTCAGTTGATAGTTTCATTCTTCTGGTGCCCGACATGGTTATCCTGTAAGGTGCTGAGTATATTTTGGAAGTTTCAAAAAATGCCATCATCATGTCTTGCAATCAGGTGCTTTCAGCTGTGCTGATGTCACCAGTTATTTAAAAAAAAATCTTTTTCAAAAAGAAGCACAAATGGTACAAGAGGCTAGAAGCTGGTACTGAATGAGGATAGTACTAAAGGATTTGCATATGCTACTTATTAAATACATCATGGATTTCTTAGCAAGATTCTCAGCATGTGATTGAGTGAGTGTGTCATTTGAGTTAGGATGCACATTCTGAAGTACAAGGAAATTCTAAAAATTCTGTACCTGTAACTATTATAAACACTAGTAATCCTGATGTATTAGAGGCAGTCAAAACCTATCAGCATGCAGAATGCTAAAGAACTGACTTCTGGTTTCAGCATTAATTTCAATTGGAGTTTAATTTTGAATAATCAGAAATTAGATTATTATTGCCATGATTTCATAGTAGAGAATATTAAAGTGTCTGAAGTTTTATGAAATTATCAGCGATGCCAGTAGGGCTCTACCAGCTATTACTAACTGAGGATCTGGGTCAAAATATCTTGGTTTATCCACTAGAGAGTAACATCATTACAGGGAAATGGCTATGTATGCATAATAGCCATACGTAACTGGAGAAGTCAATGTGTCTAATGAATAGCTGTGCCCTAGTTTGTGATGGCAAAATGTTGGGGGTGGTGTATAATGTGTTTATTAGAGGAGCAAATACGTTACTCTTGATTTCTGACTGTATAACGAACATAGTAGGAGAGCTGTTCTAATGTGCATTAGCATAAGTATTACCTTGGAAAGGAGATTAAGGAGCCTCATGCAGAAGTTCTTGTAAAGCTTAGCGCATTATTTAGCCTGTCTTACGTAGAGTGGTCAGGGCTTGCCTGAGCAGTAGGCAATGGACACCTTCAAGGAACCCAGGCAAGGAGAGGTTTTCTGTGGAGAAGCTGTGAAATCCACCTTTCTTAGGTAATGGAACTTAGAGTCAATACAAAGATGCATACTTGTATAATATGAGGTTTTTTGTTTTCCTTTTAGCTTTAAATGAACCTACCATAGATTATGGCTTCCAAAGACTGCAGAAGGTCATCCCCAGACATCCCGGTGACCCTGAAAGACTAGCTAAGGTAAAATATTTTTAAGCCATTCACTGAGTCCACTAATTATGTTATTTCACTTCTAAACTCATAAAAGAGACAAAATTGTATCTTACATGACAATTACACCTGAAAATAAGTTCACCAATTAGATGTAGGTCAAATGAGAAGTTGATCGTGTAGAACCCACAGCTACCAGTAATTTTTATCTGTTAGAGCTCAAACACTGCCTGGGACCTTCTTTTGCTGCTAAAATGAGAGCCCAGTGCGGGTTATCTTCCCGGTTTATGGTCCTTTGCATTTATCCCTACTTGCAAACCTCTGAACCTAAATGGTACATGATAGACACCAAAGATTTCTTGCAGAGGTCCAATCTTAAGACAACCTTTTGGTAAAAAACGCTTAAAGCTCAACTTTTTCTGTAGCAACAACTGCAGTAAGCATGTGTTGAAACAGCTCAGGATTTTATGTGTCTGTAATAGCGCCTGCTATGCTGATGCAGCACCTAGCACATTAGTGGCATGAATATATATAATCTTATATGTTCCTATATATATATTCCTATATATAATATATTCCTATGTTTTAGTGCAGTACAAGAAGTACCTATTATCATCTTTGCTCGATGAAAGACTCGCGTGTTCTGAGAGTACACATTTTTCTCCTACAACCAGGAGTAACAGAAGTGACTGACTAGCTAAAGTGTTTTATTTCTTTGGTTACCATTATCGAGAAAAAAATAAGCGGATGCGGAGATTAATCCGATTTTTATGTGTCTGTGTGCGGAAGAATGTATGGAAGTCCAGCAGGGGCTGGAATTCCTGTTTACACGGGGATGCCTGGAGGGGGTCCCCGTGCCGGGAGCGGGGGCGGGCAGCGCCGCTTCAGGACGCTGGAGAGCTCCGGGAGCCGCTGGGGCGGGCGCAGCGCCGGCCCCCTCCCCAGGGACGGGCGGTTTGGGGGTCCAGTTTGGGATACTGGGAAAGGATCAGCTCTGCAGATAAGCGGCAAATAGCGTCTCTCTAGGGGACCCGTTTCCAGAACGAGCACAAAGGCTAGGCGCTTCGGAAAGCACTAGTCCCTGGTTTGGTTTGCACTGAAATCCGCTCCTGTTAAATGCCAACTCTCTCTGCTCGCCCGCCAGGAAATGCTGCTGAAACGCGCTGCTGACCTAGTTGAAGCCCTGTATGGGACGCCACACAACAACCAGGTCAGAACGACTGACTGCTCTCAACGTGGAGTGGTACATGTTCAGCCTCAGTAATAAACGCTAGACGATTCCTCCAAGCACGGCTCTAACTTGTCCCGTTCCTGCTGCAGGACATCATTCTGAAACGAGCTGCAGACATCGCAGAAGCTCTCTACAGCGTACCAAGGAATCCCGCCCAGATCCCTGCCCTCTCTAGCTCTCCTGCTCACAGCAGTATGATGGGAATTAACTCCTACGGCAGCCAGCTAGGAGTCAGCATTTCAGAGTCAACGCAGGGGAACAACCAAGGTAAGCGCTGCAAGCAGCAGAGCGCTAATTTCGGCAACAAAAAGCCAAATCGCGATTGCTTCCATAGGCGTTTCTCCACTTCTCTACCTGCCCAGCTTACGAACAGGATGACACATTTACACTGTCATTAGAAATGGGGGTGTGCTGCCAACTGGGGTGATGCTCTGTCTGCACCAGGTTCCAGTCACCAGATTAGCTAGGGCTGAAATAATGCTTGAGTATTTTTGGATACCAACTTCACCCTGAATTGTCTCCCTGCTCCCCTCAATATCCTTTTTTTTTTTTTTTTTTTTAATCTCTGTTTACATAGAAGACAAGGACAGCAAGTGTCACAGTTAGAGGTGGGGGTTTTTTTGTTGTTTTTTTTAAAGGCTTCTCTTTCAGTGTTAGTTTTACCAACTTGCATATGTTGCATGTATTAAATTTATTCCAGATATACTATTGATTATTAGAAAACTTGCCATAAAATGACGTATTATCAGTAATACATCCTGGGAGCAATGTCAGCTTTGGGCATTTTCTGACTCTTGGACATTTTGATTTTTAGCACTCTATTCCAGTAACGTACAGCCTGTAGCTGACTGCATGAATAGCCATGTTTAACACTCTAAGGCAGTAAAACCATTTCATATGAAATTAATATTACATATGCCACGTTAAAAGGTGTCATGCAGTAATTCTGCTAGTTTTTTTAATAAGGTCTTACCCACCCTGAATTAGAACTTCATCATATAAATGGGCAGAAATAACCTGACTGGCTATCTAAATGGTAAACGCTTTTAAGATAGCTATTGGATCCCTTCTTTCTAATGAAAGCTTTTTGGTGGAAAAGAAAACATTTTGCAGCCGTAATAGCAGCCTTGTACTTTAATGCTGATAGCTATGGTGTTCAAGTCTCTTTGTGGAGAAAAAAGGGGCTAAATTTTAGTTCTCAAATATGTATGATTTTTTTTAAGACTGAAATGGTTTTTTTATTCAGCTTATTCTTTCCCCCAAGTCAAGTATCTTCAAAGTCAAGCTGCAAACTGTATATGGGTTATAATTTCTGCTTAGTAATGTCCTTGCTTTATTTGTAACTTGTCAAAAATTTGAAAAGTATAACCTCCCCCCTAAAGTTGTAGAAAGTCCCACACATATTATAAATTCTACCTCAGAAAAATGTAAGCACACACATTGTTTTCCAGGTCTTAGAACAAATTTCAATTTCTCACAAGTCAAATCTGATTGGAAAAATATACATCAGTTCACTTCAGAAAGTTAGTTTCCCATACTGTTTTAAAATTTGATATTGCTTAACTTGAAAGCACGTGCATAAGAACCACTGCATTTAATGGTACTTGCTTAAATGATTTAATTGGTCTGGGTTTTAAATCAGTAATTTATTGAAGCAGGGAATCTACAGGAGAACATTTTAAGCCAAATCCATTGACGTTCTTTGAAATGTCGTTTTTTCTAGGTTACATTCGCAATACAAGCAGCATCTCACCCCGAGGTTACTCATCCAGTTCCACACCTCAACAGTCCAATTACAGCACTTCCAGCAATAGCATGAATGGCTACAGCAACGTCCCCATGTCAAACCTGGGCGTTCCAGGCTCACCTGGCTTCATTAACGGCTCTCCGACAGGATCCCCCTATGGATGTATGTGCTTTGCTGCTTCTATATTTGATTCTTGCTCCTTCTTGCTTTAATTTTCCACACCAGAAAATGCAGGAAGTGATAGCTTTCAAGAGAAGTTTGCAGTTATTTTTGTAAAGGGTTCTGATTTGTCTTCTGGTATTTTTTAGTATGAACTAGAAAATGTTCCCATTTTTCAAGAAGAGTAGAGAAATGATGAATCCTGCTTGTGTTTCCTTCATTTTTTATCCTTACGGATTCCTAGGTGGCAAAGGGCACAGTGAGAAATGAGGCACAATTTGCAACTTCAGATGATTAAGCAAGTAGCCATCATTTTTAACATAGAGATTACTCTGAGTCCTGTGTAAAAGCTGCTCTAAAGTAATTTTTATGTGTAGAAACTGCACTAGCAATAACCACGAGCGTAAGTGTAGATTAATTTGCTGTGAAACTATATCACCTTGATAATGAGAAATATAACAATGATGGAATTAAGTAAGTTCTGGAAGTTAGTGTGACTGTGTTTCTAGTTACTAGTTTTACCGTGAGTGTGTCACACTTCCTTTCATGCCCAGATTTCCCTCTGGCAAGACTGTGTGTATGTAATCTTTATGTAAGAGGATGAACAGTTAAACAGGTATTTACTAATTGACTTATTGTGCAATTATTTACCTACACTGTAGCTTACAGAGGCTGTACCTCCCCATAATGTCAGGATCATGCCTTTCCAGAAAACACCTGGTATCCTGCAAAACATGATTTTATTTACACCATCTGCGTAAGGATTTTGCATGGATGATGAAGGCTCCTTGCTGGTCTGAAACCTGCTAAACAGTTTCCTCCCAGTTTGAGCTGTAATTTAAGGCTAAGATGCAACTCAAAAGGATGTTCATGCACTTTTGATATTTCCCCTGTTTTGGAGCTTTGGCATTGACTTCAGGATAACAACACTCTGCAAATCCGGCCCTTTCCTTACTGATTTCAAACTGTACTTCCATGAGACCTGGGGATGCACTTGAACCCCCACAAAATATGGTTATTGGTTGCTTGTTTTGCTGAGAAATAGCTGATATTTTTCTGGGAGGTAAGCAAACAGTTGCTGCTTAAGCTATTGCACATATAATGGGACTTATTCTTGCAAGATACCTTTTTAAAAAGAAGCCAATTTAGATTAAAATCTAAGCAACAGATTAAAACATTCCCCCTCAACTCCAGCCAAGGAAGTCTTCATTTTTAAAAAGCTGGGGAGGGCACAGGAATGATTGCTGTCCACTGTTTGTTCATACTGACGCTCTCTCCCCCTCCCTCGATGACTTACCATTTTCTGATATCCTCACCCTTCATTTTACAAGAATTTTCTGAACTTTTAAATATAACTACCTCTCTAGTTTAGACTTACTGTAACCAGCTGGCTCAATATGAGAATAAGATCATCTTTAAGAAGTAAAATGAGTAATCAGAAGGCAGACATTTTAAAGCAGTTTTACCCGACTTCTATAATGGCATTTCTGATGAGGATTCGCTTTTTTTTTTCTTTTGCAGTAATGTCTTCAAGTCCAACAGTTGGCTCCTCCAGCACTTCTTCCATCCTTCCATTCTCCTCTTCCGTCTTTCCTGCTGTCAAACAGAAGAGTGCCTTTGCTCCTGTCATCAGACCCCAAGGGTCTCCTTCTCCTGCCTGCTCTAGTGGCAATGGAAATGGGTTTAGAGGTAAGAAACGTACAATATTCAGCCTGTGCATGTAAAGCACGCTGTGTTAGTCTGGGTAAACACAGTAACCACCTGAATACCGTCACACTGATGTTACAGGACTCGGTAGTGAAAATCTGACCCGATCCAATGGAATTAAAACAATGCTCTGAGCTTTGTCTATTTGGTTTTAAAACAACAGGGGACAGACACTCATTTATACCGAGAAGGATTAGACCCACACTGCATTTCAATACCAGCTCTTTTGTGAGGAATGACTTCTCCTTAGGCTTCAGAGACTTGTAAAACAAACGTCTGCCCTGCAGTTAATACACGGCTCTGTACATAACAGCCAATGTCTCGAAACCTGCTGCAAGGTTTAGGCTCATACCGGGAATTGAGCCCTATAGTACATTTACAGCCTTTTTAAAGGTGATCTGCAAAACAAATGTGAGTATTAAGATAAGAATGGAAACCTGTACTAAATTCTTTCTTTTAACAGGCTGGGGGGGGGGGGGGGGCGGGGGGGCATGAGGCACATAAATATGCTCCAAGTCTCCATAAAAAAAACCGTTACAGGGCCTGAGAAGTCATCTGGTTCCTTCAGACTTCACTAGAGATACCACAGAAAACACAACTCTGGGAATTCAGCCATGCCAAGAGCCAGTGGTAATTCTGAAACGAGCCCTACAAACCACACCTGTTGATTTGGGTGCATTATAAATCCTTAGCTAGGCCACAGGGACTTACATAAACTGTGATTATTTTATATAATAAGGAAATTCTAAGTGTGTTGAACAAAATCAATTACATTTTTAAAAGCTAACTTACAGAATTCTGAAACAGCTTCTTCCCCTGCCCTAATTACAGGAAACTCTCTGCTTCTCTAAGATCATCTTCTCCCCGTTAATGAAAGACATTGATCTACCCATGTACAGGTATCATGTTGATAGGGAGTAAAATTTGTTTTCCACTCTGTTTAAAGAGGATGGAAAGAAGGATTTGAAGAAATTTTTTAAACTGTAAGTATAGAAAGTTTTGTTGGCCCAACAATTGTAGCTATTTATCTAAACTGTTTAGAAATGAATTTACCTTTGTTAATGTTTCGCATGTTCACGGTCTCTAAAGGCTCACCATCACTACCTGGTCTGCAGTTCACCTTTTTCCATCTTTTTTTTTTTTTTTGTAGTGGTGGTGTTCTTTGTATCAGCTAATGAAGGAATATATTGATTTCACTGCATTTTTATAAAAACTGAGAGGGTTTAAGCTGTTTTAGGGAACTGTTCCAAGGTAATGTAATTTTAAACTGATTTAGTTAAATATTTAACTAGGAAAGCCTATCAACTTAAGAATAATTTGCTTATTTAGCTTAAGTCAGTTGGGCAGTGCTGTAAATTAAAGACAATCAGTGTGTTCAGAACAGATTTAAGCCTGCTTTAAAGCTAAACTTGTCTAATGCTATGCTGAGAAGGCCTAATTGTTCAGAAGTGACTTACCCATGGTAGTGCTAACCACAACCCGGTTCAGCGAGAAAATCTCTCACGTTGTTTCTGGGAGACGGAAAAAGGACACATTAAAAAAAAAATACTGACGTTTTATTGAAGCTGATCCTTTTCCTTAACCTACCCATGCCTGCCCCATCTGCTTAGGAAAAGATTTTCTCTTTTTTTTTTTTAATACCTTTTATGAACAGGTAAAGTATAATAATATATTATCTATAAACTAAAATAAAAACATATTTTATTCAATCTGCCAATTAGTAATCAATAAAAGATTCTAAAAATGAAACTTTAATATTAAGTATATATTTAAGATTAAGTATAACATAAAATCTCAAGGCTAAAACCCCAGCCCTCACATCCTTGCATTTTTACTGACAAAAGTCCACTCTTGAGGTGTTCAGGATTAATCTGTCAGTTAAGGTTACGATTACTTACTGACATCGCTTATGCATGTAGAGATGCAGTAACTTGGGATTGGAAAAACCGATACGGAAGTTATTAACCGTATCTCTTTCCTTGTGGGCTATCTCCTTGTACATCAACACCCTGATAGGTAACTATAATAATATGCTGCAACTGTTATTTAAGGAAGTTTTCAGCAGATACAGGACTTAGTACAACGGGACTTACCGCTGTGACTGACAGCAAAGGCAGCGGTTGCTTTGCAGGGTCAAACACGTCTGCCCAAGGTTTGTTAGGCCAGGTCGTTCTAACTATTTAACTATTTCAGCCATAGATGCAAATTCTTCTTCCCAACTGAAATATTTAAATTGATGCAAGCTGGGGAGCACATGCTTTGGAAAGGATCCAGATACACACAGCCTGATATCCAAATTAACGTTCCCACAGTGCTGACAGGCAGATGTGGCCAGAAAGTCAACAGGAGGGTCCCAAAGAGGCTTCTTGAATGGACTTACCGTGCTGCAGCAATGGGAGACGGCTAATCGCCTCTCTGTGCCACCGCCCTGTACTGTAAACTAAGACTAGATGTGCTGGTAATGTAATGCAATTTATTCACTTACTTATCAAACTTAGGCATCGGCAAATACTGACGGAGTTAGAATAGCAAAAGCACAGAGCAAGCAGTAACTGTATGCAGGCTCCTTCCCCCAGCACATCAGGCAACTGTTTTGACATTACCTGTCAATTTTCCCACCCATAATATGGGGAAAACATCTCCCCAAGTGGGATTTTTTGAGCTTTAACGTCATATTTGCAATGTATTTTTGGTCACTTATTGTGTTCAAAAGTTTCCTGGTGATACTGTCTCCATCCTACTTACTGCAACCTGTTGCAATGAGAAGATCAGAAATACTACCAGCACCTCAGGGCATGCCACTCTGCGTACAAGCAGCCATGAAAATCTGGACTATAGCTTCCACCTATGTTAACCACAGCAGCGTTTAAACCTGGATTAAAACTAGTCTAAACCTAGTCTAAAACAGTCCTAAAGGAACTGTACAAGCATCACCCTCAGATTAGCATTCCCATTATTCCATACAGTTTACAGTACCACTGGAAATTTTTTTTTCCAAAACTGTAAGTTGGGAGGAAAAGAAACTTGCAAATCTACTGGCTCTGGGCTGCACCACACAGCCAAGATGTGGGATACCCTCAGAAAACCCCCTGTGCCATGTGTTCTCGCTTACCTCTTTCACCTGCCATCTGCTATACATTCTTCAGTGTAACAGGACATGATAGTAGAGGAGAAGCAGCAATCCATACTGGACACCGCTCACTTCTATACGCTCTCCAAATTGAGAGCAGGTGATCCCGATCAGAACAATTGCGTGCTCCATTCATGTCATACGTCAAGGCAGTTTAAAAAAGGCACGGGGAAGATGTAATGTGATGTGACGCAACACGGCATGATAAGTACACAAATGCCTAATCAACTCATCTCAGATGGAAGGCAGCTGATGGGAAAAGCTAGCAAATTGGAAACTGCTGGAACAGCATGGACCGCTGACTGCCCAGATTACCTTTGGCCAGCTCAGCACATCTCGACATAAAAATGCAAGCTCAGTTACAAGGAATAGCAGGCAAGCCCCAGAAGGTCAGATGTTCCATTAACCATCACGATCCTAGCCAATCCAAAAGGTATTGAAGTCTGATACCCTTCGGAACAGCCTCAATTTAGCAACGGGGACACCTGCACAATTCCCTAAAGAAACACAAGTGTTTGACTCGAAGACCCTAATTATTAGTATCTTGTCTTGACAAAGTTAAGGGTGTCAACAGCACTGGGGATTCCGGTCCCCATGCATTAAAAGGTTGTGCAAACAGGTGCAAACGAGAGAAATAGCAGCTCTGGGAAGTTTCGGAGGGGTGGGATGCAGACGAAATGGCTGGTTCCCATGTGCAGAGCAATGGTTCCTGATCGCTACCAGTCCAGGGCCTGACGGGCTGTTCCGTGTCAAAGCCACTCAACACTGAAGACTTTGCATTTCACAGTAACTCTTACCAGAGATTCCAACCAGGTGACAATAGCTGGGCCATTTTCAGCAGTATGCTTCTGCCTGAATCGGAACGATTCCAGAGCCTAGACAGTGATTAAAGCATGCCAAAGGCTCCAAATGATATATACATTATGTCAATATGTATGAAAAATATGTATATGTCATCAGATTAAATTTGATATATTGGAAGGATCAAGTACATTTTTTGGCAGAGATGTAAGCGGCACAGACTGCTTCAAAATAAAGAAAACCTTAAGAGATATTTAAAACTTCTTGCTAACACTGAACAAGAATATCCCCTGTTACTATTAATTGCTTATCTGTCATCTGTTGGATGTTAATTTTAGTAGCTCATCATATGTAACAGACTTATTCAGGCTAGAGAAGAGCTCTGTTTTTAATGGGACAAAAAAAAAAAAAATCTGCTTTTTTAAATGGAAGAAAATAGTCAAGACTGTTAGGTGGCACACACAAAAAAGAGGCTAGTGGGTAAGATTCAGTACTGACTTTTCCTTTGCCACTTTCCAGCATAATTGGAAAAATATATAACTGCAGAGTGGCTATACACTCCTGTGCACTTTTATTTGAACTCTTAATTAAACTAATGCATGTATGACATTGCAAACTTATTTTTATTTTAAGGGTGTTCCTAATTAACTTGAACTAAATCAAAATAATTGTTCAGGCAGCCTTTTGTGCATATACAACTTAGCACCGTGGTGAGGTAGGAACTACATCAACGCCACTCAACAGATGAGGCCAAGTTAACTTCTACATCTCTTAGCAATCAATGGGTTTTGTCTACATTTTTTGAAAAAAATGTTACACGAAATATGGCTTAACCCGCTTATTATCATCTAAAAGAGACAAAAACACTGCTTATTTATAAATATCTCACCTGTCTGTGGTTGAGACGATCGGGAATGGATGAATGAAAAACTTTCATCCAAATACAGAAGGATTTCTGAAAAAGAAAAAACAAAGTGTTGATTTTCTATGCAGGAAAACTTAAAAAGAAATTCTTTAGGAGAACCTTGAAGTTTTTGCCTATGTTTTAGTGTCTTGGAACTTCCTTCACAGGAGCTGTAATTTAGTTCACTTACATTGTAGTGTAAAGGTGACGGTGGCCTGCATCCAAGCCACTGGCACTGTCTGGTAAATGAAAGCCAGCTGTGCTTTAATCCAAAAATCCTTTCTTTTCTCCATCATTTTCCGTTGATTAGTCCCAGAATAATAACTGGGTGCATTGTTTTACAAACATCTCCATGGTCTTACTATTGAAAGTAAACCTGCATGTTTGCTAGGGGTAGGGTCAGAGGTACGGCTAAGGTGAAGCCTGCAGGTCCAAGTCCACCTTCTATCAGGCCAGGCTGCGTGGACGCCAGCTCTGCACCAGCAGCTCGGTGGCTTGCAAGAGGCAAAGCTGCCCTTACCTGCGGGCCAGCTCCTGCACAGGGACGTTTCGGGCACTGCAGGGTAGGAGTGTTCATTTAAGATGCTCAGAGTAGCACCGCTGGAGCACTTCGGTCATCTCTTCTGAGAGCTGTAGAACCATAAGATTGGAGTCAGCTGGCAACTTAGCAGCAAAGGAGGAAAGCCAGATGAGAGAGCAAGAGGTTTTACATGACGATGACTGAAAATGCTCAACGCTCATCTTCTCTCAAAAGCACAGTTTTTAAACCAGGTCGTAATGTAGCCACCAACAAAGCACCTGTAGTATCTGAAGAGTAGATGGGTGTGTGCACGTATGTGTAAATCCGTGCAGCGCCAAGGACACTGCACAGCTCTGACCAAACGGCTGCTTGAACGGCAGAGAGTTCTTTTCCACTAGAAAGAAAGACAGCATTTTCAAGGGCCACTTGGATACACTAGGCTTATGATCATTATTAATTACACCCGTTAAAGGTGCCCATCACCATCGCATCTGGGTACTATCCATGTTTGATTATTTATTTATAAAAAAATTCTCCAACCTTGTGACAATTTTAATCAAGTGTTTCAGTTGATAATTGCAAGCTGTCAAGGTTAATACAATAAGGCTCATCTCTAATTCTTTTTCCATTTCCCTCCAAGAAAAAAAAAAGACCCTCTGGGATAATGACTGTGGTTTCTATATTCCCAACTCATCAGGGAGTGTCCTGCATTGAACCACCTTTATTGAAAAGTTACATCGATTCAATATATAGTAATACAGGCAAAAATAATTACAGCTTTGCTAGCAGTGTAAGACCTTAATCCAAACCTCACAAACATTCAATAAAAAGCGATACAGGCTGGGAATAGGCTTTTGACAGTGCAGCCCCAAAGGGGAGTGGAGGTGGGGTGGAAATGGACAGATGAGGGTACGTACAAAGAGAGAGAACCACAGAGCAAAGCCATCTAGATGAGCTGTGGAAATAGAGGCGAGAATTCCAGCCAGTATTCCTCAGCCCCCTTGTTCTTTGCTGCACAAGGAGGTGAAGCTGCAACATCAGGATGAAATGCCAGCGAAACGATTAGGCTTTGCTTCTCCCTTCCGTGGCGTATTACAGTTTTACCTGAATTTGTCCGCTGGGAGGTTCCGTCCTAACGACTTCTGGGGAGTATATATCTGCTGTGGAGCATTGCCAACCTGGAATGACAAAGCAGACGTGAGCTGGGGAGGGCAAAAGTAAGGAGAGGAAAGCAGGGACTTGCTGCTTGCTCAGGAGGAAAGGCAGGGAGGCAAAAGAGGGATCGCCACAACCCCGAGGGCAATAACGTACTCCTCCTGGCTGCAGATGGCAGGTCTGCTGTCGCCATCACTAGTTTGAGTCCACGACTGCTGAATAACAGTATCTTTAATTATATAGCAAAAACGTACTTTCACTTAAATTTAAGGAACTTTGCAAAATACTGCATCTACAAGTATTCCTAAAATATTTTTGAAGAGACATGGCAGAAACTCAGGCTTGGTCTTTGCTTCGATCTGCTAAAAGAAGTTTTCCTTGATTAAAAAAAATGAAAATAATGTGGATAATAGTATCAGAAGCACTTCTGCCAATATGGCCTAGCCCCTTGGGAACAGAGTTTAAACTACACTGCCAACAGACCCTGCATGTCTCAAATTAAGCCACGCTAGCTATAGCAGGGTCCGCCACCTCCCTGCACGGACCATCTCAACTCTGGCTGTGCCAGGAGGGGACATCACCGCCGGCAGGGCTGGCCAGGCACCCGCTGTGGCTGTGGCTGTGCCAGCGCTCCTCTGTTTGCTTCAGGCAAAAGAGCCAGCCAGGTTACCTTAGACAAACAATTTAAATTCTTTGAGCTAACCTGGAGGATTTTGCCTGAAGCAGCTTAGGAAGTGCTCACGCAGGCTGCTCCGCTGGGATAGCTGGGGGTGGCGAGAGCAGCTGAGGGCATGCACTTACCCCTGCCACCAGCCCAGCAGAGTCTGGAGGAGGGCATCACTCCAAGGCTGAAAGCAAGTTTTCTTTGCTAGAGGACAGAAGGGCAGGCATGTGCTTAGTACACAGGGAGAAGGCTCTCCGGTGTCAGGCTGGGATGCTACCATTAGGGTCGTTGTTTGGTTTGGGGCACGAGGAGAAGGAAAGGAGCAGCCTCCTCAGCGTTATCAGAAAATCTCTCGTCTTCTAATGCACCCACCCCCCAAAAACCAGCATACAAATATTTACCTGCTTTTTTTAGGGTTACATACATTTTTAGGGTTACATAAAAAAAACAACAAAAAATATTGTTTGAAAGATAATAGCACATTCCTAAGCAGTTAAAGTAGATATGTGACTTAAGACTGTTTGGTTTCACTTTCTCTTTCAGCTATCTGCCAAAATTGGCAGGGACTTCCAGCCCTAGTAAGTTACAAAATATGAAAATATTTATTTTCCTATTGTATTAAATCATAGAGCATATCCACAGTTGTTTAAAACCACAGCTCCAATAAAAGAGTCATGTTAGCTGAGGATCTTGCCCGAAGCATTTTTTTAAACGCCATGAACATAAGGGTGAAATTAATTCTCAGAGGACAGGGCTTTAAACACATGAATAATCCCACAAATTTCAGTGAACATAAATCTTTGCAGGATTAGGACCTTGCACTGCACTGAGGCCCCTTTGAAAATATGACTCACTCATTTGTTATATAAATACGTATAAACTTAACTTACCCCTCAAAACCTTTGGGAACGGCACCAGTTCCAGGCAGCTTAAAATGTTGCTGTTGTCAGTCACGAAGAATATAGCTGGAATTAAAGGCAGTGAGAGTGACTAATAAATAATTTACATAAAGCCAGTGTTCTGGGAACGTGCCAGGTAAGAGTACAGTGATTCGGACATATGGGGTAAACCAAGCGAGGAGGAGAGGCTGGTCCGTTCCTTCCACCGCAACTAAATTAGCAAACCCCAGCTCTGGTCGTCGCCCAGTGAATCAGGACTTGTAACTCTCTGGCTGGGTCCCGCTGGCAGGGCTGGGGCAGTCCCAGGGGCTTCCACCCCCCTCCCCTCCCCCGTAACCCCTTCCGCAAGGCAGGGAGCAGGTCGGGTGGGACGTGAGAGGGAGACCCGGCTCCAGCCCGGTTTTCAAGGCTGATTTTGAGGGTTCACCTTGAGAAAGCTGGAGCCTGAATTCTTGGGGCGAGTGCTGAGCCATGTCCATCTCCAGGGGCTCCTCTTTGGAGACAAGCACCCAAAAGCCGTTAGGCATTTCTGAAAATCCACGTGTTGGGACTGGACTAAGCCCCTGCCTCCCTTGGCCAGTGAAGAACCACAGGGCCCTCGGCTTTCGGTGACTGTCCTGTGAACAGCACATTGTCCGCTGCCACCGCAGTCCCACCACCTTAGGTCTCACTAAAGCCTAAAACCACCCAAGGCAGGGGAGGGCAAGTTTAACTGCGAACAGGGCCAGTGCTGGCGCACGGGAGGGTGAAGGGCTCAAATGTATTTTGTTCCATAAAAATGTGCCAGAATTTCATCTTTGTCATTTTTCTTTTTCAGCCATGACTGGTCTTGTCGTTCCCCCGATGTAAGGAAGAGGCAGCTTTGCTCCTCTCCCTCTTCCTTTTTTTGCCCTCTTTTTTTTTTCATTTTTCTTTTACAGCACAAAACTACTTATTGTGATGGACCACTAAAAAGAAAAAAATAGCACTACAAGCTCTTTTTTGGGGGAAAGCCAGGCCCAGGAAAAGGAACATTTTTTATGGATTGGACAAGATAGAAGTCTGCATCTTTTACCTGTTTCATATTTCTGACACAACCACGTCAACTCCTAAAACATGGAGAGTGAAGAATCAGCCAAGAGCCAGGATGAACAACAGTTGGCAGAACGGAATCAGGAACGCAAAGTCTTTCTTGAAAGACAGGAAACCTTCCTAAGATTTGTAAAATATGAAAAGGAGAAAGAAATTGGCAAAGTGATTCAAGCTTGATATTTTGGATACAATTTGTTTTACTTTGTAGGGGAAAAAAAGTTGAAGTTTCTATTTTCTATGGAGCCTTTCAGATATCGATTTAGTTTATGCAGAAAAAAAAATCAACAAAACAGGGTACCAG
Organism: Falco naumanni; assembly: GCF_017639655.2. Classification (NCBI taxonomy): domain Eukaryota; kingdom Metazoa; phylum Chordata; class Aves; order Falconiformes; family Falconidae; genus Falco; species Falco naumanni. The sequence goes on from NC_054072.1 coordinate 3,032,806, forward strand.
CATGAAAGAATTTCTAGGACAAACTGACATGAATGATGGAACTTTGGTGTATGTGTGTATTTGCTTATAGTTTAACCTCTTTAAAAAATGTAAGATGTTTTACAATTATTTAAATAAATAAACTTGTAACTTATTGTATGTAGAGGTAGAAATTAAACCCTTTTTTGGATTTTTTCCTCCAGTTGTACAATGAAGAAAAATGATGCAAAAATGTAGTGATAAGTTTGAGATATATTATTACTGCTGCAATTGCTCCTCACTTTTCCCCTCTTACTGAATTCATGTGCAAGGATGTATAGGATTCTTTCTGGGTAACAAAACCATCAGAAACTTTTACAGACATTGTGGTATACAGGTTGCTAATTAGACGAATTTTCAGCCTCCTCATTTTTCCCCCTTCCGTTTTTTGTTTCGATTAGTATATTCAGGTACTGAGATTAACTGGGACGTTTCAAAGATGCTACTGGCAAATGAGTGGCACTTAGGGATTTGAACAAATCGGATTTCTCATGAGGTACTGAGTTTATTTCATAGGTTCAATGTATGAATTAGGAGGGAAAGGGTTCTCTAACATATTGTTTTTCCATGTAGTTAGAACACCTTAAGTTCAGTTATGCTTCATATTAAGGGTGCATTTATAGAGGGTAAATATGTATTTGAGTAATTTATGCACTTTTATCCTGAGTCATTAAAAATGGTAAGTACTTTCCATTTATATATTGAAGTTCATAGAAGTAATCAATAGCTTTGAATTTTTCTGCATTTTAGTGTAAAAAAAAAAAAAGTTTAGTTCCCCTTTGCACCTCCTCTCCTGAAATCGGAAGGTGAGAACAAGTCTGGTAAAAAAAAGATAATCACCAGTTATCTCACTAAATCAGAGATGGCGCAAAAGAATTTGATTGTTGGAAAGCTATTTTTAAAATGAGAAAAAAAAATTGGCTACACTACTCACACCCCACTAAAATACACACAATTTGTAGCTGCATGAATAGTTGTTCCTATGGTAACATCTTTACGTTAATAAATAAACCCCTAATTATGGCCCCAAAACTGTGCTTGTCCGTTTACCCTGTAGTTTAATCGATGGGTAAGTACAACCGTGTTCTGGGGGACCCTTACATGTGGCAGATGTTCCGTTCGGTGCTGGACTCGGGGTTGGACCAGGCGCGTAGCTGAGCTCCTGTGGATTAGCCATAGACTAGATCGCCTCTCTCCAGATCCCGGGGCCAGATCCAGCCGCAGCGACGGGTGACCGAGGGGCTGGGCGCTGTGTGCGGTGCGTGACCCGGCAGCCCCCACCCAACGGGCCACCTTTTGGCACCGGAGGGCGTTTTACAAATGTGTCAAATTGGCCCCGTAGACAGGCAGGTGCAGGAAAGGTGGCGGCGCCTTCTGGAACTCAAGGCCCAATTTATCCTCTTAGCAAAAATGGCAATTAGAAGCAACTTTAACGAGAGATTTGGTGGGAATAATGTGTTTTTAGGAAGCATGAATAGAGTTAGTCAGAGTCTTACTGTCAGGCTACGGAAAGTGTCTGCGTTCTGAACTGAACTGAAATAACTCACCGGTAACTATGGCTGTGGGTTCCCCGACACTGCAGGTCCTTCACGCCCTTCGTGCCACCAAGGAAGTAGCAATCGTCGGAGGTCAGCGGGGCAACCAGCCCTGAAGCCAAGTGATCTCTGAAATCCAAAAGAATCACAGGTCTTAAGGAATCTGGGGCTGTAACGTAACGGGGTGCGCTAACCTGGTCATTGGCGTTCCTTAAAAACCCCAACCAAACCCCAAAGTGAATTTCATTTATTCACAGGTACCCACATCCCAGCAAAGCTAAGAGCCAGAGGTCCAAATTCATGTTTGGAATTGTGCATGCCTACAGGGAAAAAAAAATCAGATTGAGGATTATTAGAGCTTGGATTAAAACTTCCATAAATTTCAGCAAACAATACACAGAGTCCCAGATTTCAAAAAAAGATCTTGACGGACCAGGCTCGTTTCTAACATATCACCTCCCTCCCTGTCCTGACCCACTAAAACCCCCAAACAGCTCCAAAGCATAAAGATGGTGGATTTTTCTCCCCCTGTCCCTCTGTGTACAGGCTACTTTTAAAATTCTATCATCTCTGCTTAAACTCAAAATTCTACACCCAGCAAATCTTCCCGATAGATAGATGGGAATTTCTAGGCCACATGCTGAAAAGCAGCAGCTTGCTACCTTAAACCCTCTGGCATTTTTTAACAAATAAAATTTTCATTACAAAATCTTAGTCAGAAAGGTTTCCAATTTTAAACATTGAGACATCTCATGGAAAAAGCTATTCTGTTAATTGTCCACCCTTTTTAATTTTTGCTTAGTCAGCGCAGGCACATAAAAAAGATCACTGAAATCTTGGGAAGATTCAGGGGAAAAAATGACAGGCTGGCTAACAAAAAGGAAAGATTCTGAACACTCCACAGTCCTTTCACACTTCAGTTATTTTTATTAGCTCCATCCAGTTGCTCAAGTGTGAGTGCCATGAGTCCAAGTGAAAAAGAAAACCTCCCTAGAAAGCTACTTCAAGTACCTATAGGAAGAGAAACATGTGCAGCTGCCTATGTTGATGTAAACATGGAAAACAAATTTTCTGGTTCGATTTGAGTCAAAGAAATGAAAAAACCCTAAACATAGGAATGGTTTAGAACATGAATTTTGCTCATGCATGGAAATTATCATACGCAAGATGAGTGTAGAATTTACTGGTAGCTTTACAAAGAAAAACGTGTGTAAACAAATACAATCAGAAATCCTTGACCACGAAAAAAAGGACTTTGGCAGTGGCAAAGCACCCAACAAAAAGGAAAAGCAATGTAAAAATTTATGTGTAAGGATTTTTTCAGTGTAATAAGCAAATCTGTCCTCTTTTAGTTATTGCTGTTTAATATTCCCTAACAGCTTTCCTTTATGCCACTAGAAAAATGAAAGTGTTTCGATAGGTGACTACAAATTTTATCATAACTTTGAAAGAGTACGTTTTATTTCATTATTTATCTCGGTATAGCATCTTACTCCCCCTATTTCTTTGCACACCTCCAATATGCATGGTTTTTAAAGACTGTTTTCTCCCTTCTGTAAATTAAGGCCTCATTTCTCCCTACTGTATAGTTTTGGGGTTCGTTTGGGGTTGGCTGGTTGTTTTTTTGGTTTTTTTTGCTTTGTCAGTTATATACGGTATGAAGTTGCTATGCACAGAGCTTTTGTAAAGATAGCTTTTTTTGTTTACTGTTTTTAATGGTCCTACTTATGGAAGAATTATCTTGTTTGTAAAATGAATATGTCTACTTCAGTTTTAAACTTTAAATTATCCTAACAAAAAAATAAAATTTTTGTACTGTAAACAAGGGGGGGAATTACCTTAATTTCAGAGTGTTCATTATGCCTTATTATTTATCATCCTTATGGGTCACTCAAGGCACTGGTACGGCAATAACACTTTTAAAAAGGGTAATTCCGTGCTAGGTGACAGTCCCGACAGACAAACCTTCGTGCTTGTGAGACGTCCCCCCACGACTGGGCAGGGCCAGGTCGGGACTGGTGGTCATGGAAGGACGGCGATGGTCTCTTCTGCCCACCAGCACCTGGGGGAGAGCCAGCGCCTTTCCAGGAGAGGGAAGGAGTCAAAAGGTCGGCGAGCTGCCCTTCCCTCGGGGGGCTCCCCTTTTGGTTGGCAGAGTCCAATCGGTTAGAGCATAAAATCACAAAATCAACCCCCAAACCTCAGACTGACCAATGCCGGCCTGTCCTTGGGCTCCTGCCCGTGGGACTGCCTTCGGCGTTGGAGCCTCTTAGGCGCTGCCTCCGTGCACAGCTCCACACACGCCGCAGAGGCCAGCGACATCGACTCCCAAGAAAAAGTCCGAAGCGTGCCTGTATCTGCTCCCTCTCGCAGCAGAGCGCAGGTGTTAGTATCTGGGGTGCAAAGGAGGTGCTCCACAGCCCCGCTGCCCCGAGCCCCGGCGGCGGAGACCCTGCTCCGCCTGCCCCTGGTCTTCCGGAAGGGTAATGTACACTGGCTGCCGCAGCCCAGGTCTGGCATACCTAACGGGGAATTTCTGTTCCCTTTGTAAGAGCAGTGATCAAAAAAAAGGTAAATTACCTTTATTCCATCAGAAAAAAATAAACCAGAGTGGTGAAAATCATCTTGGAAAATGATAATCGACCATCTAAACTAGGAATATTCTAAATTCTTGTGTGAAAATCGCTGGAAAGGTTCAAACAACCGAAAATTTTCTTTGATGACAAAAGCCACTTTTACTGGCATTTTTTGACTAACAGAATATGCGTCAGTGTTTAAAACACTGCCAGATGTCAGTTAAAGCATCTGAAAACATTAGGCGCTATCAACCAAAAACTGAAAAGAAAACAGGCTATTTTTTGGTAATCTGCTTCAATTACTTATTCCGGGATAACATGCAATTAGTAGATGACCTCCCCAACAGCGAAACCAAAGTTGTCCACTGTCCTGGTGAAATATCCTCCGTCTCGCCTAGAACAAAGGCTCATTCTACTCAGAATCTGATTCGTCTTTTTCCCCTCCCCTAAAAAATCCCAGCAGCGTATTAAGTGACGATTTTAGTGATAAAACTAACAGTTAGTTTAAAAGAGATTCTTAGTCTTTAACAGTGACCTACTGTTCCATTCACGAGAGGAAGTTTGTTACGCAGATGAAAGCCTGGAGATCTACTGTGTTCCACTCGTGCTTTCTTACCTCTCTTAAGGACTTGATGATGTACACGCACAGCCTGCGCCTGTGATCGGTTATCACTCTCGCCTCCAGCGCTGTCCCATCCGTTCAGCAACTTCCAAATAAAATGCTGAGTGAGGGAAGGAGATGCATGAAGTACCCCAGCAAGACAGTTTCAGGAAAAAAATGAACTTCTAAATTCAAAAAACGCCTAAATGCAAATACAAACACCTCCCTCCAACCCCAGCTAGCTTAGATGGCATCATCAAAGGTTCTCCATATTGAAAGAGAATCCCTATTAATAAACAACAAAATCTCTGGGATCTGTTACATTTGATAATGAACCAGGTTCAGTACATCTTGCTCAATTCTCAAAAGCCCATGAGAAAAGATCTTTCCTGGCCCACGTTAAGACCAATAAAGTCTAGAAACCCACAACCTTCTTAAACCCTTAATTCACCAGGTGCTGCACGCAGGGCAGATTGCTCAGCTCTCCTTTGTAAGATTGCTGCCATGCTCTGGAAAGAATTTAATGACACTTGTCACCTCAAACACGGAAGGCAGTGCCTTTCCCAAGGGCAGGTATCCGCACCCTTCCCTCGGCTGATGCCGAGAACTCCGGCCGAACACATCTCCCGACGAACCACTCCTGTGAGCGGCGAGGGAAGGCACGAGGCCTTCTAGAAAAGCACATTCTTTCCCACCCTCTTTTTTTTTTTTTTTTTGCCTTTACGTGTCTTTTCTAGATGGCTGTTTTGTAAGAACTTGGATTTCACTTTAATAAATGGGGAAACAATAGCCACTCGTTCAACCACTTACGCAGGGCAGCTGGGGAATTGCCAGACCAGTTAAAATATTTATCTCTGTGACAACACACAGCTGTCGAGGTGCAAAGATCTGAAGCTTTAATCGCACCAGGTTATTTAAGTAGGAATGTCTCATTAACTCCGCTTGCAGGACTGGATTAAACGGACAGCTGGTGGCCGTAGCAGAGGGTGCGGACAGAGCAGCCAGGACAGAGCCAGCGTTGAGCAAACATCAGTGTAGAGCCAGGGGAGGAGGAGACCCCACAGCCCCCTCCCGAATGGAGGGCACCGACCCGCTGTCCCATGGAGGCAGCATCAGGTGGGGGGAGCCAGATCTGCTGTCCTCCACGGCTGCGCAAAGCTACGGCAATAACAGAAAAAGACACAGAATGACGACACAGCAGCCTCTCCACCACCAGTCCCTTTTCCGCGGGGGGATGTGCATGGAGCGCCCTATTTTCTTGTGACTCTTCTGCAAGGTCTGCAGCGTGTGTATGTGTGGAAACCCATCCTGGTTCCTTTTTGTCTCTATTCTCAAACTCAGTCCAGCATCACGCACGGAGGCTGTAGCTACCCCGTCTTACATACAAGTTAGTAACTGTCTCTGTGACAAGAAGGTGGTGGCTGCAATCTCGCCACCATTAAAAGCAGCGGCAGGTTCAAACCAACCTTAATTGATCCTGGAGTGAGGGTTTAATGAAGGGGATCCTGGGTAGAACGGGTCAGAAACTGCATCTAGCAACAGTCCTGGAGGAACAGTAAAAAACAGGGGTGGGAGGGAGCAGAACGGGGGAATAAATAGCTAGCACAAGCGAGAGAGATTGTCTTTCGGTAATAATACCATCTCTCCCTGTTTACAAGCTCAAAACTTGACAAGACACGGGCCAGATCCTCAGCTATCGCCAACCTGAGTCGGTGGCGGCGCACCGACTCACGCCATCCATGGAGCTGCCCATATAATTACTTTCCCCTCTGGCCTTCAAACCAGAGCCACAGCTACAAAATCAGTAGAAAACCCACACAAGCGACGGATTTATGTTCACCCTCTTCCTCCCCCAGCACCTGAATGGGCACAGGTCGCTTTACTTAAACGGTGGTGGCATGCGAGGGCCCCACAGCCCGTACCGACCATGGAGGGCAAGACAGGGACAAGTAGCAGAAACTCCTCCTGAACCCAGAGGAGCAACCATCCCTCCTCAGGATTGTACTAGGGGACAGAAAGCCCAAGGAGGTGGGACAGGAGAAGGGAATGGCAGCAGTAACTGAAGTACGTCCCTCGGTACCCGATTTGCAGACTGTAAGGTGCTGCCTACCCGAAGGAAGGGGTTTTACAGCTCTTCTTCAGAATAAAGGAGCCTCTGTCCATGTTGTCACCTTTCAAAGTAACGGTGGCTTTACCAGCGTGCTGGTGCCGGTTCTCATGCTTACAGTTATTCTGATTTTAAAGCTCTTTTGCAAATCTCCAGCTTCTGAAGGCACAGGAATTTTAGCTTCTTAACATTCTGGCCTATTAATTTGCAAAGGAAGCTCCTTAGAAATACAATGCAGCTTTGCAGGAAGGCACGGGGCCAGTGTCTTTAAAAACTGCAATTAGTTTTAATCCAAGCCATGATTCTTTAAGTTCTGACTCTTCATCATTTCCAGGATGAATAGAGCTGACAGTAGAAAGAACTATTTCCAACAGCAAGCAGGCTTTTAGAGGATGCTTCATTTTGAGAAGGGAATTTTTTTGACGAGAAATTCCAGCCCCCCCACCTTTCCCAGGGCTGTGTGGTTGGGGCGCTGCGGCGAGGGACCGCAGCGGAGCGATGGTTCCACAGGACGCGGGTGGAGCAGGACTCGCCTCCACACCTCACTGGGACTGCAGGAACTTGATTGAAATTTACCAGCAGGGTCCCCGTGACACTGCAATTGCTGTAGTCGTTTCTTTGTCTTTAAAATGCCATATAATTGCTAATGTAATTAGTGATGTATACAGAGGGGGCCTGCGCAATTACCAAGTCCTAAGATCAAGTAATTAATGTTCTGTCAACAAAACAGCAACTGTTTCATTAACAACTGTCTGGGTTTGAAAACAGATCAACTCGGAACATTACCCACCCGGCTGAGTTTCGTGATAGCAGCGAATCCAGACCCAAAACGTACCAGCCTGGATCAACTGCCTGCACGAGGTGGGACCGTGGCTTCCCCCACCCACAGCTACCAGTTGTTGCTCCTTCCAGTAGGAGGAGGAGCGACTAATACTGCTCGAAGGGACGGGCTCCACGCCTGCGTAGTCTGCTTCCACACTGGCAATTGATGTTCTCGATGTTTTACGAATCATCTCAAGTACAAAAACCTTGCTGAGGGTTTCAAGGAGCCAGCAAGTTTTATCAAACGTCATGACACTTTTATTTTTGTAAAAGCCTATGGTTTTGTTGTCCTCTGGACTTGATTTGTATTTCCAAGCTTTTCTCTACCACCACGAGCCCCAGCACCTGTCTCGTCCTGTAAAAGGAGGAGGAGCTGGGCGTCCACCCCAATTTTATTTTTCATTCTCCTTCCTCAACAAAACTGAATTTTACAAAGAAGTTTTAAACAAAGATTAACCTTGTTTTCCTTATAGCCTGTTTTGACAGATCATATCCTTTGGCCAATCAAATCCCATCCTTTGGTTGACCAAAACCACTCCCGTGTCTCTTGCTTATCTCCTTGTTTCAAAGCTTTTATCCAGAGGCCAATTTCAAGGGTGCAATGGAGACACATGGAGAGTGGAAGGAGCTGTACTGGTCCTGCGTGACTCAGGCCCGTGCTATGCAATCCTGAGCACCAGCTACTAGTCCTTTACCTCCCGGGTTGCTATTTGGAGAGAGATTCAAGATCCTCTTCTCCCAGGACGCAACACAGACTCCAAGTCCTGATGCACCCATCGCACTGACGATGCGGGAACGGCCCCTGTAGCCGAAACACACGCTCACCGAGCGAAGGGCTGCAGCATCACCACCGCCCCCGACACCCGGGGAAGCTCTGCGCCCCACAGCCTCCTAATTCCCTCACAAGATGAAGTTTCCATCGCTATTATATCCTCCAGAAACCAGCTTAGAAATGAGGCCCGTCCTCCCAACACGCTTTTTCCTGCCTCAGAATTGCAGCGGATACGGTTAACGTGGCTAAACGATAAACAATAGCTGTGGCAGAGAAGAATTAAGCAGCAGAAGCAGAAGGGATCAACAAGGATTTCCGGTGAGATTTGAAACACAAACAAGCATGAGGAACTCTAAAAGTGTACAATTTTTCCTCCCGCTCTGCGCGTGTCATTTTATTACAGGGTAATTAAAGAACACTTTAAAATTGTGATTAATAGGCTTTTTAGCTTCAGAGAAATCAAATCTTTTGATGTCTGTTTCTTAAACATGCAGTTTACTTTGCCATTGAGGAATGGAATTAAATAAAGAATGGCAAGTATGTGGTTTTTTTCCTGCTTTCATTTTACCTACTACAGGAAAGCTTTATTGCAGCAGCATGGATAAAAATGAGATTCAGGCAACAAAATGATGCCCTCCCAGCCTAATTAAACGAAAGCTGGTGTCACCTGTCCTGGCTCCGCGGCATCCCAGGAACGGCAGGGTGCTGGTGCACACCATGCTGCTGAGAAGGCTCGGGCAGCAGCCGGTATTTACGGAGACTGGTGCACAAGGTGCTTCTCCCTTTGGAATTGCACGGCCAGTCCTGCCAGCGCTGCCTCCAAGCTGTTTGGCCGTACAGTTTAGAGGTTCCCTTTCGTAGGAAGCTTCACTCAGCAACAACAGTTCTGATGATTTTTTTGTATGATTGTTATTTTTTAGAGGGGGTGAGGGAAGCAAATGCTGGTCACACGGATCCTAAACCAACACCAGGTAGCTTCACGGTCCGTTCCCTGGGGACATGCAACTTCCATGGCCTGAGGGAACGAGCTGTGGCTTTTCTCTTTAGCGATACCAGCAAATCTCCGATGCACAAAGCCTGGTTTTCTGCTTAGATTGAGCCACTGATTGAAGTAATGCCTCTCAAGGGTGCTTAGTTTTATTTCATATAACTGTTTTTAACCATGGATGAATTTACACATGAGAGAGTTAAGAAAGACATCTGTCCTAATTGCCCTTATTTTCCCTTTTGTTTAAGAGCTGGACTCTATAACCACGCAGCACAGACCCTCGATAGCCTGCACGACATGTCTTTTGTCCTAAAGATCACGGAGCTGCCTATTCCCGAAATAGTATCTTCAGCCCACTGGCAGCCTACGTGGCCAATATTTTTTCTTAAAGAATACTTGTTACCTACTCTCTTCTCCATTTCTCCTTTCTCCACTCAGCCCTTCCCTTCACATCCACAGTGTGGGTCCGTCTGAAGAACTCGCATGCCCAGAGTCACCGAGCATCCCACAGGCGGATCCTCGCAAGCGTGCAGCCAGGCAGGGCAGCGCTGCCGTATTCCCTTGCTGTGGTTTTGCAGAAATGGCTCCGATGCACTAAGATATGTGCAAAAATAGATGACTCTCAAACGCCTGAATGCCTTGAAGTATCATAGAACCACTTAGGTTGGAAAAGACCTTTAAGATCATCGAGTCCAAATCATGCCCTTGGTGATTTGCCCAAAGCCCGGCAGAAGTCTGTGGGATCAGCAGAGACTTGAACCTATGCCCCAGAAGTGACAAAGATCCTGCAGGAGAGGAGTAAGAAGTAAAAAGGCAGGTCTCGGAGTCTGAGTGAATATATTAATCTATTAGCCTATATATAAGCAGCAGTTTCATAAAATCTCTTTGCAGCATTATCGGCATGGGTTTTCTTCAAGGTTCTGTTCTACTCTTTGCACGAATCCTGGCTGACACACTCTCTTCCTTCCAAATGTCTGAAACATGTCACACCTACATGCAGATTAAAATTAGGGATGCTTTTCATTCGATTGTTCTTGGAAGAAAAACGGAGGGGAGGAAGGGAGGGGAAGAGCCAAGTTTAATACTCTACAGTAGCACAAACCTCTTGGGCATAAAACATCGTTCAGGTAGACACATCTGGTGAAATGCATCACATCAAATTAGTATCAAGGGTATTGAGATTCTAAGACGACTGGCAGACAATTCCCCTTCTAATGTACTGCTTTTTAGATTGTTGAAGAAACTTGAATCCCAAATCTCCTGTGAAATGAGTGATACTAAACATGCCTGCTCAAATACTGAAAGTGAAGATCAAAGACGCAATGTCCAAATTGGCTTTGCAAACAAAGCAAGCCCAGAGATCCCCAAGAGAACGTGGTGCTAATTTTATCAGATCTCCTTGACTTCTTCCTCCCAACAGTTTGTCATTTAAGAAAAATAATAATAATGAGAATGCATTTCTCTCTGTCAGAAGCCTTGCCGTATGACAAGCAAATTCATTCCCTTTTAAGTGTATGCTTTGCAAGTCACCTAATAGTCTTAATCTCGTTTAAATGAAATCTAGTTTGAATGTTTCACTCCCCGAGAGCTACATCCCTGTCCCCAAACCACACATCCCCAAACACGCACACATTCTGCCATAAATATTTCAATACAGCTCAGCCTTTCAGATCAATACCGACAACTCTCAGGTTCTATTGATTTTTCAGAGGTTTGGCCCACAAGGGTGATAAAATATTTCTCAAGTTATGCAACCCGAGTTCAGGCGCTATCGCTGACGCTTCAGCATTTACTAGACACATCTCGCTCTCCCTCTGTCTCGATTTATGACTAAGCAATAAGTCTTGGTAAGGTGGGCAGGATCATCCCATAGGGCCCACTTAAGGTCAAAAAAGAGAAGTCAGGATAATAGGACGGCCCTTCAGGTCCCTAAACTTCTGTTTTCTGAGGTAATCACTTATTCTTTTCCACATGCCCTCAAAGTCCTTCTTCCAACATTCATTAGCCAGCCAGTGAAATTCCCTTTCAGTGTACCTCTGTAAGCTGTCAAAAAGAAAGGGACACCAAAGCAGACACCAAATAAAGCAACTCCCTGCTGAGGCAAGAAAGCTAATCCTCTCCATATGGGAAGGAAATACACTTAATTATGTATTTATGCATGTCATTGCAGGCTTATATCTTGTTTCACTTTCATCCACAATGATCCAAACCTATTTAAATATAATGAGTAAACATTTCTGGTTTTACAATAACATAAGCGCACGGTCGCTCAACATTTCCCAAACATTTCCTTGCAGGACACGGCAATTTAGTGTGGTTATTTGTACTGAAGCAGCACCTAGGGAAGGCAGTCAGGGACCGTGACTCCATTGTGTTAAGGTGCTTATAATCACAAAAACCAGAAGGCAGGCACTGGCCCCAAAGAGTTTACAACTGGGCTGAAGAAGCATTTTGAATTAGAAGGCAGAATCTGTGGATTCTGGTTGCAACATTCCAGTTATTCCTGCCCAAAATGGGTATCCCTGCATAGCAAAGAATTACATTTTGGCTCCAGCGGACACCACGCAGTCCAGCACGCTGCCAGGCTGGCACCAAGGCTGTTTGCTGGCCCCCACCAAGAGACCTGTTGCATATGACAGGCTGACAATGCTCCTGCGCCTCAGTGTCCCTCTGCCCCCTTGCAACTGTCCCATCTGTCCCCATCACAAATTCCTTGGTGTGGCGATCGGCTAAATCCCATCCAGGCAAAGACCTTACCTTAAGGGGTGGAGAATATACACAAGCAACAAACCTTACACGAGGATCTACCCAGGCAATGTCAACGTACTTTAAAAATAATAAACACATCTCAAATATTAGCATCTGAGTTTGGAAGCCGACAGCAGCACCTGCCATCGGAGGTTCTGAGGGCGGGCTGATGAGCTGCAGAGGCAAAAATCCGTTTGCCCACACAGAGACAAGCACTAAAGGCTTAATTCTGTTTCCCTATTTGTTCTAAACCTCGTTAACAGTTCTACACCTAACGTGGTGTCTATCCCTGATGCACCACAAAGTATTTTTGTAAAAAGATGACTACTTACTATTCCTCGTGATCGGATAGCGGCATAAAGAAAAAAAATAAAATGAGGTTAACTGACTTGACCCACGGAAGCGACCAGGTCCATAGCAGCTGTACTGATCCCCCGTTGCCTTCTCCAGCTTCCCCTCCATTTTGAGTGAGCTCTTTGGTTTTCAGGAATTAGGATTCATCTTTCATCCCTTGAAATTTAAAGACCTTTATCTTGGAATAACCTCGTTAAGTGGGACAAGTCCTACAGACTCTCACCACGCACCAGTGCCAGCCCAGTCCTTGGGCGCTTACCGCAGGCAGGGCGCGTTCTGGCGGTGCAGGGAATACATCGGTTACTTTTCAGTGGGAAATCCGAAATTGCAGCGTCGCCTGTTAAAGAGATATTAACAGCGTGTTAATTACTGGCTAGTAGACACAGGAGCCGTATTACTTTGTCCATAACTCATTTTACAGCGGCTGAAAGCCTCCGCACGCCGCGGCGTGGCTGTGGCGGGGGGTCTGAGAGCAAAGGACCACCGGCCCGACCCTCAGCGCCCATTCCCACTTTTCTTATCGCATCCACCATTTCAGGCCCTTCCGTGATCCCAAATACTTCCACTCGGCTGCAGAAGGCCTGTGGCCTCCGTTTCCTGAGGGGAAATCATTTTGTCCTCAGTTACAAATTCCAGGAAGAGCCAAGGAACCGGCACTCCGAGTGTGTCCCAGGCCCCCAGACAGAGCAAACGCTTTGCTCCCTAGGAGGAAGCAAACATGTTTTTGAAGCCTCACCAAAGACATGGAACAACGAAATAATCATCCATCTAATTCGGTTTTTCTCCTTCCTATTGATGCTTTACACTACACTATTTTTTTTTTTTTTCATCTGCAGCAACATGACGGCATGATGGCTTGAAGGACTGTTCTCCCATGGCCCCCAGATCCCCTCCCTGATCAGTATGCTGCAGGGCTTTTCCATTTAATGTCTACTTGCACTTTTGGTGCATTGCCCCCCAAGACTTCGCATTTTATATTTATCTGCATTAAAATATATGCTCCATTTACTGGCCTCAGACAGACTCAAGCCCTTGTAAAGGGGGTGACACTGCTACCTCCTTGCTCAGTACATCCTCTGCTTTCAGAAAAAAATAAGATAAAATATATACAGCTCCCATACATACACAAGACAATGCTGGAAAGAGAAATTCTCAAGAGCACCTACACACCTACCAAACAAATCCTAAAGCACGCAAGTATTTTTGAAGCATCACGCCCAAAAAGTCTGAATTCAGAAGTGCTAAACAAATAGTAGTTATAATGCTTGATACTTTGGGAAAAGAAAAAAGAAACCCAGTTAATTATTTAGCCTAAGACACAGTTTAGTAACTTAACTTCTGGCTTTATCCCTGAAATTATCAGCAAACCTCTTCTGAAATCTATTTTTTTTAAAAAGTAAATCAATATTGTACCAGATCCTAAATTGCTTTTTGGTAGTTCAGGAGTATAATCCTATCTGTGTTTCTTTGTTTAAAGCTATTTTTATTTTTAATATGTCTTTTTTGATCCAGTAGCATCGAGGTGCAGGGACTCTGAGACCAGGGACACCTTGTGCTAGCTGCATCTCATGGCAGGAGGCTGTCCCAACCCCGTGGCTGTTACGGAGAAGGGAACAAGAGTGCAGGGGATGGAGACCTGGCCACATTCACAGGCTCAGTAGCCAAGGCAAGAGTGGAACCCACCGGAGATGCTCCCTGAGCTGCAGCCTGCAATTTAAAAAGGCACCACAAAGAGCATCGGCATTTCAGTTTCAAACCGATTCACACAAACAGAGGATTTGTGTGCCCAGGCGAAGCCCCGCTGGTACAGCTGCACTGCTCTGATCTCTGTGCGACCTCCAGGAAGCACCTGAACCCCAGTGAGACACCTGAAAAGCTCATTTGAGAGAATCCTCCCTGGAGTAGCTTCCCCAAGGTGACAGGGCTTGGCATGGGAGTCCACCTTGCTCGATTTCCATTTTGCCCCCGTGTGTTGGTTTTTCAGACTTTCAGGAAGTAGCAGGCAAAAAAAAAAAAAAAAAAAAAAAAAAAAAAAAAAAGAAGGTACTTCATTTCACTCCTTCAGACAAAATCTGGCTTTCACCCCCTCCGCCTGGCTGAGAGGATTCATCATTCCCCTCATTTAAATGCATTCCAAGAAGGTTCAGCAGCACAGCTCAAGGAAACCAAGAGCAGCTCTGGAGCTGCATCCCAGTTTGCCACTTCAAAACCGTAGCGCAAGTACGTGCCATCCAACCAAGATCCATTACCTCCCATGGCAGCAATACCTTTGAAGAATCCTAAGTTAGTTAAAACCCAGATCAAAAACCCACGTTGGCCATCTCTAATCAAATTACACTTTTCAAGCTGTTCACTCCCCAAACCCCATAAAATGGTTTCTAATATTTTTCCCACAACTGGTGTTAAACCGTAATTGCTTGCTGTATCTTTTTGCCCCCCTTGAATAATTGGTGTTAGATTTGCCACTTTACAGTCCTCGGGAATGTGACCTGTCATTATAAAGCTTCTAAAAATATCAGTTAACACTTCACAATTTTCTCTCCTTTATTTCCTTCTGCAGCGATGGATGTTCCCTCCCCGGACCAGATACCTGATCTGCCTTTGAGCGTAAAACCTTTCAGCAATAATTTTTGCAGTCATTTGCGCAGTAACACCTTTAACATGCCTGGGAATAGGAAGTCAGATCTTTAACTGATGTAATCTGGCATAGCTCCACCGATTTTAGTATTTACCTCTGTTTACACTGGTTGGAGAGTTCACTAAGAATTTCTGTACGTTCCCTTTGTTTAAAAGCTCAAACTCATTTCTCGTTATTCAAGAGACTTAACTTGAATACTTCATAGAAAATCAAACTCATGCGATAAGAAGAGCAGTTATTAACGAAGAGATTTTCAGTCTAATTGGAGAATGTATTTCAGGGCATCTCTCAGGTGAGGTCTCGCTGAAACATTCACCTCCCTGAGCGGACCCTTGGTTTACAGGCTCAGTGCGCCGCGTCCTCCAACGTGCCGCGGAGATGCTTTTCCAACGGCAGCTGCGTGGACTGGGGCGTGCAGAGGGCAGGGGTTTTGACAGCAACAGCCACGAGGATTCTCACACAGGGTCCCTTTTGGAGACAAGGGGTTTGAATAGAAAAAATTTGCTGAAAGCCTGGCTATTTCCTAGCGCAAGCACAAACTCACTCGGCCTTTTCCCTCCCCATGCCCTCAGCAGGTTTGTACAGATTTTCTGCAGTGGCTGGCACTCCGGTTCCTGCCTCCTACATCCCGGAACCACAGCCCTTGCTGGTATTGGTAGTGCTACGACACATAGAGCCCTGCTGCTCTAGCTAGCAGTCTCTTTGCAGACTTGCTCTCTGACATCCCAAGCTATAGTGTCCAAGTAGAATATTTAGAAGCACGTTTCTTGACCAAGGATTGCCCAAGCTCTTTATGAAAAGAAGGCTGGTACGCCTCCGCAATCTCAGACTTTGTACGTTCTTCCTTCCCAGCAGAGCCCCAGGTGGTTCCAGCACAGCCGCATCTCTCGGCGCAGGCATCGTTCCGACCCTCTCGTACAATAAGCCCGGGTCTCAGGAGGGAGGGAGGAGAGAGCCAGCTATATTCAGCATTGTGGCTAAAACTCCGCAGTAGGTTGACCCCCTGGCCTTTTCCAACAATCTTTAATACCCAGTGTTACATGATTCCTAACGGCACTTTTTTGGCGCTGGACAGGGCAGAGGTCAAGGTCTGGAATGTCACCAGGGCTGCTACTTACCGGGTAAAGACAATTAGACGATTGTCCAGACAACTGAGCTTTGTGCTGTGTGTGATAAGCATGCAATCAGCCCTCCGAGGTGATATAAACAAGCTGCCTAGCCACGGCGCTTTCCTTCCCAGCCTCCTCCTCCCTTTTCTGGCGGTCTCTTGTCGTCTCCCCCTGCCTGTGCTGCTCCCTACGACTCTCCGCTGCATCTGGCAGCTCCGGTGCTAGAAACAAGCCAGCTGTGGATGTTACAGTCGCAGAACACAGAAAATACTTGAGCCACTGAGACAAAGAGCTAATCTAGTGTAATTCTCTAAGCTTAGGGTTTGGCCATTTACAGATATCATTTATATTATAACATTATTTATGCAAAATACAGAATCGGTAACCGGAGAGCTTAAGAACACCTAATCCTAAACTAACAGCCAATTCTCTGACAGACACACATATCCAAGAACTGTGGATTCAAGCACTTACAGAAAGGAACTGAAACTGCATTCCCAAAGTCCAAAAAAGCACATTAGGCCACCAAGGCACTGCATTTAAAATAACCAAACAAACCAAAAACGGTCAGCCAAACCATTATTCCCTAGCATCTCAGGCTGTTTGTCAAATCTAAAATACGCGTTTAAGATGATCCAAACCCCATCTATGACCTGTTGTAGGTAGGGCAAAAATATCACCATGGTTTATTTTACTGCCAAATACCAATGATGACATCTTCCAGTCCTATAGCACCTCTAATTCCAACGAACTCTAAGTACTTTATTGTGGCCTTAGTTCACCAAACAATGTAATCACCGAATTAAAATCCCATTTACTCCAACAGAATGTGCTCAAGTGCTTTGCTGAACTGGGGACTAAACTATTAAAATTTACATGCCTGTAAGGCAAGAAATTATCTATCCTGTTTCACCAATGAGAAGAAAATGAGGCTTGCAGAGAAACTCAGACTTACACTTTGTGATTCTAGGGATGTCCAAGTCAAACAGAGGGATGCACAAGAATCCAAAAACAACAGACTAGAGGCAGACCCTGTTTTCAAGTGGTTTCTATGTTCATCCCTGTGCCACAGAGACCAGACATGCATGCACGAGAAGAAACAGGACCATATGGGAGAGATGAGCGCATCACCACTGAATATATAGAGAGTCTAGAAAAATTACCTTAATTGTTCTTTTTCCCTTAAAAATGGGCACTCAGTTCTAGTTTTAGACCTGGCAAACTGGCAAAAACTCAACATGTTAAATGCAAATCTTGCCTCCGGGTTCACAAAAAGGATTTATGGAAATATGAGCCTTTTCGAGCTCTAGGGCCTGCAGGAAAACCCTCGTGGATGTCTGTCTTACCCAGAGCTGTTTTATAGGACCTTCTCAAGCAGAACGTACAACACACAATGTCCTGGGAATCCTTCCCCTAAATTTCTAAGTGGGACTTTGGAAGAAATGCATCTCAGGAGAATCCTCTCTGCGTTTTACGCTGAACCCACCCACGTGTAAAGGGAGGCACTTTTCAGCCCCTTGCTGTGTGGATACAAACAATAAAGCTCACAGTTCACTCTGTCACTATCCATTCTCACTGCTTTGATTTAAAGAGCTCCCAATAACTTGGGACACAGCAGCAAACTTCACACAGAGTGAACGTTAAGTGAGGGCAAATTCCCTCTTACATCACCCAAAGGCTGACTATATCCCAGTCAAGAGAATATCCAGGACATGTTTTATTTACATTCCTCAAATAAGGCACTTGGGCTTTTGGGTTTTTGTGGGTTTTTTTTTTTCCCTTTTTTTTTTTTTTTAAAAAAAAACAAACAACTTTTGTCAGATGAGTTTGTCTGAAAATTTCTTGTAAAGCCCTGAACAAGTCCTGCTGAGCAAAGCCAGGTCTGCATTTACTATTCTCCAAGCTTCCAAGGCACCTCCTTGCACTATAATTGACCGTGATAGAGCAATGATATAAAACTGAGGGAAATGAATCAAGGCTGTTAGTATCCAAACTATTAAATGCAAAACTTCTGTTTGTGAGCCTCAGAGGCTTCTTAAAGTGTAAGGAACGTCATCAGCCTAACCATGCTAGGAACCGCAAGTTGTTTAAAGCTTGATTTAGCCCCGTTTCTTTTAGGTTCAGAGCCACCTAAGATAAAGTACTGCCTCGTGTGAAGTTAGACATTCTATTAAAATCGGGAAAGAATGGCTTAGTTGAAAAACATCTGTTCAAATACCCTTTGTCGTCTAGACCACTGATAGATTCTGATCCAGAAGAGTCCAACGACTATTAATGAAGGGCTTGCTAAAGATCACGAGGAGTGTATATGCAGGAGAAGTTAATTTATCCACCTTTCTGAAAAAAGCTCAGCAAGTCCATTCCAAGCTGTGATTGCCACTGGCACAGTGCTTCCAGTGCCACACTACCCAGACGTTACTTCCAAGATTTCAGTGAAGTAGTAACATGAAAGACAGATATAAACTGCGCTGTCTCCCATAGAGTATGAAGATGTGGTGCTCAGCAGGATTAAAATACCCTGTAGCTTCTTCTAGGTGCCTTTCCACATATTTCTGTGCCCAAGTAAGCTTTCTTCTTCTGGTTCTGGTTAATAAGGACTAAAAATTATTGTTTTTGTGGGGATTGTGAAACTTACTTTCTTAAAAATTAAGAGGATGGAAAATGTACATGTGCTCTATTCACGAGAAGTAATTTATCTATAGAAATCACTGTCAAAAGATTTTAAAAAAGAGAAAATACATATCTGCACTTACGTAAAGTAGTACAAGATGGCAAGCTCTGAAGGTACACTGCCCTATGCTCTCCCAGATCTTACAGATGTGAGCCAGCCCGCGAAATTGTAGAAACTAGTTACCGTTTGGTTTAGACTGGTTACAAAATCTGTTTTGTAAGCACAGTCCCAAGCTGCACATTGCTACTGACAAAGGGAAGCATCTTTTAGCACAGGGTAGATGCAGCTGAGCAGGAACCAACGCTTGCAGGTCGCTCCTGAGAGAGCCTACAGCTCTGTCTGGTCCTGGGGGCGGTAGGTAAGTGATCCAGGGCTTCAGGAAAGACATCCCCCCGCCCCTCCCCCCTTAGCTGTTTGCAATAGTGTGCCCACACAGCCCTACAACAGCCTTTGCTTTGTAGAGATCAGGGCAGAATTTAACGATAGGATGCTCTCTTTACTGGAGCTGGAACAGCCACAGTT
Organism: Falco naumanni; assembly: GCF_017639655.2. Lineage (NCBI taxonomy): Eukaryota > Metazoa > Chordata > Aves > Falconiformes > Falconidae > Falco > Falco naumanni. The sequence goes on from NC_054072.1 coordinate 3,052,267, forward strand.
CTACCTGGTCCAAGTGATCCTGGGAGTCAAAAGACCCAGTCAGAGACTCTCTTTTCCTTCCTCAAATGCCTGATGCAATAGGAATCTACTCCATGGGTAATTTCTATTGCATTATAAACAAACAATAAAAGATGAATGTTTGCACAGGCTGTGCAGACTTCACAGCAACTAGCTACAGTAAGTGAAAAGCTTAGCTTATATTGCTGCCTCTGTGATATGAGTTAAATCAACTTCCATTGGTAGCAATTCTCCTGCAGAAAGGGGGCCCTTCCTCCTTCCTTCATATAATTTGACCCCCAGGGCATAAGAGCTTTCTCCTCTGCAGCTCCTGCCCATCAGTGCATCTTCTTAGCATCTCTTTTCCCCTTCAACTCATTCACACTCTCTTCTAAACTCAGCTGGAAGCATCTCTTTTCCCCCTTGCCCATGACTCTTAATTTCTCTCTCCCTTGGCAGTTATTTAACTCATTAACTGAATTAATTTTAACCCTAAAGCACTTTGGGTGAATAGATTTTATGAAAGATCTGATACAAAATAAAGTCTTGGGGGCCTTATGCCACTGTAGGTGCACAAAGGAGCCTTAGTGTAACTGAGAATCAGACCCTTATTTCACAGATTCTACATGGAGTTTAATCTCAGTGCGACTCACAGATTCCATTTAATGACAAAGTGGCTCTTTGATTGATAAAGGTCCCATGCCTCTGATGCAGACTAAATAGCCAAGCATCCTGAACACTGGAAAAATTATTCTTGGATCTGTATGAAACAAGACTCTCCATCATTTTCCCACACATGCTGCTTAGAAAAATTCCTTTTCACTTTAGAATGCTGTTTTATTAGGAAATATTAAAAGCAGAGTAGGCTCCAACACGGTGGTTTTGCCTTTTGCTCTAAGAGGTGGTTGTTTGGCAGGGGGGAAAAAACAGAAAGTCAACATAGAAATAACATGGAAGTTGCCCTACAGAATGTTTATTTTGCTAGGTGCACTCATGTCTTTGAAAATCAGTTAAGTTTCTCTTTCAGGTCAATTAAACTTTTGTTCAGGGAAACTGCACCGGAGACAAGAGTCTACGAACATGAGGTATTGATTGTAACCCGCTAGCACCCAAAAAGGGGCACTTTCAGCCGGCTGTGCCTAAGCGGTTTCTGAGCCTGGGATTTTCCACATAAATGCTTGGAAAAGGAGGAGGGGAGCCTGCCGAGGCTCCAGAAGTATGCTTAGAACAACCAAGGGGAATTCTGGCCCTTCAGCACGGTTACACTCCATGGGCTCCTGACTCAGTCTGCAAGGGATTCGTATTATCTGAACTCAGATGTATATACACATACATATATATATATATATGTCAAATTGCCTATCATTCTAAAACAGCGGTTAATGCCCACCACTACTCTTTAGCACCGTGTAACTCATTACAGCGCGACCACCCGCTACAGAAACACAGCTTGCCATGCAGCACCAACCCCTGCAGCAGTTTCTCCATCTCCCACAAATCCCAACTTCAGAGAGCATTGCTTCACCGAGAAACCCCCACCAAGCCGCCCCCGTTAGAGGACAGCAGAACAAACAATGACCCGTAGAATCACATTCTGTTTCCCATCGCTGGCACCTACTTGGCTAAATAACCTTGAGCAAGTCATTCCCAAGTCCACGTTTCTTCCCAGCGCTCCCTTGCTGAGACCATCAGCTGCCTAGGACAGGGACACAGGCTTAACATCCCAGTGTCTCTGCAGCTAAATAATATATTGTTACCATAAACATACATATAAGCACACAGAGAGACCGCAATAGGCTTTCAGACATAAATAATGGGGGGAAAAAAAGTCCTGGTTGGCTACTGTTCTGTTCACTGAAAGAAAAAACCAGCATCTGTTTGAAGAGCCAATCTGGCACACGAATGCCTCAGCCCATTTTTATTACAATATACTTATTTCAGTATATTTGAAAGTTTCATTAACTTCTCTAGCAGGACCGTTCTGCTGATGGGCTGAGGAAAAGGGGGGAAAAAAAGGATGGGGGGCAGGAAGGGGGACCTGTCTGCGACTGCTTCTATTTCTCCATTACAGGGACTCACACACTAATCACAGGCACGGAGGAACTTTGCTCTGATCTTCTCAGAACAGATGACCCCGCAGCTCTTTCCTCACCTGTAATTTCTAGATTTCAGCTGATTTAAAAGACTGCTAGGAAACAAAACATGTTCAAACAAAACGGTTCATAGATCAGTGCCAAAGAGAAGCCCTTGTATCAGGAACACGTCTGTCTGTCTCTGATACATGGAGTAAATTGACCCCAAATACAGCCCTGGACTTGTTGGTAGCTTTCCCTTGAAGCAGTAAATAAGGAGCAGGGCTGAGAAGCTAAGCCAAACTAATTTGGCCAGTTATTATTTGACTGAAAGGTGATACTGAACGTTTAAATGGTTTATCCCCTTCTTGTTAGTGGCATCATTCAATCAGGACTACTAAGCCTCCAAGTGAACGGATTGCAACTGCCGAGGGAATTACTCACTCCAACCAGGAAATGTGGGGTTTGTTAGTTCAAACAGCATCTGTAGGAAGCTGGTAAACAACAGCTGAGATGATGAAAGATCACATCAACTCCATGCTTTGAAGTAAAAGATATTAAAACCACGAGTGTACGAGTTCTTATTATAGCTTAGCTCCCCCCCCCTGCATGCTGATCCCCGAGAACCTGGCATGGTTGTTGTTGCTGCATAACAAGCTGTATAATAAAAATCCATAAAAATATCAACGAGGCACTTGAAAGTGACATGAAAAAGCGACGGAGGCCTATTTCTGGTGATGCTGCCATTAAAGGCAATTTGTTACTTTATGCCTGGAATGAAATCAAACATTCTTCTGGGTCCAGAGTGACATTTTTAGTCTCAGAAACATAAGATATGTTGTCACCTGGATGGGCATATTATGGATACTCCGAAGCAGAACCACTAGCCCCATGAATAGATGGAGGGTATGTCAGGCAATTTGCAAATGAGCACGAGGACAAGGGGTCATATTTTAACAGCAGATTCGTAAGGCACTGAAGTGTGAATTCTCCCATTTGCAAAGTTAGGTAGATATTTGTTGTTAATTACAAAAGTTCAAAAACAAGTGAGGTGCCTCTGCACCATGGCATATTAAAGGGCTGCAGGTGACATGCCCACAACGCTTCTGACAAGGCAACGGACACAGTTGCTTCTGGAAGTCCTGCCCAGCTCCCTGAACACTACCTGACAGCGCTGAGAATCGCAGCACGCGGATCTTACATTTGTTATGGTCAGCTTCTCTCCTTTCAGTCCACTCCAACCACAGAATAACCTCCTCACTTACTCCTTACCCAACATCTGCTTTCTCCATCTCTTCTAAATACCCTCAGATTTTGGGTTTGTGTTTCCCTTTTCTTTCCCTGCCAGTAATCCCTCCACCTTGCTTTTTACTCTAATTAATCTTATCATGTTTTTCACCCTTACGAAAACAGCATCTACAGAATCCAGGTGATGAGACACTGGACCAGGACAGCAGAAACCCAGGCTTTAGTGCCAGGTCTCTGGTGGTCCTACAGCACAGTCATTTCTCTCTCGAAGTCATCCCTGTATAAAATAAGGATAACAACTTACACCTTCATTTGCAAAATGCTTTGAGATCTCTACACGAAAAGAGCCAAACAGCAAGTATGAATAATATATGAGAGCTACAGGACAAGAGATGGGTTTCATTCCTGGTCCTCACGTGCCAAGTGAAATGTTTTTATCTATGTAAATATTTTTCCACAATAAATCATTGTTAATAACAGCCTTTCCCCTTATATTTTTCAAAGCCTTGAGCTTTAAAAATTAAAAATTGCCTGGTCAGAAAGATCTTTAAAAACCGTAACCCTGACAATGTGGAACCTTTCTGGAGCTACTGCTCAGCCTCACACTTCCTCGCCGTTTCCTCTCCCTGCCCCCTCCTCCCCCAGAAGGGCGCCCTAGACCGTGCACATTCGTACCAACGCCTTTATGTGCGTTGGAGTAAAATAGGCACATACAGTCGAACCTGAACCAGTTCACGTCCATACATCAGAAGGTGCCTGAAAGTTGAAATACTCAGAGGTTCTTTGCCATCTAATTTGTTTATGTGCCTTACAGCACATTCAAATACATTTATTTAGGATGCCATACAGCTTTACCGAGACTAGCAAAGTGCTTTAGGGTACAGCACATCCAGCTTCTGCAGAAAATAAACAAATGTCTTAGGCCATGACCCTACAACAGACCCCGCACCAGCAGCTTTATGTCTTCAGTACAGCAGCATTCATGACTTTAAAATTTTAAAAATAACTGCTGTTCCCAAATGAAGAAATGTAAGGGATATGGATCCAAGTATGAAACTACATCTCAGAGATACCGTATCAAACCAGTATCTTTCAGAAGATGAAATCTTCATAGAGCCTTCCCAGCCCTTTAAAAGTGATGGTCAAACAACAGCAACCCATCTTCAGTGCAAAGTCCCATCCACCTCCAAAATCTTTAGGCAGCCACCCTTACAGAAACAGAGTGCACGTCCAAAAAAAGCAGATGCTCCAGAGACTCCATACAGCCACCCAGGATCCTCATTCCTCCTGCTTTATACATGCAAAATGGTGATGACAGGCTGCAGAACCTCAAGTAGAGAGCCCCAAGGTCAGTGGGAGATGCAGCCAGCCATCACTGCTCACCTCCGTCCCCTCCCTTTATGGAGGCTACAAACATTCACGTGCCAAAGGCCGATGCATAAATACGAGCCACCGACTGGCATCAGGTTATGGATGATTAATTACCGGTGACAGAGGTACTCCGTGCCTTTCCCTCATTTCCACTTTACACTTTCCTTGAGCAAAGCAAGCAGCCGTGGCACAGCCTACCTTTTGCTACAGATAAAGCTGAGCACAAATAAGTCCAGATTTTGCTTGTCAGTACAGAGCACGTGTTCCAGAGGCTGGGGGGGGGTGGAAAATGAGGCATGACGAGAGCTTGACTCTGGATGGTCCTGGCCTAAGCACTGTTACTAGTTTACAAGATCATCTCTTTTTCCAGCACAGAGCTGCTGGGGATGAGTCAATCAGCTTCGAAATGTAGAATGTGAAAACAAATCTGTTCAGGTTCTTTCTCTCTGATTGCAAGACTTCGCACCTTTGCAGGATGAGCACGGAGAGAAACACACTCTGCAATGCATTAATTAGATCTCATGAAAGAACATGTAGGCTTGGAGGAGTGTCTTACTGAGGAGTTTCCAAAGTAACAACTGGTGAAAAAAATTACATTGCATTCCCCAGTGCCCTAAATACGACCGATTAGAACAACCAGGGTAGAGAGAAATGTTCACGTTAGGACTGATAGATACACCAAGCATCAAAAATGCACATCTATTTGCAGCAATTATACAGTCAGCTGTCAGAACATGCTGTTATTTCACTTACCCCCTTCCCTAATCTAAAAGTATCTGCCTGCATTATGGGGCTACAAGTAATGCAATAAAAAAAAATTTCAAGTTTCATTTGACTCTTGTTGCACTGCACACCAGAGCTGCATGCTTTACAAGTCTACCAGAGTGAAATAAAAAGTAAGACTTCCTGTATGTCTGCTCCACTTCTCAGGTTATGAGGCAGAGAAAAAAAAATAATCAGTAATTGCTTTACATATAAATGTGAAAAAAATTTTAGAACTCCCTGGTCCTGTATCAACATGCATACGTCTTTTACCAGCTCTGAACTGCACATTATCATTACACATAAGAGCAATGATAAAGGGTTATACTCCACAGTTCTATGTTAACCTGTTTATATCCAAGCATTTGCAAAATTACTCTTTTTCCCTTGAGGTGTATCTGGGGATGCCGAGGGCTCTACAGGTTGTTTTATTTTGCAGGGCGTAGCAAGGTAAAAATCTGGGGCCATCTCCTCTAGCCCTGCTCCCCTCCAAAGCCACAGATGCAGCAGGACGAGGAATCTAACACAGCAACTGCAGTAGCCACAAACGTAGACATCGCACCAGTCCACAGATACTGATGGCTGTGTTGTATTGCTGCAGCGTTACATTAATGCAGGAAGGATGACAGAGGAAGAGGAAAACACTCAGTTTTGTGTATTTCATCAAATCAATCTAAAGGAAAGCCAAATTCTGGATGGCTGACGTGCAGACTCACACCAAAAAAACCTGAATGAGTTTAAACCCCATTCAATCCTGTTGTTATTTCAGTGCTAATCTATCCACATAAACCAGTCCCATATTCTACTACATCCATCAACAACAGAACATACACTCCACCAAGAAAAAAGAAAATCAATAATATGCAATTAAAAATATTTCTTTTAAGTAGCAGTAACCTCTCTTTTCCTTCGGCAAAGACAGCCAAAAGCTTGTATAGCACACACATAACAAAAATAAACCTGAGTGGACATTCTCCTCAAGCATTCATAAGGAAACCCTAGGGAGCTGAGTGCCACTTGAGGGAGAAACAAAGCACTTACCTCAGCGTAATGTATTGCCAGAAACCATTTTTAAAAAAAAACAACAACAAGAACCACCAGCAACTGAGAGCACTACAACTCCTTGCCCTGCCTGCTGCGTAGGGCCCTGTGCTGCCATCCTATCTATGAGGCAGCAGTTAAAGCTCTTTGAAAGAGGACTGAAATGCAACAGTCGTATTAAGTAATGCATTGAATAGCCAGTATGTGAACTGCCAGCGGACGGGGTTTGATTCTTATTACCTAAGGAAGTCCTTGTAGCCAGACCTTGTGCAAACCCTGAGTTATTAGTTACCAGCATTATGGGTTATCAGCATGCACAAGTACCTGGATGGGCCCAGGAGCCCGTAGAATTACTTCTTGGGTTTTAAGGTCAGCAAGTACTATCAGACCATTTAGCCCCGTCTCCTGTATAGCACGGGCTAGAGAATTTCACCAACTGCCCTTGCACTGAGCTCACCAAATGCTTCTTCAAAGTACATTTTCCGAAAAGGCACTTATTCAGGCTGTGGAGAAGAGGAAAGGTGGAGATTCCATCATACTCGTTGTCCCAGTGGTCAAAGGCTAAGTTTAAACAGCAGACAAACTAAATTCCAGTAAAAATGACCACAAAATAGTTCTGTAAAAGAACAGTATTTTGTTGCACTCTGTGATCTATTCCCCTAAAACATCACAAAGGAAAGCTTTTCTGAGCCAACTATACTTTTTCAGGTTGAAGAAGTGAAAAAATTAGGCAGCAGAACATGGGAGATCACACCAAAACCATACATGATTTTTGTAATAAGTTGCAGTTTGATACTTTTTATATTGTGCTTTCATTTTGAAAGTGAATTCTCTCAGATCCTACCACATGGGAACAGCAGTCCATTCAATCTCTTCTCCTGTCTCTGGATGTGCCTTGTTACTGGTACCAAGAAGGAATTTTCAATGCAGTCACCAATATTTGCACACAGTCTAGCGTGATTTTCTTCCCAAAATCCTTATTCCTTCTCACCTGTATCTCATTAACACTTCTACTCATCATGCAATTCATAAAATTAAAAAAATACACAGCGACAAATTTAAGTACCTGATGCAAAGACAAGGAAAGGTGCCGCATCTTTAGTTCTGTGAAGCTGCTAGTACTGGATTTAACAATTTCTGTATAAAGACCTGAACAGGCATGTATTAAAAGGCTGAGCCTTAAGGAGCTCAGAAACCATACAAAACGGAGAGAATATTTTGTTCCTAAGGAGAGAGTAAAAGATCAACAGGCAAACTAGGCTGGACTTCAACTTGAAACACCATAGACCACTTGGGTGCCAAAGAAGCCAGTCTGAACACTGTCCAGAATGCTTAAAGCTCTGATTTAGTGCCCAATGAAATCAATTATTGATTTCAGCAGGAGTTGGAAGATGTCTTATGTGAGTTGCCCAAAGGGACACAGGAAGTTTATGGCAGAGCTGAGAACCAACCCAGATCTCCAGACTTTCCACTTAACCATATGTCCATCTGTCCTTTTAAATTTCTCCGTATTCTTTTTAAAAGCGATTCCCCCCACCTCTGCCCCCCTGCTCTGCGAGGAAGAAGTAGATGGCACTTTAACTCTCCTAGCTGCGCTCTGTCAGCTCTCACTGCCACTTGGGATGTGCTGTCGCTTCCATGGAAACAGAATCATGAATCTTTTTCCCAGGAAATGCCTCCAAACTGCCTTCATTTTGTTTTGTTGTTGTTTCTAGGCAAGTCTGCGTGCGCGTGTGCATGCTGAAGCTGTAGGACTTTTGCTGCTATGTATTGTAGAAACCAATTTTGGAAACCAAATTAGGTGCAACATTATTATAACCGTAAAACATTCTCTCTTTTTTTCAAAGAAGTTCCCTTCTTCTGCCTGGGACTCCTCTGCCAACATCGGCCTTGCAGTTTGGATGGCAGGTGGGTATTAAAATATTCACTAATTTATCTGCATCTCTCATGGTCAAGGAGACACAGGTCTGTTGTGATGGAAGAAAAGGGGAATCTCTACCACAGCAGGTCTGGTTACAACTACGCAGCTCGCTCCGAACTCTCGCATTAACATGGCACGTCCTTTCTCACGTGCTTCGTTCTCTACTGCTTCTCTCCTTAGTTACTCTGTACAAGGGCGAAATAGATGCATATTTTCCATATACCCACAGTTATTACTATAACTGAGAACTTGTTGTATGTGGAAAATGCAAGTTCAACTAAAACTTGCCATAAATTTCTCAACATTTGGTTTCAGACAAAATATCTTCAAATATTTTAGGTGAATACATTTTGATTTTTCATATTGACATTATATTTTGTTACCATATTTACTTTAGCTTAACTTATAAAACAAGTAAATTGCAAAATGAAAACGATTTCATTTTAGCCAAATATCTTAAAATAAAAATTGCCAAATTTTTGTGCTTTTTCAGAAAATGAAGACTCCACTCAAAGCCAAGAGGTGCTTTTTTCCCCTTCAGTTTTGCATTCTAGCCAGTCCCTTAGCATCCTTTGCCTTCTCTCTAAACCATCATTTATTCAAAAAATTTTAGCCAGGACCAAGTCATAGCAAACGACTAATTTAAGCACTTTGGCTTGATTTTCGTCTGCTGTTTGACGTGAGAGAGGAAACAAGAATAAAACCTTTTCATTTACCACTAAGGTGCAGGAACATAAACTGGTTTGAAGGGGCTGAAGAATTAAAGTAGGAGATGAGGAGCCCTTAACCTCTGGGTCACAGGGCTGAGTGCAGCCTGGTAGGTAAAAGAAAAATCAGCCACCAGGTGCCAATGGTTTAGGGGTCACTTGGAGTCGGCTGGTGTGCTTTTATCCCACCGGGAACGCAGAAAACACAAGGACTTGACAGCCACAGTGGTGATTTTCAGAGAGTTTATCTATCAGTTCAGGGGACCAAACGATGTCAGGAGACATCGGCTCCTCCTTTTAGGAAGGAAGACAGTAGTAGAGGAAGTCTGCACTACCTCCAGTGCTTCAGCGTGTAAGTAATGTAAGTACTGTAAATAGCAGTAAATGACAGCTGCGAGGAGCCTTTAAAAAGGTGGCATTTAGCAGGGAGCGCTGCAGAGAAAGGCAGTAAGCAGGTGGCAATTGCACCTACCTGAGCTCAAGGTGTTGGGATAACGGCAAGAGACTCTTAGTGAAAGCTGGGACACTCATCCTCCACGTGCTTCAGGTGGGACATGAGTAATGATCCTCTCCTGTCTTCTCCTGTTCACCTTTCCACCTATTTAAAGTTTACTCTGTGGGGTACACACTGAATGTAATTTTCCAAGAGTATGCAGCCCCTCGATGGAAGAAGTGCTCCTGTTATGGGCATCATCCAGAAATCCCAAGTTAATTCTAAAACCAGGCCTTAGCACACGAATTTAGCAGAATTTCAAAATTCAGCACGATACAAGTGCTCACGATAACAGACACCTGATTTTAAACAATTACGCAGCATTTCCATCCAGCCCTCAGAGAAAATAGAAACCAGTACAACGGTAGTAGTGACCAGGGTAACACACATTCCTGCTAAGAGTAGTTGATGAAGCTAACTCAAACGTGACAAGGGTTAAAGATGTTTGATGCAGCAAAGCCGCATGTAAGAAGGGCAGGGAAACTTTGTTCTGTCATGTCCTTGTACCAAATTGCAATGTACAACAAATTATTTTGGCTGCAAAGGAGTATTCTCTCACTGTTGTATCTGCAATGCTAGTGCCATCCACAGAAACCGTGTCGGATTCATGTATCATAACAGCCCGAGGGAAACTTTACTCTTTTTTTTTATTTCATTCCTATCTCTTCCTATTTTTCCTCCATCCCGCAAACAATTAATTATAGAGCTACACCTAAATTATAAATTACCAACTTTAGGGGGGGAAAATTTACTTAAAATTCTGAAAGGCTGATATGTCAAGATTGGAGAGAAGCAGCTGTTTTGGAAATGTTGCCTTTTTCTTTGTTCCGAATGCTATTTAAACATTGGCAGGGGGCCTCATTAAAGATGAATCGATGAATTAGTAAGTAGTGTTGTAGCCAGAAGAGACAGCATGTGCTCCTGTGGTGAAAACAGATTTACACAAAAAAAAAAAAAAGGAAGGGGGGGAGAAAATACCCCGTCTCAATGTGTAACAAAGTCAGTGTTTTACAATATTCTATCAGAGCTGCACCAATCCCTGGCAGGGTCCATCAGAATTTCCAATATAAATTCATATTTGGGGATAGAAGTTGGAACTGGATGCAAAGTTTCCTCTGGGCTAAAATGTAATAGGCAAGTTTTGAACCCTAGAGCATTTTAGTTACCAAAATGTTATGAAGTGTGAAATAATAATAATTAGGAATATAACATGGGAATCACAAAATACAAAGATATAATCCAGCTGAAAAAGCAAAGAGAGATATCAGATCAACTATCACAATTGATGTATGCATGCATTAATATGTTAATAGCACCTTACTTTTGGCACCAGACTTCAATGGAAGTCTCAGAAAAAAGGATCAGCTTCAGCCACGGAACTGCAGGGGGGTTTCACATAGTCCGAGATGACAAGGGGATAAATATCAAGGGACAGACCCAAAGTGGAACTGCTTATCTGACTCTGAAATGCAAAGAAGTCAGGGAAGACAAAAGACCTGTCACAGCTCCTGCCCTCAGCACGACACTTACTCTTTTGGCCTTTATCTCTTGCTCCAGCACCAGGAGATGCAAAATAGGAGCAAGGTAGTAGTTCCACACCGTAGTAATGAGAACGGCGCTTCCCACCATGTGACTGGGCATACCTTTCACGGAACCTCTTCACAGGCATGTGCCCACCACCTGATCCTAAACGTATCATCAAACAACTGGACATCAACCTTCTCGCATGCCACCGGACACTTTTGCATCAGCTGAACAGAAAATGGAGAGCAGGACTGTGCCTCTAAGCACCGACACCAGCTCCAAGCACCCCTCCAATTTTTTGCAAAACTCCCAAGATAAGGAACATTTTAAAGAAAAATACTTGCTACACTTTCCCATGCACACCTCCTCCTAGAAGGGTTCTCAAGTATTTTGCCAATCAAAACCAAATCACGACATTTTGGAAGTTACTACAAGTTGCATCTGTATTGTAGGCAAATTAAAAAGGTGGCACTTGCACAGACCTACATGCTACATAACCCAATCCCATGTTATTCCACAATACTGTATTTCTCTAATAATAATTTGGCCTCTGCCTGACAAACAGAAGCACGAAAATTTAGCTGGTGTCTTTAGAAGACTATAGAAGGATGGGGGAGAAATAGCTTATTATCATCACCTGTGAGGTGCTACTAATTATTCTCCCTTTGTGTTAGGCACTGCACAGGCTTAGGTTAAATTACACACACTGCCCAGAGAATATTTTAAAATATTAAAATATTTTTAAAAATCAGAACAAATATACTTACTAAGTTCTGAAAATGGAGACTTGAGGTACAAAGAGGTTTTGTGATTTACTCAAGGTCACCTGGGAATCTCTAGCAAAGCCACAAGCTGAATCCAGACCTCTCATATTCAATACCTTTTCAACTATGACCTATCCTTCAGATCTCGAAATGAAGGAACATGAACAACTAGCAAGTAAACGTAAGATTTCTGTGTGGCTCCAGTGGGTTTTTAACTCATATAAAATACATATATATATTGCTCCAGCTTCTGAGACTCCAATTCATTTCAGATCTATCACTATTGATAAACCTCAAGAAGAGTCCTAAAAACTTGCAAGACATTAGTTTCTCTTTCACGGTTACTAGAAGACCGTTTATCCTACTTGGTTTAAGTGTAAAAAGACAAAATTTTCAACTACTTTAAGGTTTTATCCACATCAAGAATTAGGAGTAAATGGAAATTGGTGTCATTTATGTCTACAAGACTGGGCTTCCTCTGCTGTTCTGCTATTTTACATCATTTACTAATTCAGATCTGGTTCAAGACACTTTGCATCTGATATACTTTGCTTAAAAGAAAAAACACGTAACTCCTTCATGCTGAACACCGCCCAAGTTACTGACCTTCACCCAGGAGAAACTGAGAGGCGGAGCGGTTAGGTGACGGTGACTGAGCACTGGTACATGAGCATCCAGAGCCAGAACTAGGACTCAAAGCGGGAATGCCTGGATGCCAGCCCCTGAGAACCCCTCCGCGACCTCCTCCCGCTGCTCTCTCAGAATGCCAAAGCGATGTGCATGGTTCTTCACCTGAATTCTGTCTCCTTCCTACACAGAGTCATTGTAAGAGAAACAGAAGGTTAACAGAAAGCTCCTTACAAAAAACGAGCCCTGCTCTCACCCCCCAGGTGATAATAGCTACGCCAAAGGTGGAGAGTGAACGGTCCGATTGCCCTTTTAAACCAACTTCTGAGATCTTTATGTCATTTCAAGTTTGTTATTAGGGACATTAAGAACAGATTTTTATTTTTTTTAATTAACTTTATGTCCCCTGACTCCTCCCCAACTACTTCATGTACATTATTATTCATGTTGACTCCCTGTGACCGTGACCCAGATTCTCACCAACACGGAGATTTGATCAGGCAGAACTGAGACCATCGCGATGCAGGGTAAGGCTCCCTGATTCACACCGGGCGGCCACACCAGACCGAGCTTGATGGCTTAAGTTAGAGCAGCCCAGAGGACACCCTAACACACACAGTAAGATAATCAGTCTGATTGGACCCAACAGCACATGAAAATTAAGGTGCCACCAGATTTTCTGTCTACCTTATAATGCAGATCTGTATAAGAACACATCAATTTAGAACCTCCCTCCAAGAATAATTACCATTGACAGGTAAAGTCCCATCATTTTGTGCCATCTGGGCAAAGTCAAATGGAAAAACATGGGAAAGGTTTGCTGTTTGCTTCCATAGTAAATAGCATTTTATTCCATAAAAAGCAAATTAATTACTTGCAAAATAAAATACCGCTTAGCAAAAATAAGGGGAACTATTTGGCTTATAATTCACACTCTGATTTAAATGAACTATTAAAAAATTAGGGATGGGAAAAATCTCCATCAGATCGTTTTCTAGCTTACACTAAGAATCACCAAAAGAAATGTCAAAGGTAAGATGAAATCTACATTATTGTAATTATTTAAATCAAGGGAACAGAAATACTAAAAGAAAGCCTGAGAGAGAAGAGCTATAGAGAACAATATAAAGGGGTGGGGTGGGGAGATAAAGAAATAATTGGATATTTAATGCCAAAGAAATTTTAGGGCTACAGCCCAGAAATGGTTAACACATTCTTGCAGCAGGAACATGTCTTAAAAATAAATAAATAAATGAATAAATCTTAGCTCGCTATTCTTCTAAATCGACATGGCTTCCATTCAAAATGTTTGTTTCATACCATTGCTGTTCCTCTGGCTTTGCTGTACTTTCTCTAGGTAGGGTCATAAAAAAAATATTGTACCTTAAAAAAAAAAAAATGTACTTGAATCTATTGATTTCTGCTGTACTAAAGCCCCTGACATTCTGGCACGATGAAGATATTGCTCTGGACCCTGTGTGCCTCCTCATACTTCTCCTCTGCTTATGAGGGTCTCTAAGGATGGTATTAAAGATATTGTAGTTCCCACTTTCCGACTCTGGGATATCAGCGAGATTCTCCTGTGTAAAGAATAATTATCAGCACTGCTGTTACCTCTAGTAAGTGTGTAATTACATGCTCTGTTTTGTGGGCTGTAGGCTGTGCAATTTTAAATTATACAGTAATGATAAATTCTCTCTTTTTCACCACCTTCTTCCAAATAATAATAATAATCATCATCATCATCAACATCATAATGAAAGAAAGAAAGAAAACCTTCTTCTCATGTTAGGATTAGCAGTTTGCATTTGGCTGTAGAATTATTTTTTTATTTAAGACTGAACGAAGCTTTGAAATCTAAAATTTCTGCTGAAAAATAGGAGAAGAAAGCTAATGGAGGGAGAAAGGGAATGAATAAAAGCACACAGAGTGAATATAGAGGAAGCCTTAACAGAGAGGGAGAGAGAGCACAGGCATGGAATAATCTTTGATTCCATTCATCCAACAGAATTTGCCCTGCTTTTATTGGCAAGTCAGGTCAATAAGAGGAGCCCAACGCACGCTGGAATCCTTTCCCAAAAGTGGAAAGCCCCAGACTGAGATTTCTGCACTGAACGAAATCAGCACTCACTGAAGGAAATTAGCCTGACCGTGATAAAAAACATGTAGTGCAAAGTGTGTGTAATCAGTTCAAGAGATCAGATGTCAGAGTGCTCCCTTGTCTGTCCCTTGATCATCACACCAATTAGTGATTAAATATTAAAACAAGACCACTATATATGTGCAAAGATTGCTAGAAGCTATCATAAGTATGCTTCTGTGCCCACACAAAGGCGAAAGCCATGTTCATTGGCACACTGAGCCTGTTTGGAAAACAAGGAATAAAAACAAAATGCATTTGCAATGATGCACAAGCAACACTTATCTGTGCAAGAAGGGAAGAGCCCTTTTTTTTCCATGAACTGAGAAGCCGATCTTTAGCTAGTTTATTTGTCTTCAAAAGAGTTAGAATGGTTTATATTTGCTGCAAATTTGGTTCATAACCCTATTTTTATTTTTCTGCTCCTACTAAGGTTTATATATATTCGTGTCCCCTTTAAGGAAAGTTTTATAGTGATTACTGGGGAGAAAGCCAAAAGGGACCTATATAAATATATCACCTCTAAAATCTACAGGATCTGAATTAGAGCGTTTCCATGGGTTATTTCAGGTATGGGGCTTGCAGGCTGTCCTGTGGAATTCAATGGTTTGGATACAATCCTCCATGAAATTCTATAGGAATGTCACAAAATGGAAAATTCATTATGGTATTATTTACCAGTCAGGCTTTTCTTTTTTTGTGTGTTTTTTGGGTTTTTTTTTGTTTGGTTGGTTGGTCTGTTTTTTTGTTTATTTCCAATATCAGGATGCTGTTTTAATCCCCAACATCACAAGATGTAATGACATATAACCACATGAAGTCTTGCTATTTACAGCACCATATCCAAGTAAATCTTCACATGAGAAAAATGTGTAGGGTCAGCTCCTAAGAGCACACAGGTGTTTCAGTAGCATTCTATCAAGCTAGTCTTTGCTGCCATGGGAAACAGTGGGTTAATAACTTGAAATTTTGGCTTGCAAGCTACTGAACACTCTTTGGAAATGGAAACCGGTAGTATTCTTTGTAGAACAATTACAAGAAACTATCTTGAAGCCCAGGTCTGTGTTTTACTACTCAAGCAGTAAATAACACCAGAGAGATGAAAACGACTTGGGCTTTACTTCAACTCCATCCCCAATGTCCTACTAGGAATTAATTCTTCCACTGCAGTAGTAGGCTGAGGCTCTGATTAGGTAACGTCATGTCAGGCCACATGAAATAAACAAATGGCAAGAAAGACGAATGAAATACAGAGGGGGAAAATGACTTTCCCCGAGTCACAAGGAAATTGGTGAAATTCCACCAAACCTCGAATTCAAGATTCCCAGCTCTCAGCCAGGTGGTCTGTTGACTGGATTAACTAAGTTGTCTCTGGTTTTCCAGCTCCCAGTGGGCGGACAAATCTGCCTGGAAACTTGTGATCTCTAAGGCAAAAGAGTAAGGTTAACAGAAGCAGCCCATTCATTGTCTTTCGGATCGATCTGTGACTAGATCCTACTTCTCCAGGTTATAAATTAAGCATACTATCCATACAAAAAAAACTTACCAGCCATACTCTAGGGGATGAGCTGAGTCACATTTCCATAAGGCATTGATGAGACACGTTTAACTGTTAACAAAGTGCCTATCAAGAACTAGATGTTGTGGGTCACATACCTACTGGTTTGTACGTGGGAAGATCTGAATGCCAGTTAGAGCATAACATATCTCCTTTGCAACGCGCTCTCCCCAGAAGACAAGTTTCTGCTTAATAAACCAAATAAAAATTACAAGATTTTTCTTTCAAAGACAGATCACAATTTCTCAGAGATGCTATAGTATTTTCTTAGGACAAAGGCAACATCTCACAGCCAAAAATAAAAATAATTCTGCTGCTAAAATATATGGCTGTGCTTGGCTTACTCTGATTCAGTACTGGAAGCGACACCGTTCGAGCATCTCTATATGGGAGGTCTTCCCATAAGCTCAAACATACTCGCACCGCAAATGTTTTGCTGTGTAGGAGCTGGTGCATCTCTTCAAAAGACTTGAAACCCCTTTGGCAATCAGACTGCGAGATCTTGAAAGATGCCAAGCACGGTGGCCCCACTCCAGAACAGCAACTTGCATTTAAGCATCAGTAACCTTGGCAAGGTGCTTTCTGTCAGCAGGTAAAAAAAAAATAAAAATAAAATTACCTCTTCATTATGTTTTTATCTGTACAGAAAGTAGTGAGGAACTATTTCCTTTTACACTACTTCACATCCATCCAGTAGGATTTAGTAAGGGACTCCAGAAGGTTTCAACTGGCACTAAGAGATCTCTTTCTCATCCTTAGTTTTATAGCTCTTTTAGTCATTGTGTCAGAATACTACTGACATGGAAGGCAGAGAGGGCAGCTTGGAATCAACTCCCACTGGAAGTCAGTGAGATTTGGGGACTAACTTGCCTTGGAAAAATCCTCTCTGTTAACATCTGTGGGACTAGTTAGATGCTTATGTGTATTATTGGATCAGACTCAAAAGACAAGAATCAAGCCCTGAAAGAACAAGGTGAGGGATAGGCACGACTGGGACATGAAAAATAGGAATTAAGTCAAGCATGCAAAATTGTCATTAAAATTCACCAGGCCAGGGACTAAATATATGTCTCTCCCTTACAAAGCCTCACGGAGAAAGTCTTATAAAAATTAATAGGCACTGAGTCAATAGCAGTCTATAGGAATAAAACAGGGTGCTACAGAAATCACTCCAAAATCTACAAGGAAAGGTGAAGTTTTAAATATGTTTCCTTTTTTTAAATGTTCATATTTTAAATTCTGCAATAGAAATAAAAGCCTAAGAGAAGTCTAGGAGAGGAAATAATTTAAAACTAAATGTCATGAAGATACAGGGGAAGAAACGCTATTGTACTTGCCTTGAAAAAAAAATAATACTTGCCCATAGCTAGAAGAATTTTGCTCCTGTTACATCTCAGATGAATCTGAACGGTATCCTACTGTTCTCGATAAATCCTAGAGGAAATTCACTTAAATGGCATCTTTAATCTATTAGCATTATCTCGTTTATTTTGTTCTGTGATAGAGGAGAGGTTCTGCACACATTTAACAATAGGTCGCTCAGACCCAAGGAAAAGCTAACGTTTCCCATGCTAGGGAATGGGACTGAGGCAGTGGCGAAGGTGCTTCCCGAGGCGATAGGAAGCTTCAGCTCGAGGCCACAGCTTGCCATGATTCTCATCACTCTATTACAGAGGCGTTGTGAAGATGAACACAGCAAAGACTGTGAGTCATTTGGTTTGCAGATGACCATAGGCAGAGGTTAAACTGTGCAAGAAAACAGAATCATCTGCAGAAATTAAACTGATTCATAAGCAATCCTTACATCTCTTCAAGCTAAAATGAAGTTAAATCTTAAATTTCAGGGCATAACCTGAACACCACTGGACAGCTGATATTTAGAACTTGATCAGAAAACCAGTATCACATCTATCCACAGTCTCACGGAAACAAGGCTCGAGCTACCTGAAGACAGAAACACTGCTATGATGTCTTTTATCTCCTGTACAGCGCTATGTGCATTGATGCTGCGATGTCAATAACGTTACCTGTTTTATATTGATAATTAAAAGCTCCAAATGCCGAGTCCAGCCTCGTGTAACAACACACAGTATTAGGCAGCTCTCCAGGTGCGCGGTGGATATTTCATCTTCCTCTGGAAGGTTTGGTATTGAACATTGCCAGAGGCAACGGGCCTCCCGGATCAACAGCCTGTCCACTATGGCAAATGAGATGCTTGCCACAATTTTTCAAACAGCAAAGAGATTTAGGTAAACACCCCCCCACACACACACCCTATCACCATGAGATAGGATAGATTAATGCACTGCAAAGCTATGCAGCCTGTCTCATACAAACCCGCTCGTAACATAAAGCAGACAAAGTGTGACAATTGCCCGAAAGGATGGTGAATATCAGAACAGATGCAGATCAAAAGTATGCCTGGGTACCGTAAGATACTACCTGATGGATAACTCCTGCTCTGTTTTCCCTGAAGCCATTCTGTTCCCATAAGGGTAACACAGATACTGACAATAAATGCACTGCAATAAATGCCCACATCCTTTTCTACTAGGAGTTTAGCAAACCCGTGGAATACTGTGAGAAAGCTGCCATGCAAATGGACAGCAGGATTACCTGGAATACCCACCCCATGAGAGCTAGTTGTCTATCACAAGAGTAATTTAAAAACCTCTCTGGATGATGCACTGGAAAAATAATCTGGGAGTAATGCCACACCAGTGGGAGGCATGGACCTGATTGATCATCTAATAGATATTTTCTGTCTCTAATCATTAGGCTTAGGCAGGGGATAGGAGGGGATGAGAGGAATATAGCAACAAACCCAAAACATCTTGGAAGACACTCTCAAAGCATTTTTCTACACTATTACACAAGACTTTTTGTGATCTTTACAAAGCAGGTCTCCCTCTAGACCAGCATTAAATTCCGTGCTTTCCACCAGCCCACGATTCCAAGAGGTTCTGTGGTCCCACAAAAGAGACCCTGACTGACCCCCCCCCATCTATCAGTCACTTGGAAATTTTATGCTAGTCCCATTTCCCTCCCTGCGTGGTTTTACCTCTCACAGCCTCTGTCAATATAACCTTGGGCTTTCAAAGGCAAAAATAACTGGATATTTCCTTTCTGCACACCAGAAAATGCCATCCTCTGACTGAAAGCCATGTGGGTACAGGACTGTCCTCTTTTGTGTACAGGGGCTAACATAACACAATCTGGACTTTGGAAATAATTTAAGCCATAGTCACGATGTCAAATAAGCCCTTTCAAAACATCTGCCAGGAGATTTTTGTTCACGATTATTTTTAATAGATGGGATGAAATTAATGTGACTGAAATATTCTTCAAACTGAGAGGAAAGGAGGGGGGAGAATAAACAGTGCAAAAGGCAGCCTTTTCAGGCAAATAAAATGCCCTCTGCCCCCGTTCCTGCCCCACGCCCAGACACAGCTAACTACGATCCTCCTCTTGCTGGTCCTTTCTGACAATTTGCATTAGGGACATTTTGAAAGATAATGTATTTGAGATTTAAGAGAACAAGTGTTTGGAGAATCACAAGCAAAGTGGAAACCGAGGCTACCAAAGGAAACAAAACAAAACAAAAACCAAACAAAAACCCACAACCCAACCCCCCCCCCCCAAAATCAAACCAGCCCTCCAAAAAACCTGAACAAAACCCCAAACACTTTGCCTGGTGCCTCAACTACCCTTTCTCAAAACAAGTGATATTCCTGACTTCCTTTCAGAGGTGCTTTGCAGCCAACAAGATTAAAAGTACCAAATGAAAGATACAATTCATTATTACGATGAACAAATTCCAAACAATTCATACTTTTGGGGCTAGTTTTGCAAGTCCTTGGGTTAAGTCACGAACAGCCTCTATTCAAGGCAGCCTGGTGGCTCAGCAGCTTCCAGGATAAAAAAAAAAAAAACCAACAAAAACCAAGCTACCATCATACAGTCTTTCTATATTTTAGTTTGACCACTACAACAAGCACAAGCAGTGATTTGTTTCACCACTACATCATCGAGAGGCTTCGTTAACGTGTGTAGCGCAGTGCAACATCCTCTGTTGAAAGATGCCTCATAACTGCTAAACATTATTTGTTAATAAATATCTTATATATACACAAGATTTTTTTTAACCGTTCAAAAATAATAGGAGGTTGTTTTCCAGCCCTTTCCACCACCAATCCGTACAGCTGTTAGGTACAGTTTTTTTCCTAGTAACTCTTCAAAATTTCTTAGGACAGATTTGGTTCCTCTGTTTCAATTCGGTTAAGAAAAAGGCTGTAGAAGTTCAGCTAGGGATGTTTTTTTTTTTTTCCTCTCAGAGACAGAATGTAATGTAATTTCTTTGTTACTTACAAAGACAGTTTTGAAAGCCATCATCAGGCTCCCCATCCTTTTCTTGGGGTTCACATTTCGGATTTTGAATGGATCTCTTTTTCTGGATTTTAATTGACAGTGAAAACCTGATTTCTGAAGCCAAGGTAAGGTACTGAAGGTAAGTGATCAAAACACTGCCCCTGTAATAAATCACTGTAGTCCAGGTCACGGTTTGGAGTGTGAATGCAGCGTTCAATAAAGAAACACACTCCACCTTTCAGCTTCAAGCCGACCCCAGCTAATTGACCTCATTGTGGTCCCACCATTAATCATTCTGGCACAAGGGGCAAGAGGCAGCTCCACTGCATAGACTTTCATGAGGTGGGGGTGGAAATAAAAGGTAAGATGAAATCATAGACAATTCTTCCTTAATTAACTCATTGGATTTCCTGTTTTGTTAGATGTCACTGTTTTACCAATGGAATATCAAGAACAATGTGCATGGTTTGCCCAGTTTGCGTTCGCTTTGCCCAGGGATGCCCAACACAGCAAATAAAAGTTGATGTGAACAATTGCCTGGTACCGAGCAGGAACACAGACACAGGAGAATACAGTAAAGCTGCACTGACGTTTGAGTGCCCAGTGCAAATCACACCACCCATTCATAAAAACTTCACTTCAAATTATTTGAGCTTAATTCCATGCATGACCCTGCTGTCATTGACACAAGACCAGAGTAAATGAAATTACTGCCAGATCTGCATAGGGTTTCTTACACGTATTTTGTCAAGAGAATATTGTGCAAGAACACACTGGAAAACAGCGAAGCTAGCCCTGCACTTGCCACGTCTCCTCTTACCAACCTTCATTCAAGATTTAAACCCACTGTTTGGCATCTATAACTAACTTCACCTGAAAGTTTATCTATTTATCCAATAATTCAGAACAATCATTCAGACTTGTGGCCACACTCCTGTGAAGAATTTAAACAACTGAACTTAAGGAAATGACCTCATTAACATAGAACTAAGTCTGTGTGTAGACTGGGAGCCTGTGTTCCATTTCCCAAAGAAAACGAATTTTTGGGTTCCAAAATGTTCAAGTTAACAACGTTATTTAGGTGTCTAGACACCTCGAAAAATGAGGGGTAAAAAAAAAAAAAAAAAGACATTGAGAGCCAATGGAATTTAATCTCTGAAATCTCTACTGAAAAAGGAACACATAAGCACTTTAAAATTTTCATCCTGTGTTTTATTTAGGATTATGCCTGCTTTATTTTCATTTGGTATAAATCTGTTTATAGGCTGTGAACAACATGATCTAACTTTAAAGTGGCCCCACTTTGAGCGGGGGATTGGAGCAGATGACCTTCAGACACCCTTTCCAACCAAAATTATCCTATAACTCTATTAGAAAAGATTTAAGATAGACAGAAATAAGCCTTTTAAACACTGAAAGTGGAGTGATCTTAACATACAACTGTTTGTTAAACCACCAGGAATTTCTGAGGAAACAACCACCACAAAGCTAAGATTTCCAAAACTACTTAAAGCATTTACTGAAAACCAGAAATTTAAAGTAAGGAGCTCAAAACTCGTGTACATATTCAAAAAGATCAGCCACAAAGAATATTGGCCCTATTCACAAATCAGTGACAATTCAGGAAGAGGATAAAATATTTAGGAGCTTTACAGTCCTGTCTCCATGCGATACGTCAACTGAATTTGTTCACCTAAGCAAGCACTATAACGTTGCAGGGGGTTCACAGTGTAGTCTCCCAAAAATGCACTGGGATTTGTACAAAAAGTACTGGGGTATCAGGAAATTATAGAATTTAAAATGGCCAGTGCTTGATTTTCAAAGACCCTGAGTGCTTCAGTTACCAGAAACAAGAGTATCAGTATTTCTGCGAAGTCAGGTCCCTAATTTTACATTTCTGAAGATATGCTCCAATCTTTCCCAAAACATTCCTCTTTCCTTCTCCATTTTTCTCCATTTACAGTGACTGAATGCTTGAATGCTTCCCCGCTAGCAATTCAAAGGAAAGGACAATCCCCTTGGAGCGTGAGACACAGAACCTATTAATAAGCAAATGGAAAGCGCTGGCATATATTTCTCATTGTTTAATTCGTCAGCCACTGGAGTCTGAGGCATTTCTCTCCAGGGTCTCAGCCATGTAGAGTCAGTGTGGGAGATGACTTAATGCTATTGTCTTGAGCAAACTCTTTCAAACTCTCTCACACAGCAAGGACTCACAGGATGAAGGCGCTCATTTAAACAGACAGGTCTAGATTTTAAGGGAAACGAGCCTTTAATCCTACACATGCTGCCCACACCTGTGGAAGATTCAATTTTGTGGGTGAAAAGGAGTGCAGAGCTTTAGGGAAATGACACGCTCTGCAGAACTGATGAACTGTGTGAAGATGGCTGGTGAGAAGATCAAGCCCTTATCCCCAACTGGAGAACTATCACTTCAGCTTGTGCTTCTGGGGCTGTCTTAACCCTCTCCTCCCTCAGATCTGATCTTCCCCTCCTCCTGCTGCGATACCGAGCAGCTTGAAGAGTTTTCAAATGAATCCTGTCCGATTGATACCTTCTTATCTACCTTGCTCTGCTTTGGAGATAACACGGGGGGCACTTTTGTATTGCGTTAGAAATTGCAGAATTCTTTCCATTAGGAGAAAAGAAATAGAGAGAGACTTTTTCACTTACAGCGAAATTCCCCCCATACGCCACAGACTTTGAATAACTACACGTAGGACCTGATCAACAGAAACACCATTAACTGGGAAAGGATGCTGGGCTCTAAATCAGGCTTAAAAGGAGAGAGGCAGTGCAGACTGTGCTCACCAAGTTCTAGATTTCTCCATCCTACAAGGATTTTCACCTCCACTGTCTCTGTATAAGATATTGTTCTAGCAAGCAACAGGAAATATCAGCACTACCACCACAAAATACAGGAGCCCACTTTCCTTTGAACTGAGCTCATAATTGCTGGGCACAACAACATGCCGTGTTACCTGCCTGAGGTTCACCTGCCGTTCAACAGGTTGAATACTTCAGCCTCAGTTCCCGAAAGTCGCTGTAAGCCTGCTGCATTCCCGCATCCAACACGCCCAGTTTGGTTATGGACACACTAGAAACGTCCTTTGGGGAGAAAAAGGAAAAGCAAACCCACCCCAACACCCCCCTCAAGCCCAAACCACCAGACATCTGGATAATTTTCCTGGAAAAACATTTCTCCCACATCTGTGCTACACCTCCCTAAAGCTTCTATCCTGGCTCTTCCTATCACGCGAACTGTTGGGTATTTAAATTTCAGCCTGTGTGACAATACTACTGGGTATATCCTGTACTTAAATCATTTACTTGTCTTTCTTATTGACACTTTCTCAAATGCAATCCCATCACACAAGTGCTTCAGTGACATGTTGAAAACATAACAGACTCCCTAGCGGACACCGGTCATTTTAACGTTGTGAACAGCTCGTCACACCTTTCATCCTCCTTCCAACTTGCTGCATTTGCTATTTCTACTGTATAAATTGGGGTGACCACAGAATGACAATAATCTCACATTGATGCACCACTTTTCATCCCACTGGATTCCTAAGTGATTTACAGATTTCACATATGAGTCACTGCATCATTTCTGTGACAGAACATCGGCTGAACCAACGCTCATACCACATGAAGCTATCACCATTTGAAATTGCAGGATAGGTTTCAGAAAGAAACAATGTGAATAATCCCGTCAGAAAAATATACTGCTCCAAATGCCCCTGAAGAAAATGGATTGGATTTTTTTAAAATCCCAACTGCTAAGAACAGTTTATGATTCATGCTCAAGCAAATCATGTTCTGGGCATCAGACAAGGAGGACAAAGCATTTGAGATGTCAAGAGGTAAAGGCAGATAATTAAATATATATACAAAGGGCCAAAGCACTTGTGTGTGTCTGATTTGTCTATATGTTCTGTCTATAGGTACATATACACAGGCATTCAAACTTAATCATTTGATCAAAACTTATCATTTATCAAAACTTTACTATTTCAAGGGCCAAGCCTTCACAGCAGACCCTGCAAAATACTGTTTCACTACTACTCTAATTGATTAGCAAATAAAAAAAAACCCAAACAACTCTTCCTCAAGAAATTACCTCCACAAAAGCCACCAATTTACGCTGCCTGGATACACTGAAATTCTTACACTGTGCAGGGCAACCAATACGGACTATTACCAGCCTCAGAGATTAACATTCTACTTGAAATCCCAGCTCTTATCTGGGGAAAATGCTTGAAAGCAAAGCTCTGCAAACGCTTTTGAAAATCAAATTTAAGCGAGCATGTTGACTTCAGAACTTCTCAACAACAGCAGCACTGGAAAAGCAGACCAGAATCATCCTGTGCTCTTGGGTTGCTACTACTATGCCTCACCCAAAAGGTGACCTGTACCAAAGTAAGAAAGACGTCTCCCCACATAAAACCACTCACCGTGTAAACAGAGGCAGTCACTTGCCTGAACATTAAGAAATTACAATTAACGTAACACATCATTTTCCTGAAGTTTTAGAAAGAACTACCTGAAACCGAGTTCTGAGTTAAGCCAACAAACTCAAATCACGTTGGCTTACGACAGAAGAACTTGTAAACTGCCCTGGGGGAGGGGAACCGCGGTGTTACACGCATGTCATCAGTGTGGTGGAAGTCAGCAGCCTTTAATGCACTTCAGATTTCCTCAGCCATCTCAATGTGCTGGCTTCATGAGTGTTGGAACACGTAGATATTTTTTGAGTCCCTCATTTCAACTTCTATGGCCAGCCAAAACAGGAAGAGTAATGAATGGCGACACTGCCCTTAAGAGGACCAAAGTTATTAGCCTAATGCATTGGGAGGAATGATGCATTAAGACATTAAGAATCAAAACAATCACATTAATGCTTGACAGCATAAGCAGGAAACAAAAGATGAGAGCTGTAACACAAACCATATGGCTTAATAACTAATCTCTCATTTAAACATCATTATTAAAACACCTCCTAAATGTTTGGGCCTTAACAGAACATCTTAGCATCATTACTTTACATATTTATTCTTTTATTCTCTCCTCCTCCGCTCTTCTCTCTACTCCTTCCCTCTCTAAAAGTGGGTTTGTTTGGTTTTTTTTCTGAAAAGATCTTCAAACTGCTTCTCCTTTCATGAAGTCCAAATCCTGCGTCAACCCAATTAAGCCTACACAGCCATAATAAATGAGGGTTGTCAGTTAGTCTCACTTGAGACACAAACTGTAGCTAATATTACTCAATATGCAGATGTTTTCTGTCTCTTTCCGTTGGAAAAAAAAAAAAGTATTATTCAAATGGATTAATGATAAATTGCTATTAATATGAAGAGGATATGCTACAGAATGACACAAGGTTGCAGAAATGTCAAGTGGAGAAGATGTGCATGAACAATGAAGTCCTCTTAACATGCTGATGTGTTTCAATAATTTATATATTATTGTGTTGCTGGACCACACCAGCTCTCCCCTTACAAAAAAAGAAAACAAGGAAAAAAAAAGTAGGTTCCATAAAAATGTCAGGCCCTTATACAGGTGCTCCAGGAGAGTCTCAGCTTGTAGATGATGCTCAAACAGATACCAGCTGGGATCTGTCAGAGGGAGACTTTCCAGTAAGAATTGTTTGGCTCATTTTCAACTCTTCCAGAAGTTACTGGGAGTAACTTACAAATACTTTAAATTCCTGAAAATCAGATTACTCCTGATTCTGGAAAGCAAAGTGGCTGGGAGTATAGACCCAGTGGCTGTAACTCACGATGACTTCAATGCAGTAGACACCTCAACACCAATTAAAAAAATTGTCTCAAATTTGTTTTTTTTAAGATCATTAACCCAAATATTATCAACACCAATTTGAAGTATCAAAAGTTACTTAAATGCCTCCAAAAAAATTAGCATTTCTTTTCCTCAGTCCTTGAAATAGTCTTTCTGTGAATTTGTTTGAAAATTATTCTTTTATTTTATGCTGCTCTTCCTACAGCTTTCCCTATTTCTATTTATTTATTTCACAGATTGAAGCAGAGTGGTAATGGCAGAAAATTTGAGGCTGAATTTTAAGCATCTCAAAGCCTGGGAAAGCATTCAAATCTCGAGTCCAGGGCTTACCTTCAAAATGGAGAACTTCTGTTTCAACAGCCCATACAGAAAGAAACCACCAAAACGTAGGTCTGGGAAAGCGCTTCAAGAAACTTTTTAATGTAGTATCTTTAAATTTAATTTGAATTGAAGAAATAGCTTTTTGGAGGAGCTGAAAGGAGCTAAGAGAAAGACGTATATACCATCTCGTTTTGCACTATGGCACTATTGGCCAAGGTTAGGGCTTAATGCACGTAATTCAGAGTCCTCCAAGTTTTCCAGAAGAAGAGAATCAAAAAGTACATTTAGAGTTTGCTTCCTCCTCAAGCACCAGCAGCTGCATTTTGTGCTTGAACAAACACAGTTTCCTACCGAGCTGCTATATAAATGCTAGGGATTATGATCATTCTTTTCTTTGTTTTTTCCTCCCTCCCTTGCAGTTAAAGGTTTTTGCAGCGTAACTGCACGTACTGATTTATCTACATTAGAGCCAGCGTTAAACTGAAGACAGAATACTGTTTTCATTCAAGAACAGTTTGCTGGAAAGCATCCAGAGCTTGAAATTTTGATGATGGGTGGGTTTTTCCCCTTTGGTTTTTTTTTTCCCCCCTGTTTTTTTCTGCTTTATTTTCAAAGCAACTTAATAGAGGTTGAAACAGTATAGTAAAATAAAAGTTTCAATAGAAAAGACCGTGAAAAAAACCCCATACCCCCATATTTAACCAGCCTTAGCATGAAAGCAGATATGTTAAATGTTTAAATTCCAATTACATCTGCTGTTACACAAAGCAATAATATATTTTAACAAAAGCTTACTTCTACCAATCAAGACGTTTTAAACGAGATTATAGTAACTACCTTGGGCTGATACTTATTACTGAATTAGATCTTCAGAACGACAGCAAGAGTTATCAGAGCTGCAGTAGATTCTGTCATCTCTGGATTAGATGTCAGGAGGGGCATGTAAAATCGACCAGCAATTTCTTTATTTATTGTTACTTTCCTCATACTATTCATTCTATTTATGATCTGCACATTTGTTACACTAAATGACCTGTCTTTCAATATTTTAGGCTTCTTTTGTCAATATGAATAAAGATATTTACCAAATAACAGCACAAGATATTATTTGAGGTTCTAAAACTGAGATGCTGTACATCTGATTTTGATCAGATATTTGATTGACTTACAATGGTATCAGTCGTAGCAGTTTCAGTAGTATAAATTAATTTCCTTCAGGCACAAGGACAAAGGGGGATAAAGTCCTATAGCAAACGAATTTGAAGGTTATCCACTGGATCGTGGACTTCTACACCACTTAGTGTCACCTGTGCTTTGGTGAAGCTTAACGAAACCAGATTCCTCACTCCTTTCTGCATTCATGCATGCAGAAAAGAAGGAATGAAAAGAAAAACACGGAGGAATTACGGTTCCAAACTGTATAAAATGTAGAGAAGTTTGGGTTATTTTATTTAATTTTTTATTCACTCATTTTGCATCCTCCGCTTGGAAAGAGTTGGCTAAGTATGTCAGTTTCCTGCCTTAATTGGAGTCTCTGTCTACTGAGATCTACAGTAAGTAATAAATAGATTCTCACCTACCTACTTTCTGAAGCTATTCAAAGCCCACCTGGGCTACTGATGTTCTTGCTTACAATGGAGAATAGAGAAGGAGCTGAAGGATTTGACACTGCCTGAAACAGACACTTAATAAATAGTGTTCTCTTGAAATGATTAAAACCAGCTGGCCTCAGTGAAACAGTGTAGAATTTAACTTGGGAGAATGAAATAAAGATAAAGTCAGAATAAATTCATCTTCTGCTTCCCAGCCTTGCTTTCCTCATCCTGCTCCCTCCCCCCCAAGGCAGCAAACCTGTTTTTCATAACTGCAAAGTGAAAGGGGGTGGGGGGGAAATCTGAGAATTCATACTAAAAGAGATCAGCCAAATTTCAACTGTTCCAAAAAACATGAAAACCATTTGAAAATCTTCTGTGTGTCCAAGAGACCAGTAATTCCCAACATTAGGCTGCTTAGGTTCAAAAATTGGGAGTGGGGGTGGGGTGTGTAATTTAAACACAGGAACAAGATTTCCAGTGGTGAGCAATGATTTTCAGGGACCCAGACTGAAATACACTGAACCTCACCTGCCTTACTGATAACGGATTCCCTTTAAGATACATCAAACTGGACTGGATTCACCTACAGTGGAATTTGTCACTTTGGAAAAAAAAATCTTTACCTCCCAGATTTTTCCATTAAAATAAAATCGTTCTTATTTTATTCCTAACAGAGTAACAGAGCATTTCAGAACCAGCGCACAAGGGAACCTCCATGCTCAAGTGCAGCCCAGCTGCCCTCGACAAGCAGTTTAAACCACACGCAGCAACGGCGCGCAGCCCACTGAGCAGCTCGGAGCATCCCAGCCCAGTGGAAGTGCCGGGACAAACCAAGAGCGTAGAACACCGTGAGCTAGCATGGAAGTTCACCAGCAGGACAGCTCCGGCCCCCACAGCCACGGAAAGGTTTAGAGGTTCTTCAGTGACCACACGGCTGATGCTCTCCCGAGTCAAAGTGACACCCCTAAGCTTCCCACCCCCAGCCACGCTTGAGCAGCCAGCACCTGCTCAACAGATACTCTTTCTAGAGATGGAATGAGCCGGTATGTAATGTAAACCCTGCTGCTCAACAGATACTCTCGGTACGTAACGTAAATGATGCTGCTCGACAGATACTCTTTCTAGAGATGGAATGAGCCGGTATGTAATGTAAACCCTGCTGCTCAACAGATACTCTCGGTACGTAACATAAATGATGCTGCTCGACAGATACTCTTTCTAGAGATGGAGTGAGCCGGTACGTAATGTAAACCCTGCTGCTCAACAGATACTCTCGGTACGTAACGTAAACGATGCTGCTCAACAGATACTCTTTCTAGAGATGGAGTGAGCCGGTACGTAATGTAAACCCTGCTGCTCAACAGATACTCTCGGTACGTAACGTAAACGATGCTGCTCGACAGATACTCTTTCTAGAGATGGAGTGAGCCGGTACGTAATGTAAACCCTGCTGCTCAACAGATACTTTCCAGATGGAGTGACCTGGTACGTAACGTAAACAATGCTGCTCAACAGATACTCTCGGTACATAATGTAAACGCTGCTGCTCAACAGATATTCCTTCTAGAGATGAAGTGACCCGGTATGTAACGTAAACGCTGCTGCTTAACAGATGCTCTTTCCAGATGGAGTGACCTGGTACGTAATGTAAACCCTGCTGCTCAACAGATACTCTCGGTATGTAATGTAAATCCCGCTGTTCAGCAGATACTCTTTCTAGAGATGGACTGACCTGCTACGTAACATAAACCCTGCTGCTCAGCAGATACTCCTTCTAGAGATGGACTGACCTGGTACGTAACGTAAACCCTGCTGCTCAGCAGATACTCCTTCTAGAGATGGACTGACCTGGTACGTAACGTAAACCCTGCTGGGAGACCAAGACTTCAGTGTTCTGCACGAGCTACCTTCTGTCGATAGACACAAGCACGGACATGAACCGCAAACACTCCAGCTCCTGCTCGCCTGCCATCTCCTACCCCCCATACTCACTTCTTCAACGTACAACATCAGCCGCCCCACTAATGAAAAGCTGACCACAGCTGGACCTGAGGAAATCAGTGCAGGCAGCGCAACAAGAATAAACCCAAACCTAAATGTTTTTTTTTTTTTTTCCATGTGGGTTTACAGGAACCTTCTTAATCAGGAGCTAAACTGGTATTTCAGAGGTGATAGATCTATCGATCTATCAGATCTTGATATATAATCAGATATATATCAAGCAAAATCTGAGGAACACACCTAAAAGCTATTGAACAATTAAAGAAATTCACTGAGCTGCAGCCTGAAGGATTTTCTGTATGTGAAGTTTCTGTCCAAGACCAAGAGGCAGCAAGTTGTTTTTCAGCCAGAATAGAGAAAAAAAGAAAAACAATATTCTTACAAGTTGCAGTGCTCTAGAAGCTCATTTGTCATGCAACACATGATAACTGACTTGAAGAAATGCAGGCACTGGCTAAAAAAAAAGAAAAAAAAAATCATTAATTTTTGAGCTTGTGTCCAGAGGTCATAAGCCTGAGGTTGAAAGGTAGTGGAAGAACATTAACACGCACAAACGGGGAGGGAAAGATTCTGATCTTACTCACAGCTATATAAAGCTGGAATAATTCCTCTGATAGTTTAGCTATGTAATATACTTTACATGGATCTCTTTATGAAAGTTGTTTCAAAACAAATTTCAGAAGTTGCAGGCCTCAGCTAGGACTTCTGACAGCAACACCTTGAAAACGTCTCATTCACAGGACACTGGAATTTTTATTTTTATTTTTTTTCCCTGAAACACAAGTGAAAATTATGCACCTAAGCCTACAGCTGAAAGAAGCAGATCTGGAATAGAAATTCCTACTAGTTTGAGAGGGGGAAATGATTGTTTTCGTTCTTTTTTAAGGAAGTTTCATTTGCAGTTAAGTCTATCTTAATTAATGTTGCAGTACATTAGTAGGCTAGTAACAAACCCAAAACTGAGTTTTTGCAATGATTTTTGCATTGAACTCTCCCTTTAAAAAAGACTTTAGTACTTGACCTGTTTGCAACTGAGGTTTAGATTTTGACAAAATTGCTTCTTCTAAACAGAAGACACTTCCACCCAAAATTCCCTACCCCCCCCTAACTGCAGTCAATGTGCAGCATAGTGTCCCGTTACTGCAAGAGTACCTTCCACTACGTAACTCCTCTTTTTGTCTTAAAAAGGCATTTTGGTTTGAAAATCTGTGCTTCAAAATTGCAGTCACGTAGGGACCTAAGTATCACTGATTTCCAGTACACTACAGTTTTCCAACAGACATCAAAATCAGCACTACCTGAAACTCTTTACTAGCATTCCTACCTATTTTACAAGCCTAGTCATTAGTCACTTTTTTACATGGAAAAGCTATGCTAGCATAAGCCAATGGATGGCTCTTAATAATTACACTAACGTAAATCTCCCCATGGAATCTGTTCTTCCCGTATTACTCTTTTATGGACCTTCCAGGAGTGTACACGCAAAGAAATTGCACCTGTCTAGTTGTAGCGGTAAAAATCTACTAAAGGAAAAGATTCATTTTTAATTAAGTCAAATCGTATAAATTTACTCGTGTGGAGAGGATAAGTACGAGAAAAGTACATCAATAACGTACTACCACATCCTCTTTTAAAGGAGATTGTAACATAAACCTGGAATGTCCATAGAAGTGGATTAGACAAGGAGTCCAGCAGTTTATTTGGAAATGCCTACAAAAAAGTGGAACCTAGACATCATTAAAAGACGTGTAAAAGTGGCGCTTAGGGACACTGTTTGGCAGTGCTGTGTTATTGGTCGGATTCGATGGTCTTAAAGGTCTTTTCCGACCTAAATGTCTCTATGATTTAAGATTTTGCATGTTATCAGTCAGCATTTCTGTACAGGAATGGAACTTTCCAATTATTTCTCCTGTCCCCACTTTTCCCACTCACAAACTCCACGGTGAGGATGCTCAGCAACAGCAAGACAAACCAAACGGTGCCAATGCATGCTCAGAGCAAAAGCAGCGATTTAAGGGAAGACAGATATTTAAGCCAGGCCAATGTGTTAGGGATAGCCTGATGCACCCCCACAAAAAAGCTGGACAGCATTTCCACAATCTTAAGCAGCCCGATGAAACGATAAACCTATGGAATATCATTTATGGCTGCATTACACACTGCCCCACCGATCTTCCTTCCTCTGCCTATCCCAACCCTGCTTTTGCCCGGATAATGCTTTCCCAGGTATTCCAACATTATTTGTTTGATCCAAAGACAATAGTATATGGAAAAGGAAGAGCAGAGATTATCCCCTCTGTTTTTCACAGTCATAAACAGGAAGTTTTATAATCTGATGTATTATCCTACTTTGATAAGAGCAAGTATGTGCATTTTCCCCTTTTCTTTCTAGAAACACAAGTTTACCTGCCAGAATGCTGCATTTTATACAGCCTAATAAAAAGTTGGGGTTGTTTTCTTTTTTTAATACAAAGGTAAGATATTTTTCTGAAAAGAAAGTGTCTCTTTAGCTACCCTGCCTGCTGTTTTTTGGCAAGCCCTGCGTGTGTCAGAATTACATGGTAAGCATGACTTAAAACCAGAAAACTCAGAAAACCGCACGTTTATTTGGACAAAGGGCCCCACTTAGCTCCTCTAGCCCTATCTCCCCCATTAAGCAGGGCTGTTATCTAAAAAGAACAAACTACCAATACTAATTTTTACTGCAACCACCAGGGTTTAGACTTCCAGTTGCATTCATTTTATTAGGAACTGGGTGATCAAATTCCTTGGTCAGCATGGGACATTCTGAAAGCAACATTTTCACTGAATTATAATGAGAATAAAAATCCCAGTTGGTGAAAGTAAAATACTTGTAAAGAACATGTCACCTCCTCAGCTGCAGTGGTTGGTCGAAACGGTCTTTAAAAGTTCGTTTCCGCAGCCCGTTAACAAAACGACACCTTCAGCACACGATTCACAGAAGTCTGTGTTGGTGCTCAAGTCTACAGGTCACCTTCTGCCAACCACCTGCTACAGTGGTTTCTTTTCACAAGAACTCTCTGATTATTAGGCTCGTTAGTCTAGGGGCAAATTTATGACCCAGGGCCTTCATTATGCACCCTTGTTCATCAAGTTTCAATTTTTAAAGTTAAAGAACTGAAGACTAGGATCAGGTCCTAAACATTTACTGTTTTTCATTTAATTTGAACGAAGCAATGCTCAGCTCTGGCAAAAATCTCTTCCTTCTATAGATTTTAAAGCAGCGTGTAGGACAGAGATCCTGTCCCTATGTCACAGACAGGGAAAAGGAGACAGCGCTGCGCAGCGACCCGTCCAAAGCCATAGAGGAATCTTGCATAAAAAAAGGAGTTGATCCTGACAGATGCACATTCTACTTCTCTCCACAGGCTCAGGCAGAATCCAACAGTGTTTAAAGTCTTTGGAATATCGTAAATACACAGCTGAAATGGTGGTGACACGGCATTAAGAACTAACCAAGCACTGAGAGATCGCGTCCTTGTCCTGAAAAACAAAGTTCCAAACGAAAGGGGGAAACAGAGGCAGATAAAACAGGGGGTGGGGAGGGGGGGAGAACTGGTCAACAGGAGACAGGGAACAGAGATGAGCCCCCTCTATCCACTGCTTCAACAAAAGGAACCCAGTCTCGGGCCCACCTGACTCACTAAGTGCAAGTCAAGAAGAAAGAAGGGGGAAAAAGCAACCTAGAAAAGTCTCTGAAACAACAGACAGTTCAACAAACCCCACCAAAACCGCCTCTGAAGGAGGAGAGCCATGAGAGAGCCCTCTGCAGCGCCGGTGCGAGCAGCAGAGCAGACCTCCCACGCCGGGCGCGTCGCAGCGCGCTCCACAAGGCCATCAGGAGGCTGCAAATCACCCTGCCAGTGCCCAGCCCAACGGGAGTAAACCCCCCGACATGCCATTACCGGTATGAAATTAGAACACGAGCCGTGATTTATGGAGGCTGGATGATGCCATGTCGCTCACTCACTGTAAATCGATTAGGAGACAGCAAGGTCCTATTACAGAGATGTCATATTCATGCAGTATTTATTGCCTGATCTCACACGAGCACGCAGAGAGACCGTTAATTGGGATCAGCCTTCCTAGGGACAAGAAGCCCCCCGTGCAATGGAGTTACTACAGGCCCGGAATAGGGGGATGGGACACATGGAAGAGGTGCACACCGAGGTGGGACCTACAGAGAGGAGGACTTGGGTAAGACAAAACACTTTAGATCATCGGTAATTAGCGACAAGGTTCTCATTGCCTTCAGTAGGCTTTGAATCAGGCTGAGTGGGTAGATAGCTGGCAGTTCCCCAGAGCCAAAAACCTGAAATAGTCATTGTAAGGTGGATTCACAGCAGGGGTAGTACATCTCTGCTTGTGGGGAGAAGCATTTCAAACCCTCCTGCATTTCCCATGTGTTCTACCTATTTACCGACGTGCGCGAGGACCAAGACGAGCCGAGCCGCACAGGGCTTTTCATCTTCAAAGAATTTTGCAAACCCGCATGTCTTTGCCACTGCTACAGAAGGATAATTACCGTAAAGCAGACAGCATGGATTTGTTTAAGTGAGAGAAGATTCTCAGTCTAATTTTAGGGATTTGAACAGAAGGCGACACTCCAGCTGGGAGAAGATTTCCACCGAAAAGAATTTTTTAATGAAAACCAGAGGGTGAGGGGGGAGTTTCACAACATTATTTCCCTCCTTTTCCTAACCTGCTCAGTGAAATACACATGGGACACTCATTGGTAACAGCCATTATCACTGAGGGAACTGTGATGGTCCCTGCAAAGGCTGTCAGCAGCATCCGATCCAGAGACCTGCTGGAACAAATAGAGATCCCTTCCAAGGAGTTTACAAGGAATCTCCGTACAACGAGACAGAAGACACTTTGCAAGTTGTTTCCATGAGTGGACGAACATGGTGGCCTCAAAGAAGGGGATTATTTGGGATACTGAACACGACCTTAGCACCTCAGCAGTTCCCTTCGTACCTGTGAGTAGCCCAGCACGGTGCAGCTGGGAGCTGCCGTTGCCTTAACCTGAGGCGAAAATAAAAGGTCCTCAACCGGCTGAAATATGTATCCTTCCCCTCCTCCAAAGAAACAATACAAAGCAAATCTACCCGAGATTTCTGGCAGGGGTTTGGTTTTGTTTGGTTTTCTTTTTTTAAGGGAAGGCAGATATTTGGCAGGAATTTTCACTTCCGCAAAAATGCCATTTTCTGAGAAAAAGACTTAAAAAGCAGGGTGGTTTTGATCAACCTTTAGCTCTAATTCACCTACCCCACAAATAATGAGAAATTTCCTCCCTCTAAGGACAACAAAAAAGGCTAGGCAGGACATTTATTCATTTTAAATCACAAAAGTCAGATCTCTCTGGAACACACATTTAAACTACAAAAAGAAAAAATAAACCACTCAAGAAAGAAATCAGTGGTTTGCAAAATATTTCAAAACTCAGCGTTACTCTTAGAATTGATCTTCTAGGAATAACTAGTAGGAATTGCACAGAGGAAAGGCTGGGCAGAATTCTCCCCCTGCCTTTTATGCGTACTGCAGCAACACCCCCCACATGCGCTCTGTTCTCCCTCTCCTTGGAATGCACATTGAGAAGAAACGAGACAACGGACCTGGGGCTAATGTCCCCTGGTGCC
This sequence comes from Falco naumanni, assembly GCF_017639655.2. Taxonomy (NCBI): domain Eukaryota; kingdom Metazoa; phylum Chordata; class Aves; order Falconiformes; family Falconidae; genus Falco; species Falco naumanni. The sequence continues at coordinate 3,088,239 of NC_054072.1, forward strand.
CATCCAGCTCTGTTCCAACTCAAAAAAAAAAAAGAAAGAAAGAAAAAAAAAAAAAAAAAAAAAAAAAAAAGAAGAATTTGAGTTGCTCAAGAAACCCAAATGAGTATTTATAACTTCCTGACAGACTGGATTGTACGAAGCTTTCAGATGACTGTAAAGTCTGCCTTCCCTCCTTTCTCTCCCTCTCTCCTTCTAGACGATAAAACTTGTAACTCTTCAGGGACAGCCATTTCTCCCCCAGCTCCAGAATCAATGCCTGGTATCTGAAGACACTGCTCACTTCTAACACCACCTTGTTGTCAGCATCTCGAGCTGTCAAACCCCTCTCCCCCCCTCCCGTGGCCAGCTCAAGGCTCTGTTCCATCAGCGCGTGTTTCTCCAGCAGCCCTGATTTAGAAGATAAGGCAAGGCATGAGAGGAAAGCCTTCCAAGTGGTAGGTTTAAGTGATAGAATGAGCATGAATCCTGGCAAAAGCTATGGTGGGACTGCCAAGAAATTCTATATGATGCAGGTGCAAATAGTTTTTTTAATTCAGACTCATTAAAAGATGTATTTTGCAAAACGAATTAAATTAAAACATCTGGGAACTAGGAGAAAAGGGTTGAGAGGCAGAGGGCTATGCATGTGCCTACGTACGCACATACAATTACTTTGTTTCCTGTGAAAAAGTGGGTTTGAAGGCCCCGGACTTCATCAGGATCCATAATTGTGGGAAAGTAACCTGAAGATGCCAAACAACAGGAAATTACCAGAAGAATCTGTCAGCACAATCAGCTGCTATTTTCATTGTTCTTTGGCAAATTTATACACAGTCGGGAACACCTGGGCTGGCACGCAGCCCGGGTTTGACTAATTGCCAGGGGAGAGGAGCAGTCATTTGTCTTCAGTGGGGTTTCCTACGCTCGCTCCTCAAAACATGTGGTTTCACTTTTCCCCTCTCTCTGCAGGAAATGGCAGGACAGTGAAACGCAGAATAAATGAGTTCGATTCCAAGAGGTTGCCTCCTCAGAGGCCACTCCAAAAATAACTGTCTTGTGAGAGGCTGTTAATAACCAAGATTCCATATACTGTCTTCAGCAAACAACATTTCAAAGGCACAGTGTTCCTTTTCTCCCCAGACCCTATGTACACTGAAAACATTGTGGGGGGAAGAAAAGGAAGGGAGGGAGGGAAGGAAGAACCTCGGCAGCTGAGAGCCCTGTATATTTTTGTGGGGAATTCACACTCTCCTCAAACTGCCTTGCAAAATCCACCGCGCTTCAAGGAAGTTGCTCGGATGCTCCTGCAGGGCTGAGCAAAACACTGCTGTGTTTTCCCAACATTATTCCAGGACGAGCAAGTAAGTATTTGTGAAGCAGCTCTGTCAAACTCCGTGGGCATTTGCTGAGGCATCCCCCTTAATTCTGCGTTCAGGATGTCTCTCTCTCACGCCTCTCCACACTCGGAGAGCTTGGCATACCTGATCTCAGCGGGATTGCGACAATTTACAACAGACAATTGTTTCTTCCCAAGAAATTCAGGCCCAACACCAGTTCCCCGCACGGCGTTAGTCTTTTGATCACACAAAGGAACAAGGGATATTCTAAGGTTTGTAAAAGCAAGGCCGTAGCCTACACACGTTGCGTTTCAAGGATCCGTTTCTAACTCTCTATTTGAAACAGGTAGTTGGTGCATGTGTCTTATATTAAAAACCAAGTCCCTTTCCAAATGCAAGTTTTGAAACATTTTAAAGCTCTGTGACAGACAACAGAAGAGTCCCAGCAATCACCTGCATTATAGCTTTATCTCTGCCGAGACGTTGTTTTTGACATTGTAAGACTGCACTTTAAAAGATCACCTCTTTACAAGAACCACCTGTATAAAGCGACAGCTTTTTCCTTTAACCTCAGAACATATTTTTAAGGTTAACATACCACTAAAAAAAAAAAAAAAAAAAAAAAAAAAATTGCCCCCTCCTCCCATTACCACTGATTCTTAGCAAATCCAGGCTACGATGTCCCCTCCGTGTAGCAAAAGCATGTTTTATGTATTTCTCTTTTACACCTGGGGTACTTTCTAATTTAAATTGCATAGTATTTTACCATTTTGGATGGTGTTATGTCACAGCAGCAGCATGTTTTATATTGAACTGTATATCCGCATTTGGTGTATTTTCACCTGCATCTTGTCCAAATCCTACAATGATTTAGCATCTTGGCACTCTGACAGCAAAGAATCACTCAAAAAAAAAAAACCAACCCAACCCCAACCCCTAAAAAAACATTTAAAACATACAGCAGATGATCATTAGGTTGGGTGAAGGAGCTAAGGGAACATTTGGGTTTCATTTGGTTTCAGTTGCAGACTCCTTAGCAGGGTAGAACTAAACTGTAATTCTAAACTGACCCACCTTTTCTTTCCTTTCCTCAACAAAAGGTGAAAAATGTGATGGAACATTTTACAATATGCAGCACATCGGTTATACTGCGGCACTGATAGAGTTCAGACTTGGCTTATTTTCCCTAGGACTGAGATGTTTTGACATGTTTATTTGTTTAATTTGTTTATTTTGACTAGCTCTGATTGTAATTGGCAGCAATGAGCAGAATTAACATTAGACAGTGTCTTAGACTTGTCGATTACAATAATGCAAAAGGCCTGTGAAGACAAATTCTCCAAAGAAGTGACAATAGCTGGAGTTTGGGGCAGCTGCATCGCGGCTTTGCTAACGCACAGAGGACAAGTGGCAAAACAGCACTGGAATGACACGCTTCCCACTGATTTCAAGGACACAGGATCGGACCCTTACACAGTTGAAAATACCTCTCCTACTAAAATCATTACATTTCTTATTAGTTACTCAGAAAGCAACAATCTAACCGTTACTGATACAAATGGAATATCCTCTAATTCATCAGGTGTTTGAATCAGAATCTCTGCATGAATATTACAGCATATGCAATGTGCATTTACCTTTAGAGGCAAGGTCCGCTTGCCCTCGTTGGAGTGCAATTGATATTTATTTTGCTATTGACAGTAAAGAAAGGGCTCATCATCTTTCAGAACCAGACCCTTCATTTGTTCTACGGAGTTGATTCCTGTCAGGCAATTAAGACTATCATTGCCTTCACTTTGCTAAGACCTTCATCAGCAATGTTACTTCCTTGGGCTAGAACCATGTCTTTTAGAGTACCAAACTTTCCTGGGTTTGTCTTGGGGTTTTTGTTCTTAATTGCAGTCACTGAAATGTAACAAGGAAGGAGGGAGGAATCCGTTCAAGACAGGCACTGTAAAGCATTTTTTTCAAGCCACAGTAATCCAAATGTTTTGCTTCAGTTTTAAACAGCATGTATTTAAACTGACAAAAACAAGAATATTTTCTGAGCTGCTGCATCCTTCACACAGGCTACTCTGCCATGATATTGCAGCCCATATGTTCCTCAATATCACACTTCTCAGCGCTACCTAGGTAAATGATAATGCTAACAAATCCCCTTCTGTGCATGTAGACAATACAGCATGTGGGTGATAAATCTGGACCCAATTGACAGAGTTTACTTTCCATATCTTAAGGTGCTCTGCATAGGTGAAGACACCGTATCCCCTGTTTCCCCCCTGCTCGCTACCCCAAAACACTGTTTCAGGCCTCAAGTCATGGCCACATATTGGCATTAGAAGATATTCGAATGAAAACACTGTCAGAACACTGCACTGCTACATCATCGAGCAACTAAAGTATTCCATGAACTACTGAACCTTAAACGACCATCCTTAACCTCTACCAGTTAAAGACCAAGACCAGACACTCAATCCAGACCTTTCCCATGATTCCAAATAAAACCGCACAGGCTCCAGCTGCAAAACCCAGATTCTAACGCACATTTCCAAGAGCCTGACAGTTTTTTAATTCTGAGTCCAAACATCTTTACGGTGCAATAGGTATTCAGGCCAAATGGCAATTTCTTCCTTCTTCTCAGAAGGAACATTCAGATCTGAGGTCGTCAGAGATAAACTCATGATACTTCACCTACAAATCCCAGAGAACTATAAAAGGGAGGGAGGGAAAAGGAAATAATCCCAGTTTTTCAAGACAAGTATCTGAGGCATAAAGGAAGAAGACATGATGTCAAGCGTAAGGAAGGACCATAGAATTCAACTGTATGTTTCTTAGTGTTTATTAGTTTTTCTTTCCCTAGAAATAGACATGACCACCAGGCAAGCTTACTGAAGCCTTGTGGTAACACAAAACCTAGTGGTGAATATAAATATAAAGGACAATCACTAGCCAAGTAACCTGGATATTTAAACATGAAGACTACAACCCACGTCCCCAGGAATGTGGCAATTGCATGGACAAGATAAAGCACATGAAAGCTTTAAGCAAGTGACCACATTACATCTGTGTTCTCCATATTAAACAGAGGTAGCTTTTCTGCAAAACCTCTCTGAGCAAAGCAAGTCATCTACATACTCCACTGCTAATTATCCAGGAAAAGCAAAGATGCTGCTTTACTCATATTTTCAACAAAATATTTTCGCAGTGTGCAGCATGTCACATTATTATGTGTGAGACCATATGTGTGGCAGTGCAGGGGGCCAAGTTAAGGTTCTCACGTTCACACCAAGTGCTACAGAGAGTTCCCCACACCGAGAGGGTTTGCTTGTGATACCTTTGCTCACTTGCTTTGTACTTTTTAATTATTTTAAAGTTATTTGAACATGTGTCCCCTCCACCAAGCCCTATTTTCAGTGTTGAGGTCTCTCCAGCAATTGTTTAAAACACCAACAACACCTGGAACTGCACTAAAGCAGAGCGCGCGGTTGTGCTCATTTTCGCTGACTTACTCTTGCAGTCAGTGCAATGGCAGTTGCAGCAGGAGGCAACAGACCAGAATACAACCAAAAAGTAGAATCAAAGCACGTTAGACTTAAAAACTAAACCCTGAAAAAATACCAAGAATTTCTTCTCATACTAACAGGACAAAAAAAATCAGGCCCTACTGAGGAAATGTCCTTCTTTTTTTCTTTTTCTTTTTTTTTTTTTTTTTTTTTCTCCCCAATGGAATGGTATTCATTTGGAGTAGAAGAAATAAAATGTAACTAATTCTTATCACAATTTTTGTCTATTTTTTGCGATATTCACATTTTTCTTGCAGAAATGTTTGCGCCTGATATGCCTGTTAGATTTTAGACACAAAATGTACTTCACGGAAGAAAAGAGAAAAAAAAACAAAAAACTTTTTTGTATAAACCACCGACTTAAAAGGAATTTAATTAATGAGTAGCTTTCAGGGCAGTTTTTTTGCACTGGGGGCATTTTCACCGTAATAGTGAAATAGAATACTTTAATTATTAAGTCAATATTGCACCATTTGTGCCGCACTGGTACTATCACTGCATTTATCAACCACAAAAGGAGTTTCTCCTCTCTTGGAGCAGAATGCCTTCACGGAGTGCACAGATTACAAACACACCCTGAATGCAGCAAGAAGAACTTGAGAGCCAAACCCGTTCTTAAACAAAACAGACAAAAAGCAACCCTCAAACTCTAACAAATAAACACACTGCAGAATTTGGAGACGAGTAGCGTGAAATAATTCATTCTGGAAAATTATTTGCCTAGCTCTGCTATTTGCCCAGCAGCACACTGTCAATGCTTACATAGTAAAGAAATCTAACTGGCTTTATACAAGATGGAAATCTTACTTTCTTGATGTCACAGAACATGTTGGGGTATAGTGGTTAATAGTGAATAGCGTCACAATGAAAAACTGTGGCAGGTAGGTTTCTTATTCAGTAATTATCACTAGTTCATATAACTGGAAGGTAAACTATATTAGAAAACAAGACAGGATTATACCCTCAATGTCATACCTAATACACATTACTAGAACCCCAACAAAAGAACATGTAGATTTACGTTAAGATCATGCTCACTCAAAGTTAATGTAACTATACAGTTTCAGAGTCTACAGTTACCACAAACCTAAGTACAAACACCGCACGGACAGTGTAACTGTGATGGTGGAACCCATCTGTTAAGAGCCCTAAAGGCACAGTATTTTTTTTCAGGCATAGAGGAGGTAGCTTCCCTTACTCAGCTTGTGAATAGAACTCTATTTTTTTCTGGAAGCACCATACCTATGGCAGAAAAGCCCAGAACACCATGCCCGTCCATTCCCAGATCGCCAGCAAGAGCTCTGTAGAGATGAACATCGAAACAGACGTGCCACCCACACAGCTCTGGACTCAGCCCTACCAAAGCAGCTCCTACACAAGCACAGCCACCTCTGCACACTATGAGACTGAAAACACGTCTGAAGATTCTCAGTGCCTCACACATCAGTTGCCTGACGTAAAGAGATCTGCCTGATTTGAAGGCTGCCTTCTTTCCTCGTTTTGGATATTAAGCCTTTTTAAGGGTCTCTGATTCAGTACCTGTAATCAAGGGTTATTGTTGGTGACACCTATGGTCTCTGGCTAGAGTATAACCATCGCTTCTGTAAGACTTCAGAGTCCCTCACAAAATCTGTGACTGCTACGGTCCCCCAAGCCGGACAGATTTAATCAGGCTATTGACATTCCGATATCAAGACGATTCATGTATTAGCAGATAGACGGTTAAGACCAACCACGATGTGGGCCAAACCCTCCACAGCTAGCTCATCTGACAGTCAGTAAGACTTTTCTGCATAAGGTGAGCAGGTTTTGGCCTCGTGGTGAAGAACAAGATCACCAGCTGTGTGCATTCAGTTTAAATATTCAGCCCATCTTTCAGCGAAGATTTATTTGTCATGTCCCTTGGCACTTTCTAGTCTAATTATTGAAGGCTATGCATCCCCCCACCATCCACCCCAGAGCCTATTGTTTTTAAAGCGATAGCATACAGCTCAATCTAAAGAAAGACGAATCACAAGATCATCTCAGTTGCAAATGATTGTGGAAACAGGTAAAGTTTTCTGTTTCTAGCCTGCACTTCTGTAGATCAGGGGATAAGAGACAATGGCCTCAGGCCTACACAGAAGATGTGTCGCACAGACAGCTTTTGCTCTCTAGCGGACAGTGCTGAAGTCCACCTGAAGACAAAATTGGGAATACCCTGTTGGCTCTTGTGACAGAACAGCTTGGAAGACGTACGTTCCTTCCAGGGTACTGGCAGGAAAGGTCTTTCCCACATTGCTCATCCTTTTGATTCTCAAATATACGTTGTGGTATTTTGCGACTCCACAGCATCTTTCAGCAAATTATGCTTTTAAACTCCCTTCACATATGACCTTCTAAAAAGCCAAGCAAACAAACAAGCAAAAACCCCAGCATATGCTGTGTCATCTTACTCATATAGCAACATTATGGTCCAAGATTCTACAGATTTTTCACAAGAATGAGTCATGAGCATCCCCATTTTACAGGTGGGAAATTGAGGCTGGGAAAAGACAGGTGAGCGGACAGACATCCCCCAAGGTTACATCTTAAACTGCTGATGAGTTGGAAATGCATCCTTTTCCCTCAACACATGAAACGACAGTCCTTTCCAAACAATTCTACATGTGCAAAGGGGATAAAATATCTATAAGAAAATTTGTTCTACTGGTGAGCTTCCCAGGGGAGTTTGAATGACAGAGCGTACAACACCTTGACAGTGTCTATTTAAACAAAGGAAGCGCAGTGTACATGCCTCAGACATTTCTCCATAGAGTTCAAGGCAGCAAAGGTCACCGTATACTATACCTTTAAATAAAAGTAACCAGGATAAAGGGGAGAAACCTAAACTAGAGACTGCCAGCTGTGGGAAGAGAGGGCTCTGTGGGTAGCTGTCTGTTGCCATCTCGTGGACAAGAAAATATATTCCAAAATCAGAGCAGCAAGTCGGGGTCCAGAATCCCCCTTCTCAAGAAAATTCACTCTCTTTCCTTTTGGATCACCTCTGAACTCCTGTTCCGCTATCTTCTCAGCTGCTTGTTGTTTTCTTTTAAAGCAAAGAGAATTTGTTCTTGTTGACTGAGAAATCCAGTGAAAGAACAGTTTGGATCAAATCTAGGAATAACTTTAATTAGCTTGGAAGACAGGCTGAGAGGAGGAAGAGGGAGGGATGAAAGAGAAGAGGAAAGCAGATGAAACTCTTGCAGCAAATGGCAAACAAAGGGTTTGCTTTGCAATTTCATGGATCAAGCAGTGGTCAAGGGTTGAAAACCCTTACTGAAAAATCTTAAGTGGCACTAAATTAACATACACTGGAAAGCGGGCTAAAAGTTTTCTTTTGTCATTACCAGTTGTGATTCAAGTTACCTCCTGGCTCTTCCTCTCCTGTTACAGTTTACCCAGGGCAGAAATTGTTTAGTGTAATTTATGCAATGCCAAGCCATGGGACTCTGTTGACTAATTCTGTAAAATAGGAGCTTTTTTATGCCTGGCAGCCCTTTTCAAGTCACCAGTTCACAAGAGCGAACAGCAAGAGAGGGAAGCGGGAACTCTGCCTGTAGGAGTTGTTATTCCTAAGCCTACCCTTTGAGATTTATGCATATTGGCTTAGATCAGAAGATCAGACCAGCTCAGCAGTCTGCCAGTAAAAACAGCTAATACATTTACATCACCTGCCATATAACCCAGAAAAAGTCTTCCTGCCTCAGTTTCCCCACAGCAGAAATTGCAAATAATACCTTGACCTTAATTTATTAAAGCCTTTGAACCTGGTAAGTGTAGAGTTCTTCTAAAAGTTTACTATTATTAACATGCTATCTTTTGTAAAGATCCTTTAAGCTTTGGTGCCAACACGAGGTCAGGAAGATGATAATATCAATGATAGTATCCACATTAGAAAAATAAGGAACGAGGAAGATATAAGGAAGATGCCACAACTCAGGCACTGACAGAGAGACTCATTTACATTTAGGCAGGAGTCCCCAAAGAAGGGACCCCCCCAAAGCCAGAGACCACTTTTGACCACTTGGGCCCACCACACAGAAATCCAGCTGCAATGGGTAACTTTTCACGTGCGTGCAAGGGAGAACAAGGAGATTATCCAAGTTAACATCAAATCAAGCTGGTAGCCGTACGTGGTACAGCTCTAAGCAGAAATTTTAATTCTCTATCAAAAACAGGAGGGCCAACATAGTTCCATGCCCCACTCTGGAACATCACCATACAGACTGCAATAATATACCGAAGTTAGAGTGGTCTTCACTGGCTGGGAATATCTGCCCCCATTTCCCTACGCTCAGAACTCCTAAGTCTTACCTGGCAGTACTAATTAGGGCTTGCTCATACGGTTTATTTGGTACTTCTAAAGCACTTCTGGCATAAAAATGGGGGAGGTCCTTCCTAAGGGCATCGCTACCCTCAACTGACATGCTGGGAGCATTACACAATGCAATATAATTTGAAGAAAAATCTTCATTGGAGATGACCAGACCACCACTACTACCTATTAGCCAAATATGGAACACTCACGGATCTCCCAGAATAAGCACACTGAAGTTTAGCACTGTTTGTCCTTTAAAAAGAACGTCAGTTAACTAAATTAATGTCCAATGGACAGTATTTAAGGAGTGGGGAAAATGTTTCCCCATTACATTATGCCCCCAGGCAACGGAGATGATAATTTTCTACCCTACTAGGAAGGGCATCACACCATTAAATTGTGACAAATTAGTTTTGGGTTATGTGCTTTACTAGTCCCACATGGTAACTAAAACTTCTACATTATCTGACCGCAAAGCAAATCAGAAACGGTTCTGAGCTTACAGCGTGACAGACTCTGAGAACAGAGATTGCTCCTCGCTCACTGCTGAACCAAAACGAAGCCTCAAAATGGCTTAGACAAGAACATCCTTGCTTACCTTAGTGTCTTACTCTGCAAATACGCCGTCAGGCTCAAAGGGAGTACTCGCCAAAGAACATGCTATTCAGCAGAATCTGGGTTTTGTTCACCTTCCGTTCCTACCTGGCCTTTTAACCAGCTGAAAGCACCTGAAAAAGCCTGGTTCAACAGATAAAACACCAGAGCAGAAGTCTATGGGACTGTGTTCTTCTCTTGGCTTTGCTGTATGAGCTTAAAAAAGAAATACAACATACTTCGTGGTTTCGATGTCCTTCAGAACATTTCTTGAGGTGTTAAACCGTCTGGGGAGGAAATGCCTCTCACAGTACGTGCAAAACAACACTTTTCTTCAAATGCAGACTCCTCACAAGGCAGTGAACCACCCCGAAGAAGCCAACCGTAGAACTTGGGATGGAAACATGGCCCTGTACTACAGCAGAATGTGTCCCATGGAGAAACCTGGGCTAACAGCTCTGATGACCTTGCTGTGGTAACCTGGATAAATAACCCAAGTCTTCATTCACACCCCTTTGCCTTTCAGCTGGTACTATGTGTGACAAGCCAGGCTCTAACTTCTGGAAAGGGATACTGACCTAAGATCTAGCTCTTGCTTTTACTGTAGAGATCTCCAAATATTCACAGAGCAGCTGTTGCACCAACACAGTGTTCAGCTATGTCCAGATAAACCGGCACCGGTTGTGGATTACCCTAATACCTAAGATTAGACAGTTTGAAAAGGGAATTACCACTGCTATTTCAACTTAAAATCATCGGTCCCAATCCTTACTTTGCAAGAATGGAGTGGATTCCTGGCACGCTTATTTCCAGGTGATTGAAGTGTCCAGGAACATTTTCAGCTGGTAAATCAGCAAGGTTTTCACTATTCCCCTAGAGCTCAGGTGTTCTGTTACCCTCAGTCTAAGCTGATACAGGAGTAGGAACCCAGCTGCACAGCATCTCGAGGGAATGGACCAGCGAAGTAAAATATCCTGAGGGAAATGTTTTTTGGTGACCCTAGCGAGTTCCTCCTTGACGATGCATTCGATATATGTACATACAGGGGTCAAACGCACAACTGGATCCATCAGCGTCAAACGAAACACCCCTCTCTAATCAGGTAGCTCCATTTACACCACGGCAGGATATAAACCTCAACCCTCTCACCCAGATTTTGCACACACCAACCAGCAGTCCAGCCGTGGATGGCTGCAGTTACATTCCACCAGTTGACTTCCCACGTGCTGGGAAGTACAAGAAATCTAATAAATAAACTACCGTGGCAAGATCTCCAATTCCATTTCTGCAGATGTCCTGATAAATATCCAAACATTTAGGCAGTTCTCCAAATTCACGCTGAATTACAAACCTTCTCAAGATCTGCTCCACTTTATTCTGCAGAATTCCATCAAATTTGGACGCTTAGGTATTTAAGACTTTTTTGAAAAGTGCAGAGTGAGTGAAAGGAAGGGAGAACAAAAAGTTAGCAACCCACCCTGCCATATTTATTCTGGTCTGCATCATTTAAAAAAATGAGCACTAAAAGACTGAGTGGAGCTCACCCGACGTTTTATAATGTACTGTAATTTCTCAGGAAAACGCTTTGTGAAAAGTAAGCAATATATCCTAGTGTATAAGTATGTAACCATAGTTTCCCCCACCATGCAAAACATCTGTGACCTTGCACAGAGGTCATCACTGCAGTAGTGTTTCTCTTTACTTTTAAAGAAATGTCAGGCCATTTTTTATACAAGACTTATGACAGGGTGCTGTTTATTGTATCACAAAGCCACTATAACTCCAGCACAAGGAAACTGCTATTATTTGGAGAGTATATATCTTCCTGACTAGCAGTAAAGATGAAAATAAGAAGGGTAGTTTTCAGAGAGTAAAAGTTAGAGTCTCCCTTAATGACACCAGCATCTTCTCCATGACTGAAAACTGAACCATTACTGGACTGCTCCATCTGATTAAGGCTCAGATTTTGTGCTGGGGTTTTCTATTAGGTCACACAGGGTTTATGCTCATCTTCCACTGAAAATGGTGCCAAATTCTTAAGGTTTTGAGGTCTCTCACATGAACATACAATCAGTTTAGCCACTAGACTTAAAAAAATTCAGCTCCCTTCAGCAGAGGCGTGCTTCCCTCCCCACACCACTTTACGCAGAACCAGATTTTTTGTTTCACATGGAAAGTGTTGGAGAAAATGTCAAGGACAATTTGGGGCCAAACAAAAAATCATTTCCAGTCACCTCTATTTCCTTTTTACCTTTATCATGGAAAATTGCTTGTGGCTTTTTCTGGTAGCTCTGTTCAGTCCTGAACGAGTACACTGTGGGGGCACCAGGCTGTGCAGGCTGCATCTTTTAAATCAGAAGTCTAACTGAGATCCTAACTAGTTGTGTTCATTGAAGGTCCCTCGGTACTTTTCGCAAGACTAACCTCTGTATCCTGGCCAAATTCCAGCTCAAGTAATTACAATCTACTTTCCCAAACATCCCTCTTCTTTCCCTGCAGCACTTTCAATTGCATATGAAATTATTCTATTATCTAATTATAATAGTGCCCACAGACTGCTGTCGAGCTTGGGGATTCTGTGGGGTGCTAGGGAGAGCACAGATGCCCGCGGAGCCCCCTGGCTTCCCAGCAGCATCCTGTGCCAGTGCTGAGACCCGCGACTACCTCGCTGTGGCTCTGAAATGCTGGACCGAAGAACAGGGTTCAATTTGAAATTCAATACAGTAAATCAGGATAAGAAAGAGAAGCAAAAGAAAGAAATACGTAAGCTTGACAAAGAAAGCAAAAAAGGGACAGGTCCTGCTGGTGGTGTTTTAGGCTGACTGTGTGCTATTTCATCAGTAGCACCCCCCACAGTAGATGAAAACAAAGCTGCCTAGCGGACATCTATGCTGCTTAACAAAAAGCACCGTAGAGGAACGTCCCAGCAAGCAGCACGCCTGCTGGAAGAGCCACCCAAAGTGCCATCGTGTACCAGGTCTGAACTGTAAGTTGAGCGCCCACACTGGCTGTAACTCAACAGATACGCTGCTTCTGATTGAGCCGTGATTGCACGGTGTGATCGGCACCCCACACACTTCGGGCAGCTGGGGTTACCATGCCTTCCACAAGCAGACAGGGGCTCACTCTGCTTACGCTTCAAACAGACCATATGCCAAGCGCTGCTAATACAGGTCCAAGTTCAAGCTAAGAAGTGTTGCCAAGAGGCAGGATGTTATCAGATTGGTCTTAACACCATGTGAATGTATCTACATGCCTAGGTGCTTCACTGAATTATGAAGCCTTTGATTTCTGGAACGAAGGGGGAGGTGGATTGGAAGGAATCACCTTTCCTCGTTAAGTATTTGCACAGTAGCAAACAGTAGGGGAATGACCAGACTTTTTAGGAACTCCATTCCCATTTAAGCAGCCAGATTTTAAAAACCAAGCAAACACAAATGGAAAAACGCAGAAGTCTGAAATACCTTTCTCAGCATATTCAATTAAGTCAACTGCTCACAAATATTACACAGCTTAAATTCAGAGAGATGACATTTAGGAGACAGCAAGTTTTTTTTCCTGATCATTTTGGGAAATCATCTTTGAGATGTTTAACACAGAACTGACCACAGAACAGCCATTCACCACGAAGTGCATCCTAGTGTGCACCAATATGAACAGCAGAGTAGAAGAAAGTGATCAGAGAAATCCTGTCAGCTTTTTTGAAATGTTTGTTTGTGGTTCATTGTCATTAATTGGAAAAAAAATATTTGTAGTTCTTTGGGGAGAAGAATCATTTGTTCACATTTTTTCTCCTATGCATCATAAGTCATATTTATGTAATAGCTATGAAGACATTTCAGTTTAGATTGTTGATGCCTTTGTACCTTTAAGCACAGGTTTTGAAGTGTGTTTCCTTATAATGCTATAATTTAACTTCAACATTTTTAAATGAAAATGGCAGCAGGATGCAGCCAGCATATGCTATGTAGTCCACAGAGGGCAATTATTAATTTCCCAGTGGATACCTTTTCTTATGGTGACTGGCAGTGGGGTTTTTTGTTTGCTTTTTTATATTATTATTATTATTACTCAGGCCTTTTAAATAAAACATTGCTAGATGTCTGTATCTCAATACACCTGCTGTGCCAGTGATTACACTGTGTTTAATGGCATGTCTATCTTGGGAGAGCATAGCCGAGTGTAAGAGGGGACTGGAAAGGACAATAAAACAGCTGTTGAATTTGTACATCCCTACATTCCAGTTGAGGAGCTGTCACCAACCTGCTAGGGCCTGGCACGGGCCTTGGTAGTATCTGAGCTCCAGCCCTGGTTCTGACACTAACTTAGCTGCAGTCTTGCTCAAACCTGTAATTATCAGGCAGGCTTGTAGCTGAACGCTGAAACGGTGCAGGAAAGAAACAAACACAAAGTTTTCCAGCAGTGGCTTGTACTACCAAATTTTTCTTCCGCTGAAGATAATAATGGACATGAGAACGATGAAACTCCAGTAATAACAGCACCATCCGTACTAACAGGAATGTTTCAACAATGCGCTTACAAAATACACCTTGAAGATCATCCCTAAAAATGTGAATCATCAGTACAGACCAAACCCAATGTACAAATTTAACACCTGAGCAAAGACCCTGACAATTTGTCAACTTGGACTAGGGAAAGACATGCGCAATGGTAAAGCAAATACACAACTAACTGCAGGTCTACATGAATGGAACTAACTACACTTTAGCCCAAGCTTGACATTTCGATTTTGTTCCTTACCTCAAAAAGTGTGGAGATGAATTCCTTTGCTTTTCCCAAACGTAAACTGTCCAGTCCTCTGTAGCTAGATACTCAGCAGACAGCAGCGGGGTAAAAATGTCACGCAGATAGTACCAAGATCCATGCTTTAATAAAAAAACAAACAAACAATCAATCAAAAACAAACAAACAAAAAAAACAACCCACAAACAAACAACAAAAACACCCACTAAGCTGAATTTAACTGAAGAGCTAACAGGGCAATGACTCTACAAAACCAAATCACTGTTACCCAAAGTGCTACCCCAGTCTGTGCATTTCTAATGGCTTCTCATCTGCAGGCAACAGAAAAATGCCACAATTCTGCTTTTTTTCTAGGACGAAGCCTCAACTCTGCAGCAAGATCCACACAGGTGGATTCTTGTATCTGTTTAGAGCCCCATTAATTTTGTGAGACAAAAGAAACCACTTTGGCAGATTCATCCAGAACTTTTTTCTTATAAAGATCCTCTTGAAGAAAAGAGTAACTCCAAAAGCAGGTCCAGGTTCAAACCCAGCATGCCAATACAGTGATAAATAAAAAACCCAGGGAAGTTTCACAGACTACTGAACATATGTCATCAGAGCTGAGAGATAAGTTACATGTTACAGATACCAGCCAAAGAATTGGCAGGAATAAAGACTTGATTCTTATAATACTTGGACAACTCTTTATTAAAAAAAAAAAAGTATTCCATTAACTGCATCACTTCTAAATGGCCTCGTATCATACTTGAGGCTGAAGTAGTTACTGAAGAAAGATCAAGGGTTAAGCTGCACACCGCACAACAGCACAAGACTTTAAAAGAAATAATAAAAAAAAGCTTCATCCAATTTTTTTTCCAAATTAAATCAAGAACATTCATAATTAGTTTTTACACCGGAGACATCTAGTGGGAAATGAAAGAACTGAAAGAGCCATAAGCTGCCTTCGCCCTTTCATTAATATTTGCTCCCAAATGCAGGTCAAATAAATCTAACTCACAGTTTGAAATGAGTAGCTTTAAAACTGATGTATTACTTTCTGCTCGGATTTATGCCACCCATTTTGGATAATTACTCCCAATGCTTTTTCCCTATTGTATTCAAAGCTTCTTCATAAGAACGAAACGAAGTTGGGTTCCTTGAGATCTCTTCTGCTTTTAATAACTTTTCATTCCCCTCCACCCCTCCCCATCCTCAAAGATTACTTCCACCTTTGCAATTTAAGGCAACTGGATTTGTGCTGGCAGACACCTTGCACTCATTTATGTATGTGTTTTGTTCCCTGCTGTGATAAATTGCACTGTCCAGGCACACAGTAAAAGACCATCCTGCCCTGCATCCAAGGCCCTGATCCTGTGAAAATGTACCCATGTGCTTGAGTTTATACACTGAATAAATTTACCAAAGCACACGTGTAAGCCCTGTTCTCACAAGATTTATGCACATCAATAGGGTTACGCACAGTGCATAAAGTTAAGCACGTGTTTAAGTCATTACGAGACTAGGAACGAAACACACAAAGGGTGGAAGGGAAAATAGATGGACAGAAAGGCGACTTAATTTGCCCTACGTCATGGTAGTCACGTCCACATGGCACAATGCAACATGTGTCCAGAGATACCTAAACTAGTCCTACAAACCTTGCTGTTACAGGAAGAAGCTCAGTCCCACCAGCAAGCCACCCTGGCTCAGGCCAACAGACCTACTAGGCAGAAGGGCTAATTAGCCTGAGCAAAGCATCACGCCAACACAGCTCTACAGCTTTTAGAAGCTGAGCTAAAAGCTAAAACACGTACCAGTGCACAGCATCGCATTGTACTTTTTTTAAGAGTTTCCAGACAAAGCCAGTAGGGACAGAACTACGTCTTCAGCACTGCTTCTTAGCATTTTCTTTTTTGGCTGTTTTGCTACCTCAATGCAATCCGGGGGAAGAAGCCGTTTTGCTGAAACCCACAGCAGAAGCGTCTCATGCCTCAGTGCAATGCCAGAAAATGAACCAAAGGGAACTACCTTCCATCTCCATGCAAAACATTTTGACATGAGAGAGAAACAAAGGGAAGAAGGGGACAACTGTAAGGAAACGCAACACAACATTGCACCTTACTCAGGTTGTGGTGCTGCAAACGAGACAAGAAAATGTGACCTCGTGAGCTCTCTAGGCCCATGTAGAAGAGCCAGGATACCCACAGAAGTCCTCCCCTACAGATCTGGGAGCACCACTGAGGCCTTCGAAGCTGATCCATTAGAGACGTCCAAGTTTCCACTTCATTACAAATCCACATGGGAAATCAAACCTTCTCTGCTGTCTCTCCTTTGGTATCTGTAGGCTTTTAGAGATTTCATCTATATCGTTACAGCAACGTAGTTAAATCACCTTCTTGTTGTCTGTTGTCTGTAAAAGAGCAAAAGGAGAAGCCTGGGTTTGGTAGCACAAGACCTGGGAAAATCAAGTAACGTTATTTTCTGTGTGCTGCTGGGTTTGGAGAAAGCTGAATTCAGGCAACCGTTTTGCCTTTCCATCCCCTCCTCCACCTTTTGTGCTGCACATCACCAGCTGCAAGAGGGGTCTATCACTTCAGATTTAAGACACCTGGCTTCTGCATTTGCAGAGAAGTAAGAACAGGTACATGCTACCTGCTCTATACGGGCTGTATTTGGGGTTAACAATTGTGTGACATCGGATCAGCTTAGTGCTTAACCTTCTGTGTCATTATTTTCACTTCATAGATACATATAATTGCTCAGTTACGACAATTCTTTTGCAAAAAGTGGTTCTCCATAAGATGTCTATCTGTTTGCCTCCCTCCCCCTCAAAATACCACATACCCAGGTGTCTTAAATCTGAAGTGATAGACCCCTCTTGCAGCTGGTGATGTGCAGCACAAAAGGTGGAGGAGGGGATGGAAAGGCAAAACGGTTGCCTGAATTCAGCTTTCTCCAAACCCAGCAGCACACAGAGAAAATAACGTTACCCGATTTTCCCAGGTCTTGTGCTACCAAACCCAGGCTTCTCCTTTTGCTCTTTTACAGACAACATGCACCACAGATGCAAAAATATAATCTCTAAGGCCTTCAAACCTCAAATTCACGTTTGAAATTCATTCAAAGCCCCATGTCACGATCGGCTTACATCTTTGCTGACCAAACACCCCGATACCCTGCTGTCCTAACAGCACGCAGACTGAAACGAGACCTCAGATTGGAATTTAGGGAGAATCTGGAAGCGGACTTGGTGGCTTGCTCTGGAAGGAGACAGTTTCCAGCAGTGAACCCAAGGGGAGTTAAACCAGGACCGCGACTGGAGGAAGCCCAGGTACTACCCCCATGGCTTGTAATGGCTGGGGACGGTGTTTAAGAGCATTTTGCACAGGAGTTTTTTCACTGCACGACCAGCAAATCTTCATAGCTCCCCTAGAACCTTCCAAGAAGGACACAAACTCAGGCAGCCTGGTGAAACCAAACGAAAGGGTGACCCTACTATCAGTGCTGGCTGGGGTCCATTTTTTAGTCTCCAGGAGAGTTACCTCAAGAAAGAGATTTGACAAAGAGACCAAGAATTCAGACAGCTCCCAGCCCCCACTGAGCAGAACGGTTCTGGGGAAGAAGACAAGCATTACCACTGTGATTGAAACCCACGGCTTGCTTCACACACAAAGCAACGCCGCATCCCATTCTCCAAGCACCAAGCAGGATCTGCTCCGAGCCAGCTCCGGGGTGACACCTTGTCCCCCATACAGCCCCCCCAGCCCGCCCCCAACAGCAAGCTCACAGCCCCTCCTCTGCTTTCAGGTATCAAAACTATATTCATTAGGTCACAGAAGTGGGGAAAAGGTAAATATAAAAAGTAATTTGAGGGGAAAATCCTCTCAGAGAACTTACCCTCTGCAAAACGCTGCGTCACCAGAGCCAGCGCCGAGGAGGAGACTGCAATTAGGGGTGATGGAAGGCACCTGAGCCCAGGCTGCTCCACAGGTGACTCGTCAGTCCCCCCACACCTGCCCCGTCTGGAATGCCCCTCCTTGGGGAAAGGGAGGGTGGCTGCAAAAAGCACTCCCAAGGCCACAAAATTCAAGCAGAAAAAAGGAGAAAATGAAAACATAGTACTTTGCTTTCTGAATTTTAGCGTATCTGGACTTATAGCCACCTCTGTTGTGAGAAGGGAAGGTAAAAACTTACGAATTTTTTGGATCTGCTTTGCATTCATCACAGACATTTAATCATTACTTTATTGATTTCTATGCACGTTTATACATTTCTCTGCGCACATTGCTCTTTGACTTTGCTAAATCTATCTGGAAGGGACAGGCCAGCAGGTCCCAACATTCTTTTTCTCTATGCAAAGTAACTGCTAAATCTTTTAAGAAGCTTTTGTCTACAGAGATGCAGTGTTTTGAGGCGTGGCTTTCATGCAGCACATCACAGAGGAAGTGCACACCCCTGGCAATCATGAAAGTTTGATTTCTAGACTTGTTTATTTCTTTGCTTCCCTTCAGCACATTCAGTAACTAATTGTGAAGGGAAAACTTGTCCTCTCCCAGAATTAGAAGCTCTAGGTTATTTGAAACACTAATAAGGACAACACAAAAAAAAAATCAAAATCACATTTGCTTACTTCTCTGGAGTGATTAACTGAAGTCTTGCCAGCTAAAAGAAAAAAAAACCCTAAAGAGTAAGAAGAGGCTACACGGAGGGGAGGATAAGAGCATACACTTTATTCAGGCAGGCAGACTTGTTCCACCTGCTGAAGAGAGGAAATGAAATTAATTCCTCTGTTTTGTTTCTTCCCCCTTTATAACAGAGCTAATGTCTTGTATTCCCTGTCCCCACCTGCTGGTAGCAAAGAATTACCCATTTTCTAGGCTGGATCGTAGAAGAAAATTGATACGTAGAACATCGAAGAAAAGTTTGAAATGGAAAACCAAGTGGTATGGTGATGGGATGAAGGGGGAAATCCGAGAAAGACAGAGAGATATTAAGCACTTTGCTGAAGTGCAGCTTTGGCTGGAGCAGGTAAGATGCATGTGGCACTTGGGCTTAATCGTGACTCAAACTGGCCATTTTCCACAGGCCAGTGTGACTTGCAGCTGCCCTGAATGAAAGCAGGAAATTGCATTTTTGCTATTTATAAACTGTGAGAGTGAAATAACATGAATACTGTATGCCTCTCCCGATCCCCATCTGTGGGGTTTTAAGTATCTTATAAGCCCCAATAGATTGTGCTTCTCAGATCTTATAAGGGCATTCTCATCATACCAACCCATAACCCGGTTCAGCGTAACTGCACCATTGTCTTCCGTTATATTAATTTGGATAAATTACCTTTTGGGTTATAGCTCCTGTACAGCTCAAGCTAAAGCAGGGTTGTTTTTTTTTATTTCAAGGATTAGGAGCCAGTGCTTTTGGAACAAGATGGCTCTTTTATTTGCACTGATTTTGTCACCACATGGCTTCTTGAATGACAGTCACAACACCCTAACAGGGCTACAAGCTTGTTTACAGGGCTTATTTTCTCCTGGACTTGTTCACGCTTTGTACCTTCAGGTATATCAAAACCACAATGTAAGAACAAAGTCTACAGTCTAAGGCGAAGTCAGCCTACCGCAGCAAGGATTATCTCTAAATCAATCCAGTTTGTATGTAGTCTAATGCAAAAACATATTGGGGGGGGGGGGGGGGGGGGAAATATCTACCTGCCACTGCAACATAAATGTTACAGCAACAGAAAGGAATGGGTCTGCTTCCACTGTAAACGTGGGGTTACTCCACCAGCTAAAGATTACTAACAAAAATCACTTCATGCTGCAAACAAACATTAAACTCAGGCTGGCTTTACAGTAACATGTATACTAACAGATCCTGCGCCTTGCAAAGAGGTAGCTCAAGTTGCAAGCAAGACCCTTTATTCTGTAGCATTTCTGTTCATTGCAATTTCTCAGATGAGTCACCTATGAGAGTTTACAACGAAGTACTAACTTACCCAAGTGAGTTGTTCAAACAGATTACGGCTTGTAAAATTTCCCCAAGTAGAGCACTGTTAACTAGAGACTCTGGTGCTGCGCTACTTACCAGATGGGAAAAAAAAATTTAGTTTCTACTAGATATTGTGAAGTTCAGCTTTGCAGGGCAGGGAAATTCCCACAGGGACAGGAAAAGCTACAGCTGATGAGCACATCCATAAAAATAATAAAAAAGGCACTGATGATTGTACCAAGATAATGACAGGAAATAAAAAGATTTCAAGCACTGAACACTCCAGTATATTTAATCAAAATGCTTCTCCAAAGAGGCCTCCTGACTCTAAACTTGTGTTCTGGAGCTTCTGAGCTGGGATCCCTCCCGTCACTGTCATAGTGGGTAATCAGCTCTATAACCTGTGTAAGTCTCAAGTCCTTCCACATCAGATACTTCTTCCTTGTCTACAGGAGGCTTATTAAGACTCTCATCTACAAAGCAATTGGAAAAGGGACAAAGCAGTTTCAGAGAACTGCCAAGTAGCACTGTGTTTCACAACACTTTACAGTGAGATCCCACAAACCGTGCAAATGTACTTTGCAAAGCAAGTGAGGAGACTGCTATCGCTTAAAGAGGTTGCAAACTAAACTGAAACTTTTCATAAATGGAGCGAAATGGGAGAAAGGGACGAAGGAAAAGAGTTACAAAAAGACGATGTTTCATGGCACAAAAAGTGCAATCAGAACTCCCTATCAGCTGTGTAGCTGAAAACACAGCCCCGAGAGTGTCAGCTGATCCAGCCACCATGAAGTCCTTCCCCAGAACTCACCCACAAGCAAAAGCCCAGCACCTGACTTCTGTCCTTTTCATTCTGAAGAAATTCTCGTAAGAGAAGCCTAAAGGTGTCTACAGTCTCTTTATCTTAGAAAAGGCGTAAATTCCTCTATCCAGCAGCATCCAGTTTCAAACTGCATGGCCGGCTAGCAGGAGAGACCCAGAAAACTTTCATCCCAGGACCCTCAAACGCTGCCTGACGGAACAATGCAGAGGGCCATCGGGCTGTAGTGGAGCATGCTTGATGCACCTTTAAACGGGTTAGATCAAATTAAGAGTCCAAAAAGAAATCATTACCTCCCTTCACTTAAACATCTTTCTTAATAAAGTATCCCAGGATTGAATTTCAGGCCCAGTGTTTTCAGGGATATACGGGTTATTTCCAAGCCGAGCTATTACCAGTGAATGCGGTGACATTAATATGAGTAAATGCAGGAAAAAGGATGAAATAAAACATATCCTATTGAAGGAAATGAGAGCTCCTTAAGAAAGAAAAACACACATAGGAAAGACGTGGGCATATCAGGATACAAATGGGACACTGGGGAGTGCCGGATTCCACAAGCATGATGTTATTGAAGTGTTTGATACCAGAGTAAGCACCTGCAGATATGAATTACATCCTTGTTCAGACCACTAACATCGGAGTACTGACATCTCAGGAAGTGCTTATGTTATATTTCAAATCCCACTGCCAACTGCATAAATATCAAATAAATCAATCATAGATATAAAAGACATTATCTTAAGGACTTCAAAAAGCTGAACAAGCCACCTCTCTTCTAAAAGTAGTACCACCCTTAAATCATTTGGGCTTTTTCTGTCCATTGCACCTGAACAGCAATAACATTAATGTTGTTGACCATCACACATTAAAAGCTTCACCTCTGTATACAGATAGAATAGGGATAGAAATAGTTTAAACCAGTAATCACTCAGTAATCAGGCCAAAGGTTTTGCACACTGTAAACAGACTTTCCACTGCCTTCAGGAGGTGGCTATCTCATTTTACGCATGTAGAAACTGAGGCACCAAACTATGAAAGGACTTGTGCAATATCAAGAGAGCTCTAGAATGTCAGGAGCAAAACAAACTCAGGACTAGGAGTCCTTGAAATGTTCGTTAGACCATGCAATCTTTATTCTCAGTGCTTTGAGAAGCTATTGCTGACCACAACAGAGGTTGCAATCTAGAAATGAAGCGGTTTTGCACTCAAAAGACATTTTGTCATCTGCACGTATCAGATAAAAAGACTATTAAAAATAGACTACAAACAATTCACGTCATTTTAAAGGAATCTTGTGATTTAACTGAAAGCGTCTATTCTGTGTTGAAAAGATAAGGTCTTAAGCTTCTGCTACTTTTTAAATAATTTTTTAAATTAAAAGTTACAAATACCAAAACAAATACAATAAACCCCTACATTTTAGTAAACTAAGATTTTACTAGCGTTATGGATTTTTGGATTTTGAGAACACTTTTCAGTTTAAGAGTTTCCCTATAAGCTCTTATTAGGTTGTTATTCTTCCTTGCTTGCTACGAGGGTCTTAATTACTGTTGCTCCAAAAACAGCTACCATCCATCTTATTCAAGCAGGGACTATTTGGCCATACCGCTAAATCATCTGGTATAATCAGTTTTTAAAAGTTTGTTCTGCAATGAAAAAATGGCTGAGAAAGGAAGCAAAAGTAAATATATCTTTTTACATTTTGTTAACAGCAGCAGGAAGATTAAGTGGCCATTCTACCAAATATTCATACGAATTCAGAATTTTTAAGCAGAAGTGTATTAGGAGCCACATATTCTGGGAGACATTAAAAAAGAAAGATCTGCTGTAAGGGACAATTTTTCAATTGGAATGAGTTTGCAAATGAAAATATAAGTATCAGTAGACTCTAAGCTTCATGGCTGTGATAATTTCTCTCAAACTCCTAAGAACACAGGTTCTCCAAACCCAGGTAATCTCCAAGAGGAAATATTTGCAGGACTACTGCTTTGCACAGAGCATACAGGGAGTGCTGGGAGAAGCTCTGGTCCAGCCTCATAGCCTCATGCTATGCAGGCGACGGAACTTTATTTTCAGAGAAGCACCACCATTAAAGGACACTAACATGACTTGTCACTTGCTCTGGAGCTGGTGTAAGTATTGCAGCCCAAACAGCCCATCTGCTGCGTTAGAGGCTTCAGGAGCACTGGGAATTGCCAGCATCAGAAGCCTACGCTGTTACCGACTTTGCTGCATTTGTTCAGTGGCAAAAATGAAACATCTAAATAGCTGGTCGCATCAGGCTTCTGGACAGCAGGTCCAAGTGCTGATCTTAACAACCGAGCCTTTTTTCTCTACTGGAATAATACAGCACATCCGTGCTTTCACCTAGAACCTGCTGCAGCCAACATGAGTATTTCCACTGATTCCAGTATGCTTCAGAACATGCTCTCTCTTCTTACAATCTTGCATTATCTATTATATGCTCTGTTATTGAATGATTTCATAACCTGAATGTAGCAATAATATGCAGTGTGTGTTTAATATGATTACATAATTTAAATATGTTTTGGCACAAGTCTTTTACAATCTTGTGCCAATTTCCAGACACCAGTTTTGGTGCCAGTCTCTCAGCAGCTGGACCAGCTTAATGGTCTGTCTTGTTATGAACAGTTAAAAAGTCTGCCTATCATGTTTTTCCTTTAGAAAAACAACACTTTTTAGAAAGATTAGATATCAAATAGGAATAGAGAAAGCATATGTAAGGCTTGACCTTCTCTTCAGCCTCTTATGATTGTAGAGTATCAAATCCTTTGAGTGAGAAAAACAAATTTAATTAAGCTTCTGCTTGTTTTTGTTTTTCTAAGGAGTGACCGAAGGTGCCAAACAAAAGATTTGGGATACAAAGACTCTCTCTTTGCCCATCAAACAAATCTGGGGCAGTAGAACATGGTTTGCTCAAAATACCAACAGAAACATGACTCAAGTATCACAGGAGGCTCCTTTCTAATTCCGCTCCATGGTCCAATTCAAGTCACTCATGAAGCACCAAGTGTCCTGCCCTGGGGCATGTTTGTCCAGGAAGTTATTCTTCTAAGTTTTATTACACTGCTATGTATTTCCCTTTTGTATTCTGTAAGGTAACGGTGTGAACCTAAAGATGAACAATTCAAAACGTTCCACATCAAACTTGCACGTGGAATACGCTTTTAGGTCCTTAACTGTCTGCAAAACAAAATGTGGACCTTTGCGAAATTGCAAGCTTATCAGCTTTCAAATAATAACTCTATACAGTAGAGCTGCCACATTAAAAAATAAAATAAAAACTGATGATGTGCACTAGTAAATTCAAGGAGTATATTTCTCCTTATTCTGAGATTTTCATTTGACATAGGAAGCCATATCAAGTGCCTCCATCACTGATGGGGAACCAGTCCGTATGCAACAGGAAACACGATCAGGCATTGTTCGTAGGGCTGCTGTCCCATTAATCCACCCAAATCCTTCTATCCCCTGGTCTTCCCAGAGGTTCCTCTCATTTTAATCCCCCAAAAAATCCTAAAATCAGCGTTTCCAAGGAAGCTTTCATAATTAAGATTTCATTAATAGTTTGCATTAAGAAAAAAAAAAACAACAAAAAAATCGTTATGCAGCATTGTCAAAAATGAGACATTCCATTTCCAGAGTTCAGTTCACAAGATACAATAAGAGCGGGGGAAAATGTAATGACAAAAACAAAAAAGGTTCAAGTTTCCTTAAAAAAGACTAACCACCACCCCCTCCCCTCTGTTCAGCTGCAGTAAGGTGAAAGGCTAAATGTGGACAGAATGGTAATATGTAAGCGGTTTCTAAGCTTTCTGGTGGGAATACTTAACAGCATAAGTATGTTTCCCCTGGAGACCTTCTCCACCATTTGGTCCAATTTCTTACTCCAAGAACTGAACCAATTCATGATGTAATGCTCCAGGGAAAACATTCCTCTCGAAAAAGAGTATCTTCCTAGGGAGAAGTTTGAAGAAAACATCTTAATATTGTTTAAACAGCTTTTGGCACGGTCATACTAGTTGCACTGCATTCAATACTGAAAGCAGAAGACAGGCAGGCTAAAAATATGGAAACGGAAAATTTTTTAGGATTTAGTTTAAGACTTCTTCTCATCTACCACCCCAAGTCCCTAGCCCTTGCTGATCCTTAATGGAATGAGAAAAAAGACATTTTCAGAAGCAGAGATATTTTTTTTTTTTGCTAATAAAAGGGGAACAATTTAAGGCTTTGGCTATTCTGTGTGTCAGTATGAAACCACATACTTAATTCTGCCTACTGCCTTATCATTTTCTTTAACTCTTACACAAAGGTGCCATTCCAAAGCACTTAACACCACAGATCTGGCCGCAACTAAGGCTCTTTGTGGCTCTATTAAGAGGCACTATGCCAAGCGTTAGAAAAAGTTCCTGGCAGCAATGCTTTAATTTGCTTAACTTGCAGTATCTTGCGTATGCATACATTCTCTGTGCTACCAACTGCTTTGCTTCCCTTTTTGGATCATCATCCTGTGAACCAAGCTGTCGTTTCTGTGACTGGCAAGAGTCAGGCGTTGGTGTGTTAAGCAAGAGGAGAAAGCATTGGGAAGACAGACGTGAGATAAGCAAGGCAGATCAGAAGGCAGCACGCTCCAAACGGAACAGCGATGCAGGAAAACTCAGCAAGGTACAATAGACCTTTATCTACCATGAGAAGCAAGCAGTGGGAGAGGTGCAAGAGACAAATGTAAAGTGAACGCTTGAGGCTTATATTCCATAGCTTGTATTATGTAATGCTTAGCAATAAGATAAGCTACATGCATATTACCTACCCCTTATGTAAGCCTTACAAAGCTTTCCTTACAAAACACACCATGGGTTCTTAAGATTATTTTTCTTGTTGAGAGGAAGAGTAAAATGACCTTTTTATTCATCATTAATATTTTTACCCACACAATTACTTTTTCCTCAATAGCACACACGAGGATACTCAACACACCCAAGTCAGTTCAAACGTGAATTCCCTTACAACCTTAATAGATTTGCATTAGTGAATATTATTTACTACCAAAACTCAGCATTACTGACCTTCTGAACATGAAACTAAGTGCATTTGTTTGTCCAAACATTTGTATGACATAGGCAGGTTATTTATGACAAGAGTGAAGCATGGCTTCAGAAGTATCTTCGGTACAACTCAGTTGATTTAATGGACGGTGATACCAGGTCCAGGTTTTTTCACCCTGATGTTACAAGTGATGTTACAAGGCTAATAAAAAAAAAAAATAAAAAAAAATAAAAAAAAAAGACAAAAAGCAAGAAAACTGAGTAACAACTTCATTCAAGGACAGCACAAACCCAAAACCAAACCACAGAGAGAACAAAAAGCCCCATTTTCTGATTTCTAGCTCGTTTAGTTTACTACGTCATTAGGGCTTTCAAGGAATGATCACTACTTGTTCTTGTAACTTCTCTTCAGACTTTGAGATACCTTGTTTGTAATCTTAAGTATTTAATAATAATGATTTAAAAAATGAGGTTCTTTTATCCACTTACAAACATTAGGAGTTTTGCATATTATTTGTTCAAAGGGATTTTTGCTCCCAGGGTGGGATTATGAGAAGTAAAAGATTTGTTTGCAGGGTGGGGGCTGTCCAGGCATGGTGTCCGGCTTTGATAATTTACTTTTAGTCCTTCATTGTTACAATACTCCAAGGCCCCTGGCAATAGGTGACTAAATTAAAAGTTATTATTATTAATAATAAATATTGTTGTTCAGACTACAAAACATTTTGCACAACATGAAATCTCGGTTACAGAGTGCAAAGTCTTCACTGAACTGATTGGCAATGCTAAAAAACAGCAGTAAGCCTGCACCATAAAGAGGTTATTTAAACTAAACTTTTGTGGAGTTGGAAGCCAGTCCATAGCAGGCTTCTGTCAAGAGGTTTTACTGCTAGTTTGCTGGGTCTTGTCTTTGCAGAATTTTCAGTTTCTGGGTAGACCCTAAACTTTTAAAGCCTTGAATCGCAACTATTTATCACCCATCAGGGAGCTACATAAAATGTATTTTCCTTCAGAATGACTATTCTCATAAAAAATCTAATTTAAAAAAAAAAAAGACAATTAAGAATATTTTTAAAAATCCACAATATAGCCCAACTAACAGGGATTCTTAAGACTAAATACTATGAACCACAAAAATTAATGCCACCTGCAAGCTGTAAATATGCGTATTATTTAATTTTTTCCAAGTATTTACTTTGGCTGTTACATTCAGCTGAACAAGGCCTAAAAATTGTCAAACTAAATTCTTGTTTAAGAGTAGAGCTCTAACTACTGCCAGTTTGAGTGAAACACACATCCAGGTTTAGGGAATATGTTTTATTTATTTTGGCTGCAGCGCAGGGTAGAACATTTTCCATCCCATCCGAATGCAGTCAAAAAGGTTTTGAAATATTACACAATAAAAGCCATTCATTATATCTGTCTCCTCTCCCTTCCAAAAACAAAAATGGCTGACCAGTTCCAAATCTGTGCAGGGGGCAGGAAGATGGGAGTCAAGGGGTCACTGGAAATAACCCAAGACTAACACCAGGTTTTTCAGGTTTGAGTTAGGGAATATGTTCCATGCCCTCATTCCCAGCGCACACAGGTTTTTCTTCTTCCCCCTCCAAAGCTTGGTTAAAGTAGTTAATTGCTCTGTTATGCACAATTTACAGGACTTAGTTACAAAACTAATACATTAGCCTTCTTGTCTATAAGTCACAGGCACAACTTCATCTTTTCTACTGGGACACAGTGAAATTAGACCTTACCTTATTTCAAGTTAAAGCATTTTGATTTGCACTGTTTACCTCCTAATTTTAAAAATGGGCAATCTGAAAGAATACCTAACTACACTTTACAGTTTGAAGATTTATTTCCATTGCTTACCTACCTGTTAGCAGCTTGAAAACAAAATTTCTTTCACTGCCCACTCCTGTTCCTGTGTGCTTAAGCTATCCTTGGCATACTTCAACGGCACTTTTTTCCCCTCTCTCTCCATTTCCTTCTACATAGATCTAACAATGCTTTTCTGTTTGCTTCCTCGTGCATAGATCGGTTCATCACTAAAGCCTTTCAACGTCTAAGTGAACTGTAAGAGTGGCAGAGGATTCAGTGAGAAGGAGGAAGAGTAGAGCACAAACATTTTAGTGCATTTCCAAACAGCAACTAGACTAGCTGAACAGACAAGAGTGACATTTATACACAACATTTGGTGTTTCAGTATCCCCTTCTGTTGCCCAATTAGAAGCAAGTAGAGATCTTTTTCTCTTATTTTTCAGCTTATTTTAGCTGAAGACTAGGTGAAACTTTATTTACAGCTGATTATTTCATAGAAAAAAAAAAGGCACATATCCTTCTCATTATTTTCTTTCCCCTGCTTACCATGAGTGTCTGTTTGAGAAAACTATTTCTTCTGTCAATTCGTATGTGAGAAAACTTGGTCATATTGCCTCCAGATTTATAACATACGTGACTCTTAATTATGGCAAAATATTGGCATAAAATAATTCCTGAAAAACACTCACTTTCCTTTTAAAACTTCCTGAAAAATTCAAGTGTAAGTATTGTTATTCATTGTGTCTTCAGCTCACTAACGTTAAGCAAGTGTAAGTGAAGACCATTCCAACTGTGAAATACTCCTTACTGCTAGCTGCCAGATACTCAGCTGTCTGAAAATGTTTCAAGACTGCACTTCATAGGATAGCTCAAAATGATATGTAATTACTCTTACTTATTAACGACATCATAATTACAGAGCAGCAAAATAATCAGTCTTTCTAGGACCCACCACTTGTCCTCTACATCAGTCAGAGCATGATAATTACATGGCAATCTGCTAAATGCAATTATTCGGCAATATACACTTAGTGCGAGCTATTACCGTACTTGAAGCCATTTAAAGCCTATACAATGCAGCACTTAACGTTAGTGAAGTACTTCTTTTAAAAGTACTTTGGTGCAAATAAAACTGCAGGTTGCATTAGCATGAGGAAGCTAACCTAATGTGACAGAACACCATTAAAATCTACTTCAGATAGCGCTGCAACTGACAGCTGAAAAGTAGAACCACAAACTCAAAATATCTCGACATCTGTCTGCACTTGCACACAATGTACCTTTATTTTAAGTCCTACACCCTGATGTGGCAGTGAAGATAACAGACTACTTCAGGAAGTTCTTCTGTCGATTGAATAGGGATAGTGAAGTTGCTGGTCATTCAAAGGTTAATGTTAACTCCGTTTTAGAAAAGCAAATCTGAAAATGGAACAGCATTGTTCACTCTGCTGTTCACACTTCCTGCATAACAGTCTGGCCACCAAGTTGTAGGTTACACTACTTCAGGAGTCTATAGAGATACTCCTCTGAGGAAAAGCAGCGAGTCACACAAGATCTGAACATTTAAAGTACTAAGACCATTTTGCTAGCCTTGCATGAAGAGCTCTGTCCCAAATTCCCCAGTTCCTTCCCATGCTAAAGGGCCCCAGTGTTAGCAATTCTCCAGCTCCCTATTCCATGACAGATTCTATCTCGGGTCTTAACTATTATGCAAGTCCCAAATCACCTCTTGCAACCCTAATCTCTAGTAATCAGAAAACACAGCCAGAAGAGACCTCAAGAGGCCATCTAGGCCCTATCCTTACCCCTAGGAAGGATCATATGTCATTCCTGACAGATATTTGTTTAATCTGTTCTTAAAAGCCTCCAGTGATGGAGATTCCACAACTTCCCAAGGCAATGTATTCCCATGCTCAACTATCTCTGCTGCTGGAACTTTTTCTTAATGTTTAACAGAGACATTTTTCTCTAATTTAAACACATTATTTCTTGTCCCATTCAGTACAGACATGGAGAACAGATTATTACCCCCACCCCCTTACAACAACCTTCTGTATAATTGAAGGCTTGTCTCCTCTCAAGTCCTCTCCACATTAAGCCCTGTTAACTGCAACCTCTATTTCTCTGTAGGTTCCAACCTCACCCTCATGCAAGCCATGCAAACTGTCATCAAGCATCCACATATAATTCCTAACAACGCTTCCCAACCAAACTGTGCCAGGAGGAAAACCCAAGCTGTTTCCTTCTCCCTACCCTTGTTCTTCTGTTTCAGACTTTACTTATACTTCAGATCTGAAGTGCACTTAGCCTATCTGCTCAAGAAACCCCAAGGTTCTCTTCCAGTGCTGCTGTGGCTGATGCACAAGACAGCGACACCCCAAAAAGCACGTTTCAAGCAGTATTTTAGATGAGGCCCTCTAGTATCATACATAGTTGTTTATTGCCTCTTCCTCCAGGACTGCTCTTCACTTGATCTAACTATTCCAAAACCAGTATTCAGACATCCAGTCTCCAAAGCTTTCACTCACTGCGAGATTTGGTACCTAAAAGCTGTTAGGTAATTCCTACCATCCCAGCTGCAAACGTAGTGCTCTACTGGGTTTAAGAATGCAACATGACTTCCATATAGAAAGTCGTGTCTGAACACAGTGTGTAAGCATTTCACTGTTCCAGATTAATTTCAGCGCATACTTCAGTTGCTGGTTTGATTCTTTTTGAACGTTAAAAGGAGCCGGTACTATTAGCTTTAATCTCAAAGAACTTTAAGTTTATCCTTAGCTAGTACCTCTTCAAAGATTTTGTACATTATGCTGCGATTTCCCAATTCAGTTAAAACCATAAAAACTCATGTCAGACTGCCCTCTCCCGGCAAGCCAAAGTACTGCTATCACAACGAGACAACCCAAGGAACTATGCCGTTTCCAAATCTAGAATTTTCAGTGACACAAAAGCAACCCCCAAAATAAAAGATCAACGAAACTGTTTTGATAACTTCAGTAATGTTTCTGAAGTAGCATGTGATGAACAGCACTTCGGTAGTGAAGTTTCTTTCAAGTTGCCTTAGGAGTTTGTGTCTTGGGAAAAACTGATGATGTCTGTAAAGAAAAATAAAACATGCAAAAAAATGAAACTGTTCTGTTTGCTTTTAAGCTTTATAAAAGCAGCCAAGTACATACAGTATTTTATTCCACATCAATAATGTTACAAACAAGGTCACGTAAGAGATCATTTTCAACAGAAAGCTATTTCCTTCAAGCTGGCACAGGTATTTCACTAGGGCTGAAACAGAACAGTATGAAAAATGAAAGCAACAGCAACTGTTTAAGTAGACCACCTACAGTCATCACTTTTTATTACACTGTTCAAACTAGAAAAATGAAAACAGTAAGAAGACAGGCCAACCGCTGAATAATACGCACTGTATTTAGAACACATACACCGAAGACTGGAAATGTCCAGAAACGAATTACAGCTTTATTGTATGATGAAGGTTTCACTTTCCTTAGCCAATTTCATTTTTTAAAATTAATTTTATAAGCAATAAATATTTAAAAGCTTTTTTTTTAATGACTAACCCTCACACCAGAGAAGCAGAATTCATTAACTCTTTCTAACACTAAATTTAGTCTTGCTTATAGGAACTCTACCCCTGCTCGTGTCCGAAAGGTAAAGCAAAGTCTGTTCAGAAGATGGTAACGGCTTCCCCGCCTTCGGCTCCTCCCCTTCAAGCCAGAAGTGATTTCTTTCTTATTTGCAGAGAAATCTCAAGGGGGGGGTTAGGATATTTTTGAAATCTGGAAGAAAATCCATGCAGATTTCAAAAGCAATTTATAAGGAATGATCAAGCGCACAGGAAACATCAACACTTCAAGCAATTCTTTTTTTCAAGCTGAAAGGGCATACTTTACAACATGATTTAGCTGCCAAAGACAAATTCACGTCTTCTTTACTTCAATTAAACTTCAAAAATGTAACAAAATCTTAAGCTTGAATCCTGTTCTTTTCAAAAAGAGTTGCAGAAAAAAAACAGTCATTTGCTGAGGTTTTTTATAATATTAACATTAATTGCTATTGCTCTGTAGTCAGCACTAAACTATACAAACATGTAAGCAAGGATGTACCCTACAATGAAGAGGTGACGTCAAATTCAGTTCATCACGGCTGAAAAAAATTTTATCTCTTGATTAAGCTGCCATGACCAGACCAATGCTCTGAGCCAAGCTAGGTCCTCCACACAGTTCTGATCCTCAAGCATTTTAGGCATTAAGACAAGGAAAATCAGTTCTAAGTTACCCAGAAAATTATTTAGGAAACCGTAAGTAAGGACATGTAAGTGGGAGAAAGAAGAAAACAGCACTTAAAGAGAGAGAACATAAGGATCTAATACTGACCTTCACTTCAGAAAATTAGAGATCGCTGAAACCTCGCTAAACGTTAGAGTTATTTTCAAGAGGTACTTCTATTTCTTCATGGTTACATCTGTCCTTCCTAGATACAGAATTTGTTATGCTCCTTTTCCGGGTTTGAGACCAAGTTCTTGTTTCTTGAGGTGTGGATACACACATGTTTCTCCCCCTACATCTTCTGTAAGGACTAGCAGCAAGATGACCAGAGTCATTGTTCTCCTTCCCTGGTGCTGAAAACTGGGTGAGATTTTGTTGTTTATGGTGAATGTTCTCAGATTCTGTAAGGATGGATGTGCTGCTTCTCCTGAGTTTGGAAGCAGAAGCTAGCAGGTTCTTTTGAACCTCACTGGGTACTTGAATCCATGCAAGTCCTTCAGTGTCTGCCTCTTTACATAATCTCATGCTGCGCTTCACTCTTTTTTCAGCACTGTTATTGTTCTTTCTTCTAGAAGGCTCTAAGGAGTCGTTTTCTAGCTGAGGAGCACGTAAGAATTCTTCCACATTGAAAGAAGAAACTAGAAGATCGGAAGCAGAAGCTAGCAGGTTCTGTTGAACCTCACTGGGTACTTGAATCCATGCAAGTCCTTCAGTGTCTGCCCCTTTACATAATCTCATGCTGCGCTTCACTCTTTTTTCAACACTGTTACTGTTCTTTCTTCTAGAAGGCTCTAAGGAGTCGTTTTCTAGCCGAGGAGCAGATAAGAATTCTTCCACATTGAAAGAAGAAACTAGAAGATCATTTCCAGTTATTTCCAATTTTTCAACAGGAAGAAAATCGATGGTACTACTACTTCTTCCTCTTGGTGGATTATCTCTTACAGAATCCTCTCGTGGACACAGAGTTCCTTGTGCACCCTCATGTACACCAGTGCCCTGTTGTTCCAGAAATTCTAGCCCGGTTAGCTGTTCTGCCTTATTTAGGAGATTTCCTTGTAATTTCTCATTTTGTATCAAGGAACTACTTTCTTTTTCCTCTTCTACACATGCAGTCTCTTTAACTTGTTGGAAATAGTCAGATGTATCAAAAGAACACTTCACGTCTGGCACAATGTTTGAAAGCTAGGGGGTAAAAAAAAAAAAAAAAAAGGTGGGGGGTGTGTCAGAATAGGCAAAAAATAACCAACAACAAACTGGTTTCAAACAGCTGATAACTAAACAACTGCTGCAGTTTTCCTCACTAAGTCAAGTCATTCTCAAAAAACCCCAGCTGATGCATAGAATCCTGCACGATGGAAACTGCTCCAGCGTGGGGCCAAATTAATGTTCCTTGAGGCCTTGTTCAGTTGTGTTCCAACTATTTCCTTCCAAGGATGGAGATTCCATGGCCTCTCCAGGCAGCCTGTTCCAATATTTAATCACT
Source organism: Falco naumanni (assembly GCF_017639655.2). Lineage (NCBI taxonomy): Eukaryota > Metazoa > Chordata > Aves > Falconiformes > Falconidae > Falco > Falco naumanni. Next base: position 3,122,258 of record NC_054072.1, read on the forward strand.
CTGTTGTTTTTTTTTTTTCCCCCAAAACATTACTTTGTTGATGGTACAACATCAAACACAACTCTAACTTACTTTCTAGCAGTATCCTTAAGACTATCAGTTACCTTATGACCAGTGGCAGAAGCAGACTCCAGATCACCACCCGACACCTGGAATGCTGTATCATGGGAGCTGCTGGCTTCTGCAGTGTCCATGTCCTTAAAGCTTGGATTTGTATGAACTGCACAAATGTTTTTCCCTCTCATTTCTTCAACCACTGGCTCCTGTCGAACATCCTTGCAAGCCTTCCCAGATTGGGTGTTATCTAAAAATACGGCTTCTGAATTAGAATAAACACATGGTTACTTGACTCGACCTGTGAAAGTACAAAATTTTTTTGAAATATTACAACAAAAGCTTTATAGTATTTTACTTACAGAAAGGTAAACTTCTAAACAACCATTCCAGATAACTAGTGAAAAAAACACAACCAAACAACAAAAAAAAACAGGAAACTGCTGCACGTCTCTTCAATATTCACGCATAACTTACTGATAATTTCACAGTCTTTGAAACTAGTATCTAGTCAAAGTACAGAGAGGCTTTTTTTTTTTTTTTTTGTCAGCTTTACACTTGAGTCTAACAAGACTTAAATTTAGCCAGCTGGAGATTACTAAGCTATTAGATCCTCTGGACTCTACTATTACATTACAGAAGCAATTAAGACAAAAAAAAATAAATGTATAGTGGGCTCTTTACCTAGCCACTGAACTCAAGATAAGTATCAATAGGGTGGGCTTTTTTATGTAACCATTAAAGTTTTAGAAGCAACAGAAAAAGAACAAGGCAAAACAGAACTAAAAACCACATTACCTGAAAAAAATTCTTTTGCTTTTGGCGATTTTGGAGATGAGGCAAAAGAGCAAGCCTCTGGAATTTCAGGGATAGGGCTGAGAAGAGGTTTCTTAGAAGCCATCTCTCTTTCCACATATAAAGGTTTTTCTTCTACCTTTTTCTTCCTTCTTTTCCCATAGCTTGTATGTTTTCTTTTCTGAAAAGATCAGGAATATTGAACACAGCACGATGTAATTGTCGTGATCCTGTACAGAATTTTTCTAATAAATAAGTGACACCATTACTGGATTTTGATGGATAACAGTTGTTTCCCCTAAAACAGAACTTCCACTTTCCTGCCATCACCAAATTAATCTAAAAAACTCAAAGCAAAGGAGAATTACTTCTCAAACATGAGATCTGATGTGTCAAAGAAATTAGTCTTTCAGCTCAAAACCACAGATTCTTCATTCCTACTAGGTTTGAAAATGAGTATGTGCTTTCTCTCCCAATAGAGTAAAACAAAACCCTTCCTCAGCTCTCACACCTTTACAAATACTTAACTAGCACATAACTGAGCAAGTTCAAAGAACTACTGCAGCATATCCTTGGTACACTTGGTAGAAGAACCCGAAGCTCATTTTCTGTCCCTGAAGGCTGAAAAGCGACACCCCGCCCCCTCACCTCCATAAAGTACCCTTTTTGCCCTACAAGTTTTCGTACTGACAGGCAGTAAGAAAAAAGGGGTGCGGTGGTAAGTGCAGGAAAAGAAGATAGGCATGAAGAGAATAGTTGCAGCAACAGGAAACACAACAGCCTTTAGAAAAATTTTGCTACAAACAAACTAATCACATAAAACACATAAGAAAGAAGAGACACGTGGACAGAGTAACGAAGGCAGCACTCGCTGACTGCAGTGGGCTGTCACTTACTTGTGTCTTTTTGGCAGCAGATATGGTTATATCTTTTTGTCTTTGAAACTTATTCTTTCTTGGATTTTTAGTATCTTTAGCATTGTTAGTATTTATGGACGTTGAGATGCTGACATCAGTCCCCTTTGAAATAGGGCCGCACTGTTGAGGAACATGAATTTTAAGCCGTTGGGGTGCACATGCATACACTTTTGTAAAAAACAACACACCAGAGTCCTACAGTCATAAGAAGCACATTGTAATTAGTCTCCATTATTTTATATATGAGGTCATAAGAGGTACACACAACTGGAAATAAAGATCTCCAGAGCTAGTCTCTTCACACAGTACAGTATAGTTGTATTTGTACAGAAAGGACATTCTAATGAGAAAATGGTAGATTTTCATCTTCAAGCTATTTCTTTCAGAGAAGATAGGTTGTTACTTTTATCATATTGTTTTTTTTTTTCCTGCAATAAAGCAGAATAGAACTGTACAACACCGAAGCCTGAAAACATTTCTTACAGAAATTGTTGTACACTAAATTTATGGACCTCAAAATTCCAGCTACCAGAAAAGATACACGTATGATACTCTGCCTGCCTCGTGGCTAGCAGACAACAAGGTTAACAAGACCGGACTTGGGAACACAACCACATTTTCAGTGATACCAAAAGTCATCACAGGTTGCAGAATAAACTTGACTTTATTAGCCTCTATCTCATGTTCCTATGTCGCAAAGAAATTAAAACAAATAGAAAAATTAGACAGAAAACTTTGTTTCCTTTCTCCTCGATTTACTGTGATTGTATGCTTTAATTCCCATGAGTGAAGCCCTGATCCCAAGAATGAAAGTCTGTGAATAAATCTCTTCCAAATTTTGTCAGACTGTTTGGGAAAGTTCATGGAAAATTCAATAGAAATAGTAAATTTAAGTATCAAGCTATAACCACTTTCACTCAAAAATGAGATTTCCTTAAAACAATTACCTGCACTAACAAGAGATATTTCCACATACCAGGATAATCCTCATACCTGAGGCTGTAAAAACTCTTACTAGCATCAGGAGGCATAAAAGATAACAATTCTGCCTGAATAAGTTAAAAAAATCAAACCAAACATCATCACTAAAAAAAACCAAAACTTACCTTCCTTTTTCTAGAAGTTATTCTCATATCAGATTTGTCAGTTTCTGCTATTATATATGAAGAAAATAAGAGTATTGATTCAGTTTTAACACAGTTAATCACATTTTGAGGAAATGATTCACATAATTTCTAACATTACGCACAGTGTGTTTAGTCATCTTAGTCCTGATTAAATAGTGAATTAAGTCTTAAGAACTATCAAACATGTTAAGATTATAAAAAAAAAAAACCTTAACAGCTTGCTTTACAAAACAGAGCAAAGCAAAACTTGTAAGGATTTGGCAACAAAATAATTAGCGCTTGCGCAGCTTTCATAGAGATACATCCATATACATGCACACTGCTTTTCTAGGTTTTTTATTCTTGCCTTCCTTGCTATTTTAAAAACATCAAAATTACAATATCTGAATCAAGATAGTAAACCAATTACTTAAAGCAGTAAGTCCAGTCAGATCAGCCACTTTCACAGAAAAATACCACAACGTCAAACAACGGGTAAACGCTGCAGCTACTGCAAAGACCTTTAGAAGAAAGCAGCAGCATTTAAATTTTAGCACAATTGAAACACCCCCCCATATAAAAACAAAACACCCCTGTGTCATCTCTCAATTTTCAGATACAGAAAGATGCACTAGTGACAAAAATACAAGTTGGAGTTACCTTCTGCATTTTCAACAGGTAAGACGTCTCCTGCAGCAACAGAGCCCTCCAGCAACTCTTGAAGAGGCTCAACACATTCCTTTAAACAAAGGAAAAGTTAATTTTCTTTAGCAATATACTCTATTGATACATATAGAAAACGACCTCGTCCATTATTTTTTGGAACAGCCAGGCAATTATTATTTTTTTCCCCTTAAAGAATGCAGCAGCTCATTTGCTGTATATGGCAAAAAAAATACAGTATCAAAAGTACATGAATAAGCCAAGGCAAAAACATTTTATATGCTACCAGTACTCAGCTTTAAACATAGCTCTACAGGCCAAAATGCTATTTACAATTCATAAAGCAAAAGAAAAAGCTGTCAATGTCATTCTAAAGCTTCAAGCAGACAATTTAATATTTCAGCAATTTCTTTTCAAAACCACACAGACCAAAGAAAAAACGAAACAAAAATTGAACATTCACAGAGACCAAAAGGCTATTTTAATAGCTACAAACAAAACAACAAGCCAACAAACAAAACCAAAAAATACCATATCACAAAAAAAAAAAAACTTACATCATCGCAGTCAAAGTTCGGCTGGGTTAATGGTTCTTCAATGAGACTCGACACTACAACGAGGCTATGACTGTTTAATCTTGGATGATGGCCTGGCATTGCTCCTTTGCGCAATGGAGTATTTGCAGGCAAAGTTTCATCAAATATTTCTGGGCTTAGAACTTCTCCAAAAGTAACTTTTCTCTTCTTTGAAGGTTTTTCAGAGCTGTGTCTTTCAGCTTTCTCTATCATAATAAAATACACAGACTGCTTAGTGAACTTGGAACTTTCACAGAGCACTTTTCAAGGTCTTTTTATGGGTCATAGCATTCTTTCAGAAATCAGACACACTCCCCAAACAGCAAAATACCACCTTTACATGTCCTGTATTAATTAAAGGAGAAAGAAAATAGAAGACTAGAAATGACTAGCTGTTCCACAATTCCAGCTGACAAGTGTAAAATTTCTTGAAAAAACAGGTGATTCTGTTCTAGTGTTAGAGGCTTCCTGAAGCTTGGTGTGGGATTTTTTTTTTTAATAGTCATTATTTTCCTTGACAACTTTATTTTCTGCTTCACACAGTAGGATGCCACACATGAGCTGCTTCAGTGGTGGTTAATGCACATCATTCTTCAGATTTAGCAAAGACGCAAAACCTTCTGAACCCACATAATACTCTACCTATTTAAAAAACAAAAGGAGAATCTGACCTGTTTGCAGTGATTCAAAGATCTCAGCACAGCTGGAGACTGCAAGAGACTCGCCTCCTCCTCCGGCAACTGCATCATTTGAGTGTTCCTATCAAATTTAAACAAGACAATCATCTATTCAATACAATTTAATTAAAATACTGTCCTCGTTTAAAGCAAAAGTGAAAATAACTTTTTTTCTGTAAGCAACATTGAATAATCAGTCCTATTGCTTAAAAAACCTACTTGTTTTCTAAACCAACAAAACAACATGCATCTGGATCTTCCCATAGCATTAAAACTTCAAGTAAAGCTTCCAAAATGACCAAACAGCAAACAGATACCTGTTGATAGTATTACATTGTTTCCAATGCATGTCAAAAAGTATTTTTAACAATTCAACTTCTGGTAGTCCAATAACGACTACAGAATTTCATCTTTAGTACCTCCAAGCCAGTTAACTAACCTTCATGCTATCCATTAATCGCTTCGTTGGCATTTTCTTCAATACAGATTGCAGGTGGGAGCCCCTCAGTGTATGGTCACCTAATGAACTCTCTCCCGTTCGAAGTGGTGTGACAGGTGACTTGCTTTCATCAAGTATTTCCAAGCTCAGTTCTGCAAAATTAACTTGCTTACCTCTTAAATCGGATATAACACTACTACTACTGTCTCTAGTGACATGGTCAGAACCGAAATCTTTAGAGCAAGTAGACAGACAATTAAAGACTGAAGTAAAATTGAGAAGACCTTAATATTAGCAACATGAACTACAAACGTACACGCCTCCATAGATTCTGTCCATCAACATCACAAAAAGAAATACATCAATTTGTTTCTGCATTTCTGCTATTATTGTACCACATTTACAAAACATACAACAGCAAAAAGGAAGCACCACATGAAAGAAAAAGACATTTTGCATAAGGATTTCTCTCAGCCATGTACACTGGGGGCAGGGGGAAGATCCATATTCTCTAACACAGGGAGGGACTCTGTGCAATGACATCCCTCTCTCCTTCACAGGCATGAACTATTCAACCATACTTTTCCCTAAAAATGGCCTGGCTAGCAAAATCAAGGAAAACTAAACAATTATTCTCAGCCTGTGTCTCAGTTTGAAGTTGCTTTTTCTATCAGAATCGAACTGCTAACATACCACCCAAGAGGCCCTAGCCCACCTTCCAAATATTTCAGCTCCTCTCATAAAAGCTGTTTCCTTCCTATGAATTGTGCTTAAGTAAAAACACGTTTAATGCTGTGCTATACTGAACGAGCTCTCAATTCAGTTCTTAATCTGGGATTTGAGCCTTCTCTGCAGCAGCACTTGAACAGATCATTATTTGTAGTACTTTTTTATTTTATTTTTTTTTAATTCCCTCATCAGCCTTATGTCAGTTATATCAGGTTTCTACTAGATTATAAATTGTAGACTAGACGACAGACGTGGAATGACTGCTTATGAAACATTTCCTTACAAATATTCTAAGTATTTTTACTTTCTAATAAGAATATAACAAAGATTATGATAGTGATGAATCTCTTACCGTGGCCTGTTTCTAAGGTGCCCCTAATCAGAACAGTCTCCAAAGAGTCAGTAGGATTGTGTTGCTCATAAACCCATTCCTAGAAGAAAAAGTTACAACATTTTAAATATATCGCACCCCTTTATATACACATCCACACAACACGATAAAGAAATAAAAAACTATTTTGCAAATGCTGCCTTTTAAAATAGCATGAACTCTGGAGTTTTTTTAACCCCATTGACGAGGATTTCAGGGTTCTCTCAATCATCCACTACTTCCGTTAAATTTCTTTTCCCAAAACACCAACGCTAAATGCTTAAAAGGATTAGACATCAGAAATGCAAAAATAAGATGGCACAAAAAACCTGTGTATTTTAATAACTAATTTAAGAAGTTTCTTCCTAACCTCCATACAACTGTTAGATTATCACCGCTGTTATACAGCTCGGAGGCTGCTAGGTCCAGCAGCATCAGAGGACACCCCTAGCAAAATAGACTGCAGCTTCACTGCTTTTATATGTGACACTAGTAAGAGGATCATTAGAGATACCTATATAGAAAACAAACTAGCTTCTCCATCTGTATACAAGTGCATCTTTTTTTTTGCATGGAATAAGCAAATAAGCATTGAGCAGTTGTAAGGTGAAGATTAAAATTTGCATTTGAATTCATCCCAATGATCAATAAAGCTGATTTTGACATTTGGAAAAAGCTGTATTTGCCAGATGTGCGAATATGACATCTCCCATAGCTACAGCTGTGGATTCAAAAGAATTGAGACATACTGAGATTTTATTAATAGAATAAAATAAGCTGTTCCATGTGATTATCAGAAAACAGTATAATCTTATTGACTACAGCAGCTTATAGCATCCACATTCGAACAGGCACATGTAAAAGAAAACTGCAGGTATCTGAGGTTAGGCTACATTCATGTTCATCCCAATGGATCAGTGTCCATTCCAGATTTTGCTTCCTTTGACTTATCATAAGACAACGTGAAATTCTTACATGGGAGATTTACTGTGCTATTTCTTTTCTGTGTTCTTTGCCCACACTTATGTAAGTACCTTTGAAACAGCAGCAGCAGGTTCAGTGACAGTCACACCTTGGCCCGAAGACAAGATGGTGCAGATCTTGAGATCAGACTCACTGCTGTGGATCAAATTTTGTCTTAAACTGTCTTTCAAATCAGCTCCATTGCAGTCTGACGTGAACTTTCCACTCCAGCGATCCACATTCCTCTCTTTTGTAAAAGGTACTTTGATCTGAGCTGCATCAATTAAAAACAAAACAAAAACCAAACAACAAACCACAAAGACAAGCTTCAGATTTTTCAATGAATACTCTTTTTGTGTTTCTTCACCAAAAGGATGGTGAGATTCAAAGAGCTAGGCAATTTTCTAGTCAGGAAAAATAAAAACACATGCATTTTTTAGTTCTACTTTGAAAATAACATTACCAAATCTTCAAAACAATTTATTCTTTTCATATAAATATTATTAAGACCACCAATACCAGAGATGCATTGTAGCTTGTTTTACACTATCCTTTTCTCACAGTTGCCACAGTACTGCCTTGACTTGCTTTTGCAATAGTTACTACTTTCATTAAGAAATAAGGACGTTAGCACCACAGTAATGTAATGTCTAAAATTGCTGCACGTAAAAGTTATTAAACAGAGGTCTGCGCTTTATGATCAAGAGAGATAACAGTTACAACAGCTAAAACCAGTTGTCATAAAAACCATTCTGTTTCATAGAAAAAAAGTGTAAAAACACTAATGCTTACTGAAAAGTAAATTAAAGGGTATAAATCTACAAAGTAAAACTAAGAAAATGGTCACCAAAAATAGTAGTCTTCATTTTCCTTTGGGGGTTACTCTGAGAAACCACTATGCAGGATGCACTAAGAAATAAGATAGATTTAAACAAACAAACCCCCCTCCATCAGTCCTCATAAAGGAAGATTTTCTTTTTGGTTTATATTAAGTGTTCGTAGTTTCGTACTTCTGGGCCTAAAGGAAGACCTGATGTTTAAGATAAATCATTGACCAGAAATATAATCAACTTACAAGAGCCTGCTTCCTGGGAAGCACCATCCACTTCAGCCTCTTTTACTGATTTAAAAAATGTTGAGAAGCTATCAATCTTGTCCTTCAACGACCTGATGTTTCCATGTCTATCCTGCTAAAACAAAATTAATCTCATGAAACTTTTCTTCCGCTGCCCAAGATGACAGGGGCTTTACTGCTTTGTATTTGTACTCATATACAAATATATATAAACATATAAAACAAACTCAGAGAAGCAGCAAATCTTGTACTTAATCTGGCTGCCATTTCAGTTGTATGGTAAAAATATGCAAAAAAGGAATGGCATCAAGAAATTTGTTAAGTTTTACTGGCTTTCATAACCTGTCTGTCCTAGTTTGAGTGAAGAACAAGTCCGACTGAAAAACAAGTCATTTATGCTAGTATTTACTTCACTTTGAACTATCAACACTTTCATTAGCCAAAAATCAAGCATGGCAAAGGCAGGAAAGCGAAGGTTATGGCAAACAAAAGTTAAAAATCTATCAGCAAGCCAGACACGGAGAAAGGACTGCAGGCTCCACACAAACAAAACCTCTAACATCCCCGTATTCTTAAGTAAGGCATCCAATGGAAGCCAATAAAATTAAGGCCATGGTTATTCTTTCTGGCTTCTTCCTGAGACTTGCCTTCTCTTCTTTCTGCAAGCTTACGTTGTTTCCTGGGAGGAACTACACTGACACATTAGACATTTAAGAAAGACTCTCTCACCTGTGTAAAAGCTTCATTTTGCCTGTTGCTTCTCTGTTGGGCAAGGTATTGAATAAGACTGTTATTTTCTGGTGACCCCCGTACTCCAATCGATGATCTTCGCCGAAATTTTAAAGTTGAAGATTTCCCTGAAACTGGGACAAGAAGGGTGGGGATAACTTCCTTTGTAAGAATATCTAAAGCTTTAAAATGGCAAGTTTTTTCTTTTTATTTTAAGAGTGGTTTATGCTATTTATGAAAACATCCAAAGTTACCTGCTCAGCTCAAGAAACCTTATTGAGCAAAAGCAAATTAACTTCCTAAAGGCAAGTTAAATATTAACTAAACTGTACACCAAATGAGGAACAGTCTTTCACTTTTAGACTTGCTAGTTAAAGAGCTGTGTACCAATACTTGCAGGATGTGTCTTACTACTCCTTTGTAAAACTCGCTAATGAACTGGACACAAAAAAGTTAATGAGTGAATTATAGCAGCATCGTATCACAGACCTATCCTTGGGCGTGTTCAAACTCAGCCAGATAACCCAAACCTGACCTAAATCGAAGTCTTTGGTAAGAGGTTGGACTAGATGACCTCCAGATGTCCCTCTGAGGACAACACTCATTAGTCACTCCAGCCTTACCTATAGATGGTTCAGTAAAACTTTCTTGACTAATCCCAAATTCAGCAATTGTTACAGTTGCAAAATCAACAGATTTTTTCTTCGGTTTCTCTGATATTCCACAATCAGGTTTTTCTTCTGCTTTGTCCCTATTAGGTGTCAAGTAGCATTCCCCCTCCAAAGAAACAGGTGTACTTGAAAACTTCTCCTCACTGTTCACAGGCAAGGTAGAGTCACTGACCATATCCCCTTTTGGCGTATCAAAAAAGGATTCAGTAATCTGGCAGCTAGCATCCTCCCTGTGGTACGATTCCTTCAGAAGGCCTTTGGTGTATTTCGGGATGTATCTCTGCAACTGCGCCTGGACCCCATCACTTAAATTCTCCTTTGTGGATGCCTTTACAACTTTTAATTTAGTCACTGTGCAAACCTTCTGGTCTTCGGACAGATCAGGGAAAGAGGCTTCTACCTTCTCTGCAGTACACGTACTCTCATTTTTTTTAACTTTCAGGGGAACTTTCACATTCTTAGATTGTCTGTGCATTGTTAGTGATTTAAGAAACATTCATTCAATCTTTGCTTTCTTGTAATCAGATACCTATCAAAAGGAAAATAAGGTAGTTTAATAGTTTGCTAAAGAGCAAGAGTTTGGTAACATTCACAAATTTCTACCAAATCTAGGATTTTCCTGGAACAAGGCATTTAACAGCATGGCAGAAAGGGAAAGTCTTATCTCCAGAAAGCTACATAGAAAGGCTACGCTATAAAGAAAAATACACAGCAATATAAACCTGCAATGGAAGTGTTTTGTGAGTAAGGAAATACAAGGCAGTGCTTTCACTCAAGCTTCATGTTAGGCTCCAACACGTTAAGCACAATCACACTGCAATTGTTTTGCTATAAGCACGGCAACAAGTATTAGCAGTTTAATACTAACTGGAAAAACGTACAACTGACATATTTTGCATTAAGTTTCCTGGATTTGAAGTTAAGCATGTAGAATTCAATAACATAAGCCTGAAACTTTAGTTCCACAAATTTACCTGTTTTGCATAATGCAAATTAAGTCACTAAATAGGGCACACAACTTCTTTTTAAGCCCACACTAAGCTGAAGCCTACACGGACCTGGTTACACAAACGAGAGGTGACTGTATGAGGGAGCAGCCCCCAACACCGGCCCTTCCCGGGGTGGCCCCTGCCCCCAAGGGCTCCCCATACGTATCCCACCCTTTCCCGGGCATCCCAGTTCCCTCAGCACCCATCCCTTGGGCCCTACCCCAGTTCCCTCAGCACTCGCCCCTCGGGACCCCCCCCCCCCCCCCCCAATTCCCTCAGCACTCGCCCCTCGGGACCCCCCCCCCCCAATTCCCTCAGCATTTGCCCCTCAGGACCCCCCTCCCCCCCCCCCCCCCCAGTTCCCTCAGCATTTGACCCCTCGCCCCCCCCCCCCCCGCGATTCCCTCAGCACTCGCCCCTCGGGACCCCCCCCAATTACCTCAGCACCCGCCCCCTCGGGACACCCCCCCATTCCCTCAGCATTCGCCCCTCAGGACTCCCTCCACCCCCAATTCCCTCAGCACTTGCCCCTCGCCCCCCCCCCCCCCCCCCCCCCAATTCCCTCAGCACTCGCCCCTCGGGACAGCCCCCCCCCAGGTCCCTCAGCACTCCCCCCCTCGGGACCCCCTCCCCCCCCCCCCCCATTCCCTCAGCACTCGCCCCTCAGGACCCCCTCCCCCCCCCCCCCAATTCCCTCAGCACTCGCCCCTCAGGACCCCCTCCCCCCCCAATTCCCTCAGCACTCGCCCCTCAGGACCCCCTCCCCCCCCCCCCCAATTCCCTCAGCACTTGCCCCTCGCCCCCCCCCCCCCCCCCAATTCCCTCAGCACTCGCCCCTCGGGACAGCCCCCCCCCAGGTCCCTCAGCACTCGCCTCTCGGGACCCCCTCCCCCCCCCCCCATTCCCTCAGCACTCGCCCCTCAGGACCCCCCTCCCCCCCCCACCAATTCCCTCAGCACTCGCCCCTCAGGACCCCCCTCCCCCCCCCAATTCCCTCAGCACTCGCCCCTCAGGACCCCCCTCCCCCCCCCAATTCCCTCAGCACTCGCCCCTCAGGACCCCCTCCCCCCCCCACCAATTCCCTCAGCACTCGCCCCTCAGGACCCCCTCCCCCCCCCAATTCCCTCAGCACTTGCCCCTCGCCCCCCCCAGTTCCCTCAGCACTCACCCTTCGGGACACCCCCCCCCCAGTTCCCTCAGCACTCGCCCCTTGGGACACCTCCCCCCCGCCCAGTTCCCTCAGCACTCGCCCCTCGGGCAATCCCCCCTCAGCCACCCCCTCAGCGCCCCCCGCTCCTTTACACCCCATCTCCTCCCGACCCCCAAACCCTCCGGCTCACCCCACCTTACCCCCCCCCCCTCCCCCCCGCGCTCCTCGCGCCCACCCCAACACGCACCGCCGCCGCACGGTACCCGCCTCCCACATTCAAACCGGGCCGCCGCACCGCAGCACATTCCTCCGCGCTCCGCCCCCCCCACTCGCCCACCCCTCTCGGCACCGACAGCCAGGCAGCGCGCTCATGGCTACGCGGGGGGAAGGCGGCTGTCGGGAGCCGGTGCCGTGCCGTGCCGCGCTTCTCGCCGGCCTCCCGCTGGGCCTCGTGGGGACCGGGGACTCTTTGTCTCCCTGCGCGGAGGGATCCGAGGCCGTTGCTCGCGCGCTAAGACGTGCTTTCAAAAAGAAAAAAAAACCCCAACAAGTCAACGGGCTGCGCCCACGTGACAGACCGCGCCAATCAGGGGCGGCTCTGCCTCAAGTCACACTGTATGCAAATGCAGGGCTTTATCTCTCTCGTGATTGGCTACTAGAAGCGCTCCGGCCCGCCCCCGCCACCCTGTTGGCATATCCCCGCCTAAGCCCCCCACCCGCCCAAGCCCCGCCTCTCCGACGGAGCGCGTTTCTTATTGGACAGTAGGTGCGCCCGCGATTGGGCAGGGCTCATGTCGGTCAGCGCTCGCTGCCTTCCGGGTTCGGCAGGAGGAGCGGGCTGCCGCCGCCGCCGCAGCATGAGGCGGGTCACGCTGTTCGTTAACGGCAGCCCCCGGAACGGGAAGGTGAGGGGCGGGGAGGGCGTCGGGCCCCGCCGCCAGCCCGCGGCTCGCCCCCGCGGGGTGCCTCCCCTTCCCTCCCCTCAGCCGGCGGCGGTGTTCGCGGGGCGGCGGGACGCGGCTGCCGCCCCAGGCTCGGTGCAGGGGAGGAGGCCCCAGCGGGCGCCGTGAGGAGCCTGAGGAGCCCCCGCGGCTCCCAGCTGGGGCCTGGTGCCGCCGGGCAGCGCCGCTGCCTCCCTGCCCGCTAGCGCGGCGCGGGGCCCGGCCAGCCCGGGGCTTGGAGCTGGGGTCGCAGTTCCAGCCGCCTCCGCGGCGGCGTTGCCGGTGCGGGCCCCGGGGAGCGGGGGGGCTGGGCAGCGAAGTCCGGCGGGGTCGGGGTGGTGCCGCGTACGTCCGCCAGTAACCGCCCTGAGACAGGTCTGTGGGGCGGGGGGCGCCGAGGCCAGCCCCCTCCTCGCAGGTCCCCTACAGCCAACAGCGCATCCTCCCCGCTGCCTGGCTCGGGGCCCGGGTCCTGCTGTCTGGGGGTGTCCGGTGGGGTGTCCGGGCCCCAGGGCCGCGGGACTAGTGCAGGAAAAGGCCCCGCGATGCCCCCGATCCCGGGCTTTTCCTACCCGCATCTCCTGAAGACAGTTGATCTGGCTGTGGTTTAATCTTGGGGTTTGGAGAGGGAAATAAATTCAGGAGAGGCTTGGAACAGGACAAACAGCGGCGTTTCTTTAGGGAGATTTCCCTAAATAAATATTTATTTATATTATTAATTATTTCTAATTAATAATAGAGTAATATTAAATAAATATTATTATTCCCTAAATAAATAACTGAGTCATAATAGTCTTATAGTACCAACACGGGTCCTCCAGGGCTGCCGCCGGAGTCTTCACGAGAGCTCACCCGATTTTAAGGCAGCTAGGTTTCCAATGCCAAAATTGGTCTGTTTGTTTCCATTTCCCAGTAAAAATCCATACATCCCTCTTCTCCCCCCCATAAAAAGGTACTGGTAGCTCTGGTAACAACCCTGAAATGGCAGGATCCGTACAGACACGGTGCTTATAGCTGCCTCTCTTCCGCAGGTCGTGGCTGTGTATGGGACGTTGTCAGATTTGCTGTCTGTGGCTAGTAATAAGCTCGGAATAAAAGCAACCAGTGTTTACAATGGAAAAGGTGGACTCATTGATGATATCGCTTTGATTAGGTAAGGCTTATCCAATGAAAGGCAGGCGGATGCAGGTTAAGAGACTTACTAGGCTATTAATCCTCTGACCTTAATCAATAACCAGTACTTTCCTTAAAAACAGATGCCCTAATTTCCAGCCAGTATGCCCAGAGGTGCTTTCATGCCTCAGGGAAAAATAATACTGTCTTTTGAACTTCAGAGCATTTCTGTCTTGATGAATCAGAACCTGACACAAGCTGTGCTTTATGCCTTTTAACATCCTCCTGCCTTGATTTGCAGTGCAATGCACATACCAGGAAAATCCCACTATTCTAGTCAGCACATGGATGAGGTTTTTTTTGAAAAGGAGACAAACTCTGGCATTGCTTTGGCTTCATAGAATACTCCCAGAGTGGGGAGAAATTTTGTAAAACTAAACGGGTTGAGTAACAGAAATGATCCCTACCTGGTTGCTACAGATAACATTTCCAGTGAGGTCAGTTGTATTACCATCCACTGGAACCTGCAAAATAAAGCTAAAAATCACATACTGAAGTTCTAACTAACGGCAACTGAAGATCATTTATCTGAAACTAAGCCAGAGAGGTTCCCACCATCAGTTAGATGAACAAAAATTTATGACTTTTGTTTTGTTTTTTTTCCTCTTTCCCCTGCCCCCTCCTCTCTCAGGGATGATGATGTTTTGTTTGTCTGTGAAGGGGAACCATTCATTGGTAAGTCTCTGTGATTCTTAGGTTTAACGGTTTGTTGAATGAAAAGAGGGTTTGTTTTGCTTTAATGTAAATCTAAAATTTTTTCTGCCGTTTTCAGAAGATACCTCTTATCATTTGGAGGATTCAGAAATACTCAACGTTTTTTCTAATAATTACTGTGTCTCATCTGTGTAGATCCTCAAACTGATGGGAGACCTCATGAAGAGCTAACGGGGTCACACACAGATTGGTTAACACTCAATGTTGGAGGCCGATACTTCACCACTACACGGTAAAAGTGCAACTAGTTGGTTTTGTCCTTAAAGGACTTGATTTCAGTAAAGTAGTTACAGCAGCTGGTAGTGTACATTCAGTCGGTGGGGCTTCAGATACTCTTGCCAAAGAGCTGGAAAGATAACTTACTAGGGAGTAGGAGGTCTTTGACTTCTGCAACTTTCTCTGTACTTCATATTTGCTATCACAATTTTGCAACAAATTCTTAAACAGCTTAATATGTAGTAAAACTGGCAAAAAGCCTGAACAGGCTTAGATTTATTCTTGGAATATTCCGGTTAACTTATGTGCTTTGTATTTTTACAGTACTTCAGGTCAGAAAGGTTTTTTTGCTATCATGCTATTTGAAGTTATATCAGTACCGTGTTGTAGTGTTGGGATGCTTATCATACACCATTATTACCTTCAGGCTGTGAAAGGCAGAAAATACACTCCAGCCACCAACTTTGTCTCTTGAGCAAAACAGTCCATTGTGAAAAATAAAACTGCTGCCTTTGTTTTCTAGGAGCACTTTGGTTAACAAAGAACCTGACAGTATGTTGGCCCACATGTTTAAAGATAAAGGTTAGTATATTGAAAAAAACACTATTTTTTAAGTAACTAATCAGCAAAGTAGGTAAAAGGCGCTATCGAGTTGAGATTCTTGTTCGTAAGTTAAAATATCAAAAGTACGTTAATGTATCAAAGCAGAAAGTGCAATTATTTCTTTTTTAATAATTGTCTGTTTCTCTGTTGCCCGTATAGTGATTATCATCTCACAAACTGAAAATATCGCTTCCATCCATAGCTAACGTTTCAGGGTCTTTTTTTTGTTTGTTTGATTTTAGGTTTTCATCTTATTGTTGCATCTTGCTCAGTTTTGTCAACAGAATCAGTGAGCAAACACTGTACAAGAGAGCCTTTAGGAAACAGGGGCAGACTGAAAAACTGATGCTGCTTTCATTCTAGCAGTGATTCTTATGTATGTGATAAAATGCTTTAGTTAGTTATAGCAGGAGCGAGTTTGTTTTAAGGTGATTTTTTCCCTGCCCCTACTCTTCTTTTCTCCAAGAAACACCCTTTCAAGTGGAATGTTTCATAATCCAGTACCCTTTGGTAATAAAAATCTGAAACTGAAGCAAATGCTCTTCTATTAATATATCAAATTTAATTATATATATGTTGTGGAAACAGATGCTTGGGGAAATAAGCAAGATCATAGAGGAGCATTCCTAATTGACCGCAGTCCAGAGTATTTTGAGCCAATTTTGAACTATTTGCGTCACGGACAGCTCATTGTAAATGATGGCATTAATTTGCTAGGTAGGTATTACCTGTATGACATCTCCTAAATTATTACTCTTTAGAAGTTAAACTTTGCCCTCAGGTAAACATGATAAAGTCAGTGGGACTTCTGTATGCTCACCTAAATGTTTGGGATTTTTCTTTGGTGAATTTATTCTCAAGCATTGCAATTCCATGTGCTTGGTTTAATGAAGATAGGCTGTTTCAACTTACTTACCTTGACAGCATTAAAAATTCTCCATACTGGATTAATAGCTGGCTGTAATTCTGGATATGGTGTCTTTAACCTAATAATGGTATTGGAAACACCCTTTCTCAGTTATTTTTTTCTTTTTAGCTGCAAGCAAGCTCGCTTTTCTTCTATCCACTTACATCTAATATAACGTACGTGGTTGTCAGTTTTATTAAGTTTATGCATTTTTTCGAGACTCCTTCAACAAGTGATCTGTTCATCTTTGTTAGTGTAGCTAAAATGTGTAAAAGGTTTAACAAGTAGGGAACATCAGCTGAATTGATGCTCCTCCAGTAGTAAGGATGGATTAACCCACACTTTCTGGCATGTTCTTGGTGTGGCTGTGCACTGCCTTCTCCAGTAAGGGAAGAAGAGCGCTCTCTTGTTTCACGACTCCCTGTAAATAACAAATACTGCTTTGTTTTGTTAGGTGTTTTGGAAGAAGCCAGGTTTTTTGGTATCGATTCACTAATTGAACATCTAGAAATAGCTATTAAGGTAACTTGTTTCCTTTAATACACGAAATGCACGTCTTGTTTTTCCAGGCAATATATAATTTAGTCCTATCTGTATTAGCTTTTAACAACTCTCTCAACAGAACTCGCAGCCAGCTGAGGATCATTCTCCCATATCTCGAAAGGAGTTTGTCCGATTCCTGCTGGCAACCCCAACCAAGTCTGAGCTGCGATGTCAGGTGCGAAAACACAGGTTTTGTCTTGATCTGTAGTGTTGGTGTCTGGTGGGGATATATCCCACAGTGTCGTGTGACAACAAGGAATTCAAACAACGTGTGCTTTCGCCCCTTCCCACTTTTTAATTGAGTTTATATTCCAAGCTGTAGCAGAGTGACCTTAACATGAAATTAAAGTGTGCCGTTTGGGCTGCTTTTCTGCTTCGGGTTGAAGGTTTCCTGGAGAAGCAACTTGTTAAGCTATTGTATTTAAATGTAAAATGCACTAGCAAACTCAGTGATAATGCTGATACATTTGCATGTTAATTTCATTACTTTTACGTAGTGGAATAGATGGTCTTCTGTGTGTGTGTGTATATATATATCTGTGTATACTTATATCCACAATTCCCTTAACTGTTTTGTTTTCAGATCTACACCTGTAACTTTCTGGGGTTTCTGGTTTTGTTTTTAGGGTCTCAATTTCAGTGGAGCAGATCTTTCACGTCTGGATCTTCGCTACATAAACTTCAAGATGGCTAACCTAAGCCGTTGCAACCTAGCGCACGCCAACCTGTGCTGCGCAAATCTGGAAAGAGCTGACCTCTCTGGATCCGTGCTTGATGTAAGAATCGCAGCGTCTTGGAAAGTCTGGGCTGTCCTTTATTTATTTTTAAAGGAAGGGGAATTGGAACAGGCAGAGCAGTGTAAAACATGTAGTCCCTCAATAGGTTTTTGCAATTGTTCTAGTTAAACCACTCAAAAGCCTTTTGAAGTGATCTTAAGTTTAAAAAAAAAAAAAAAGGCAGTGGGTGAGAATTATCTGCTTTCCTGAGAAGTAATATAGCAAGTTCTTACACTTCCTCACAGTAATGTGGCTGTTGTGCTTTAACAGGATTCATTTCCAAAATAGAAAACTGTACTCTGATAATTTTCAGTATTGTTCATCTTCGAACTTTTATGAATCTAACATGCCTGTCTCTATTAGTGTGCAAACCTTCAGGGGGTAAAGATGCTGTGTTCCAATGCAGAAGGAGCATCTCTGAAAGGGTGCAACTTTGAAGATCCTTCAGGCCTTAAAGCTAATTTGGAAGGTAAGAAGTTTTTTGCCTGTTGGCTGCTCTGGAAACTGAACCTGGTGTTTGTCAAACTATATGATGTGTGAAGGGTTGTGCTGCGGCTTGCACAATCCATATTTTCATGAGAAAAGGCCAAATACTCGCATGTGTGACCATATAATCATTAAATTCCAAGTTCTACCTTGACCTCTGTCAATTTTTACGTGGCTCTGAGGAAGCATTGTTCTGGAGTCACTGTGTTTTCTGAATGTTTTTTTCTCATAAAACTGTTGGTTTTGTGTTTTAGGTGCTAACCTGAAAGGTGTTGACATGGAAGGCAGTCAGATGACAGGAATTAATCTAAGAGTTGCAACGCTGAAAAATGCAAAACTAAAAAACTGTAATCTGAGAGGAGCAACGTTGGCGGGAACTGATTTGGAAGTGAGTTGTGTTTTGTTTTATATGCTAACTAGTCAACTGATAAAATTTTGGGAATTGCTGGCTTTTGGCTGAGTTCTCCAGCTTCAAACTAGACAGAGTGAACTAGTCTCTTTTCAGTCTTAGTGAGCTGTGGATGATCTAAGGAATCGTTCTAGCCTCAGTTTGGAAGGTGAGTCTAAAGTCTTGGATTTGCCAGCACCTCAGAGCCACAGAAACGGCTTGTATCATCTCAAAGGTGATGGGTGGAAATACTGCTAAACTGAACACTTCGGGTGCGAGCATGCCATCACTGAAGAGAAATGCTGTTGCCTGGGTTTGTGTTCTGGTTTTGTTTTGATTTCTGGGACATCATTTGTAGAGTAATGATGGGATCTTACTGACTGGTAGCATGTGGTGCATTGCTGTCTCTATTAGTAAGAGAAACTGGCTCGTTTTGCAAGCTGTGTACGTGGCTGTTCCTCCTCAAGTACTAGAGAAGTATTCAGAGTAACGCCTGGTGAGATTGCAAGAGGCAGCTTCTTCCTGGCTTTGTTCAGCAAGCATTAGGAACGCCTGGAAGAGAATTCCATATAAAGAGTGTAAGTCTAACAAATTAAAAATAAATCAAGCTGTTACTGTGAAAAGGAACTACTCTCTCACAAGAAGTAACTAAAACTCGAAGCCAGAGTGACAGACTAGAGGTTCACACAGAAATGTATGGAAGTGTATGTGGGTTCTGTATAAATGTGGTTAAGGTACAGTTTTGAACAAACTTCTGGGTATATTCAATTAACGTTTCTTTTTCTTTTACCCTTTAGAATTGCGATCTATCAGGTTGTGATCTACAAGAAGCTAATTTGAGGGGATCTAATGTAAAAGGAGCTATCTTTGAAGAGATGCTGACACCTTTGCACATGTCTCAGAGCGTCAGATAGGGAAGAGAATATGCCGAAGAGGAAGGAATTAAAACATTTCTCGTGACTTTCTTCACCTCCTCCCCTTATTAAGTTAGAAGTACTGGTTATTAGACAACTTACATTTGTAGTAGTGCCTAAGTAAATTCTTCTTTGGTCAGTTTTGGGGAGGGAGCTTTTGTTTAAGAGGCAGAAACAGACGTTGTTTCTACCTTTGTGAGCAGAATGAGGAAGTGGGCTGGTTCTACAACCAGAATGTGTGGCTGGTTTTGCTGCAGGGAGGGTTAAATAGATTCATCATTTAGCATTGCCTCACTTTGGAATGCATTTTAATTTATAAAGCACAATATATGCAATTCTATTTATTAAATCTGTAGCTGCAATATGAATAGAAAAAGTTATTCATGTATAGTAGCAACAACGTTCAGGTTTACAGTTAGACTAGTGTATTTATAGTTAGTCTCTTTGTTCATGCACAGTGTATTAAATGACGGATGTGGTTTAGACAATGTCCACAGGATGTTTTCAGGTACTTTTTTTTTTGTTGTTCTGGGGTGAAAACAGCAGTCAGCTGTCGTCATAGGTAATATATTGCCTTGTAGTACTTGGAACACAGGTAGGGAACAGCTTTATTATCCTCTGACATATGCAGTGGAAGCTGCTTCCGCTGAAGGGAGCTGCCTACACAGCAGACTTACTTGTAACTTAAACATCCCTGTTCAGAAATTGGATGTCATCTTTAATCCTTGCCAAATTAGTATGAAATTGCACTATCAATCAAAGCTAGTAGGAAAAATCCCTTTGCTTTCAGATGTCCGAACTGCTCCAAACTTGGAGTAGCTGTAATTTTTTTATTATTATTATTCGTTGTGGGGAATTAAATGTATATAGGAAAATACAGTACTGTCACCAAAGTAGAGATGAGCAGTGGGGCCGCAGCACATGCTCCACCCTCCTGTTACTACTCCAGTATATGAATAAACGGCACCTGTTTCCCCTCAATGTACTATGCAAATACTCCTGGACACTGAATCCTGGACAGCATGGGCATAATCCTTTTCCCAGCCCGCTCTCAGTATTCCACTTAGCGCCCGCTAAAAGGGGCTGTAAAAGCATCTCGCGTGGGGCAAAGTGCCCTTTCTGCAACTGCTTTACTTTGGAGAAAACGGGGAACTGTGTGACTTCTGCAGCGCAGAAAGCCGCGCAGCGTCTCTTCACGTGGGGGTGCGCTTCGTTGATTAAGCTGTTTCCACTGTAGAATCTAGTTCTCATCTAACACATTTGTTTTATACGCAATCAAAAAGCACATGAAGAAACTATACCAAAAAAAAAAAAAAAACGGTGCATCGAGAACTCTTACCTCAGAGGCTTGCTTAAAACACCCCAAAGTTAAAACTAACCTTGAATCTAAAGCAATCCAGCTATGACTGGAAGTTGTGAACCAATGCATCCTAAAACTTAGGGAATGTGACGCTGTTAGCAGTAGTTTGAGTTCCACGGTCACTTCAGTGGGTTGTCTTTTTACTTGAGTGCAGATTTGCTGTCCTCTGAACAGAAGCCTTGTCTCTAGTAGTTACAAAAATGCTGCTTTGCCATCAGTCTAGAAAGAGATCAGTTCAGGAGCAGTATACGATTTCTTTACGGGGAACCGCAGGATTCTCCCTTATTTTCAAGTTGGGTTGACTCAGGCATATGACATGAACTTGACTCACGATCCCACGGTGGTTCAGAATTGGGATTTTATTTCCTCCAGATTCCCAGGCCTCTTGATCTGGCTCTAGGACCACACTGTATCCTCTGTGAAATATACCTGTAGATTCAAGGGAAATGTTTCAGCCTGATTTTGGAGTCCTTTCTCCCATTTCGTCGCTTTCATTGAGAGTGATGTGTATGTTGCAGTAGAAGATGATTCCTAGGGCTAGAGAAATAAATGAATTATTTTTTTTTATCATGTTTTGTAGCTGGCAGAAGTAAAATATTGTATGGAAAAAATCTATTTTCATAATCACTGTGTATAAAATATATTTGAACTTTCACTGAAGCACTATGTTTTGAATAATCACAGCATGTGGCATCATTCATTCACAGCTGAATTTAAGGTACCTCTTTTGCTATGACAGAGTTGTACGAATAGCCCAAAGTGGCCTATTCAGAAGTTGCAGGTTCCAGCCTGATATAAATTACATGAATAAAAGTGTGTAATATGAAAGTGGCTTGGTTGTCTTAATATAAAAAAATAATCCTAGTCTTTTCCTGTGGGAAAGACAGTGGGTTAGAAGAGAAGGAACTTTTGACTTTGATAGCTCCTTGTACACAGGCTTAAAAATATTCTATCTGAAGTTGGTTTTGCCTTCCATGAGACAGTGACTGGATCTGTATGTAACCAGTGCTTTCTCAAATGGACTAGTAAAGTAGGAATTGCCCACGTTTGAGTGTTTACTTTATGAGAAGACTGAGTTTTAGATGTCGTTACTTCTGCGCAGGCCATCTGCACTATGGCAGGCAGCAGCAGAATTTCAAACGTAAAGCTGACCTGCTGGAAAAAATAACAACCTTGCGTTGTGGGGACGGCTGCGGCGTTTCTGACACATTCCATTTGAGAACTTGCACCGGTTTTTTTTGACTTGTCACTCATCTGCGACACTTTTCAGCTTTTCTTTGTCCCCACCCTTCAGATTTGCTTTATAAAGTAGTTGGAGTCAGAAGCCGTAACCACCACTTACATAGCTACGTGCGCTGCGGAGGGATTATCATCACACGCAGCTCAAGTTTGTAAGGAAGTGCTAAAGCACAGAAAAAAAACCTGTCCTTGGTCTGTAAAGTGCTCTTGAGTTCAGTCTAATGAATTCTGGGGCACAACAGTGACCGCACAAATGCAGCACACAAGTGCTGCGCAGCACCTGGAGAACAAACCCAGAAAAAAAAACTTAGTTTGTTCTTCAGTTTCTCACCTCCAGTGCCCATTTTTGGGGTTAGGAACATTGTCTAAAAAGCCTAAGTGACCCAGAGGATTAGGATATGCCTTTCCAACACTTGGGATGGAAGAGGGGTCTCGATTCTTGGAACAGGGATCCATATCCAACCCGACAAGTCCTTGACGTCCACCTAGGTGCTTGGCAGCGGCGGGCATGAAGATTTCTCTCCCCAGAACAGAACAACTAGTGCACTTGCAAGGTCTGGGAGCAATTCTGAAAAGCCTCCCTCACCCCCACTCGGGTGTCTGGAAACTTAACGAGTTCAGGTGGTAAAACCCCAGCCTGACACTGACGGTTTGTGAGAGCACAAAGCTGGGACCTGCCTGCCAAGCCCAGACCGAAGCACCCCCGGAGCCCGGGTCGCACCCCTTGCTCGCACTCCACCACCATCAGTGGTTTGTGGTTGCCTTAAAACGGGGCCATAAAAGTATCTGTGGGCAAATAAAGAGAGTTGCCACCTTCCTTCTCACCTGCCGGCTCCTTCAGGTAACAGGACGGTGGCCCAGAGTTGAAGTGCCATCAAGAGTGGTTCCAAAGAATGTCTATCAATATGGTGACAGGAGCTTTATAGAGATAAATATATATATAAACCCCCAGTATTTATATATATATATAAACCCAGTATTTATATATATAAATATATATTAAAAATAGTATATATATATATAAAAAAAATATATATAGTGGGC
This sequence comes from Falco naumanni, assembly GCF_017639655.2. Taxonomy (NCBI): domain Eukaryota; kingdom Metazoa; phylum Chordata; class Aves; order Falconiformes; family Falconidae; genus Falco; species Falco naumanni. Next base: position 3,145,464 of record NC_054072.1, read on the forward strand.
AGCAGCCCACTCCCCCTGCAGCTATGTGCCCTTCTGACACGCTCCCCTAGGTCAGCGTTGCAGCCGTAACAGGAACCTGTGGAGAAACAAACTTACTGAAAGAAAGGAAGGGCAGACTGTCATCAGTCCTAGCTTAAAACACTCATTAATAAGAGGTGCAATTACTGGGCTAAGCAGGCCTCCTTCCCTCTTTGAGTGCCATCCCTCAGGATGAACAAAATCTTCCGTTCGCCTTGAAATAACCTTAATTTTTGTTAGGGAAGGAAGGAGTCCTAAAACACTGGTACGGGAGAATCTCCCACAGGTGATGTGCCCACGCAGAGGTAACCTTTCTCCCACTGAAACAAACTATTTTCACAGCTTGATCAGTTTATCGGCTGAAGTTAAATGTTGGCTACTCCGGCCACGAGTGGGAGAAGCATTAGAGCAGGAAGAATTACTCTGTGCTGGAGTCACTAAATCCTCCTTACATTATTTACTTACTAATCCGTTAATCTCAAAGAGGTCACGGGAGCAGGAAGAGAGGATGTTTGAAGAACGCTGAACACGATCCATTCAGCTGCACACAAAACAGTGCGCAGCAAGTCGGAATAGCTGCCAGGCGGATAAAAAATAAATAATTCCGTTTCTGCAGTCAAATTTACTGACTGTAACTCCTGCATGCAGACTCCTATCAACTCCTTTATAAAACTGCAGCGCGTAAACCCTCGCGAGTCTGAGAGAACGAAGAACATGTGCGCGCACACACATATAAATTTATATAAAATCCAAAATAATAGCGGTGTCTGGGAGCCCTGTTCATGAGACTCCATTGTGACAACAAAGCATGTTTACAGTCTGATATACTTGTCCATTTGACCCATTTAACAGTACTTTGCATTTTATAGAGCAAAGAATACCAAGGCACCTTAATTGAAGGATCGAGGAGGAGGACATTCAAAGGAGTGTGCAAAAAGGCTCCGTGTGCTTGTGCGACCACAGGCTCTTGTTTATGCCCCGAAGGACTGTTTCCTTCACACCTGATAGACAGAGACGACAGTGAATTTCAATTTCAAGCCCTGGAAGTCTCACCGAATTCAAACTCACCCGAGAACTTTCACTTAAAAAATTAGAAGCCACTGAAAGAAAAGACTGTGTCTTTTCCACAGGATAAAGTGGAATTCCGCTGGCTTTGAACGTCAGATTTACAGCCTCTTAAAAGAAAGGCTCTTACTTTTACGGCTCTTCGAGAAAAACAACCGAATTTAATAGCTGCACCGGGGGTGTTCCAATTATGTGCTTTACTCCTGCTGCATTACAGCGATTTTAAGAACAAAATTGCAGCCTGTGGGATAGAATTAGATAAAGTTACCTGCTGTGAAAGGTTTGGCATTGGGGTGGTTGTATATAAAAAGTGAGATGGCAGGTGTACTTGCAAGACATTTTCGGACGGAGAAGAGCTGGAGTTATTCTGCCACCTGTCTCAGCAAGCAGGTAACGTGTTTGAGCTATGTACCGTACTCCCTTTTTACTTACTCAGTGCTTACAGGTGCTTGTATTAGAAGCAACTTGCATTAGGAGGAGACTGCAAAGAGCACTTCTGGAGGAGCAGGGACGTTAGAACAGAAACCAGCTAAACAAACACATCTGCCAAATAACAGGGACTTCCACGGAACCTCCGAGGTCCAGACATTCCTAAAACTCTGACAGGGTATTCAACCCCCCTCATTAAGATCTTCATCCAAATCTCTTCATAATGAGCTAATCCACACTTTGAGAGGCTCAAAATTCCGCTGTGGCTCAGGCACAGGCACGAGGCCACCGGGGTGCAGAAGATCGCAACCGGAGATCCAGAAACGTAACGTTTTCGTAACGCTGCAAGCTAAAACCGGAGCTGTCACGATGATCAGAAAGTTGTTTTGTTCTCTCACAGGATGGAGAAGTCCAGGAAGATCTTTGTCAGTGTCCTCCTGTTCGTCATGTCTGTGGAAATCTGCTTGGCTCAGCACTGGTCTTACGGCCTGCAACCAGGAGGAAAAAGGAATGCCGAAAACCTGGCGGAGTCATTTCAAGAGGTAGGTTCCAGGTTGTAAAACAAGCCCGTTGTTTTCGCTAGGACCCTTTTCCTGTAAAAAATGCCAGCAAAAAAGGGGTGACACAGGCTTTACTGGATCTCTGTCTCTTTCCCCCCAAATGTACACCCCTCTGTGCATACCCACGCACCTTTTTTTAACGTAATGATGGGAAAGCAGTTGGCATTAGGGCGAGATGACGGCTGAGAGCCTTGCCTGAAGAGCAGCGCTGTCTGCTGCGGAGGCAGGGACCTGGGCGGCCTGCTCTGAAGGAGAGATGGAAGTCTGAGCTCCAGCTTAAACCCCATTTCACCCTCTCCCTAAACTGCAGCCATACCCTGACGGGCTGTTTCACGGTTAACGTTCACCCGCTTCAGCTGGCATGTGGTAACCGACCAGATCACAGGATCCTTGAGGTTGGGAAAGACCTTTAAGATCATCAAGTCCCGCCATTAACCCAGCACTGCCCACCTCTCAACCACGTCCCCAAGCGCCACATCTGCACAGCTTTTAAACACCCCCGGGGATGGTGACTCGATTAAAAGACAATGCAGATGTGGAAGGTTCTGCCAACCAGGGGCTTTCCCATCCTTTCTAATACTTCACGTGTAGTCCCTCACAGCAGTACTTCCAGCATCCTGATTTTAAGTTTGCTGCAGCACCTGGGTGGGTATCGGTTGTGCAGTGGAACAGTTTCATCCTCACCTGTAACTAAAGTTGCTTTAGCAGAAAAATCTCCTTTCATGAAGGCTGTATCACTTCCCAATCCAGATTGCAAATGAAATGGAAAAATTAGGGGAAGCGCAGAAGACTGAATGCCCAGGCTCGTACCAGCGCTCCAGGTTCAGTGATCTGAGGGAAGCCATGGTAAGTAACATGTGTTTTCCTTTTATCATTCTGGGAAAATTAGGGGACTGGTCCAGGCTGGGACAGTGCGTGGAGGGAAGGGACAAAAGGTGGTGGAGAAGGAGGAAGAGACATGCAAGTTTAGTCCACATGTGGCCATGCTGATTATCTGCATCATTCTCCAGTGCCTCAGAGCTACAGTCCTAGGACAGGGCTGCATTATTCTTATGCTTCCCTTGGAGCAATGTCATTACTCCCTCAATTAAAAACAAAATAAAGTCAAACGCATTCTACCTTAATACAAATCTATGCAGCATTCACAGATGCTTAACTTCAAAGGCGCACTTTGCCAGCTAAAGGATCCAGCCATATGGAAGCTGCTGCTCCCAAGGTCCCCAGACTGGGAAATGTATTTTCCATTAGATGCTCTAATGCAATGACAGCAGCGGCTTCACATGCAAACCAACTGCCACAGAAAGAACACTCCCCAGCAAAAATGTGCTCTTTAATTAATATAGCAACACCTTGATCAGGCCAGATGGTCACCACTTTCTGGGAAGCGTCTCTGAGCTGTCCTAAAAGTTGAAACACTCAATCTGTACTTCATTTTTGAAGCCAAGGCCAAAAGTTTCAAGTATGCGCTCTAGCCTTCCACTGAAATCTGGCCTGAATAAAGGCTCATAAACTCTGCAACAGCAATGCAGACAGGTCAGAGCCTGACTTCCATTGGATTTTCACACAGAAACTACCTAAACAACAGGGCTTTTTAGGTCACCTTTAATGCTGTTTCTACTGAATATAAAATGGAATCTTTGTGCGTGACTCTGGCTTCCAACAGCAGTGCTACCTGCAGAATAAAGAGCCAGCAACAGTAATTATTTTTTTTTGTTTGTTTACTACAAGAGACTATATTAGGCAGGCAAAGATACCAGAATAATTATCAGGATATTTCAAATGAGTCCTTGACACTTCTTGCTCACTGAGGGCAACTTGGCCTGTCTTTGCTGAGCTTAAGACACTCCCCACTCCCCAATAATATTCTTAAGTTTGTTCAGAAAGAGCCAGTAATCTTGCACATGAATGTAAAAAGGTCTAAGCCTCTGCACCAAACACTAGTTTGCATGTCTTCTTCCTGTAGCATAGTCTGAATTACGTGCCCTCCTTATTTTGAGCTGCTTGATGACACCGAAAACAAGTTCAGCTTTTTCCAGATGCAGCTTTTCCGATGTGCCACATTCCTGGAGTTGCTACAGGAACATTATGCAATAAAAGGGGAGGTGTCCAGCAATGATCCACCCCATGGAAAAACTTTTTAAATCGATTTCCATAATTTCCTGGAGAAGCTGGTGGCGAGCACAAACAAAAATACACCTACACCTAGCTAAGGCACGTAGGGGGAAAAAAATAACACGCTCAGACAATGCTTCTATCCAAACCACTTCAGGCTTTCAGCTGGGAGGGAAGAACATAAAGAAAGAGTCAAGTAGGAGACCAGGTCCAGCAGTACGTGCCGCAGGAACACGATTTCCAGTTGAACAGTCCTAAGGTACACAGGGAGTGGTAACAGGGCAACTGTGGCACTCCACAAAGACCCTGTAACACTCTGGCCAGCACAGCTTTCGTGTCTCTGGTCTCTTGGCCAACTGCTTAAGCTGACCGAGACATTCTACATACCGATGCTTTGTGCATGTTCACGCTCCTTGTCCTAAACTGCTGTCAAGTGTAGCGTTCAACAGCTGCTGGTGGACCCATTAACAGATGTAAACGTGGTCCTGCACTTTGGGATGAAAAGGGCCATTATAAGCGTCAGTTACATTATACTGCACGATCAGATCCACGGGCAGGTGGCAGAGAGATCAGGTTGGGTCAGATTTATATCGCTCTAATCCTCCTTCCAATGGAGACCACGCTATGAATATTTTAGCATCTGACCAGGCGTTAAAATTCCATCATCAAAGTTATTTCTTCTCTTCAAAAAAAGCGTTATGATTTGTATTTACAGGAAAGTCTGATCGAAGGAGAAGCTAGACGAAAGAAGATTTAAACCCACAAAGCGAAACGGAACAACAGACCCAGAATAAAATTTCAAAGCTATGTTAAAATCAATTTCTCTTCCAACGGCCTTTGCTTAGACTGCATTATGTGAATAAATACTCTGAAGTTGCATTCAAATAGTAGAAGATAACTGTTGTGTGGATTAGATTACTAGTTTACGTGTAAAAAGAGCAACATTCTGGTCCAGCAGTGGGGACTCAGCAGCACAGGGTCTGCTTTGTGTCCTGCAATGAAAACTTGGACGTGACAGCTTTTGTTTCACATGTACAGACAATGCCTGGACAAAGGCACTGTCTGATCTCACTAGTCTCTGGATAAAACGGTAGTACAACTTTGTTAAAAATCAAGAATAAACTTACTGTTGGAATTAATTCCACTCCCACTTCAATAGCCCATGCATGAGACACTTTCATATACTCTTTTCTTACTGGTTCACGCATTAAAAACTACATTTATTTTAAAAAGGTATTTACAAACTTTACAACAGTTAATATATTTTAAAAAAAACCATGAAAATTTATACACCTTGCTTTACAGACTTAGTAAATCATATGTCATGTACCCAGAGAGATGCAGACTCCCTTTCCAAAGCTTAGCTCCTACTCTGTTCTTCAGAGCCAGTTTAAAAGCTGTATCTTTTGCTGATTCAATTAAAGAAAAGGGGGGTGGGGTGGGGTGGTATTTGCAGTCCGCAGAGGTGGGTGTTTAGTTTAGCTAAAGGATCACATCCAGGATCTCAAAACACATTCACAAAAACACGTTACACAATATCCATATTCTCCTGAATTCAAGACAAACATACCCCAAAGGTTTAACACGTCATGAAACCTTTATAACACCGACAATAAAAACCAGACATCAATTAATACCATGCATATTAGGGCTGAATTTCAGAGCTGCTGAGGACTTACACCTCTGTTTAAAAAAAGACAAAACCTGCAGACCATGCATGTGAAAAACAGGTTCCAAGTATGCAGTCATGCACATCCAGGGATTTCTCTGACAGCCTGAAACCTGAACAGTCAGACCAATACAGCATAAACAGATGCTTTTCACCTTTTGTTAAGCTCCTCTGTGTTCCTTTGTGTGATCTCCGTTAGTGCCCTAAAGGTGCTTTACTGTTAAAAGGAGCAGATTAGGTGAACCTCACCTGCTTTTGAAAAGCCCCTCTCCTGCCATGCAATGAAATCCCATTACTGGTTTACTTTTTTCTTTCTGATGTAGTCCTAGGAAAAGCTCATCCTGGTCCACTAGATAATTTGGTCTGCAACAGTAAATGTAAGATAAGAGGTTTTAATTAAAAGAGAAAAAAAAAATTGAAAGAAGGTAGTAATGGGTCAGGAATGTTTTCACTATATATATATAAAAAAAGATTACAGTTAAATTACAGACATCTTAAACTTATTACTTGCATTTACAATTATAAAAATAAATAAGGAGAGAAAATCTGGGCCGTTATCACTACAAATCTAACTCACTGTTAATCTGTGGAACATCCACTGGGCTGCACAGCGTGAAGGTTATTAGATGCAGGTTCTCAAACCCCACTGCATATACATTACAGGATTTTCTGCCACTGCAGATCACAGAGCTGTTCTCACTGGAACTGGTGTCCTTTCCTAATCCAATAATCCACTGAAATGGAAAGCTGTCTGTTTCTCTCTTCCCCTGGTGTGGATTAGAGCCTGTAACATTTTTAAAGGAATTTATCCCAGCATGACAAATTTTAATTAAAAGCTCCAGAAAACAAGTGTTGAGCATATTTATCAAAAAAAAAAAACAAAAACAAAAAAACCAACCCTCTAAGACTTGAAATTTAACACTAGCTTTGAACAGCACGACTATGAAATGGGATTAGATTTTGTCTTCTCTACAGACGGGATATTTAACTTTGAGATTTGTTTTATTCAAAACTATGGATCGGGTAGAAGTGCTGCTGTTTGCTTTCATTTCTGGTGTGCAGAGATGACATCATTACGGACGAGTCCCCTGCTCCCGTTTTTAGCCCTCTAATTTAAAAGACATGAGATGACATTTCCAAAAGCATCCAATTAACATGGAAAGATGATGCTCATTTTGCAAACTAAGTAGCGAGACCTTAAATTGGCTTTCAAAATTCAGTCTCAGAACTTCAGTCAGTCAGGTACCGTATCAAAGAGCAGGTAGGTAACTGTTAAAAAATAAATAAATCAGGGGTCTGGTGGGATTTCTCTTCAGTGTGGGCACTTAATTCCACTTAATTAAAATTGGTCAGGCCCCATGCTTATTCACACACTTAAATGCCCAACTGCCTTTCAAAATCTGACACTTAGAAGACAATGCTTTTTTCTAAAACTGGCACGAAGCCCTAAACCATTTAAGCACAGGACAGAAATTCCATCTTGTAGCTCCAAGCAAACTACGCTGAGAATGTAACTCTTGACGTACCACAGCCAGCAAAACATTTAAGAAAACCCAACGCCTATTTGTGAGTGAGTTTGCTGGAAGGCAAGAAGGAGAAGCAGGAAGACTTTACAGCACTTCAGACTCTAGAATACAAATAAAGCTTAGAAAGCCAAAAAAAAAAAAAAAAATCTCTCACCATTAAACCCCTTTCTGGCACAGCAAATTTGCATTTTCAGCCCCTAATCTCTCCGGAAGGGAAATGTGCTCACTCTGTCCTTCAGCATCAGCTGTTCCTTCCCCTCCAGCTAAGGGTGATGCCCCCTTGGATGGTGATGACACTTGGACAAGTGTCCATCTGGCCAGAACACAAAGGCAGCCAGAAGAAAAGCCTGGACTGCGTGGACAGCAAAGCCAGAGAAGGAACCTGCCCGGTGAGACAGCGCAACTGCGAGGCAGCACAGACGGGAAGGGACCTCCCCTGCTTCTTAAGGAGCTAACCCTATAGAAAAAGTATAGTAGAAGCCAAAGATCAAAATAGAAATGAAAGGCCTCTTGAAGCCACTGCTGAAATCACAAAGCACTGAAGCTACCTGGACTTCTGGGGGCACTGGGGTGCTGCTGGGACTCTCCGGGTGACTTGGGCACCTCGCTGGCTCAGGTATCGGCACAGAGGAGAAAAACCACTGTCCTTATTCCTAATGACTGGCAGCTGCATGATCCAAGGAAGGAAAGGAGGGGAGAGGATAATTAATCACTCCCACGCTAAGTACTCTGTTCATAAACCTAGTCCGTAAAACTGCAAACCCCAGCAGTCAGGACCAAGACCCCTCCAGTTACAGAGCATTACGTCAAAGAGTCATTAAAGATCAGCTGAAAAATTCTTCCCGAGGTCAGACTTCCTCTAGAGAGGTTTTTCTGCATGGACCAGTTCCGTCCTCCAGGAAAAAAACAACTGCTGAATGCACAAGGTACACCTACGAGTTAAAAGGTTATTAAAGCAGATGAAAAAAAAAGGCAGGGAAATAAGACTCAAAAGTCACTGGAAACCAAAATACCCAAACCTGATAGCTAGGTGGTCTACCCAGGACCGACAACCCCTTAGCTGGGATTGCTACAGCCTCCTTTGTTTCTGCTGACTTACCAAAGGAGTTAAAAGCCAACCTGCTCTGAAAAGGTACCTAGACCGCGTAACAGGCTGATGTAGGGTAGGGACAGGCACTGCATTAACAGCGGGTGGTGTTCAGATGTGCTTTTCTACAACTGAGATCACGTCCTGCTGTTCTTCCTAAAGCAAAATTCTCACCACAAAGTTCTGGTTCAAGTGAAGTTTCAGAGGATCCTTCGGTTCATGACGTGCAGCAGAAGGCAGACAGAGTTTACAAGAAGAGGAAGAAGCGGACAAAAAACGAAAGGCAAGAAAACTCTGCGGTTTTCAAGTCAAGCAGCATCTATGTCCGAGAACATAAGGTGGAGCTGACAGTGCACCAGGGAGAGGGGGTGAACCATGCTCAGGGTGCCCAGAAAGGTTTCCAAGATTTCCCCTGAGAAGGCAACGACCCAGAGGCAGCTGTACGTGTGCTACAGCAAACACGACGGCGGGTGCATGCAACGCGACTGCGGCGCCACTTCCAACACGTCTCCGGCCTCTCTGCGATGAGAATCTGTGTGACCCCTGGGTGACAGCTGTCCCTTACGGAGCCCTGCAGGCAGCAAAGCCACCACAGCTTCTGCAGGTTTCCTTCACTGAAGCCAACGTAACGCAGAAGAACCAAAGAAAGGACTAGTTCTGTCTCAACAACAACAAAAAAAAACAACCCTAGGGTTTCATTGGCTTTATTTTTCCCTGAGAAAGGCTTTGCTGAGAAAAGCTTTCATCAGGTTTAACGACCTTCAATTTTTCAGTAAGGTAATGAAACCCATTTAAGTCACGCAAGCAGCATAATGGTGCAGTGGCCTGCAAAAAACCCCCAACCCAACAGTATTTGTACCTACTACTGTGAGCAACGCCCTCAGCAGCGCTTTTAGTGGGTGTCCCCGTCTCCTACCCGATAATCAGAAGCTAAATGAGAGCTACAGTTAACAAGCAAAATTATTTCCTGGAAGAGAGAACTGATGACAGAATCTTCATCAATACTGATGATAAATTAAGAGGCCGCAACCTGTAAGCAAACAGCCAAAGTTTTGTGCAGGTTCAGAAACTTGGATCCAAATTCCTCCACTGGTCCCTCTTTATGATGAGGTTTTAGGAAACTTTGGACTTTCCAAAAAGTTTGAATCTAAACTTTGCAGGCAAACTCCCGTATTTCCCAAGTTCCACAGTGAAAGAGAACAACAAGTGATGTTTCTCCCTTTCCTGGAAAACATCAGTAAAAAATAACAGCCCCCACAAATGCTGTGTTTATAAACAGGCAGTCACACAGGCAGAATAGCAGGGCAAAATATTCTGCCTGAATGTGACAAGAGAATTAATTCTTCCCAATCAAGAAAACCTCAAACTTCACTGGCTTTGCTGCTGCTGGGAAATGTGGCACCATCAGGCAGCTGCAACTGGGGTCCGGGGGAGAAATATATAAAGATAGTTTCAATTAAATAGCTTGACGAGAAAAGTGAAGTTCTTCAGAAGGCATCAGTTCCGAAACAGGCAGTTTAGAGAATCCTGCTCCACACAGCAAAAAAAGAGCTGCGATCTTCAGAGTCACCTGGATCTTCTGAGAGCAGAACAGAATAGAAATGCACTGCAAGCGAATTTTTAACTGAATTGTTTCTGGTTTCAGCAGGACAGAAGTGCCCTGTAAGCCCCCGCCCCAGGGCTGCAGCCCTGATAACAGAGCTCAGAGACACGCAGCCCTGAAAGCTGCAAGATGCATCTGCCATGAACTAATCGCAACTGGTGACGTCCTGGTTTTTAACCTGGAAGATTTCAGTGGCAGCTCAGGCACAGAGAAATGCTGTGTCTAAGGCCCATCTGGTCCTAATATAACAACATTTGTGTCAATTTTTTGGTCACTATGCAACTAGGAGGACAGGCTATTCTAACAGTGGGCAACAGCCTTTTCCTGCGCGGATCACGTGAATTTAAAAACCTTAAAACCTAAGATCGTGTCATTTTTTCTCTATACAAGTAGAAAGAGTGATGCTTAGACAGAGCAGGGAATAAACAACTTAAAAGAAAAATTAAACAGTTTATCCCATCCTCCATGGGAAGAAAAGCTGCAGAAAGCTGGACTAATCCAAGCAACAGGAAATTAGGTTAATTAGCAAGTTTTGCACATGCATCCCAGATCTAAACTGCTCCTTGAAGTCTACTGGTGGTTACAAACCTAGGTGAAAGGAGGCTAGGGAACAAAGTGCAAGTACTGCCACAAAGGGGTAAAAAAAAAAAAACAAACCACAAACAAAAAAAAAAAAGAGGATGAGAATTATTTATATTTGTGTGAATCCACCCAGCCAAAGTAAAGGTTATAGTTACTATCAGACTTTGTTTCTGAGGTCAGGATGCATAATTAGTTTTGCACACTCTATCCTCTCAGAGTTGCTGGTACCAGTATGGTGCTGGTACCAATTCAGCTTCTACTCTTCTACATATTCCCAGGAGGGAAGCAACTTTTTACACCCTATTAAAAAGCAAAAAGATGAAATATTGTACCAAACCCCAGATACAAGTGCAAACCAAGCAGGTAACATAATGCAGGGAGGAGTATCAACTGCTCTGTAGTGTTAAAACCAGAATCAACAGTGAAATTATGACAAAATACTGGTGAACCTAAACTCTCCATTGGGAGCAAGCAACTGCCACGACTCGAGCAGTGATGGTGTAAGGCAGAATGTCTGCCCTTCATCTTAAATATATATGATGACTAGCAGAAAGAAAAAAAAAAAAAAAAGACTTCTTATTCTGCTAACAATGCTCAGGTCTCTGCCTGCAATCAAGAATCTTAGGAGACTGCTCATCATACACCGGCACCTGACATCTCACAACTTCGGAACGGCTGCGGTCTGCTTCGCTTCACGCAGCTCAGGGCTGGGTGATGCTTCAGGGACAGGAGGGATCAGGGCACAAGCACAGCTGTAAAGCTGTACCGAACTTCTGTGCAAATACTGTAGGACACAGCTCACACCGGCGTGGCTTGTTTCAAACACTGGTGCACATCGCTACCGTGCCAGGTTTACACTAGGAATGAGCTGCCGAAACTGCATCAGCGGAAAAAAAAACCTCAGGAGAGACAAAGACTAAAGACAGACAAGAATTCCAGTAGGGCGACTTCTGCAATGCGATTAGTGTCTCAATACTGGAAAGATAAACCAGAGGTTAGGGAATACAGTCACCAGCACAGTTCCTTTTGGTATTTCCCAAAGAAAACTCCAAGGGGAGTGAATGGAATGGCAGTGAGATCACCCAGCCGTAAGGTCAGAGAGCCCCAGCACGTCAGCAAAAAGAAAATGTCCATTTCACTGCAGGCGCTTGCTGTTAGACCAGCAAGTGACGGTCCTCACTGCAAACCTTGCTCGGAAGAGACAACGCTCGATTTTCTGGTTTTTGGGGGTGGCGGGGGAGGCTTGGCTTCACGTCTGCTGGGTAGCGGTGGAGCAACCTGAGAAGGTAAAACAAAAACACACAGAAAAAATAAGCCATTACTGGCAAGTTAGGACATTTTGCTTCACCGAACAAGAAATGCAAGAGGTCCTGTACTACTTGATGTGTTTTTCAGGACCAAATCTTTGAATTCAGCCTCCCTGTACTACATCAAATTGATGACAGGGGCAAACAAGGACAGATCCCCAGGAAATAACAGAAGCAGATGCCTTTTAGTTGCTAGAATATGCTTTAGTTGCGGAAAGACTTTAGTCGCTTCTGACCTGCAGCCTGACTTCAAGTCAGAGCCATCTGTCCCTCCGTCCCACCTTTTGTTTATCAGTAAAATGGCAATAAACCCATCTTCCTCTAGGTTTCAAAATTCAACTATATTTATCTTGCTGGCTCGTTGAGCTGCACCAAGTAGGGGCCAAAAGGATGTAAAACGCTTCCAAATCAGAATGCTACAACTAACTCCGTGAAACGGTAGCAAGTGAAGTTCTACTAAGGCATGCCACAGCTTCCCTGCCAGGCACAGGGGCTTGTAGGATGTTTCTAGTTCTCGCAGAAAACTGCGCTAGTGGGCTCCTTCAAGTCTCTGCTCTTTTTAAGGGGCATCCTGTAAACAACTGAGATGCGAAAGGCCAGGTGAATGGGAAACTTGTGTGGCTTACCCACTGGCTTAGCCAAAACTGTCAAGATTTCAGGAGTATTTCAGCTGAAGGAGGACAGAGTCAACTCTACAACAACAACGATGTAACAAAGCCCTTCAGAAAATACTTTTACAATCTCTCTTTACAGCCCTTTGAATCCTTTTCATTTGGCTGCAAGCCAAGGTCAATGTTGCAAGCCAGAACATGTTAGTAATTAGTTTTCTTACAAGACTCAAGGGAAAGAGGCTCTTTTATTAATCCTCTTGAACCAGTGACTCCCACAGCATCCCTAGAGCTGGCATATTTCTGCCATTCATGGCACCTACAGTAGCTATATTGCCCTTTTTCAGAAGCACAGTCAATTCTGACCCAATGAAGGGCAAAATGGAAAACCTCCTATTTATCCCATGCATCAAGGCTTTATGCAGTGTTCATCCCTCTCTCTCTAACAGAATTAAGTGATGAGCTCTTTTCTTGTCTCCCTGCGCTGTGAGAGGTAGCATATTTTAAGGGCAGTCATCCTTTAAATTCTTTTGGGGCAAATTCCAGTTCATCTCATTAAGGTACTCTGTAAATCTTCTTTGCAAATCAGACTGGGGAAGACATCCCCCCGCTTTCACAGTTACAAAAGGATGCTTTCTGTTGCTGCACATTGGAGAGCAATTAGTGTCTTGGACCAGAAGCACCTGAATTTCAGGGGCAGAAAAAATGATTCTGATACAATGAGCCGAGTCCTTGCACATTAAGTACCTGTGAGCCGTTGGGCATCCCACAGTGTAAGAGAAACATTAGTGATACAGGGTAAAGAAAAGTGGCAATTTGATGTTCCTAGAAGATACAAGATAAAGAAAAGTGGCAATCTGATGTTCCTAAAAGGAAACCAACTCCACGAAATGGAGAAAAAGGCTGTGGCTAAGATGGTGTGGCTAAACAGGCTGGTTTAAGTTACTAATGACACATACTTTGAAAAACTAGGTTCTTCTGAGCTGAGGACTCAAAAGGAGACATTTGTAATTTCTGCAGATGTGTGAATTCTTTCCCCTTCTTGTTTCAAGACTAGATTACTGCGCTATTTTACATCAAACATGTTTTTGAAACTTTTCAATCATTGTGCTTTGTTTTCAATGTATCTTCCCACCCCCACACACAGTTTGCCTAACCAAGGACAACACAACTCCCACTTGGAAAAGAAGGGACTGCACTTGATGGCCTTCTCCCGAAGCAAAAAACTTTTTTTATTCTTTTGTGGTTTCAGGGAGTGAACCAGTAAAATGATTAGACAAGTTTCAAGTAGCACCACCCTAGAAGCAGCTTGGAAAATTCCACTGGCGTTTCTTTCTCAAAAGCTGTTCTCCAAAAAAGTGTCAGCTCTCATTTCCTTACCTCCACAGAATTCCTTGGGTTGCTGTTCTCATAGGGTTTGCTTTTGGGCGGAGGTGGGGGTGGGGTGCTCGGTAAGCTAGAAGTTGCCAATCCATCAGCTTGCAATGAGGGAAAACCTAGAAGCAACAACAATAATAAGAAAAGACATTAAAGTAGGTGGAAAGGGAATGGGAAATGGGATCGACCATGTAGAATTTTAAGGGAGATTCACTTAAGATCTCGTGCTTTTGATCCGCTAACAGTTCTCTGCTGTAGCAGCTAAACCCAAATGGATCTGTCAAAGTCAAGTCACAGTTGTATCTCCCTGAAGTTCAAAATGCCCAGAAGAGTTCCATCTTCATCAAATGAATCTAAGCGTATGTGAAAAATGCATGCCTGAGAGAACAGAAAACTGAATCCATTATCACATCTGCAACGTTCACTGGGGTCTCCTTTCAGCCTGGGCCTCAACCTGAGAATTCACTTTGATTTTAACTCCAGTTGATGGAGTAGATAAGTACCCAAACTTCAGAAGAATTCCTGGGAAGCTGTCCTGGTACTAATGGCAATTAAAACCACTTGCTAAGTAGAAGAGTGAGGTTTCACATTCCTTTCGCGTATCTTTCTTCATATAGTATTCCTGCATTTGTTTGTGTTTCTCGTTGTCTCCCCACCCCTGATACCCATTTTTTTGGTTTTAACCCTCTCACGATAGTTTTATGCTTGTTTAGTACATTATCTATACTGGATTCTGACTTTATCTATACTGGACACTGAATTTATAGCCACCTAAGAGGAAGGGCAGTCAGGTCCTACACATGATCTTCTGTTCTTTTAAAAAAAAACAGCAGTAGAGGGAGAAATGCAACGACAAGCAAGGAAGCTGTCAGTGGTGACACTGCAGCTGTATTTTTATTTCAGCCGTATTTATATGTTGCTCCAGAATTAACGACAGGGCTTACTGGAAAGTAACTGCGCCAATTAGTCATTTTGCTTATTGTTCAAGATAAATTCCGTCTCTTTCAGGTGTAACATTTACCAGTGAGTTTCCAAGCTGCAGTGCAACTTCTAAAACTTTTTTGCCACGTGATGAGGGTTATTGTTCGTTAAATTAACAAAGCCTTCAGGGCTTGCAGAGAAAAAATTCAGCCTCGGAGCTGATCGGAAATACCGTGCTGGATGGCTGCGGTTCCATCCAGCGAATTCACAGGAGATAATCCTCTGCTATGTGCTGCAGCCGCCTGACGGGATGCATTTACAAGCATCTACACTGATGACACGTGATGTTCACCTTGAAGTTCAATATACCTTCCCACAAACCAGTACGGGAGAAAACAAAAAAGAAACCGAAAAAGATCAAAACTGTTCTCTGGAATTTCTCTGGTATACTCAATTTTAACAAGCGATACGTAAGTCACAAGTATGACTGCCGTGCCTTTGATAACACTGCCAAATTCTGTTATCTCACCAAGATATCTACCAACATTAATAGCCCACAGTCGACTGCAGGGCAGTTCTTCCCTCTTTCCCTCGCCAGTGAGGCTTCCCCAGCAAACACACAGTAATTCCTACTGCCAGGTACGGCCCCGACAGATGCGGCAGCTGCTCTGTAACAGAACTTACTTTGGGTTCTCGGGGTTTTGGGAGTGATGGGTGGCGGGCTGCGAGGCGTTGGCTGCTGGAGTGAGGAACCCTGAAGCAAAGTCAGTCTGTTGTCTCCCAGCTGAAGACTCTTTGGCCTTTGTGCTTTTCCTGACATGCCCTGGTTGAAACAAAGAGCAAACCAAACTTTTAGCAGTCAGCAAGGTGGCTGCACAAACATCAGCTCATCAGACCCGACACAAAGGCATCAACACGCTCCAGAAAAGCCGAGCAGGAGGAGGGAAGGTGCATTCAGGTGAAACGTGAGAGTGAAACCACCGCACTGGCTAAGCCATGTCAGAAGGCATATGCTGTGCTCCTCCGACACCTCCAGTTTTCTGTGGGACCTTACTAACTGGGTATCAATCGTAAACTGTTTTTAACAACCTTAGTGCATTAACTAAGAAGGGAAGACATCAGGCTGAAAAACTGCGGCACTTGATTAGCAGTTCTGTGAACAAATGTGGGGGGGGAAGAAAAAACTTTTTTCCAAGAAGAATAAAAGATGACGTTCTGGGTGCAAGCCAGGACAGCTGGTATCATCCAGCATACCCTTAGCGCTGTGAAACAAGTCTCAACCAGGCTTTACAGAGAAAATCCCTAGCAACTGGGACTCGGGAGATGTCGTTCCAGTTCCTTCCAGTGTCACACACGTCCTCTGCGCTCTTCAGGCCACCAGAACAAGGAGCCAAGAGTCCAATGCAAGAATATGATGGTCCTTTTAAATAATAATTTATTGCTTTACGGAGAAGGCTGTCACTATAATTACTGGGCTTTTTTAGAGATCTGCGGGGTGAGAAATACTGAACTGCTCAACTGAGGGGACCACACACTGGTGTACAGTGAATATAAAACTTAAAAAGACCAAAGCTGCTGGACATACAGCAAGCCTTTGGTTCCCTCTGGCTTTCAAGCTCCCGAGCAGCTTAGTCAAGAGCTGCATAAAATCAGTCTGTCCAATTCTTGTGCTGCACGACGCAGCTATGGAACAGACCCGCTATAAAGAACAGCTTTCCCTGCACTCTGCAATGTTGTTAAGCAGGAGTCGAACCCTTGACGGCTCATTTGCTCCAGTAAGCTGATCACACATGGAATCTGCCCTCAGAGACACGAGGGGAGCAGGGAGGGTGCGTCTTCTGTTTTGCATCTCGCTGCAACGCATAGTCTTGGACAGACATGCCTTACTGTCCTAGCGAACCGGCCGATACAGATGGGCTTCCTCCCAGATCTTTTCTCTCGCGTTGTACTTAATAAAGTGATCAGCATCTGACATCACAGTTTGTGGGTTAAACCCGTTTAATTCAACGGCAGCTCTTCCAGGGGCAGAGGGCCAGGCCTCCTGGACCACTCATATTTACAACCCCAGATTTTCCACTTGAGTGGGAAGCCTGTCAATACCGAACGACCTGATTCTAGAACCAAGTTCCCCTTTTCATAAACAAGCTGCAGACTCCAAGTGCTGGCAGCATCACTCAGATTTGATGAGAATTCCTGAATATATAGCAGCATAACCTGTTCCTGCCAGATTCAGTTGAGAGCTTGGGAGAGAAAGGGAAATAGAAGAACTCATGTTTTCTCATTATTTATGCAGCCTGTGTTAAGTCAAATCAGTATCACTGAGCCATTGGCTTAAATACTCAGATACCTAATTCTCGCATACTCTGTGACAGTGTAACACAGTCTTTGCACAAAGCAGGATAGTACTCCAAGGTCATACAACTCTACTTTTGGGCTGAAACTTATCCATTTGTATTAGGTGATCATTCCAAATCCCACTGTCAACCTTAACGCTTAACAGTCTCCAACACATTCCTCATTATAACGCTCCTGTGGGGGTATAGATTCTCTTTTATTCCTCTCCTGCAAATAATCTGCTCAAGGAGTAAACACTCCTGCCCTCACACAGGAGGTCTGGAGCAGAGTACAGGCTGGAAGAACCAGTTTTTCAGTCCCAAGCTGGTGACCTAACTAGGAGATCTTTTTTCATCTCCCCAGTCTATCAAACTGATCTTTACCTTACAGCACATTTGATTTGTGCAGTGATGCTGACTGATAGCAGCTGAACATCTGGCTTGCCAGCTGGATTTTGGAGTGGGCTAGCAGTATCTGTTTGCTCCAACAACAACAGAACAATTCTACGTGGTGCTGAGTGCACCACACAGTCCTCGGCTCCTAACAAGGAACAAGAGCACTGAGCACCTAGATGAAACATCGGTGCCTCGTGTTTCCAGTTTGTACCTTAAGCCAAACTGCAGTTGGGTCTGTGACACAAGTTTTCCAAATAAAAAAAAGTCAGAATTAATCAGATGACCAAGGCTTTTGGTATTTGAACCCCTCCCACCATTTAATGAAGTTCCCAATGACAAGCATGGCTGAAAGGAACGGAAACTCTACAATCTCCTGCTGTGGATTTTATTATTGCTTTTTTAATTTTAATTTTTTTTTTTTTTACCATTTTGGAAGTCAGCTCCGTTTCTGGCTCCTTCTCTACAATAACCTGAGACTTGCTAATACTCCACTCCTTCCGCTTCAGTTTACTAATCCGGTTATCACCATCATCCTTCATGGGCAAATCTTCAGCTCTGGGTCCTGCTGATATTCTTCTCTCCAAGAGAGGCTCCAGAATAGATCTGTGGCCCACACCAAAACAGCGAAAACGCATGAAACATTAGTCCACCAGATATTTAAAGCACTGTCTGTTAAAAAGCTGTGATCTCTTTGTCTGCATACAAGATTACTGTGAAAAACGGAGTTATGACCACAGAATTTTCAGTAAGATTTGTGCTCGTAAGCTACCCTAGAAGTTTTAAGTATCGTGTCTTAGGTACAAAGTAAAGTGTGATCTACTTGCAGAGGGAGCCAGACTGGCATTTATGCTTAACCCTGCCACCGAGTCTCTGTGTGACCTTAAGCAAGGCACCCAAACTCCCTGGTTATCACAGATGCAAACCAAATGTACACAAAAGCAGGAAATGTTTCCATGTGTGGCAGCTCCTTTTAATGCCATGTATGCACCTGCAACCAGGTAGGTGGAACAATCACCCCGTGACAATGCACCCCTTTGCAGACCACAACAAGCTAAATTACCTTGTAATATCTTACAGCTGTTTTCCAGCGTTCCTGCAAAACAAAAATACTGTGCACCTGAAATGCACTGCCTCCATCCCTCTTCAGTATCACGTAGATAATTGTGACTCCTGAGACAGACAGTCGTGGGTTCAATTCCCAGAACTATCCCTAGTTGTGCTTCAAACTCCCTGTCTGTACAATGGAATAACAACACTGGCCTCCATTTAAAGTTTTAAACGCATAGGTATCACTACTCTGCATGGAATAAATCCTCATTTTAAGAGTAACTAACTCTGGAAAAGGCGTATCCCCACTCTTGTAAACCCCGTGTAAAGGCTGATTACTAACCCATCTGAACCTGGTCTGGAAGAAGTGCTATCAGATGACGTGGAAGATGTAGAGACCACAGAAGATGCCACAGATGTGACAGAGAGCCGTCTCAGCGTGGAAGACATGATGTAGGGCAGCACAACAGAGCCCGACCTGCTCTGTTTCCTTTCGGTGAGGGAGGGAGGCTGCAGGCAAACGCACTCGTGATAAATCATTTAGCACTAACTCACAAGTGGGAAAGGGGAGAGATGTGTTTCTGTAAGGTAAAAACACTAAACAACCGGGTACGCTTACCAAAGTTATCACACCGTACTGCTTCTCCACCTTCTTCTTCAGCTCTTTGAAACAGGCTGTCAGTCTGTCATGGAGAGGCTTCAGTTGTTCTGTCAGCTTCTCACCATGGATCCTAATCCCTTCTGCCAACAACGGCATCTAAAAGAAGGAACCAAGTGAAGCTCAAAAGGAAAAACCGGCTCTCCTGTTCCAGGAAGGAACACATTAAACATCTCAGATGCACCCGAAGGACTTAAATAAACGCGGTTTGACTCTGCAGAGGCAAAACCCACCTGATCATACAGTAAGGAAGCTCATCTACCGACTCTTAGCATCTTACGCTGTGGTAATTTGACTGTTTGAGCTCCACGTGTTCAACAAACATCACATTTTACTCATCTATACCTACAGCTCCCTCTTCCCCGCTCAGGTTCCATATTCTGCCTTGGAAAACACACACGTTAAATGTTGGAGTTTCACTCCTTAGCCCCCAGAGCTGTATGACTGTGAGGCAGCTTTAACTGGGCTCTGTTGCGTGGAAATATGAAAAAACTGGTCTGCAGGGATGCAATTTGCATTACAAGAAAACAGGGCAATTCTTCATTTCCATGCAGGTCAAAATAGACAATTTTCAATGGTCAGACCAACAAAATACTAGGTCTGACTGTTTCATGAAAAGGTAACAGATATTTTGTTACACTCATAAGGAAAAAATCTATGCCACCTTGGCAAATATTTCAAAATAAAGTTTCAGAGCAACACAAGATACATGGGACATTCCAAGCCACACTTCTAGAATACACTTTCCTTCAAATAAAAACCAATCGGACACATATCTGGATTGTTCTTACAGCATTTATCTGCATTCTCTCGCCAGAACAATGATGCTGGAACTGACCTGCACTCACATACAGTGCTTCCACTTCTTTCCCACTACAATACCTGTAAAGCAATTAGTTGCTTAAGCAGTTCAATTTTATCTTGATCTTCAGGATGTTCTTGAAGATACTTCTCTGTGAAGAAGGCCTGAAAGCAAAGGGAAAAGCTAAAACAGACACTACACAATGCTTTCACAGTTAACTCCGAGCCAAAGATCCCTGTAAAGACAATTAATTTCCATTACCACTCTAATTAAAACCAATTCACTTCCATTACTTCTCTCATTAAAACCAAATTTTGCTATTTCCCTGACACAAAGCTGAGGGACAAGCCATGGTTATTTGCTGAGAACTGGGAAGAAAAACTTTTTTTCTGTTTAAATAAATATTACTACTTTTTCAGTGAAACACAGATATGTAAAAAAAAAAAAAAAAAAAAAGTCACTTCATTGGAAGGGTTTTCTTCAATTCCAATTCCCTTCTCATAAAACTGAATTGCTTTGAATAACCTAGGTTATGTTACTTGTCACTCAAACGCGAGTAGCAGATCCAGTCTGTTGAGTTCTCACTTCAAAAAGTCTTTAATTTTTAGCATTCAGTGACCTACAGTACACAACGACACGCAGCCAACCTCAGCTGCAGAAAGGTGAACAGGACATCCCCTGCCTGCGGTTTCCTTAAGCTCTAAAATTTAAGTCCAACGTTTTCACACGGGGCTTGTTACAAAGATGCAGCAGAAATAAACAGAAATAAACATTGTGTTGAGGTTTTGACTCAACAAAGCACCTTCAGTCCACACTTCTTACGTGTTTACCTTTAACCAACCCAATCTGGTACCAGTTTGAAGTTGAACAAACACAAGTACGCCCTCCTGGACTGAAGCCTCCAAATTGTGGCGATTCACATTATGTGCTACAGTGTATTACATTGAAATGCATCACAATTCCCGGGCCGAGGAATTTCATTTTTCTTTTTCTTAGATAAAATCCCCAGTCATTTTTCATTCGGTTTTAAAACGCGCCTCTGATCTATTTCAGCCTCTGCATATATTTCTTCGTCCTGCGTTCCATTACCTGGACTGTATGTCCAAGTGTTTATAGGTCTAGTGGTATGATTCTGAAAAAGGCTGATGTCAAGAGGAGGTGAGCCTGGGAAAGGACTGCTGGGTATGTCCCAGTGGATTTTTCTTGAAAGTGTTTAATTATTGCAAGAAGAAAGCGCATGTTAGAAACACAGACTTTGGCTTTTGGCTACAATAAAACAATTAAAACTCAAGATTTTAGCCGCCCACAAACGCCAAATGTTCTGATCTTCAGCTGAAACAGGAAAATATGAACCAGAAATGAGTATTTCCAGATGTGGTTACAGATACTCCGTGCTTCCTAGTTATAACTGCTTTCCCACTTTCGTAATTCTAAACTTTATGTCAACCTTAATTCATAAAATGGGAGGATGTAGGGCCAAATTCAGCCCTGGCAAAGTATGCAGCTCCTCTGGAATCAGCAGAGTTAGACCTCAGATAAATCAGACCCTCTCCCATTTAACTTTTGCACTTCATTTCATGTGACTGGAGCACATCTGAGGAGAATTAAATGCTTTAACACCATCCATTCAGTTTATGGAACTAAGCAATGTATTTCGTGCTGGGAATATCATCACTAGATACTGGGAATAAACAGCTTAAGTTAAACATCACAAAAAGGGAAGGACATACACTATTCAACTGAAGTTAACTGAATAAACCCGGGTAGGAAAGACTGTTTTTTTCCCTGAAATATACGCTCTTTGCTGCAAGACTCTAAAGACAGATTATCTGCTGGAAAAGAGAAATCCTTATTTGCCTTACCATTTTTTGTTAATACAATCGAGAAACGCTAGCTCTTTTGCTTTTGTTAACTTGCACTGTTCATTGGGCTGACCAAGCACCTCAATGCCCCCGCAAGGTAAAATCGTGTTATCATCATCACCGTAAACAAGGCCCAGAAGGGCTGGATCATTCGTTTCTGTGGCGATGCACACCACTAACCCCAAACACGAAAGACACGGGGTTTTTCCACCCTGCAGGCTAGTGGAAATCTCTTATCGTTGCTCTTTTCTTCATTGAGCTCTGAGCACAGATACGACTACAAAATGCAAAATGGAACTCGAATCTCCTACGTTTCAATCCAGGTCTTCAACACCGCGGAGGTCAACAGACTGAGCTAGAGATAAACGTGAAACGGACCTTTTCATAGTTGGTATATCCCCCCATGACCGCTGGGTCCACGATCCCATTCAGGAGCATAGAGAGAGGATGCACAGGAAGACTCCGGTCCCAGACATGCTGCTGGACGATGTTGCTGATTTTCTCGTTGGTGAGCTCCATTGTTTCGATGGCGTTCTCCAAAGGGCTGACCTCTTCCTGACAGAAAGAAGAAACACAATAAACCTTCAGTTTTCTCCCCTGGAAGTCAAGTAACTCCTCATATACAAATTGCAGCCCAATAGTTTCCAGCAGAGGATTTTGGACCCTCTGTGCTAACTATCTTGTCACCCACAGATGAATGCAAGAATGGTCTTTAACCCGAAGGAACAAGAGTTCAGGACTTGAGTGCTGACTGTGGAGTGTGTTGCAGCAGTAACCACCCTCCCACGTGTGATACAGACAACACAGAACTTTGCTGCCTGGGGTAAAGCTGTCTGCAGATGCAAAATGCAAAGGACAAACACATCCAAGAAGATATACATCTGCTTTTACCTGAAGCAGAAGTTACTGGTGTGCCACATCCAACAGTGGAAGGACTAGCTGTCCTAACTGTTGCAAAACTCTCTACTTCGCCAAGGATTGGAGGGGATGAGACCCAGCCCATCTGCAGAACTCACCGTTGTAATCTGTTTAACTTCAAACCACTTGAGGATGCCTGGAAACGAATACGCTGTCGTGTACGTCGTCCTTTCTATCCACATATTCTGGTTAGAGAAGGAGAAAATTCCAAGAGGTAAGGAAAATACCGCTGTTGCAATTCAATTCCCTTCTGTGGCAGAGCACAGAACCAGGCTTCCAGAACTAGCTGGCAGGACTTACACAGCGATTTTCACCTTCACTGATTGGGATGGAACCCAGTGTTTCTGGCAAGGAAGACTCCCTCTGCTATTTAAATGGTACCAACACGAGCAGCAGTAAGCTGTTACCCTCCACGTGGGCCACTATTAGCAGAGCTGCGATTTTGGCATATTTAGCCAGAGCTGTATGCAACATGCCCAAGCACTACACACGAGCACCAGCATGCCGCAGGGGCAGCAAGGAAACGTGCTGTTACACTACACCCGAGGCTCGCTCTCCGCTGCAAATCTTAAAAAGTTGGCCTGGAATGGAACTGATCCTTCATGATTAATGGCCGGCCTCCTTCAGCACGGCTACATCAGTCACAATCTACCAGACACACAGCTGTACTCCGTAGGAAGCTGTGCTTAGCACAATATTTATGGATTCTAGATCAAGGATTCTCGACGTTACAATTTCAGCTACGGAGCCCCTTGACACTATCACACTGGCCTTCTGTAAAGATTGCAATGCAAAGTGCAGCCCCTTGTTTCTTCTGCATTTTGTATAGCAAAACAAGTGGAGGGAAAAGCAAACTCACAGCAAACTCATTGTCTGGATCTTTTTCTCCTTTCCTGACTGGTCGGGAGTGCGTGAACTGCTGCACCTCGTTTGCTCTGTAGTAGCTAGAAAGAAGCAGAGTAAATGGTGAGTTTTCTCACCTCCCACCCTCCTTACATAAATGGTCTCAAAACCAACCAAGTTTAAACTGGACTGTGAAACAGATTTACACAAGACAAAGGCACTTGACCTTGTGCCTAGGCTAGCTGAAAAAAATAGAGGAAATGTTGAAAGAAAAGGAAAAGAAATTACTTTAAGATCTGTTCAGGAACAGGTTTATCTTTATAATTAGGTGGCAGGTTCATCACAGGCTTCACAATAAAGCACTGCACATCTGAGCAGCTATAGTTAAGGATGAAAAACTATGAATTCTTTTGGGGAAACAGGAGAGGGAGAGAAATACCCTACCTGTTTTCATCAAATGTCAGACTTCTCAACAATTCCCTGTGCTCTTATCATATTTGAAGAAAAATACTTACTAGTTCATCAACAATCACAGGCATTATATTGCTTCTTGTAGTTTGTATGCTACTCATGAACTACAGGCTCAAGAAGATAAGGGCTGTACAAACACTTCCAACTATTGAAATTCCCCAGGAAATCCCTAGGAAGCCTGGGTGCTACCGATTTCTACTCTGGGGACAGGAAAACAAGATTCTGTACTAGGTTCTGTAATGGATGCATCTGTCTCTTCTCTCCCCCACCACCCCAACAGTTCTTTGTCAGACCCTTCCAGTCCAGTGAAGCTGCCCCTCCTCCCCTCCCACTTTTTAGATCAATAAGCTAGCAGAAGAAA
This sequence comes from Falco naumanni, assembly GCF_017639655.2. Classification (NCBI taxonomy): domain Eukaryota; kingdom Metazoa; phylum Chordata; class Aves; order Falconiformes; family Falconidae; genus Falco; species Falco naumanni. The sequence goes on from NC_054072.1 coordinate 3,170,019, forward strand.
GTAGGCTGGCTTTCATCAGTTAATATCTACTTCATCTTCAGCTTTTGCACCTGTGAACCATGCAGAAATAAAAAAAAACCCCAACCCTTACATAATAGTATCCCTAAACACAACAGCTTGCAATGTTCTTCCTCCAGAGCTGTGTTAAGGATTGTACTGAAGGCTTTACAGAAGTGAAAACCTGCGTGGAAAAGTAAAGGACAACCTGACCCACATTAATAGATTATTTCTGTGAATTACCTGCCAATTGCCCTCTGAGTGGCAATGTTTTACTGGTGGGTAAGGTAGCCCCATACATCCTTTACTTCACTGAGGGTAGTTCTAAACATTATTTTTGAAAGCAAGGCAAGGTCATCCTGCCTGCATTGAAGAGCCAGCTGGCTACTAGCCAAATCTGAACCCAAAACCACATAGCCACATTAGATCAAGCACTGAGCCCAAGCTAATATATTCCTTCTCTCAGGAGAGCTTATTAGCTTGGGCTTGATGCCACGCTAAGCATGCTGTAGAGCTTCTAGTCCAGAACTGGTGAAGACCAGCCCGTTTGAGCGTGTAGGCATTCCCTGAGACCACGTACAGCTCACTTGGTAGCTCCAGCACACCGTACTAAGAAACACACACAGGAAGAACAGGGCATTTGATCATCAAAGAGGCGAGGCAACAGATTCTGAGCAAAAGTAAAAAGGAGCCCGAGACAAAGGAAGTTAAAAAAGCATGAAATTAAAACAAACTACAGAACCACCACCGCCTGCCTAACACAACAGTGATCTGGGCACTCCGGCTCCTCATCTTTTCAGAAGGTGTTTGTAAGAGTCCAAGAAGAACCTGTACCAAATCCAAGCTATGCAGCTGCTCCCCTTTATAATGGGGCTATGCCAAGACCCGGAACCAAACACCCCCAAACTTTTGGAAGAGTTCAGATCTGGATCCAAATTTTGCAGTTCAGGTTCATCTTGAGCCAAAAACATTAGAACAAACACAAACAGATGCAAAGGAAGTAGCTGAAACAAAGCAGCAATAGAAGAGGCATTTTTTGATACCAAGTTTGGTCTTGAATGAATTTTAATTTCCTATGTGGATTTAGTGCTTGGCAGGCTTATTGCAAGGGAAGCATCTGGTATCACTGCTTGAGCTGTGCCTTTGTACACAGAGTTTTAAGGCCAAAATGGACCATCAGATTCTCTAGTCTGGCCTGTATAACACCAGCTTGTGTAACACGGGCTAGAAGCTCAGTAACTTGGTTTTTTTACTGGTGTACATCTGCCAGGAGCACACCCGCTACCGAGTGGAAGACACAAACAAGGATCTGAAGCATCTTCACTAGGTTCCACTTGGTCATACTCACAATGAAGAGAATGAGGATCTTAAGCCTAGTGGTGCGCTGTGGCACGTGGTTTGGAGTTCTGCCAGCATAAAGAAAAAGTGGGGAAAAAAAAAAGGGGGGGGGGGGAGGGCTCTTCACCCAACACTCTCATCAACATAATTACTTCACACTTCTTACAAAGTGACTTCTAGGGATAAAACAACCAAACAACAACCCAGGCACTTAATAAATGCTGGTTAACTGCAAGTAAGAAGACAGCATGCTTCCACCTCCTTTATATCCCACTTCCATTGCCTGTATTTTACCTCTTTCAACCGAAAATACCAAACTGGATCACACTTATGCTACAGCAGGCAACACCACCTGCTTGAAAAGAAGGCACAAGACATCCTGACCTGCAATCTGTTAAGGTTTCATCCTAACAGCAACGGGTTTAACTCTGACAATATCAAGCTGTCTCTCTTTTTCAGTATGTTTAAGTTCGCTATTGCAATTCCGGACAGTTTTATTTAAATGCCCAGTGTTGGCTTTCAAAGTTCTGCTTGGGGCAGTAAGTTCCTTGTTTATTATTGTCGTTTACCAGTTCTGTTATTCTAGGAAAGGGGCAGATCCTGAACGTGCCAAAACGTATTAGAACCAAAAGATACACTGTTTAGGAGAAGACTTGATCTCTTCTCCTGGAGGGGCAGTACTGGTCATCTTCTCAGCGCTAGGGAACTGGGTCAATAGCTTCAGGTTGAAGTCCTCTCTTCGTTCATACTCTTTGCCACGATAGATAAAAATTTTATTCTGTGGGTAGCAGAAGAAAAAGAGAATTAACACTAAACCAAGCAGTGAGAAAGAGCTTTCCAAACGTACACGGAGTAGTCTCAGAGATCTAGTTTATACGAAGGCTCCCCTCCTAGCTTAACCATCAGAACACACGAGAGAAACACAGGCTGGAGTAAGAGTGTAGCAACTCTCGGGAGCTCTACAAGGCTCTGCAATGGCAACCTCTTACTTGCCTAGAAAAGTCATTGTTCCCCACACAGGTGTTACCGAAAATGTTTGTGCTTTCTAGCACTCTAAGAACACACACCTTCAACGCAAAATCAGTCCTCTGGCTGAGATTTCATAAGTAAGAGAACATATGTGCTGGAAAGTTCTTTAATGCAGGGGACTGCAAGCTCCTTGCCAGACCGCTTATGGTATGAGTTAACGGAGGGATCTCCCTGTGTGCAAAGACACGAGTTTTACCTCCGTTCCTTTCCTCGTTCTCTTCAGCTACCGGCAGTGAAAGGGCCAGCTAAGGCAGTTTTGCACTACAGACTTCAGAACAGACCATGGCCAATTATTTTTCCAAACTGGCCACCAAGCAGTGGTGGTTTCTGGAAGGGATGGATTCAAAAACATGACCCGGAGGTGAAAGCCTTCTATACCACCCAGTTACACAGTCCTAAGCTAACGTTTTTCTTTTCTGTTAAGCTTGGCTTCCATTTAAGATCAGCAGCTTCAAACAACTCCAGTCTGAAAATGCGAATGTTCCTTCATTTTACGTAATAGTCAGGAAGATTATCTAGTACGCTGCACCCTGCCCATCTGACTCACTTTGGCTGGATTCTTGTATTACAGCTAGCATAGATCCAGCAATGCTTAGCAGCAATCTCAAACAGGAAGCATCTTTGCATTTTAATTCTTCTGCGTGGGCCAGACTCTCACTAACGTGCTTGAGCACTGAAATGATCCATGTCCTGAAAATTAGGTTGATTCAGGCTGAAAAGCAACGGGATAAATCCTTTACAAGCTAAACATATTCTAATGGCAACAACCATATTTCTGTGGAAGCCTATAGGAGACAGATACAAAAGGTAGATTCTGTTTAAGTCCACATAAGAACATACCAGTCATCTAACAAAGCCTATTGCAACACACTGACTTTATTAAAGCTGGTAACATCTGGTAAAGCTGGTAAAATCTGGTCTCTTACTTGTCTCTCTTTCATATGCTGAAATGCTTTGAAATACTTAAGGGACTCAGATCTCTCAGTGTCATTCAAAGGAAAAGGAGTTTGGTGCCTGAATTTTCTTGGAAGCTCTGCAAAAGTTGCAACTTTTAGAGTACCCACCACTCCAGAACTTGAGGGCTGAAGAATTCTTACCCGGAGGAAAGAGGGGAAACCCTGACCATAGTATCCAACAGCAAAGTACTCTGGTTGAGGTCTCATTGCCTTCATAATATTCTCATAAAAAGTAGCTCGCTTTTTCTGAAAAAGAAAAAGTCACCAGCATTTTCACTTTGGAGTATTCAAGTACACTGCCAGACTGTAGCTTACACTCCCAGTGACAATTCCCGATCTGTTAGCTCTCTCCTACAGATAACTTTTTTCAATCGTATTTTGATACAGTATCTCATACATAACCATTTCCTTGGTTAAATATTTGCTTTGTCTGGGTGAAAATCAACTTCATTTCCTAGCCTGCAGACGTGAGAACAATGCCATGTTTTTTAGGATTCCAGGAAGATACTTGAAATGCTTAACTGTAGAAAGACAAATTAAAAATAAATATATTCTGCAACTGAGCAGACACAAGTGGTGACAAATGTCAGAGAACTGGCAGAAATAAAACTGGGCAGATGATTCTCATATGAAAGAACATAAAGACCATCTGGTTACATCTTTAACCGCTAAAAAACACAATTCTGAACCAAGATCATTCTATAGTTCTGTGTTCATACACAGTAGTTTTACCACAGGACTAATAAGGTGATGAGATTTATGGAGCCCGAAAATAAACCGTGCAAATGTTACCTTTTCGATTAACACCAAGAATGCTAAACATCTGCAAGCGCTACGTCACGCTAATCACAAGGTCAAAACTACACACTTCAAAAACAATTTATGAAAACATTCTTCTAATATTAAGCTTTACAAAACCACGGGGGTTATGTTGGTTTGTTTGTCTTTAACATAGATGTATTTTGGGCTTATCCTGCTCAACAATATTAATTTAAGCAGTCAGCAGCCTGCTGAAAATGGAGAAAAGAAAATCTTACCAGGAGATTACCAAGTCCCTCATAATCAAAGACCTTGTTTTCATACATGTCAGCCAACTCTTTACTTAGTTGAATGGCTTTTTCCCACATCTCCATGGAGGGTGAAGGGAGGCAGGTGGGGGATGAGAAGCACAAGCAAAATAAAAGACACAGTTAAAAGCATTCATTACCACAGATAGGTAAACAAAAAATTCAGCTGATTTTAATTCAGGCAGTACTTTAATGCACTGCCAACTTTCCCTTAGATTCCACGTTGAAAATTTTTTGCAATAATTACTATAGTCACACAGCTCTTTTGATTTGTAGATCTGAAAGTGATTTACAAAGCAAAGTTTCCATCACTACTCCTGATAAGGAAAACTGAGGCACAAAGAGGTGGAAGGACATGTCTAAACAGCAAGCAAGAGAAACCCAGGTGCTCTCCTCCCCCTACACACTTATAGCTCATCCCCTGCATCAGGCTTCCTTGGATTTGTCTCATTCAGCCCTGGTAGAACCGCCTGTCCAAAGGGCAACTAACACCAGTTCAGCATCAGCGAGACAAGCTATCCTTACTCAATGCACAAAACCTGACAAAAGCCATTACCCAGAAAAATAAAGGGTAATACCTATAGTTTCCTCCTCTACTCAATACCTTCAACAGGCTTAATTTTTCAGATGCTCTTTGACTAACAAGGAAGCGGAAGGATTCAAATGTCACCAGGACAAACACATGCCCTGCTCACAGCATACACATCCTAGTACAAAATCAGGCCTAAGCATCACAGGCCTGTTACGGAGTCACATCTGCTTTTACCCTCAAAACCAACTTCAGCCAGCTACCTCCACCGAGCCAAGCACTCCTCAGTGAAGTGTACAAACGCCGCAGAGACACTCACTTTGCCCCGGTCAAAGAAGGAGATGATTTCTTGGTAGAGTTTTTCCTTGAGTTCCTGCTGCGAGTAGACGTAGTAGCTGTCCCTCTGCAGGAGGTGAGGGACGCACGGCTTCTCGGACCACTAGCGCAGAGGGAAAAAAGGCAAAGTTGAAAGAACTGGAACACTTTAAGATGAACAAATCCTTAGAGTGGATAGATTCACCTTCTACAAGGCTGCATTCAAGACAAATCCCTCATGAATGCAAAGGGAGAGCAAGTTTTGCAGTGATACAAGCTGAGCTGGCTGACCAGTGTAAACTAGAACGTACAAACGCTGCAGCTCAGCAGCGTGGTTAGAGTAACAAGTGGCCAGCAAGCAGTAACTTCTTACACCCCTCCAGCCAGCTGCTCAGAAAAACATCTGATTATACTCTCCCACTAAACACATAACCAGCCAGAAAGCTTCAGCTCCATGCAGGTTTTTTTCTACGTTAGAAATTTATTTTCAAATCAGTTTAATAATTCATTTGAACTTGTACAAATTTGTCTTAGTCATATTTAAAAATCCCTTTAAAACGCTAATACAAGTGGAATTTTATCTGCAAAACTGGTGTGGTTCTGGCTTAAGGTCTTAAGCAGAGACACTAACTGAATGTGTATGCTTTATTAATCTGTGGAAGACATGAAGAGGTTGACAAACGCAAATTAAGATAGCTTAGGCTAACGCATTTCACACTGTTCACACAGAAGTGGAAAAAACCTGTACTACAACCCCGAACATGGACATTTTCTCCCAGCTCACTATAGCACTCTGTTTCAGAGTACTAACAAATTGATGCTGATAACACTTTTGCTTTTATCTGTTTAGCTGCTGTGCAACCTGCAAAACTGTGAAGCTCCTTAATGACCACTACAACCTAGATAACGCAAAGTCACATTTGAAAAAAAAAAAAAAAGAAAAAAAAAAGAAAAAAAGTGAATTGTTTATTCTGAGCTGTTTACACTTCATTTAAAACCCATACCCTGACAATGGAAACTAAGATTGGCTTCAGTGTAATACCTGGAGCAGCTCTGCGTGGAGGAGGAGAGTGTATGCTGCCTCTGTGAAGTTCTCACAGTCTGTGTGCAGGTCCCGGAGTTTGTAAAGATACCTAAATAAACAAAAAGCAACTGTTACTTGATGTGAAGGACTCCTGTACCAGTGTACAGAACACCAAGAGAAAGGCAGGCTTCTACACAGGTTTGTGGAGGGGAAACAGCCCACCTGATATAAATGTCCTCTCGTTTCTTCTCCTTATAAAAATTCTGCCAAGAATGGAAAAAAAGTAAAATTTTCACAATGTAAGGCCCTACAGATTTGCATCATCATCTCTAGACACAAAAGTTAAGCATCATATTTAGATATCTGAAACATCTTTGCATTCATTTTGCATATATGTGCACATATCCCTGCAACCATACCTTCAACATAAGATGGGACTACTATCACCTCTAGAAAAAGGGCAAGTCAAAGAGAGAAAGTGACTTGACCAAAGTCATACGGACTCTTTGCAGTGGAACAGGGCCCATGTTTTAAGCTCAAGTTTCTTGAACTAGCCATCCTTCCTGCCTGTGTTTCAGGACTTCAGATTACCATGTAGACATGGACCAGCCATATGACTCGATTAAAAAAAAAAAAAAAAAAAAAAAAATCCTTCCGAATCCACAAAAGCCAGGTCAGTAAAGAAGCACCCGTATCCAAATCCAGCCTTGCCCATACCAGCACGTTGACAGTGCAGCTCATGCGGTTCTCCTTGCTTTCATCATGCATGATTGTCCTGTAGTCCAGCAGGTTCTCCAGCAGGCTGCTGACCAGCAAGGCAAACACTTCTCCAGAAGTAGCCAGATACTTGTGCTTCCGACAGTGCTCCAGGAGGCTGCAGATACACCCAGAGAGACAGAAGGGAATACTCCATTACGGCTCTGAGCAGTGGTAAGCAGAACTTCAGCGTAAATTACTCAGAGAGTCAAATATATTCCTGGAACTGAGACTCTCACAGTGCAGAACTTCACACCAACACCCATGGACCTGAGACACCCAAGCCAGGCAGGTCAAAGCATGTCTTGTTGACTAAAAACCTGGGTTCTATTCTTGGTGCTCTCTACGCTCTAAGCCTGAGCCTGCTGTTCCCAAGCTTTTCCACTTACAACCCCCTTGCCAGTTTGGCACCTGCCTCCAGGATTTCAACTCCAAGTTTACGGTAGTTGTGGGAGTTGCTGCTCCAGAATAAAAGCATCATTTTAAGACAATCAATCTCAGAATACCTGATTAGCATTAAGATTCCTGTCAACTGCACTGTCTCCCTGTTCACTGGAGTAATGCATTTGGGTTTCTCTGCCTTAGAAAAATAGCCAACTAAGCTGTAAAAAAGCCCCTCCAAATTCTTTATGAAACTTACAGTTTTTCCAGCAAAATCTTGTACTGTTCATCCCCTCGGCCACCTTCCACTTCCTGGTCCAGCTTGGTTATCAGCTCATTTTCAAACTGCAAAGGCAAAAAAATCACAGACAGCAATTCTCAAGAGTGTGGTCTGAACATCAGTAATGCTTGTGGCTGGTGTTTCTGAACTGGCCTGCCATCAGATGCTGGTTTTACAAGCCAAGTTAGAGGACACTTTCATCGCTGGAGCAGAATAAAAAATGGTGAGGCGGCAAAATGACAAGACTGGAGCAAGGAAATACAAGCCTCATCCTACAGGCACTGGAAAGCCATGCTCTGGGGTAACTCTTCCCCTTCTCCCCCACGGAGTAACAGTTCGGTTTAGCTAGGATGGAGAAGCATTCCAGCAGCCATCTTACAGAATGTTCATTCACTCACCCTAAAGAAACAGGACTACTACCATCAGTTAAGGGCAAGCCACAACTTTGGCCATCACAAACACTCGTGACCACTAATTAAAGCAACTTCTCATGATGCTAGAACCGAGTCCTGTGTGATTGTCTGTCTAGCCATGAAGATATGCCCTGTTATGTGCAAGCAGGTCAAGAACAGAGTCTCAGTTGTAAGTGTAGCTAGTATATAAATACCACTGGAATGGAAAATCCATGCCACACACATCCTGCTTCCTTCTACCAATTCCCAAACCCCCCCAGACCCTGGGGCCAACCACACCAAAGACTGATGACCCCAAGGGAAGAAAGATCCCATATACCCATTGAAGCCGGAGTCTAAGCTGGTGCGAGGATGGTGCTTAGGGAGATGCACGTCACATTTGACAACAGTCTGAAATGCCAAGGTGGCTGCCTTTTGGATGGATGGCTCCTACCCATCTCCAGGGAGAAGACTGTCTACAGCACAACTACAGTGTCCCCTGCCTGCCAGTTGAGATGTTAATGTCCGATATCCCCAGAGGAAAGCTGGAAGAGTAAGTCCTTAGAAACTGCACTGAAAACTTAACCTCATGGCAAAAGCAAAGCTCCTCTTTTTCCTTCCTTATTTTGTGGTGCTTTCTCAGTGCAATAAAAGGTAATTTTCAGAGAAATTACCACGGGGTTGGAACGCAGCGGTCCGGGTTCTGTTCCCTGCTCTGTCCTTTATACTTGTGTAGCCTCAAGCAAATGGTGTCTCTCCTTCATATTGCTCTCCTTTCCCTAACGGTGGCATCAGTACTCACAAATGTGCTGTCAAATTTGAATTTAATGAGGGATTAGTCAGTACGTAAGCAACTACATAGTCTTAACACCGGACTGTCCAGCAACTGCCTTTACAGTAACCTACATTTACAGCCAAAGATCTGTCTTGGGGGAATTTATATGGTTGTTATAAACATAAATAGACAGTACTTTTTAGAGTACTCTCTTAGGGTCTCCAAATTGCTTCACAATTTGGATGTGGGTATTCACACAGCTGCAAATGTAGAAAGGTATGAAAACAGAGAAACTCATTAATTATCCAAGTCATGCAAACATACAGTCAGGGACAGAAATGAAGAGTCCTGACTCCTACAAAGCACTTACGAATAACCTCCTGAAGTTTTTGGCTTGTTTTGTGCATGTTTTGGTTGTTTTGTTGTTTTGTTTTGGTTTTGTTTAAATATTTTCTTCTCCTTCTTGCCCAGTGCATTCTGTGGAACAACTGTACTGAAGATGCCAGGCTCCCTTACCATATGGAAGTTTCTGTTCCCACTGAAGTTAAACTCGCACTGCATCATATCGAAGAAGATGGGAATGGTAGCTTTCCGTAGCTCAGGCTCTGGGACCAGGGTTACCTCCAGGATTGGGCCTACCATCGCTGGAATGAATTTGATTTTGTGGGGACCTGCAAGAAAGTCAACCAGATGCACCCTAATGGCACAATTTGGATATCCAAATACTTTAGCACATTATTCATATAAAGTAAAGACCATAAAACGCAGACATTCTGCTTAGAAAGCGTATTTTATGTGGGTAATGGCTACTTAAGGTAGAATTAACATGTTAACAGCTCCAAAATTCAGGAATAGCCCAAGAAAATAATTTAACTGAATTGTATGCAATGCTGCAAATCAAAAAGGCTCTATGAAAAATTCTACACTTTTCCTTCACGTGTCAGAACATCCTTTATAAGGAATCTAAGAAATTATCTCAGCAGCTGACATGAGAAAAGATCAGCTTTTGCAGGCTATTCACTGGGAAAAGATTTTGCACACTGAAACAGCAGAACCTTAAGTGTATTTCCCCCACATTAAACACGAGCAGCTTTAATAAAGAAATAAAAGGTCTGAAACCCAGCTTGAGAACTTGAATATAGATAATTCCTTAGCTGGCACTCACCCAGGTTGTACCACATATCCCTTATTTTGAAGCCGATTTCCTTCCTCATGTCCCCATACCTAGGAAAAAAAAAAGTATTAGAAAGAAAAAGAAAATGCTTACACATTGATATTACCTTTGCAAAGTTGCTAAATAAATTTAATGGGAAACCCACAAAATCTATTACCCTCTCCTTAAAAAAAAACACCACACAAACCTGAATATGCTGGGCATTTATACCGAGGGGTCTGACAGACCACCTTCCCTAAGGTCTACCACGAAGGTCCTCAGTATTACATACCTTCTGTTAGATGTTCACCTCATCTTTCTTCTTCCTTACCCTGCCCAGCACTAACACTCAATGCACAGAGGAAGAGGATGGCCACGTGCCATTATGACAGAAGACTGCAGATGCCCTAAGAGCAGAATCAAGCTGCAGCCTGTGCTGCTTCAAGCAATTCTACCCAGAATTTTGTTGCATTTGGTGTTTTTCCCTAAAGCTTTAACCGCTTATATCAAGACAATGCAAGAATATTTAATTACCAGGCTTCTTAAAGCTGTCATTACTGCAGAAAAAAAGATTACTTTGGGTAATGACAAACATTAGCTATATATGCCCTAACAACATTCTACGTCAGGATATTTAAGCACTTGTCAAAGATACTTAGGCAGTTGATTCCAGCTAAACGCAGAAGTAAAAGCTATTCAGTGCCTTTGTGAATTTGGCCAAGTTACTAAAAATTACTACTTTTGGGTTGATGAATGCCTCTGAAGCGCTCTCACTTTCAAAACAGAAAAAGCAAAGAGAGGGGACAAAAAAGTTGCAGGGCTTTTAGGATTCTTCTTACCTACCTTACATAACGGCTGAGGAATTGCGTAAGGTCTCGCTTTGGGAACTACGGCAAGCCTTCCCTTACACAACTTACAGTTAAAACAATCTTTTGGCAAGTTGCTTAAGTTCAGCTCAGACAGCTCAGGATCTGTCTGACCAGACTTAAGACCATCCACAGGGTAAAGACCTGACATCTGTCCTAGTCACCCCTCCTCCCTGCATCATCATTCATCAACCAAGCACTTCCATGGCATGCTTCATCTCCTCCTAAGATGGTACGGGGTATGTCCGGAACAGTACAAAGAAAGCTTCTTAAAGCAAAAAGGCCTGGCAACTTTTAAAATGTAAACTCACTTCTTGATAATTTTGTTGCGTTTGGCTTGCGAGAAAGTCTCCAGCTGGAGGGATTCATGAGTGAGAAAGGCCACTGCCAAATGGAAATAGTTATTCCAGAGCTGCGGAAGAGAAAACAAGTCTAAAATAGGAGAAGACAAAAGAAGAGCAACAACCAGCAGGACACCCAAACGCTGCAGTCTCCCAGGTAAGCGTTAATGAGCACACCAGGGACCTGGCAGGTGAGCCCGCGTTCTCAGCACAGCAGGCAAGCCAGAAGCATACAGCAGCTTCAAACTTCTCACCCTTTTTCGCTTGTACTTTCCAAGTAAGGGAAGCGACAGCGGGTACACCCACCCATACAGTGTTTTGTTCTTAACTAGTCAAGCACAACTCAGCTATAGGCAGCGTGCGGCTCGACGTGACCTTGTAAAGCCTGCAGCAGCTGTATTTGCTTGCAACTTCTTGCTGCACTAACCACGGTTCTGTAATTCAGAACTGCTTTGCATTCTGCTGCTTTTTTCTAGAAAAGATGATGGGCATTTTCCACAGGCATGCACCCTATCAAAAAAATCTGTTAACAGTGGGATTTTTTTGTTCTTCTTGCCTTTCAGGCCTGGGGTCCACAAGAAAAAAAAAAAAAAAGTAACTATTACCTGGAGTTCAAAATTTGCTTGGTCCAGAAAGAAACGGTTAAGTACAGAGGTAAATTGGTTCACTGCCCGGAGGAAAACCCTGAAAGAGATTAAAAGCGTCAAATAAAAGGTAGCTCTTGAAAAAAATAACATTGCAGATCTGGGTTTACACCTACGCATAAGCCCAGTGGACAAAAATAGATGCTCCCAAACAAGACAGGTACTCCTCTGGAATGCTATTTCACCTCTTTCCCAGTAAAGGGACATTCAGGCGAAGTTATTGCTCTGTTTCTGAACAAAAGAAACCTTGACTGGAGATTTAGCCAGTATAGTGACTCGCACGAGGCCACATGAAGTCCACGGCAGAGGACAGGAGTGAACCCGGGTAGTTCTAGTTTACAGGCCAGCGCACCAAACCCTTGACCGCGCTTAGGTCCAAAATGTTTGCCATTTGATTCCCCTAGAAGTGAAATTAAAAAGGCTTCTCTGATTCATGTTGTACCCTCCAGCAGGTAAGCAACTGGATGAAAGACTGCACGGTTTTGACCGTGTGCCTTTAGGCAGAGGAAGAAAGATTTCCAGTTCCCTCAACAGCGCAGGCACTACAATTTACTGAGATCTAATTTACATCACCCTGAAACTGTAAAAGAAAATAAGCCTATGTAACTCCAGTGATTTGCAAGCCTGCTTGTATGAGTCACCTTCCTTTCAGGACCAGAAAGGCTCCGAAGCAGCAGCAAGACTTAAAATAGCAGCAACCATCTACCTGCTCTGCATCATATTCATGACCATCCAGTCGGCGGCATAGACATTTTTTCCAATCAGATCCTTAAACATAATGAATGTTTCCATCAAGAAGTCCTGTTGGAAAAATAAAAAACAGAGCCCGTCAAGTTGAATATGGTACTCTTATCTGCATAAAAACACAGTGAAATCCAAATGTTTGCAATTGTATTGATTAATGACTGCATTAATTAGCAATCAATACACTTTAACTCCTAAGAAGGTTCTCTTATTGTGTGGGTATACTCCAGTAACTAAATTATTTCTGACATCTCATCCATTCAATTACAGAAGAAGAAATAACTCCACAGAACATGTTGATGTCTTTAATTAAATCTGTCTTTACTGTTTTGAATTAAGCTGTGTTGTAGGGAGTTCTGGTACACAAGCTGGATTAAAAAGCAAAACCAATATTCAAGGATTTGTTTCCAAATGTCTTCATGATGACAGTGTAACAGCCTCATGCAGTACCTTCTATTAAGATGGAACAATAATGTATTTTCACTTCCCCAATTAGTTAGGTCTTTTCTGGTCCAGTTTAAGAAGTACAGTTAAACAGAGGTAGTGGATGTGTGGTCAGACACAGGGTTTAGAACATTAGTTGTGCAAAAAGTAAACTGCTCCAAACAAAGCTGTACCACACCTTTAGACCTGGGCAAGGCAAGGTTGAATTGTAGAGTAAGAAAAAAGAAAAAGGAAAAAGAAGAGACATCATGAGCAAAAGACGATAATATCAAGACTACTGATCTCTACATTGTGGTCTCTACAGATACAAACGCGACCTGTGAGCATTTAAATGGATCCTATTCTCTAAAAAGACAGCACATCAGCATTCACAAACGAGACACACAAAGAAGGTCACATGAGAAATAACCACCTTGCAAAGATCACCAGCAAAAAAAAAAAAAAAAATTCTGTTGAGCTGAACAGCTTGCTCTAAAGAATTGGCAAGCGACATCGATGTAGAGAGAAAAATGGGCATTTCGTGCTGCCTCAGTAAAAATCCTTTAGGCATTATTAAATCAGAGCTTGATGGAAAGGCCTGGACTTGACATGGGGCACCTTGAAGATATGAATTAACTTAGAACAGTGTTAAACCAACCAAGTAACGATGCAATGCCAGGGCTGAAAATACCACGTCAAATAAAACCCAACAATAAACAACAAAAATAAAAACTATTATGGCAGTAAAACAAAATGCAATGTTCCATTGTTATTAACAACTACTACACCACCCCAAACATGGGCTTGCTTCTGTAGGTTTAAGGATCTGTAAAAATTGGATTAAAAATTGTTATTTTCTATCAGTTTCTGTTTAAATGCTATGCAGGTAGTTTAATTTGTACATAATTCACCCTCTTGATGTGTCTTTATATAGAAAAGAAATGTTCTCCTACTTGAGTGAAAAGATGCAGCACTATATGGTAAAACAAGACATCTTCAACTTGCAAGCTAAGCTTCAATCTGAAATTTACATTTCAGGGAATCTTTTACACACCTGTTTAACCTTACCTTGAAGTTAAGTTACACTGGTCTCCTACTAGCTCAACTGCTCTTCAGGAAAAAGAAAAAATTCTGAATTGAGGCCTGCTTGACATAAAATACATTTCAATTCTGCCTTGAATCCACCTTTTTCCAGAATCCATCAGCTTTGTCTTTCTAGCGCCCTTCGTCCTCAGGCACAGCATTGCTACATAACCCTCATTTACTTAATGAACACCGGCAGAATTCCTGAATCTACCTCATTTTGGTTTTTCCTTCCTTCACAAAAAGTTGGGTAATCTAAAATCTAAAACTAGATGATGAGTGCTCTCTACAGACAGTGCAGCCAAGTGGCATTTCAGATGGAGAAGGGACAGAAATGTGTGTGTCCTGTAGGTGGCTATGTTGCTCAACAGATTGCAAGCAATTCCAACTGCAGGGGGGGGGAAGAAAAAAAAAAGAAAAAAAAAAAAAAAAAAGAGATCACCTTGCCATCCAAAATGAATTACAAACACTGTCTTGTGGGTTTTGATCTAGCTTTTACAGGAAGAACAGAACTCCAGGCTCTTCCCCAGCCCCTATTTAACAAGCAAGCATTTCTAAATTGCAAAATGAGGAGTATGGGGACAAAAAAATAAAGCCAGAACAGTTGCTGTGTCGTGCTTCAGAAACACGCATAAATACTGGTTATGGTTCTGACTTGTTCTGGGCAGTTTGAAGAAAAACCTGGGCACAACTGTTAATTTGAAGCATCTCAAAAAAAAGCCCCCTAATGTTTCACCTGGTTTCATATCGAAAGTCTCGGGGGGACTCAAACGGAAGAGTTTTTAACACGGAGGGACTATTTTGCACTGCTGCCTACTAAAGCGTTTAATTAATCTCTAGAGGGGCAAGATAAGAGGGAGAGAACAGGATCACAAAAAGATACAGCGAGAGCAAGAGAGGGGAAAATGCTTTTCCTTTTATCTTCATTCACTCTTCCGGTTCCTGACTTTTTATTTGCACAGACTTAAAATAGCCATTAAAGGTGTTTTCAGTCAATGCTACAAATGCTATTCTCAGGCTCTACACTGAGTCAGCAACATCCACAGCGTGTACCCAGCAGGGGTGATGTGAATATATCCCCAGTGGCTGTGGCATTAGGTGCCCATAACTCATTGCTGATGAGCACAGTATAAGCACTCCAAACTGAACACAGCAACTTGAAATGACCTTTTAGAAGCAGAGTGTAATTCTTTATGGACTGAGCTAATGCCTCAGCCAGGCTGACTTACAATAATGTCCTGCCTGGTTTTGAAAGTATTGATGTAATGGTTGTAATGGAAATCATCCATCTGCCTCAGGATGGCTGTCATGCAGGCCACAAAAATACCCTAGAATAGGAAAGAAACAAAATATTTGATTATTTTCCTGTATTAAGCACTGTAAGTTCAAAGTGTGGCATATGCTTTCAGAGCTCTGCCTAATCAAATACCACTGATCACAATCCTGCTCCTCTGTGTCCTGGCACTGGTCTGTGTGACTGTTTATCCCTCTGCCCCAAACCAGTCAGGACTTTCTAAATTTCAAATACAGAATCTAGGTATAACTTTCTTTCTCCCCAGGGATCACAGTTTGCAAGACAAATGCATCCTCCAAACAGTGTAATATATATACACACACACACACACATATATATATATACACATACATATACAAACCACTTCATCATATCTTAAGGGTCTTTTCCAACCTAGATGGTTCTACGATTTTCAGATTTACTACAGCCAACTGTAATTCTCACAGCTGACATATTGGTAGCATTAACTCGAGCTTAGAGTTAGCAAAAATATGGTATTGCTATATATGCCTAGCTCTTGATTCTTCAGGCTTGCTGTACATGAAGTACAGGGCAGATTTAAACATACCAGCTTGCTTACACCTCCTAAGATGCCACACAATAGTCCGAAACGCCCCTTAGAGATGCCTCATCCTTCAGCATTTAATCCTATTCAGCCAAGGTGACAAAAAGAGCATTTTTTCAAGCAAAGACTCCGTGTGTATCAGAAACTGCACTGAAACCACATTCTTTGTGCAGAAGGGCCCAAAGGAACTTGAAATCACAGCCAACCGTGACTCAGTTCAAACTGCTGCTGGAGCAGGACGATTTGTACCCTAATACCTGGTCTCAGAAAACCACCAAAAGCCACGTTTTAGTGGCACAGAAGCCCGGCAGGAAACGGAAAGATGATTTCATAAACCACTGCTACACACTGAAATCTCCCAGGAGAATCCATTCCACGGTAACAAATGGTAAAGTAATAACTGAAGCAAGTAAAAGGCTCTCACAATGTGTGGAGACTGTCTGCTCATTCCAATCACTGTGCGGTTTATTCTCCGTAGCAGGCGTTCCATGATCAGCTGGATGTGGACAGCAGTGGGCCCCTGGGGATGTTCAATCAGGAAAATTTGAGTTCTTAATGTATGCTGCTCTACAGAGTGCTGCCTGTGTGGGAGGACTGCCCTGACAGTGCTTACTTGTTATTAGAGGATGCAAAAAAAGGAGATTTAAAACAGATGGGCATTTGATTCAAATACTGCAGGTACACACTTGGTGGAGAGCTAGCGTAATTATCTATACCAGCTTCATTAGCTCGTCCTGGCACAGCTAAACCAAAGCTGATGCCTTGATTTGGCTTTGTTCTCCCAGAACAGCTTTTCAGCTCAAACTTTTCTTTTCACAGCAACTAAGAATCTATTTCCATAACTAACATGGCGAGTAACTATGTTCTCCTGACTGAATAATGATCGTTGTCCCTGTTTCATAGCAGAAAAAATGAGAAACCAAATACTTTCATGACTTTATCCAAGTAATTCAACAAGCCACACGAGTAGCTGGGAATAACATTTTGCTCCCTAGAAAGGAAAGTAGCTGCTTTTTGTACTGTAGTGATAAACCACCAGTTCAGTCCTTCATGGCTCCTTTATAGACACAGCTACTTCACGTGCAAAGAGATTCAAAGAACTATACAGCAACACAAGATTTCTGTGAACATCAGAACTTCTTAATTCTTTAAAGCGTTAGTTGAGAAAGTATTTTTATTGGGCCGTAACTTCTCAAAAGAAGAATTAACCTCAATTTGCACCCGTGACAGTTCATGCTCACCACATCTTTCCGATCCAGGACTTCAAGAACATTGCTAAGTAGCTGGGAGCAGGCCTCATGGTCAGGCTTGTGAGAATTGTCATCCAGCTGGCCACTTAGCTGATCTATTAGTAGTGGCAGAAGAGCATCTCTGCATTCTAAAAAAAGAAACAGAGCACCACATCTTGTTGGTCTCAGGAAGTTCTTCAGCATTCAGTATACATGAGTACCACAGAGTAGCCTTCTGCTTATAGCTTTATCTTGGACACCAAACTATGCTTAAATCCACTCGAGCTACCGCTAACAGACCGAACAGAGTCATAAATAAACTGTAATTATACATATTGCATCAAATAGCGCGCTCACGCCTTCTGCTTCTGTCTAAATCAACACACGGGGTTGGGATCCTACAGCATTAGGCATCGCATAAAGACTGAGCAGCAAAAAAAAAAAGCTTCAGCTGTTCCATGGCAAGGACTATTTCTGAAGATGGATTTAACGCTAGACTACCACACTAGGCTACCACTGGTGAGTGACGTAAAGGCGTTAAGGGACACGGGAACCTGAAAGACATTTTTGTTTTTAAGGGTGTGTGGTCCCACGCAGAACCCAGAGACTTCAACACGCTACTTACCGGCCTGTTTGAACACATCGCTCTCGACTATCTTGGTCATGCAGTTCAGCTTCTGTCGAACTAACTGGTTGTCGGGAATACTTTGGATAAACTTGCTGAAGAGGACACTAGCGTGCAAACCACAAAGTAAACAGATGGTCAGCACTTTCACTCAATGCTCTTCCATCCTACACTTAGGCTGCCCTGCACCAGGGCAAGTTTTGTCACTGTGTGGGCATGTTCCCTGCAAGTGGCCTCCAGGTAAATCACTACGGAGCCCTAACTGGTTTTCAAGGAACTGTGCACAGGACTTTTATAAAACTGAAGAGTATTCAGAAATTGCAGGCTTAGAGCTCTTAAAATGAAGCTTGCAGCCCAAGATGCACTAGACACATCACAAAAGCTAACAAAAAGGCAGCACTATCTGCTCTCCGCTGCCAGCGTAGATAATTGTACTTACTTTCATATGGAATGAGAGCAGAGGTTTGCAAACTTCAGCAGACGGCTGCTGAAACTTGAAAACACTGCTACATACAACAGCAAAAGCATATCCTTCCAGATGCCCCCTTCATCAAGAGTGATGACTCATTACAATCTGAGATTTCATTAAATTAAATTCCATGTACATTTGCTGTCTGTCTACTGTTTACAAGCAAATTATTTGTGTCAGAACAAGGAGGCACGGTTGGGAGATTCTGGGCAAAGCTATGAGCACCAAAGAACAGAAATCCATACAGTGAAGTTCCTGAATAAATACAACTTTTCTTCTCCTGACCAAAGCCTCTGCCACACTTTTTGGTTTAGGTCAGAAGCAATCATGAAGAATTGGTGGAAACTCGCCCATTCTCAACATATCACTCTCCAGTTGTCAAATTTTGGTACTCAGTAAAATCTTGAAGAGTCTAAGAGCGAGCAGCTGAGATGCACAGATTCCTTTGAACTAAACTGACTTCCCTTGAAGCACAATATGTGCATCATCATGGCACAATCGGAGTGGTGCTTTTTTTTTTTCCTTTTTTTTTTTTTTTTTTTTTTTTCAGTTTTTAATTCTTCCCCACAGATGAGCTGGGTTTAGAAGACAAACAAATATAATGTGGTTACCTGAGCTCAACAGGGTCAAATACTAGTTTGACATCATTTATGATGCTTGGCAAATACTTTAAAGCTGCACCCTGCAAGCAAAAAAACACAAGGACATGAAACACACATGGAACCTAATTTAGACTAGGTAGTTCCTTCTAAAAGGGTGTCAAGTCTCAGGAACAATGCCCATAGATCACATGGCAAATCCAGTTTTCATCAAGAGCAAATATGCGGACACCTGTAGAGAACTGGCTTTAGATCAAATTTACACATCCAAAGAGCCTCCAGCAAGCACACATCTGCAGCGCAGAGCAGAAGAGGTGAAGGAGGAAGGATTCATAGCCAAGTTCTTCAGTCTTCAGAAACATCCTGCAGATCCAGGGATTAAATTCCTTAGAGTCTGACATGAAAAGCACTCGTCAGCTAAATTGACTCCGTGTTCTGCATGTGCACATAAGCAGTAACAAGTTATCTAGGTAGCAGCATGGCTTTCATAAATGCAGCATCCAGATGAGGTGCAAGAGCAACTAAAGGTCTGTCTGTGATGTGCTATGGCTGCAGCCAGCAGGTACTCTGACTGCGTGAGAATCAAAGTTGGGCCTTACGTCACCCAGGTGCTCATTAGAAGTTTAGAATCAGTCTTTGCTTCAGAGAAAGGAAACAAGTTAGCTAGAAAAACTGAAATAAAGAAAGCAATCTAAAGGCCTCATTGCCTTCAGGAATTTAGCAGTCTCATTGCATGGCTGTTCTGCTCCTCTTCAGAGCACAGACAGAAGGTTCATAATCCAGTTGACACCAGAAAAACAAGCATGTACAAAATTAAAGATACATTTAGAAACCATTTGGTTTTTCATGACTTTCATTCCCAGCATTACACCGATTTTTGCAGTAGTTTAGTATTTCTATCTCCACCACCCTCAAGCTTCGTGTTACTGGCTAAAGTGCCTTCCACCCTGCAGCAGGCTGCATCTTCACTGGTTGTCAGCTTTCACCCCAGCAGGTGCTGAAGGGTTTTCAGCAAAGCCACAGTTCTCATCTTGATGTGATAAACTTTGGAGTTTAAATATTCCTTTCCTGCCACACACAGGTCATTAAAACAGACATTCAGAGGTGGTGTGACTCATCTGAATGGGTTTTATGTGCCTCAAAGCTCATCCCTTTCCTCTGGTCCCACCCTCCCCAACTGTATAATTTGATCTAATAAAAGGTATTACCTCTCCCTGCAAATTATGCATACCTTAATCTTGACAGCCTCCTCTAAAGGCCGGTCCATGAGGACATTGAAGGAGAGGAACAGCTTGCGTATTGCATCATTAAATTCATCCCCATCTTCACTTTTCCCATAAAACCTACAAAGAACAGAAAGGGCTAGTTATACCCATAAATCTAGGCTAACAGTGTCACAGTAGCTGAAATACTATTTTATCCTGTGGAACAACATCTTAATGCAATCTCCTTCTACAAAGACATGAGTGTAAAAACGGCACCAGGGACTCTGCAGTGATTTCCTGCTGTTACAAGGAAAAAGCTGTGCTTTTGAAACTGCCACTGCACAAAATTCTGCTTGGGTTCCAAGCTCATTCTGTGCTAAACAAA
Organism: Falco naumanni; assembly: GCF_017639655.2. Taxonomy (NCBI): domain Eukaryota; kingdom Metazoa; phylum Chordata; class Aves; order Falconiformes; family Falconidae; genus Falco; species Falco naumanni. The sequence goes on from NC_054072.1 coordinate 3,190,483, forward strand.
AACGCCTGAATGAACATGAGCAAAGGACGCCAAACATTCGCTGCAAATCTCTGAGAATGTGTTTTGAGGCTACAGTAAAACCACTGTCACTGTCCATATCCTAACTGGACAACATGTCATCCTCACCTAACAAGTAAATGTGTGTGCATTTGTTTCTTGAAGTTTCTTAAAATGAGGAAATCATTCCCTATTTTAAAAGAAACAATGGATTCCTTTCCAGCACTAGAATATGCTTATAGCATGCTTGGGGCAAATAACAATTCTCCTCTTCAAATGACATTATTTCAATTTTCACTCAATTTATTTGCTCCAGCTGCAGGCAAAGGGCAGAGGGGTACTCTTCCTAATAGTTCCAGAATAGAGGATATGCTGAAGAATCCCCCCCTTCCAGCAGTGCTGACTGGAAGTAACTCCACTGACTTCCAAAAGGAGACAAAAGGATGGCAGCGACCTTGGTCTCACCTCAGGTACAATATTCGTGACTGAACAATGAATCGGAATAGGTACTTCAAGGCTTTCAGAGCGGCAAACAGCAATTCGGTCTTGCTGGAGTCATCAGCATTTCCCACGTAACAGTTTAGTACTTTGGTGAGTTTCCTTTGGAAATAAAACAAAAAAGAAAACTATTATAGAAACAGTTAAGTCCAGCTTGTTCCAGAGAGGAACTACAGTCTAATAAAACAGATACCACACAAGGGCTCCTCTTCACAGCCTATTTCCTTCTGAAATCTGGGATGCCAGATTTTCTGAGAATTGACAAAGTGGTTATGAAAAGTCTACAAATTTGTCTACTGATTCCAGCTTCTTGATCTGCTTTGCTTTTTCCCTAAAATGAACTGTTCAGGAAGCTGGAAAACCTATCACTACCGAAATGGCACTGACACCTTCTGCACGCGTTAGCATTCTCATGCGCGGAGCACAAAGTTCTTCTGAAGCAATACATACCGTGTGCTCTGAGAACTGTGGACAGAAGTTGCATAAACTCATTACCAGTATTTGCTAGCTAGTTTGTGCTGAATTAGAAGACCGGGATCTCCTGTGAGTGCTATGGCAGCTAATATTCAGGCAAAATCCTCTTCATTTAGCAACTCACAGCACCCAAAGCGGTGTGTAAGCGATAGCCAAGCACACAACAGCTTTTGCACTTGCTTGCTCTATTTGCCACGCTGCCAGCATCCAGTTCCCTGCTTTGTCAAATGCTGGCATGTGGAGCACACGAAGGACGCTAGGTAATATTACAGTCCACGCAGCATTATGCAGATATCACATTGTCCAGCTAAACCGGAAAGAAAGGCAAGGAAACAAGCTAAAATACAACGCGCTCATTAACCGAAAAAATTTATTTACAGTGAAGAAGTAAGAATGATCATTCTTCCATCGGTTACAGGGAAGAAGGAATGGAAACCTTATGCAAGCAGTGACTGTGTGGCCAGGACAGGGAAGAAGAAAGCAATCCAGGAGATGGGGACTACAGACCTCTGTGGGATTGCGTTTCCTCACAGAACTATCTTTAGGCTGACAGCCATCAAAAGAGGCTGAATACTCAGGACTAGGAATCCAGCGTATCAGTAAAGATGAATTTTTAGAGGGGAAAAAGACTTGGGTTTCTGGTTTTGCCCTCCCTATTGGCCTCAGTTTTCATTTTTTAGTTGCCTGTTACCATAAGGGTAATGACCTTTGAGTTGAGGGGTGATAGAACCACCAGCTGGAAAGTCAGGAGATCCAGGCGTTACTCCTGCCTCCTCCACCTTCTCGGGTATCCTTGGGCACGTAAGCCATGACTAGCTACAGCACTCAAACAGGTGCCTCACTTTAAGCGCATGAAGTCAACAGGTTGACCGAAAGGACTAAATTTTCACATGTACCTAAATAAATTCTGTGCATCAGCTTTTCCTTCCCCAATATAATAGGATTAATGACTGTCAGCTGAATTTTTTTAACTGCTCTGAGTTCATAAAAACGCTAGAGGGAAACAGAACTACTCCCACTGTCCATACCCACACATCCCAATGTGGAGAAATGCAAATTTCTTCTAAACAAATGACAGTCTATGTGAGACAATTTCAATACCTAAGTGTAACCACGTAATCTGCATGTTTAAACCCTACCGTGACATTTAGCCCTTTTCTGAAGTCTGTGGCCTCCTCAACCTGCCTGGCTGTAAGCAGACAGTGGAGGTAAACACCAATCTTATCTCTGCTACCATCAATCCCAGTGTTGCTCATATTATTTCAGCCAGGTATGGTTTTGATTCTGCTCCCCTTGACCCCATAAAAACACATGAACACACCCGTAAAATTGAAGCACAGAGAACTACAGGCCAAAAGAGAGTCTGAATCACACAGTCTGACACGGGATTTTCCATGATAGCAGTGTCTTTTCCTTACAGCAAAAAATCTAAGAAACTTTTTACAGTGTAAAGAGGGTAATCACAGGGTTTCTTTCCCTCCTGAAAGAGGGAAGAGGGTGGAACACTCTTGTCTGGTCTGTGCTGCCTTTATCCCATCAGCGTAGCTTACCGTGACGGTCAGTGAGGCTGCCTGCGGGTTTGTGGTTACAGTACTTACACATAGGCCAGGGTTGCACTGAAGTGCTTGTAAATGTAAGTTTCAAGTACAGGGTTGAAATGCTGGAACTTGATGTCTCCGATCAAAGAAATAATAAATACCTGCCAAAAATTCAAAAGGAAACAGATGTACAGGGCTGTGCAATCTCTAACCCAAATGTAACTCAGTCTTTACATGTCACTTATTTTGCTGGGTCATAATTTTTGTTTGTTTGTTTTCCTGATAGCATTAATGCTACAGATCATGATAATCGTATTCTAATAGTGACTAAACACTGCGGGGTGTGGGGCTGCATTGTTGTTCAGAGGGAAGGTTACAGCAGCGTTTGGACAAAAACTTAAAGGGAGCTACTTCTCAAAGCAACAACAGTGACAGAGGAAGCAGCATTACTCACAGTCTTTGTGACACTGTCGTAGCGCAGATTAAATAGGCACAGAGCTGCTGAAGGCAGTTTTTCGAAACTAAGAAATCATGCTTTTCAAGCTAGAACTTGAGATTTGGATGATTTATACTCACAGCAAACGCTCAGTTCTGTTACTACAATGACATACATTACAGCCAGGACGCTCACTCCTCCCACCAACGTCAGCTGGACACATCTGACTTCACATTTCTTCCGGAACCATTAAATACGTGTTTGTTGATCAGCATAAAGCACATGGCTTTGTTCCTGCACTGCACACCAAAGCCAGTGCCTTTCACACACATACCAAGCAGCCTCTCCAAAGATGCAGAAAACTCCTTGGGAAGTCTTTTGCTCGGTCATTGCAACCCTTCTATCAAGGTTCCGGGGAGCAGCCATCCCTACCACCGAAGTACAGGGCTAGGATTTAGGGTGCATGGGTTCTGTTCCCATGTTCCCACAGCCACAAATCCTCCATCACCATGACCCTGAACAAATCGTTTCATTTTGTGCTTCAGATAGATAATACAGCTCTTCTCTTTTTAAGTGGCATTAACGCAAGATGTTATCTGAAGAAATTACTATAAATTATGTAAACATTTGTTACTGTTTTCACTGTGGTTACTAAAAAGCTCAATGCATATCTCAGTTTTAGCTCCCGAAAATGCTTTAAGAAGTGTTTAAATATGATTTATTTCTCAGAGCCCATCAGTCATCTAAAGGAAGCACCAGGAACAGACTGAAAATGTGGCTGAAAATCACATATTCTAAATCCTCAAGAGAAGACTCACTCACCAGTGCATCAAACACAAGGAAGTCATAGGTTTCATTTTCTGACATTTCCATCATTATGTTGAAAAGCGCATCAAGGGTGTCTTGCAAAAACTAGAGGGAATAAAAAATAGTAATAGGGTGGGGAAAGATGACTACTTTTGGAATCCTGCACAAGAGCCTACTCTTATGGATCATTTTTCCCCTTCCAGCCTAGCACAGCTGGCTGTTCATGAAAGAAACATTTCAAAAGGGATCGTAGTCCTCTATTCAGTCACATGCTTGCCATGATCATCACATTATTCCCCCTCACTATTATAGCAAGGAGGATCTCTTAGCAGCTCCGAATGGCCCCTCTTTTCTGTTCTACTGCCTATTTTTCTAGCAAGAGACCTACTGAATACACTTACTTCTGCCCATATCATTTAAGCTTGCCCGGGGCCAAATCAGCCACCCACACTGTACTGAGGCATGACGTTTTACATAAAGAAGTTTTCAATGACACAGCATTTACTTCAGTTGTTCAGCAAAACCACGACCCTGTGTAATCCCAAAAGATCCATCCTTGGAACCACAGGGAAGTCTCACCTCCTAAATCCTTCAGTGGACTGTTTTCTATGGCACTTCCCACGGTACTCCAACTACAACCGCTCTGAGCCTCCTCTGCACCCTGCTCCTAGATCCACTATTCAAATCCCTATTCACAAAGGAGGCCCAGAGCCGCTACTGAAAACTAAGCTAGGCTTTGAATGTATCTTCTATTTTGTAAGGATACAGGGGAAAATAAAGTCACCACTCTCTCCCTGATCCTGGTAACATTTAACTTCTGTAATTCTGGTGAATTCCACTAACGAGCACTCTCGGGGCAAAGTATAACTTTTGTTCTGTTGCTCAGCAGCTAGAAGGGCTCTCTCAGCTCCTTTTGGGTACAACACAATTACAATGCTTCAAGGTCAACATCAAGCACAGACATTAAGTGTTTGCCTAGCAAATGAGGCTCAAATCTCCACGCATACCTTTACAATCTCTCCTCCTTCCACCTCCATTAGCTTCCTTAGGTTGTGAGCTATGTTCTGGGAGTTAGAACGCCAGTTCAACAAACCCAGCAGGTCAACTAGCAAGGACAGAACAGCAGCAATTAGAAACAGATTACAAGAACACAGCTGATTTAACGAACAACACAGAACAAGTACTAGAGGTTATTTTCAGAATCAGCTTACAAGGAAGAGTCACATTGATGTACGGAATATTGCCCTGAAATGGTTCTTTTGTGTTGGCAAGGAAGCGAAGTTCTGCTATGAATGGAAATCTTACTGTAATTTGATTTGGTAGACAATTCTGCAGGCTTCTCATTCACTCAAAGAGAAGGTATCTCAAACTAGGAATTGTATTAGAGTGCGTGACTTTTCTTACTAATGCTTGTATTTACCTTAAAGCAACCGCTTGGAGACAGTTCTTAGTTAAAAACTGAAGTATCTTGTATGAATGACAGTACACTGCAGAGCTGTTAGTTACAAACTACAGCTGAGGCTTTCAAAGGAGGCTGGCAGGTTTCACACACATCTTCCACGTTAATGACATAGGTACATATCATCTCTGTTCCAAAACTGAATTAATATATGACCTTCATGTGTCAAGATACATGTGAAACTTAACCACCTTGACAAAGAGTGCCACGCTCAGAAACAGAGATTATGTGCAGGAGGGAAGAGAGATGCAAACGTGCTTGGCCTGCACAGCAGACGGGATAACGGAAGTCAGATTCAGTCCTCATGCACACGGATGTATCAGGATGGCATGTAACTGAAGCTAATTGGCCAAGCTCGAATGGTGAGCAGAACAGCTCATGCCCATCCCCCATCAGCTACACAGGTACACCTCCAGGGAGCCACTGCTGCTCTCGTTTTCACAGGCCTCTTACCCAAAGTCGGAGTACGTTATACCCAGAGCCTTCCAGAGCTACTGGAAATCTCACATCATTTACCAGCCCGTGCTCTATTCATTCACGTACATACATCATTCTTGGTTTTGACCACTCCGGCAGCATGCAAAGCAGATTTAATGCATAACAGCATCCTGAAGAGTTCACTTCTAATTGCTACATTCTTAACAGGCAGAGGAAAGAAGATAATTAACCTTATAACATTTCTGATTCTGAAAACGCATATACACTTTGACTGATGGGTGCCATTTCTATACACGCAGACAAACCTGTTCAATTTAACATTGGTAGTTTTGATAAAACATTCATGCAATATGGTTTCTAGCAGCTGCATAAACATCTCTGCAGCTTGTACTGCCAACATGATGCCGACAATGCTGCGACCGGGCAGCCACTGGCACGTGAAACAGCAAGATTAAAGCTAAAGCACTATGCCCACGCATGCTGCAATGCCAAAAAAATTGCATTAAGTGCCCTCTTTACTTCAAGTATACAGCACGATACAGCTAGGCTGCTAATGCAAGACCTACCGTTCTGCGTCAGTTTGGTGGAGCAGATCAAAGTGGCAATCTGGAAGCTGTCTTTTGTACTATCCTTAGTGGGTGTGAAGTTGGCTAGATGGTGCAGGTTTTTCCCCGAGGGGGTCTCCTTCTCCTCCACCTCCGTTTTGGTGCAAGGAAGAGTTAAATAGCATTTAGCATCTTCCATTTTCTTGTTATCACCCTGTTGGTTGAACACAGCGAAGACAAGGATTATCTCACACCGAGCACACCTCATCTGACCTCTTGCAGTTCTCATCTGCAGACACACTTCAACACAGTACGGTTCAACAAAGCCTCCTCTGGCTTTACACACCTTTTCATGTCTATATAGCTGTTTATTCACGTTGTCTGTTTGGGCTTCTAATTTTAAGCAACAGAAGCTGCCCATACTGTTAATGAACGAAGCTCTTTTCAGAGTGATTCAAGCCACAGATCCCCCCCAGCACTTTGTAGCTTTCTACTGCAGCGCATGAACTTTTGCCTCTTCCTGTGATTAAAAGCACCAGGACTCTCTCCCCACCACACACTGATCCTCCAAAGCAGGTGTTCACCAGGCCGGTTTGTTGCACACTGTCTAGGTGAATGATGTTAGAGGAAAAAAGCTCTATACGGGTACATACAAGGACGTACCAGATTTGTGTCCTCGCAGTCAGAAAACCCACCAGTGAAAGCAGAGCTGAGGGTGATTTATTAATTAAAAAAAAAGAAAATGAAAAAGAAAAAGATTACTGTCCTATGATCCTAGAAAAAAATCATAAAAATCTCTGCTAAGTTGATGTTTACATTGCTAGGCAAAAAGTCAGCCAAGAGAGTTGTTTTGATTAGTTAAACAAAAGTGAAAACTGCAAATGCCCAAGCTACCTTGTAAACAATCAAATTGTGTTTGCCATCTTGCAGCGTTGTTCCATCGGCATTCATCAACTTCACAAAGCCCATACCAAAAGCTCTCTCAGACTTATCCCTAGCTGAAAACAGAAAGAAAAATCTTTATTAGGAGTTGTCTTATTTATGCTCATACTATTCCTAACGCAGCTCTCTAACTACATGCAGCTGCTTCTTTATTTAATAGCATCACACGCCAATGCGATGGAGCTAGCAGACTTTGTGATCCACAGTAGAAAAAGCTCTTTCTTTCCCTCTTCTCTCAAGGCACTTTGCAGGTATCTGCAACTACACAGAACAACACCCTCTCTGAAGAAACTTTCACCACCCTGTTTCAGTGGTTAATTGTGCTGCTAGATGGACATACGTAACAGTATAGATATTTAGGTTGGGATTTTGCAAATTAGCTTGTGAGGTACGGATGTGGAAGTATGTCACTGCATATCCCAGGTACCTCAAGAGAATTTTTGTGAGAGCCTTTCAAAAGGCTTAGCCTCACATTATTGATCTTGTCTCAGGGCTCTGAAATTGTTTAATGGAACTTCTGATCATAACGTTCTCATTAGCCTTTCATTAACCTAATTAGAAATGCTCCTATAGGAAGACCATTAGAAGCCCACCAGGCCTTGCACTGAATTTTTTGAAGGCCTTGAAATAAATTAAAACCCTCCCCATACCCTAAGAAGCCAAAGCAGCAATAAGCACTGGCAATTGTCTTTCAAGTGGGCTATCGCGTTGCTCTCTATCCAATTTCAGTCTTAGAGCAAAACCAGCACCAAACCTTTTATTTTATTAGGGCTGTAAAAAGTTTGCATTATTCCTCTTGGCTTGCAAGAAAATCCACAGCACTGGAAATAAGTACACATGCAAGCCCTACACCTTTGCTGGATATCCAGAAAAATCTCAAGGAAAGTAGGGAGAATACCATACTCCTGCAGATCTTCTTTTCTGATACTTACACTCCTGTGATGACCGATGACGGAAAGTGAATCTTAAATGGCAACGACTGACTTCTTCTATTGCAATGGACACCTGCACGTGATAACACAATGAAAAATGCAGCACCAGAATCCTCAATCTCTAGTCAATTTACAGGATGTTCTGTTGCTGATGCACCTACTGATTTTAAATTAGTTCCATTTATTACACAAAAGGAAGCAAGACTGTAAATTACACACTCCTACCTTTACAGTTTCATACCAGCAAGGTTGCTTGACTTGATAATAAACAACAGACTTATATTCGGAGACACCTTCATAACCGGCACCAGGATGGATAGCTTTCTTTGGACAAAAAGACAAGGGGGGGTGGGGGGGGGAAGAAAAGGTAAGGTCTAGAATGACAGCAAGTAGTATATTGGGTCAGAAATTTTCAGAGCATATAACTGTCAGAGTTAGTCAAAAGCTATGCTTCAGACTCAAGGGAACTCAATACATGTCACCTCTTGGAAAGTTGTACAGAATCTTTAAAGATTCGCTCACATCTCTTACTAATTTTTTTTTTTTTTAAAATACCAGTAACTGTTCAAATTTGGTCACTGAAATCACCTGTATTATCTCTTGTTCATTATCCCACAGTTGATGAGTAAAATCCTATGGACTGAAGCCACCATCTAGCAAACCCAGCAGCCCTGTGACCTCCTGCAAAGGCCATCATACCTCTTGGAGGTTTCCATCTTCATCATGTACAGACATGGTGACTTCCACATTCTTGGGAGTCTTCTTCTTCCCTTTGTCAAACTCCCCTTGTATCAGGGTGACATAGATATCATTTCGAACATCACCTAAAAGTCATAGTGCTTAATGAATTTTTTTCCTCATGCAGTTAGTTTTACAGGTTAACATTTAACATCCACGGGTACCATGTTATCCATATCTTCTTTAGCTTTTACCAATACCAGTTAATGAATGATACCCAACATCACACCATTTCATCTTGATCTCAAATTATACAGAATCTTTTAAAACTTACCATTCTCCTTTTTATAAATCTCTGTCTTTATGTAACTATTTTTTTAATGTAATGAGCTCTATAGGGCTAAATCTACTTTGAAGGATTAAAAAGCAGCGTCAAACCTATATACAACGAAAATGTCTCTTTGACTAAACAGAAATCTTCTTCCAAAAAGTAGACAAACTATCATTATTCAGTATAAGAAAGGATGCTTAGAAGTTTTCACTTTTTAACAAAAAATAAAAGATTGGCTGTAAATTTCAAGAAAAATGAAAACAAGTTTTCAGACAGGTTACAAAAACCTGTTCATAGCATATATTCTAGAATTCCTACTGGCCCTTTCACTCCGTGGAAGTGTAGAGGCATACGGGACCTACCTGGAAGGATTATCTCAGGGAATCCCATTTTGCGAGCCACAGCAGTTGATCTATCTACAAGGTGGGAAAAATCCTTTTGAACCTGTGCTAGATCGCCAGGAAGCAGTTTCAGAGAGACCCAAAGGCCTAAGAAAAGAAAGGTAACACTTGTTTACTAAAAAAAAAGTACAAAACTATGAAATTTAATCCCACGCTTAACACAAAACTGTTTCTTCATGTGATCTCCACGCAAGAATGCCCGAAATATCCCAAGCTGGTCCTCACTTGTCCGGTCCTCTATCCCCCTAACACTGAATAAGACCTTACTGGGAAGTAGATTCTCTGAAGTAAAATACAAACATTCTGAGGCTGATCTGCTCATGATGTGCATAAAGGCCAGACACTCACGCAAGAGCAGAAGAATCCTGAATAATGCAGTTCAAACCCAAAGCCATTTAGAATGTGCAATCAGCCATGTTCACTTAAAAATATTTTATGTCCATAGACACACTTTTCTCTTAAAAAAGTTACATTACTAGCAAATAAGTCATCAGCTCGAGAAGCTCTTTTCACACAAGGAAGAACAGCTCCTGGTTTTATCTCTTCTTTAGCTCCCAGTGTGCTCGGGTGACAACCTTTACAATTACAGTGCATTTGGCTCATGAAGGTAGCAAACTCCACCAAGCCTTGATCTCTGGACTTTCACAAGACATTTACTTTCTTTTGTAAGCAAGGGGAACCCTTCCCCACACGAGTTTGAGACATTAGCTTCGCCCAGCTGCTGTACCTTGCCCTTTATGATTCACTTCCTTCGCGGCGATGACTTTGTTGAAGACAGAAGTGAGGGGCTCATTTTCTCCGATCACATGGGAAGTTATCAGTGGGGACATGATTAGCTGTCGCTGTCTGATGTACGTTTCCATGGCAATCCTGAAAAGAACAACAATCAAACCAGGAAGCAGACAGACTAACATCAAACAAACACGTTCTCTGCAAGAAGGCTGGCCAACAACAGCTGACTTCTCCAAAGAAATGTTGGTTTTTTTTTTTAAAAGGATTGCATGGGAATTTTTGGTTCTTTCCTCTTCACCTGCACAAACCCAATTGAAATACATTTAAACTCTCAAGCTAGGAAACACATCATAGTGCTAGCTCAGGTTTAGGGTAAGTTAAAGTTAATGCTGACCTAAAGGCTCCACGGCTACATGAAGTAACAGCCTTCAGGAGACCACAAACGCAGCCAGCTCTGCTTGGTTCTTGTTGCCCATGCACAGGCTGCCTGCCCTCCAGACCTGGGAGAGCAAGTCCAGCTCCGGGCCACCACGCAGGAACAGCCCAGCACACCCAGCCTTGCAATCCATCAGATGAGCTGAGCCCTGTCTTCAGGCGTGCCTCAGAGCTGTCCCTAAGAGACTATGTAGATTAGCTAGTGATTAATTAACATAACGAATGACTGCTGTGAGATCACACAAGCGATGAACCCATCCCTAGTCACAAACATGTCTATTGAGCTTTGGAGCTTGAACCCAACTTTGTTCCTGTTACCCACACCCATCAATAATGAGCCAAGGCATACACAAAACGATGTCTCTGCAGGCTCCCCATCCTTAAGGAGGCATCCAGATTTGGATCTGAAGTCAGCCTCATTAGAACAGGAGAAAAATGGGGAAAAAAAAATTCAAGGTAAAAGACTAACATTATTCTGCAAAGGAGAAGACAGACCTAGCTTGACAGGGCAGGGAAAAAAAAAACCAACCAACAACCAAAACCACAAAACCCCACACAATCTCCCCTGAAAATACCTTGTAATAACATACGGCTACACCAAATGGATCGCAATATTTAGGACTGTAACCACATGGCTGAATCTACCCGGAGAAGCTTCATTTTAGTTACTGTAATATGCCAAGACAGTGAGCAACCAGAGTGCAGGCAGAACACACCAGTCTAACTACCAATACAGAAACGCAAAACACACTGGGATTTGAATTTCTTTCCTAGGAAGAAGGAGAAATCCCTTTCCTATTGTCCTCTGGCTCACCCTTACAAGACAGCCTGGAAAGTTAAGGGGCCGACAGTACAGAGGGTACCGCACAACTGCGACAAGGACTCGTGTTCGCTGTGCTCAGGACTTCCTCACAATTTTGCCTCTTCAAGCCCCTAATAGTTCTGAAAGTCACATCCCCCAGACCCCGTGACATTATTTTGCACTGTGCTGGTCTCTCTCACCTCAGATGATACGGGCACCTAGCAATTTCAGCTGCATTGCCAAAATTCCCCAGGCAATTTAGCCTATCATACAGACATGTAAAAGCAGGGGAACAAAGGCTTCAGAGGGCTGACAAAAATCTTTTCCTTCAAAGAGCTGACTGCTGCCATAAGCTAATCTATTTGTAGAGACCTTGGTACACTGCCAGGCTCCCATACAAATTTGTCCTTTGGAGAAGGACAACTGCTTTAAATAAGCCAGATATGTGATGAGGTCCAGCACTCTGAGGTCCAGTACTTACTGCTGAAATGGAATAAAATGTTGCTTTTCCTCATCGTCCACCTTTCCATGTATGATATCAGTTATGTCCATCACTGCAATGACACAAGTTCATCACACGGTTTTGCCAAGCTGCTAAAGACTACAGAGAGAGCTCTCCCCTACCAGAATGGAAACAATTGCTTATTTTGGGCCAATGCCACTCATGACAGCAACAGTGAGCACCACTCAACTTTTTAAAAAGCACCTTTTCACTGATGTGTGAAAGTCAGCCTATGGTGGTGAATGTGAATATACTCACTGATAAAGCCCAGGTGAGACTCAGGCATTTCAAGGCAAAGAAATTACACTCAGAGTTCCAAGGCTGATGTATTTTGAAATTGTTTTCCACCACAAATTTCAAGCAAGTCTCTTTAATAAGGGATCACAGAAACTGAACAGGAATGGCATGTCTCATTCACCAACTCCAGCTTTATCCCATTAGCTCCAAGAAGCAAATCCCTCTTTGATTAAGATCTGAAAAGTCTACTGCACTGATGGCAGCATGTTATCTTTTTAGGGGCGGGACAAAACAATAAGTGAACTGTACCAGTATTTCATCTTCATATACAACTTGCACTAAAAGGTCTCGAAGGGCACTATATACAGCTCAGCATCAACATCTCCATTTTGAAGCCAGAGATGCTGATGCTAAGAGGTTAGTAGGTTTTGCTGACACACAGCTTGTATTTCCCAATTCCTACTCCACTGTCCCAGCCACCAGGCTGTGCCATTTTCTGCCTTAAATTTGTCATACCTGCCACACCAAAGGGCCTCCGGAGTCCACAGGTATGTTTCTTCCCATCTTTCAGCTCCATATGCCCCACTCTCACAATCTGACATACCAAGCTGATTTTTGGTCTGATCAAGTCAGAACTGCTTAAATCCTACAAATTATTTAAAATAAAGTTATATCAATCTGATTTATAAATAGAAAAGAAGACAACAGAGACAGTTAAATTGTACACATGTATAAAATGAAATCTATAGTTTAAAAAAAAAAAAAGTAAAACCTGTTCCCTTTGAGCCCCAGACTACAAAAACACCATCAATTTCTAAATATCCCATTACTCTTTGATAACACACCCCAGCAACAATACTGGAAGAAGAGTAAATGATGTTAATTGCCAAAGTACTACATCCTGATGACTTGGCAGTTTGCACCACCTTTGCTACTTGTCGAAAATTATTTCATTCATTTGCAAATTTTCCATTAACATCTTGTTGCAAATAAACTCCAACACAGAAAAGGATCAGCAAAGCAACGAACTGAAAACCAAACAAGAATTATCTCCAGCCCAGATTTTCAGTACAGTTAGGCTCCAACAGAGAAGCGCTTAATCGGATTTTCAGAAATGCACAAGTGAGCAACACTCACTGACAGTACTACTGCAAAATAATACACCTTTACTGCTGCTTTGGAGTGACACACAAAAAGCCCCAACCTTTTCAGCAGCACTCCTCTGAGGCTGCCTACATTATCTTAAGTGTCCACAAAAACACTTCAAAAGGCCACGTGTGACCTCTCCCTGCTGCATGGGGAGATGGGAGAGAACCCAGAACTCAGAGGTCTGCAGCATGGGGACGAAATTTCCAGGATGTAAATACAGTAACTTACGGTAAACACTGCTTGGAGGTTATTTAGTTTCTCAATTTCTTTAGGCATCCCATTACTGCCCCAACGAACCAGGTAATTTTCACTGCAAATAAATAAATAAATAAATAAACAAACACACCAATGCCTGACATTCCCATTACCTGGCAACAGCTCAAAGGCATTTTGATCTTTTAGGAATATTTGAAGAATTCTGCCAAAATTTTCTATCCCAAAGTGATTCTAAAGTGACTCATTTCAGTAAAGGCAGAAGGCAGGCATGATGTGAATGAGTACTCTCAGTTACTTCCCTGTATAACTGATGTCCACACCTGATAACTTCGACGATGGAGACAGAGTGTGCCTGACACATACATACTTCCTTGATAAAGTTCTTCATATCTTCCCCTCCTGGTACAAGACGTCCAACTCTTAGATGTGAACTTGCGCTGACTTGACAGCAAACGTCATGCATATACATTTTTTAACAGGAAGCAATTAATCAAATGCATCAAGTCTAGTGACAACAGTAGGGAAAATTAAGAACATAAAAAGACAATCTGGGATTTTGACTAACATCACAGAAATTCTTCACCTTTAAGAAGGTGAGTACATGGTCTCAGAACCTTGACTTCCTATCTAATCTGAAATTCAGTGGCCCCCTTCCGAATCACCACTGAGATAGCAACCAACAGCACTGAAAAACTGATCTGCTCCATCTTCCTAACTTCTATTGGCTTCTGAAGAATGACCACCGTGATGACTAAGTTGCTTATGTACCTACAAAAACCCCTCTACCTGATGAATTTGGAGAGATCAGGATCATAGAGGCTCATTAACAGTTCTGCATCTTCTCCAATATTGCAGACAAAATTCTTGAAGTTTACATACAGGCTATATGTATGTGTTGTGTTGAATACTGGCTGCCCTCGGAGGTCCAAATTCTGTTGCAGGGACTGCAAAAAAGGAAAGTACTTCCATTAAAAACAAACACAGAAGAACTTAGTTCTCCTGCCAAAGCAGCAAAATATCCTTAAGAGGAATGTAAAAACACAGTGGGTACTAGTTACTTGAAGAGGACAAAGCCAACAAGAGGTACCTTCTCTTCCTGGATCCTTTCATCAATCCTTTTGGATGCAGTTTCATGGGACTTGAAGAGAGAGATTGTACTGGTTTCATCTGGGTCCAAGATATTCCCATTGTCATCTCGTACAACCAGGTCCAAACCTAGGATCCTGAACAGCATGCAAGTCGGAAGAGAAAAGAAACGACACAATACGTAAGAGGCAAAGTGACCAAAGGAGCACAAACACAGATCAAACTGTGGACTGCACAAGGCAGCCAATGCACACCAACTCCACTTCTTGTAATAATCACATTGCTGGTTTTCCTGCCCTGAAATACCATCCCCCCAGTTTTCCTGCTGAAAGGAAAAACAATTAGTCAGGTAACTTAATTCTAAGATGACATCTCCTTTGTTCTTGCTTAAAGGTTGTTTTTTACAAAATGGTATGTATATCTATCAAACTCACAGATTACGGCTGATTATTATTCTTTGCCTTAAGCTTTCTTCTTAATTGACTTACCTGACCTGAATAAAGTCTGACAGGCAGATAAATGAGTTCTGGAGACTATCCCTGTTCTGTATAAACCAATGAAAGGTGGAGCTTTGGTGGCCCATAGAATTGTATTACTCAGTCGCTGATCAAGCAGTTTATTTTCGTCACCGGCATCCAAATCCTGGCTCCAGCTAGCCAGGCACAAATTGTGCTCCATGGGAAATGCCATCGTGTGTCAGCATTTATGCAGAATTAAGACAGGTAAGGTTTCCTGCCAAGTCAAAGAGATTGCTGGCATATGAAGAACCAACTGCTACATGCCCACCTGCCAGGCTAGTCACATTGTGATGTGGACTGGAAGCTGTAATTATCCCTTTTCCAAGGAAAAACGTAAGCCTGATTCAGTCTTCCCCTTTTGCACGGCCATTTACACCATTTTGCACCCATAGCCATCCAGAGCCTTTACTGGGATTTAGGATTCTCCCTGGACCTCAAGACATATTTTGGAGCTTACCTGTTGCCATAGTCAATCTTAGCAGTGACTTTCTTCTTGAGCTCGGCTAGCTCGTCTTTGGGAAGGGTCCCAGACAGGATCTGTGACCGCCACTCTATCAAGCTGTAAGTCATTTGTTGGACATGCCGAAACTGTGTTGTCTTGTTATCCTACAGGAAAAAAGGGACAATTTGAACCTAGTGATAGCCTGGAAACAGTGAGCTCGGTAAGCCTTCTGAGATGTACTCAATTGTATCTATCACACAAGTTGCATTTAACTAAAAATATCTGAATAACTGGCACTACATGACTCTGCAAGATTAGACCTGTGGAACAAATTCTCCAGTACTTTGTACTGCCAAGGTTTAAGTGTCTCAAGATGCAGGCTCTTCACCTTTTCCTTAGGGCATTATTTCAGAGAAACATCACAGACAAAAAATAGATTTCTGGTGTTTTCCACCACTTCAAAACAGCTAT
This sequence comes from Falco naumanni, assembly GCF_017639655.2. Classification (NCBI taxonomy): domain Eukaryota; kingdom Metazoa; phylum Chordata; class Aves; order Falconiformes; family Falconidae; genus Falco; species Falco naumanni. The sequence goes on from NC_054072.1 coordinate 3,206,549, forward strand.
GATGGATGCTTTTTCTATACAAGACAGAGAGATGATGTTAAATGACCGCAACTGTGTTCTAGAAGATTGAGACAGGAATGGCAACTTAATGGCAACTTAACAAAAATAATAATGACAGATGACCAGCACTGAGGCCCGCCGAGGCGTTTTCTTACGTCTGTTCCTCCTACAGCTTTCAACAGCCCAAAGAACTGTTCAGCTTCGTTGTTATGTGTCAAACAGGCCTCGTCACCAGAATACAACACCAACAACACGAACATAATTAATTGGAATCCCTGTCCTCACCGCTGCTTACCGTGTTAGCAACTAGGTTGCAAAGCCAGCACACTGAGCACATTGAATGCACCGACCCGGTCTCACGGCTGCCTGCTCTCTTATCCCGTCCCGTCACACGTTCAAAATCCGTTACATTAAAAGAAGGAATAGAAACAAAATGCAGCGGTAGCTGGGGTACACTGCTTCCCTGCCAGCATGCATATTATATTTCAAGGTTCATATTCTACCCCCTGGTAACACACATGGATTGCCATGCCCATGTGTGATCTCCAGACAGGAGTTCCACGGAAACCAAAGTAGCTCTGTGGAAACACAACAATCTCTCCGGCTGGTGCCTATCAGCAAATAAAGCTAAAGATTATATGCTCTTCCACGCACTCGTTTGTGTTTACATTTGTACAGAACTCCATGCAATGCAGTCTTGACCCATCCCAGGCTTTTAAGCACTAGCCCAGCAGTAGCTGCTCAGAACCTACCATGCCAGAGGTGGTCCAAAAATGCAATTAAAAGGTCACATAATTGGATTCCCAGGCACTCTCCCCAACCTCCCCAGCTACCTGCTCATGTTTGCTGCAGTCACACCATGTTGATCTTTTGCTACGAATGTAGCATCTGTAATTACACAGCACTGACTGAACAGGATATCAAAACCTGCTTTGTAAAGAGCTGCCTCCTGCCATTTCTACTGTTACCATCTTTAATTAATGAAAATATTTCCCATGCTATTTACTGGTTCCACCCTAACATACCCATACACCTTTCCTATAGTTCCAGGCTCAAAGGCTGATGCTTTAATTAAAACAAGGATAGTTATGTGGTAACCTACCATATTTGTAGCAATACATGCTTAGATAAGTAATTAACTCTTTAAAAAGTATCAGCTAAACTGTTTATCCCATTCAAAAGGGAACCCAGGCCTCATCCTCTTTTTACCACCACATCATGAGCCAGTTACTGGGATGACTCTGACTTGCACTGAGTGCCAAGTGCAGCTCGTTTTCAGAGGGAAGTGCCACACATTAAAGGACATTAAGCTTTAATCTACTGGGACAACTTTTATGATTATGCAGCTCCAAAATGACTGTCAAGAGGTTTTTGACTACGTCTCACCCAACAGCTTGTGGGAACCGGCCAGTGGCGCGCTGCTGGTACATTCAGGCAGCAGCTGACTAGTGTCACTTCTCCGTATCAAACCTGTTAACGTTTAACTACGAACCCCAGCTGCTCCCACACAGCAGAAAGAGACACTCGTTCCAATTATTTCCCCATTCTGGTCTCTGCAAAGAGTATGAATGATAAAAACTACTTGTAATTTGTCCCCGAGAACATAAATCTGAATGGAGTTATAAACAGCCATCTTCCTTTTGATTTGGGGAAATGCAAAGGGGCTGATGGAGGCTAGATGAGTCTTTTAGTTCCTATAGGGAAGACATCAGAGACATATTTTGTAAACATGGGAAAAAGTGCATTCTTGATTTGTGTAAAAATAATCAGAATGAGAGGACAACTTGGGTTTGTTTTCAGGCAAATACAAAGCAGATCCCAATTTGACAGTTAGCTAAAATCTCTATAGCTGTTTACACTAGCTAACTCCTATTAACTAAATGAAGTTAAAAACTCTCACCCATTTTGATATTTATTTTGCAGTGGAGATATACCCATTGGTGAAATGCTTGCTGAAAAACACAGAAATTAAAGAAGTGAAATGCTGCCAAAGAAAGAAATGCCCCATGTTCCCTTTCTCTCCTCTAATACGTCCTTCCTCCTTTAGCTTTCTTTTTTTTTTTTCTTCTTCTTTTTATACATACTGCAGGGGAAAATAAAATAAACTCAAATCCATTTCAAACCACAACATTTTCCACGACTATTTTAAGACTTTATTGGTTAAGCATAAGAACATGAAAGATTTCTGCTCTTAAAGAAAATAGATTCTGAGGCTAGGATCCCAAAGTTATTCTAAAAAAAAAAAAAAAAAAAAAAAAGCCAGGAACAAAACTCTTTTCACACAGTAATACCGTCATATACAGCTTCTCATTAAATTAAGAGGGTGGAACAAATTCTTGTGGTTTTGTGGCGCGCAAACAAAACGTACTTGTGGCCTGGTGAAATTTTCAATATGAAAGTTTGCTCTGGGAAAACTGAACGGTTAGAGCTGATTTAAAACTATTCTGTCACCTTAAGTAAAGTCTCAGAGCACACACCATGCAGGCTGAACTCCCTACTAACCGAAGAAAAATCAAGTTTGACTCACTTTAATGCACCTTAATAATCACCTTCAAACAAAGACAATTGGTTGTGAACTCCAGTTGTATTTCTTTCAGTTGCACCCACCTCAGCAAAACCACCAAATCCACATTACCTTGGCTTCCGACTTTTCTGGGGTGACTGTCACACGGTCAGGCTACTAACAGACGTAGCAGTCTCCCCCCTACCCTAGCAAGAACTAAATAGCTCAAGTCAGATCGTCCCCCACCATACATGGCCCTAATTCTCTCGCCGCCCTGTGCCCGCCTCGCTTATTTGAGCTGTAGGCACTCTGTGGGGAGGATCAACCATTAAGTACCTACAGCACTTCTGGAAAAACAGCGTTCGCCCTTGCTACAGGTTCTGTTAAAACACCACTCTGGTTCCTTGCACAAATCTGGCCCTCATACAACACAGCCGCACGACAGGCAAAGAGGAACCCTTCATTCACTAGTGAACTAGTGACTCACACGCACCGCCCCAAGCAGCTGACATGATGCTGAGTGTGATTTGCGCTTCATCAGTGCTGTGTCATCACGCGGTCATTCAAGCCCAGCAAACGCTGTAGCGTGGACTAAACCGCAGTTCTGCCTGTGGTCACACATCCTGCTCGGGGGACGGCAGAACATCTTTAGCCTCTCTTAAGACCAACTTTACAATAACGGTACTTTTACAATTCTATTCAAAGTCTTAAAGTGTCCTGCAAAAAGCCCAATCTTACCTCATCTGAGGTCATGTAATAAAGTACCAACCACTGAAGAAAACTTACCACATATAACTTGTGCCAGATAACTGCCCACTCCCTCAGGGTAGAAGTGAGTTCTTGTCCAAGGGGCAATTCACTTGGAATCACTGTTTCATGTTGTCTAGACACCAAAAAAAAGAGAAAATAGAAAAAAAGATACTAAAACTTATTAGTAAAACATCCTTTTCTGATAAATATGTAAATGGAAATGTCAGAGGGCTTGATATTCACACAATACACTCATACACAATGCCAAGACTCTCAAGTTGTTCAGTTGGTTCTCCAAGACATACATGCACATTCATTATCCATTTTTAATGCAAACACGTTTCAAGTTTCTTGCTGTCATGTTGTTCTCAACAGCTCCCTTCCAGAAACATGCTGAACAGACAGAAATTAAACTTGGAAGAAACACAACTTGCAGTGGTAACTTGGCCACAGTTATATAAAAAAAAAAAAAAAGTATTTTCTAAAGTCTCTTCCTTTGCAACTGCTGTTTTCTTCTCACTATAATGACCACAGAATCAGCTCTAAGAATCAAATGAGGAGTCATTTCCTTAAATGTTTTCCAAGACAGGAAGGAATCCACGCTCCTGCTGGCTACTTGGCTGCGAGCAGCAGTTTGTTATGACTTGCAGGAGTCCCCAGAGGAGCTAAATGTAGCTTGACTGACCTGCCTCACTACTAACTTGTCTAGCAGAGCTTTCTTATTTTTCCTAATAGTATTCTCCTGCACCTATGCCTACAACCGGTTTGGTATGTACAATACTCTGAAAAAAAGAAATTACACAGCTCTAGAAGTCCAGTATAGGTATGCCCTGCCGCACGCACAGACCAGTAGCATTCATTACAACCGCCGCTACTTAAACTGGTTTTTTGTTGTTGTTGTTTGCTTGCTTCTAAATGAAACAGCAATCCATTGCTTTGGCTACCAAAAGAACATCTCAAGAAGCGCAGACCTACCCTCGGTCCTTCACGATTGCCTCTTTTAAATGGATATATGTTTCTGGGAAAATGCCCTAAAAATAAATACAGAAACAAAATAAATAAATCGCACCGTAGGATATGACATGACAAAAATGCATTCAACGGAAAACAGAGGAAAGGGGTAAGAGCATGACCAGCAGAGCAGTAACTGTGACTGATGTTTACTATTTACCTATAACAGAAATCTGTTCAGTCCACCACTCCCAGTATCAGAGTAAGGAGCGCCAGGCTGCATGCCGGAGCACTGTATTAGCACCTCAGAGAGGTCAGTTCCTTGTTTTGCTGTAATGACACTCCTCTTCCTCTACGAAATGTTATAAACTCTTGCAAACTTTCAGTCATACTCATCTGCCCTTGCTACAAAACATTCTTGGAGTCATTTGTCAAGTTCCCCCGGACCTGTGGTTCTCTAGAAAAGCTCACAACAGATGACAGTGTTTGTAGAAATTCATTAGTCCTAAGTTTCCTTTATTTAAGAGAAACCACCTAGGAGTGCTGCAATCTTTTTTTTTAATTTTCTTTTCATTCCCCTTTACGCCTGATAAATGGAAACTGCGAAATACGTTACCACGTGAGAGGTGCCGGGATTCCTATGGGAAACGAGATTTCCCTGCGCTTTTCAGACTGGTTTCACAAACCTCAAGAAATTTGGCTGGGCTCCACGCATGCAAAATTTCTGGGATATTTTCCAAGTCAAATCAAAACTCTGATCTTACCATTACATATAACTAATGCTAGATGTGTAACAGGTCCAAGACCATAACAAATGAAGAAATAAAGATAGTGTATGCAGGTATGGAACATAGACATGGACGGTTCAAACTACACTGCGCATGTTTATGATGGAGGAGTACCCAGCTAATGGTTCTGAAACATTTCTACCCAGTTAATGGTCCTGAAACATTTAGCTCAAGGGCATTTATTTCTATCCCTAAGGAAAAGGACACGGCAATTGGGAGACCTGAGCAACATTAAGACAAGAAATACAGCAGAAGCACAGCAGATTACAGCCCTGGATGGAGTCTGGCAAGGTGTGAAATAAAAGTCAGAGTTGCTGAAAAGTGAGGTCATACCTTCTTAGATTTATTTCGGAGTGTGTATCCTCGGTACCAGCCTATCAAAGAGAAACAGATATTTATATTTAGGTTTTTTTCCTGTCTACGGCAATTAAACACACATTATCGTTCTCACCATGTTTCTACAACATAAATCCATTGATCTTGCTCATTTGAGATCTACTGTTGTAAAGACATGTCTGCTCTGTTTGTAGGAGGCTTGGCTCCTGAGACCGGGGCAGAAAGGTGTCCCTTCCTACCGCGGACCAACACCCTCGCTTCCACCCCGTGTATCCACTCCGGTTGTACTCACAGGGCTCAACGGAAAAGCAGGCTACTCCATGCTGTACATTTTGAAAGCTGACAGTCCTTGTTCCATAAAGCTGACAACTTACATACCCTGCACAGAACTACTGCTATGATCGTTTGACAGCTGAGGCAGAGAGACACCAACACGCACGCAGAACTACCAGCCCAAGGTCATACGCCATGTATCTGGCAAAGAGAAATACATTCAAGTGTCCCAAGTCCAATTCCAGACTACTCCCTTAAAATCTTCTTTTCTATTCTATGCATTTTCACCCAAATCATCTTATAGATCACGCTTGAGTTCCATGTTGTACGGGATGGGTTAACTTCTTTGGTGACACAGGCTAAAGCCTTCCTTCAAAGGAAAGATGAAAGAGAATGTTTTATTAGAGGAAAGGAAAAAAAAAAAAAAGAAAAGAAAAAACAACCCTGAACTGCTTGCCCCAGTACAGATACTGTTTCTCAATATTATCTTGAGAAGATCTAGTAAAGTCTAAGAGACAAAGTAGATTCTGTGATGCTCAAGACTCGGAAGCATATGTCACTTTCATATGTATGTTTCTTCTCTCTCCTTCAGCACCTGGGGTTTGACCAATATTTTGATTTCATGGCCACTGAAAAGCAAGCATATGAAAAAATTGCTGCATTTCTTACATTCTCAAGTGAGCCCTGCTTCATGAGCAGACCGGAGAGAAGTGTAGCTGTGGGCAAGTCCCTCCCATTCTTCCTCCACCACCTCCAAACTGTGTGAGACAAAGGGGATTTTTTTCTCCCCCACCCTCACCTTCGACATTTGTCACAGCTGTGCATGATCAGGCACTCTTCCCACTGGGTGCCTGTTCCTTGCCATAAGCAACAGTTCCCATCACCTTCAGTCCCCCTGAAGTTACGGTACTGAAAACAGCTAAACATTTTAGAAGAATCTGCTCTGGTTTAAACGCAGATGTGCAGAGACAACGTCCCTTGCACTCTTCCAGGATAGGATGCAAACTTTGCACCTTCTCACCGACTCTAAGCAACTAAAACCATCATTCCGAATGTCAGGACCCTCTGTGACCTCAACCATGCTCCTAGAAAGATGGGTTTTGACGACTCCTAAGGTTCTGCTTGCACTGAAAGCAAGAACGCTGACTGCTCCTCTTAGCAAACACGACGGGCACAGGTTATGGTCTGGTCAGGGCTGTCAAGACAGACAACAGCGCTGATTCAAGACGATTATGTTCAGCTGCCTGGCAGGGGGAGCAGCAGCAAGAAGGGAAAGGGATTTAAAGGGAATAATCAGGCAAAGAGACGAGGGGAGGGTGGCATTTCAGTGGATTAAGGGTTTGTTTTCTTCTCCTTTTTTCCTCCCTATATTTATATAGTCGGCAAAGAAGGTTCTGTGGAGAGCCATGGACCTGAGACCCCTCAACCATAAATCAGCGCTTAGGGTTGGGGTGGGGTTTTTTTTGTTGTTGGTTTTGGGGGGGTTGGGCGGGGGGAGGTGTGTTGTGTTCAGTCTTTTTTAATTTTTTGTCCCCTTTCTCTAGCAATGAGAAGGTGAATCGGCTTGACCACATAAACCCCAATATTCCAGTAGTAAGGAGGAAAGAAGAAACTCCATTCCTTCCACAGGAAGAAGATAAGATTATACATTGATCATGGACCGATGGATAAGGTACTGGATTAGAGATGAGAAGATTTAGGTTCTATTTTTATCTTATGCTGTAATTAATTGAATGGTCAAGTTATTTACGGTGTGATCAAAGTTAATGGAATTTAACAAGAATATTTTCCCAGTCTCTCAGCACTTCTATACCCCAGCTTCTTCATATTTAAAATGGCTTCTCGGCATTAACCACATTCCTGCAAAATATGTTGCAATCATTGCATAAAAGCATTATGCAAAACTATTTCAGCAAGCATATGCAATTTATTATTTTTTTTTCAGAATTCTGCTCCAATTTTCAATATTCTTATCCATCATTTTAAAAGGAACTGAAGCTTCTGGCAGTGGTCAATTGATTACTTGATTTCTTCTTCAAGAAAAACCCCAAATTTGCCTAAAGCTTCAGAGGAATGACACATTGCTTCAGTGTTTCTCTGGAGTATTTGCCCCAAGGAGAGATGTGCTAAACAGAGAAAGGCTTTTCGGTTGAAGATGACATGGCAACTTTCAGCTCCTACAACACTCTTTCAAACTGACATCTGATCAAGAACATGAGGATAGCAGACTGAATCTTGCAAAATGTCATGAAGTTTGGATTTTGGTTATTTTGGTTGCTTGTTTTTTAATGGAACGCAGGTCCTCAATTTTGCCTTTGATTAAACGGGTTTGATGCAGTCTGTGAAAGATCAGAAAATCTAAGAAAAATTACTCAAATTCAAATAGTTTCGCTGATGAAAAGTTATACAGAGTGATGCAATCCCAGGACACGTGCCTAACCACAAGGTCTGTCCCTCTTCCACTGTTAGCATACTGTCTCTCAGTACCACAACATACATCACTGTACGGAAATAAACCAAGGGATTGCTTCACTTACCTACAGTACTCAAAGAAAAGTGACGAGACTGAAACTAGGAACAAATTCAATGCAAACTTATTTTAATCAGAAGAAACCGACTGGGACCACAGTATGAGGGCACACATTCCTTCTATCCACAATTCGGCTCTTTCCCACAGTTTGCATGAAATAATAACAATATATACTGCAGATTAGAAAAGATTCCCCTAAACAGAAATTTATCCTCCCCAGCTCACTACTCAAGGACAGATTCCCAGAGAGTAAGTAAATCCTGCACTGAAGCAGCCTTCAAAGTACTGGATGCAGCAAGTTTCCTTCTTTTCTTGGATCCTGCAGCTTATGCCCAGTCTTGACAATATTTGGCAAACAACAGGATAAGTACGCACTGCTTATCTTACTATTGAGCAGAGAAAGTAATTTATTTTTTTTTTTTTTTTTTTTTTTTTTTCACAAAGACCTCATGCCCTTCTGCAACCAGAGAAAGAAGGAAAAAAAAAATCAAACCCATCGTGCTTTTGTGGTTTACAAGAGTGTATCATGACCAAAACACTTAAACTAACAAAGCTACAGCTTGGCAGAGGATATATGTGTGTTTATTTTAAAGGGAAGGTAAGTCTAAGAAAACTGGTATCCTCCAGATCTTCATGTATAACACACACACCATGGTGTTTCAAAGCATGCTTGAAGCCCAACTAAGACATTGCAAAAGTTATTTAAAATCAGCCTCACAGTAAAACAGGGGATATGCAAATGTAGTAGATACACTGCAAACCCCACCTACAGCTGCATCTAAGGGCAGGCTGACAAAGATGCGGTGTGCCATAATCCTCACTTTCCTGGACAGAAGGAAATGCTTCATACTCTAGGCTATGGACTTACTCCATCTAACAGCAAACAGCTGCTCTCAGTTTGTCCCTACAGGGATCTGAGCTGCAACAGACATCAGCGCGTTATAGCTTGTACTAGAAATATTTGAAACCTTCAGTTTGAACTGCTCGGTCTGTGCTTTCAGCTCTGGTGACCTTCCCTTCAAGGTTGTGAACTTTCATAGTTGAAGCTACCATTCACAGGGAAGATCATCCTTTGACGAAACCTCAACAAAAGGCAAGGTGCAGCCCCACAATATGAACAAATCTACCACGTTACCACTCTCTTCTCTGCTTTTGTGCACTCACAATCCAAGCCTAACTGTGTAGTTGTTAACTGGGACTTATAAAACATTAGGCAAAGCACCTGTTTAAAGCAGGGGAAAAGAAAGCTTTACTGACCTAAGTGCTACGCCAGATCCTCACCCTAAATTTGGCCAACCTTCCAAGGACTTCCAGCCTTTGCAGCAGGTCTCTAACTCCTGCTAGCATGCGCTAGCATAGATGAGCAAGGATTTTGCAATTTAAAGGTGCTTTCTCTCTTTCTCTCATGGCTACAGGCACTCCACCTAAGAGCGTGAGAGACGCTACGGACTGTGGCAAAGCCACGTTAACCTTAGAACTTGGCATTCTCAAAATGCATCTACACCTTCTGGCTTGTACTTTAATTCACTTTATTGCTCTTTGCTTCTCAGAAACGTCCTGCAGCAGCTTAGATGTATCAGTGTTACGTCTCCAAGCTCTTCAGCCAGCTGAGAGTCAGATAACATCCAATGTTAACACCAAAACCCAGCACAAGCTTCAGCCTTGCTGCCTCTCTGTCAAGGAACAAACTGTGCACTTCAATTCTTACAGACAGAGCGGAGCCAGCCAAAACCCCAGATGCAGAATACAAAGAGCTTTCAAGTGAAGGCTGTTTGATACACAGAGAGCCTTCACTGAACACGGCTGACTTCAACCAGGAGGAAAAAAAAAGAGGCATGTTCTAGATGGCTGGCAGAGCGGGAAGTGAACTGTCTAACCTTGGGCTAACTCACAAAAGATGCTCCTGTGCATCCCAAGGCCGCGAACAATAGCAAGGAGCAAGATTTTCCAAGTGGCTATTACCATTACACGACAGCCCTTGGACAATCCTGAAAAACTACCCCTTAACTCCCTAAAGAATGTTACCGATAGCCTAAGGAACACCCTCAGCCGGGAGCTGAAGGGGTAACTTACACTGTGAAGAAAAGGACTTCACAAGGCATCTCTGAGCCTTTCTTCTTGCAAAGGCAACACCCTGGTTAAATAGAACCTGTTTCTAAATTGAGACTTGTGTATTCAGATAAGAACAGTGATTAGTGGAATAAAACCCCACTTTTATCAGACGGGAGTTGTATTTGTAAGTATACATCATTAGCATGAGAAGAAGCAGAAAAAGCTTCTTGTGAAAACACTAATTCTCAAAAACACAACCCACAGATATCCAGAAACAAAGCTGAAAGGCGATGTCCCAAAAGGAAGAAAAATAGATACAAAAAGACATGAGAATTTCCTCCCAGGCAGGCAGAGTATCAGAATTTGGTGTTTTTAAGATGAATTTATGGGAAATAAGACCAGACTCACAGCAGAGTTACCATCTCAGAGGCAATCTGCATCTTTTCCTTTAGAGTCACAGATGCATGGCCTAAATTTTTGGCTGGTCTTCCCAGGAAAAGTATCAAGTTGTACTGCAGTAATTCTTAGGTCACAAATTAGGATGTCACACAGAGGGCTCAGCACATGAAAACAATCAAAACCCGTTCACTTTCCCAAACAATTTACAACCAGTCTTCTCAGGCTGAAGTTCCAAACTGGGACATTTTGGGTAAAAGAAGGGATGCCATTTGGGTATTCATTTTCTATTCTTGACTGCCTCTCTGTTAAACAGCTGATTACAGACCAAGTAGCAGGACTAAACAACAACGTTACTCTTAAAAAAAAAAAAAAAAAAAACAACAAAACATAAGAGAAAGAAATACCCCAACATTTTGAGAAGTACAAGACGCATCCTCTTCATAAAGGCAATTTTCATCCCTGACCCTCCCTCCTTCTTGTGTCTTTTTGCAAAACCAGTTTGTAAGTTAGGACCATTACACATGAATTTTTTTCCCCTTTCTCCTCCTCTCTCTCCCCCCCCCTGCCAAACACACTCACTGCTATCACACACATCAGTGTAAAAACACACATCAGCAACATAATCTGCTTTGACATGTAGGAACTGGCTGGCTGTTTCCAGTGTCAAGGTCAAAGAGAAGTGGAAAGAGAACAATTGGCTAAGAACAAATTGCTAAACAAGCAGCTTGCTGTTCCCAGCAGAGATACTAAAGAGTTTTTGTACGCTAAGTCTTTTTCAAACTGATGCTGCCTGTGAAAATGATTGAATTTGTATTTTGGAAAGAGCATTTAAATTTTGGAGAGCCTTCCAAATGAAGCAGTGACTAGTACATTCTTTAAAATAATTAAATGGCTGTGTTCCATTCCTAATATTGAAGTCTTCATTAAACAGTCCAGTTTAATAAGTAGATCGCATGTAATTTTAATCTTGTTTAAAACTGGAATTTTATTTTCCTTTCTGCAAGGTGTTTTATATTGAGGTATGTATCATGAAAAACTTCCCAGTAAAGTACTGGGAGCAACAGCCTAAAAAGGGCATGGAAGCTCCATAAGTGGAGGCTTTTCAAAACATTTAACGCCAGTTCGTGACATTAGAGCTTAAAACATTATTTTTGCAACAATTAGACCTGCCCTCTCTTTTTCTTTCATCCGCTGCCTCTGTTGTCTCAGATCAAAGAACTAATTCAGGTTAAAAGCTACTTCTGTTTTTAATTATTAGTATTATTATTTTCCAGCTGGATTAGTCCATCACATGACTATACAAGCGCTTGGCCTGGCACAAGGGGGAGCCAAGGTAAACAGGTGTGCTGTGAAAACAGGAACGAACAGCCAGAAGTAAGTGTATCTTTCTCTTGCAGTGTTGCCTTGAGATAGTAATGGAATCTTACCTTGACAAGCCTCTGCCAGGAACAGCACAGACACGATCGTCACTTCTGTATTTTATCCATTTTTAATACCATTTTAAAAGTAAAGTGCATCTAGCAAACACCACATAGCAAGCTTTGCACTTTTGGGCACAGCAGAAGTTGAAAATCTAGACCTGAAATTTGTATTATTTAAAAAAAAAGTTTCTCGATTTGTTATACTTGCTTTAAAAATCACTGCAAAGTACTTTAAAGAGATCTGCAACCTACCTTCATACATCTCCAAAATGTGAACAGTATCACCAACTTGCAAGGAGAGCTCCACATCTTGGACAGCATCGTAATTGTAGATTGCTAAAAAGGGGAAGAGGGGGAAGAGAGAGGTGAAAAACAAAATCAGGAAAGCTGTGAGGCAATCAGATTTTGAAACCTGGTATCATGGCACCTGTCAAAGGCAGAATACGATTTCAAAAAAGCACTATAAAGTTACAAGCTATAGTGTGTATATAATATAATATACCAGAAAAGTCTGTAGCCTATCTATTTCCCGATTCTATCATCAGTTCTTGTAAGGATAAGAAACAGTATTCTTAACTGCCAACAAAGTTTGTCTTTTACCTTCACAAATACAGGTATCTGTGACACTATATGAAGAAGCTGCATCTTCCCACTTTACTGTCAACCTGCCCAGCAAAGGTCACTATTACCTCAGGCAAAAGGTTATGGATCAATTAGGTAATTGTCATTTTTATTAGCGTTTCACAGGACAAACTGCAATGCAGCACTCACAAGCACTGGCAAAACAACAGAAATCGGATGCCCTAAGAAAAAATGCCGCTATTCTATACTAAGTGCCACAGCCTGTGGCTACTGAAGGCTCTTCCCAGGCAAGAACCAGTCTTAGCATGAAAACTTGAGATTCCCTGCAAATCTAATCCCTACCAAAGACAAAAGCTAATCTGAATGCTTATTGGATTTCCAGTGGGAATAGGATTAAGTCCAGAAGCCCACGCTTCTAAACCGGCTCTTCTCTGGAACCTTCTTGAGGGGCACAGTTTCACTGGGCAAAGCAGAAGAGCCCCCCTTAGAGCTGCTGGAGGCTTGTCAAGATGAGAAAGTTTGATTTGAATTTGCTTTCAGACCAGTGTACGTAAAAACACATAAAAGCAGCGAGGAAAATGCTTTGCTATGGTTCAGTGAATTGATCGGCTAAGCCAGAACAGACCGCTCCTCTACCAAAACAACCTTATTTTATTTTTATGTATTTAAAACACTGGTTTAAGTACAGATCACATCTTAAACGCCGCAATGCAATCTTCTCACAGACATAAGTGTTGTATTTACATAGCCAAATCTGTTCCCCAAGCAAATGTATTAGTGAAATAAGCACGATGTTTATTTTTAAGAAGGCAAATAAATCATGCAAGCATTTTCAGGGGGCTTTGGGAAAATTCCTCAGACTTCAGAAGGTTTGTATTTTAAGAACTCTCTCTGAAAAAAATAAATAAATAAATAAATAAAACATCCGAGCTCTTATGTCAGGAAATTCGCATCAAATGCCTATCATTGCCATCAAGACGAGGTATATTGCCTCCTGGCAAGGATCCAGCATAAACAAATGACTGTGGCTTACCACACCGGAAATTATCTCACATATACGAGCTTTCTTTAAAATATCGTCCTATAAATAATCCAACAGCAGTAAGCGATGTGAATTCCCTGCAGTATCTGAAACAGACCCTGATCACAAACAGATACTTATTTTCTTATGCTGCGAGGGTGGCGTTTGTTCACAGCGGCCCTAATTCATGCCTGCTGCAACTTCAGGGCCTGCGGAGCTACTCACGGAGTAAGCACTGAATCTATTATGTTGTTTTCTCAAGGGTTACAGGAATGTTACTAGGGTTTTGCTCCTAAGGTTCTAGCTGCTTCGACATCCAGTTTCGTCTCCCTTCCCACAACAGTGTTGTAAGCCGAGATAACAAAAACTGGCTGGTGATCTGGATGTGCAGTTTAGACAACTTACAGGCCCCAGAATAGGCTCAAAAGTAAAAATCCCATCAATATTCCTGCAGAAAAATATGGATAATGTTTATGGCCAAAGACAAACATGAACATACGCAGGCAGAGACCAGAGTAATCCGTTAAGAACTACCTTGTATTGACAGGTGCTGAGATCATAAATTGCCAGAACTGGTTAATATTGTATTTGATTCAGTTAAAAAGAAACCGTTCTGCCCGATACAGAAAATAATTCTGCAAGGGTTTGCAGAGGTCGGCATACAAGTGCAGCGCCCAACCCAAAGGAAAGTAAACTCCCTGCAGCCGTGCCTTCTGCTGCCATAAATCTGCCAAATGACTAACGTTAAGCAGGGATGTTGCAATCCATTACTTGGATGGGACACCTCCGAGTCGCCCCAAGGTGTGGATGGACAGAACAATCCAGGCTTCCTTTGGAGTCACTGCTGAACCCTTGGACCATGATGTGCTGCAGGGATGCTGCACTACACAGGAGGTGTCATTCCTCAGGTGAAGCCTAGGCATCCAGCAGTCGACGGACATAATAATCCTCTAGCACTGTCAACAGGCTTAGAAGATTTAAAGCAGAGCATCTTAGCCAATTTCTAACTTGGCCGACTACATTCTGTCTACTCAACTTTCCTCCTGTGGTTACAGCTGGACTGCTTTACTTTCTGTCCTAAAATGCTGTTTGGGATTCCTGGTTTATGGCTGTCCTCACCATGAGAAGTGGCTGCTGTTTAGAAATGCACGTGTGCTTGTTATACGTATAGGGATTCCTACATACCATTTCTAGATGCCTTGGGTTTCCTTGGGACAAACAGACATCACAGAAATACCAGTCTGTATTTTTCCACAAATTGCTGCTTTAGCTTCAGACAAAAGCAGTCTGAGCAGCACCCAGTGTCTAACAGAAAGGTGGGCGGGCATCAGACAAGCCTTTCTTTTGAGAACACAGACAGTTAATTCAAAACCAAAGAGCACAACAGCCACAAGAAGAGGGAGAACTAAACACTGCAGTTCCCCTCACCAAAGATCACAACAGCCACAAGACAGAGAACTAAACATTGTAGTTCCCTTCCCTTCTCTTTCCCTGCTTTACCACAGAGGTTTCGGATCCCTATGCATAGCATTTACAAGCCAAAGGCACATGTTCCGCCACTGCATGTCAAAATAAGGCGAGATTTGTAGCATTTTGCTTTGCTAGACTGAATCAAGCAAGAACAGAGGGTCACTGTATATAAAATCTCCTACCCAATGGTTACGCACAGGGTTATAAAAGACAAATTGCTGGCATATTTTCCCTGGGAGTTTCACTGGTTGCAACCGATGCTTCCTGCTGCTTGAAGTCAGTCCTGTCCGAAAAAGTCCATCTGCAGTTCTTTGAACCGCCTCGCCTCTTTTTCATTGTGTGTATCTAATCTGACCTCTTTCAGACTTAAAAGAAAGAGGAAGCTGCACATAACAAACATGGTCACGGCATGAAAAAATAAAAATCCTTCACAGAAAATCCTGACAGAGCAGCAAGAAAGGGAGAAGAAAAAACCCAGACTTTTGTCCCCAAATTTGCAGGGATATCTGAACTTAAGTCTTTTCACTTCAAGTTGAACTTCAGTTGAGATTTTGCCCTTTGAAATTTACTTTAGAACGGTGATCCTGTTCCTTTTAT
The DNA here is from genome assembly GCF_017639655.2 of Falco naumanni. NCBI lineage: Eukaryota > Metazoa > Chordata > Aves > Falconiformes > Falconidae > Falco > Falco naumanni. The sequence continues at coordinate 3,222,222 of NC_054072.1, forward strand.
CATCCTGAATGAAAAGCAGCACTGAAGCCTACAGCAAATTTAATCTTAACACAGAGGCAGAGGTAGAAAGCATGATCCATAAGGAGGAGATACTGGGTTTGTTTTAATGATCATATTCTTTGAGTATAACTAGAGGCAATATATCATATTATTTAATTTACAGTTCCCTAGTCTGATTGGTGGGAAGTTCCAGAAATGTTTCTTTTCAACAGAGCATCCAGCCTATGGAATTCATTAGGAGGGAAGGTCAGAGGAGTCAACATTGGGGCTGGTTTGAAAAGGGCAACAGATAACTTTATGACCGATGACAGCAGCCAGAGTAATGCAGGTGAAGATAAGGAGAAGCAATTTTCATGCTTCAGGGCAGACGGCGATTCCTCAGAACGGATCGAGAGGGAACTCGTAAAGGCATTCCACAATGGGGCATGCACGCTGGATGTCGGGGGATACACTGCTCCGTTTGGAAGCATCACGCGAGAGTCATCACCAGAAACAAGGACTACGCACACGGCAAAGGAAACCCGAGATAGCCGGGGCTTTCCAGGGTAGCCAGGGCGTTGGGTGATAACTAATGGTGAGCTGGATGTTTCCGAGAAGGCGCAGAGTTTGACATGGGCTGGCACACAGCAGTATTACAATGGGCTGAGAAGGTTTAGCTATGTCACTCCCTCCAGTTGTACGAAGACACAAGATTAATCGCAGCACACATTCCTGATCCGCAAAACACCAGACAGTGGCACTCAAAATAGTAAGAAGCCTCAACGTCATGCATGGGGCAGAAAATGAGAAGCAGCACAGTTATATTACAAAAAAAAAAAAAAAAACCAAAAAAAAAAACCAACCAACAAAAACCAAAAAACAAATCCTAAAACACATTTTGAAAAGCCACAAAGGTTCACTTTGTCCAAGAGCCTTAATTTGCAAGAGGTCTGTCAGCAACTCATTGAGCTTGAGCCAGCTTTTAGTGTCATCAGTGGGAGATTTGGCACGTGTTTCCGTGAAAGCAGCGTCACATTTATTTCTTCAGCACCTTCCACCAACATTAACTTGGAAGGAAAAGTGAGGGTGCAGTCAGATCCACTGCCACAGATGTAGCTGGCTTTAGAGAGCCCGCACACACCTGGACAAGTGATCTGCACTAACACAGCGTCCGTCACACAGGATCACCAACCGACGCAGGTTAGAAAGGTACCAGCTGTTCTTTTTCATACGCAAAGAAAACGAGGACAGGAAAACTGAATGTCATACTGTTCTTCTGCAGCGCATTGGAAGATGAAAACCAAGTATTAATTCCTAGACCTATCTTAACTACAAGACTAATTCATTTTCAAGACTCTCCTAAAAGCGAAGTGAAGCTAAAACACCTGGAACTGAAGCGAATGAGGCAGAAACTGTCACATACTATTTCACGCGTAATTCAAAGCAGAATGAAATGGAATCCTTCCCTCGATAACTTGTTTAAATGCATTTGAAATGTGGATTATTGGCCTGAAAAACGCAGCCACTGCAAGATCCATTATCTCTAACTTGGCTCAAAATACCCCCCCCTCCACCCATTACAAAGACACGATAACTGCTTCCAAATACCATGTCCCACTTCTCCAAAGCCTGCCCTCACCACTATCTGATAGGAGAGGGGCTGTGCCTTGCTGCCTCTGAACAAAGAATCACATTCAGGGCTGTTGCAATAACCAGACTTCATCTCATTACATCTTTCAACTGAAGAGTCAAAAACTATTGTACGGAAACAGAAGTATGTGCTTTTATGCTGCAACAACCCTGTATTAAGAAAAGGCATTTATGCCGGACAGCCCCATTTGGAGAAGCCTGGTATGCTATCTGTTGCCAAGATATAACCAAAAAAACAGTGGCTTTATTTAAAAAACAAGGAACTGCCCAAGGAATTAATTCTTAATAGGAACAAAGGCTTTTTGATGTTGGAGCAAAAATGTTCTTGTAACTTCCCAGGAATTTGTGTCTGAAAAATCGAGAATAGCATAATTAAGATTTATATGTCAGACTACTTCAAAAAAAGAAAAGAAGTCAGTCATGGTTCAGCACTGTGAAACATGCACGTTAACTGACTGTTATAAAAAAAAAACCCAAAACTACTCCTGAATTGGTTGATGCTGACATTCAGCCTCAATTCTACGAAGTTCCAAGTCACTGCTTACCATCTTGAATGCAAATAATCCAGAATAACAGGATTACACAGATGGAAATGCTTTAATTAATACCCATCATTAGACTTCAGAGTCAAACATCTGATGAGCCAGAGGTGGACCTTTAACATCTTGTGTACTTACTGTTTCAGGCTGCCCTCACACAGGGGAATACACCTGGAAGGACTTTTACTTATCTTTAAAATTTTTAAACTGGGTTACCTTAAAAATGGGCATTGAATCAAATGAGAAATTATACCGACTGCCTGTGCAGGAGGAGATGTCACGGCCTTCCTAATTTGGGTTTTATAACTGTCAGCTTCTATATTCATTCATTTCTTTTGAAAACTGTGAGAAAAGCAGGAAGATCCACTGTCCTCAACGCACTTCCAGCACTTGCAGTTCCAACCTAAGCCTATTCCAATAACCAAACCCAAATACGTTTGGTTATTGAAAAAACCTGCTCACTGACGACAAGGAACTGTGCCTGCCAGATGCACGGTTGATCAGAAGTCTGTTAAGATTATTTTTTTTTTTTTACTTCCACTTAATAACAAAATATTATCCTGGAGGTGGGATAGGCAAATAATCTAAGGTTTTGCAGAGTCTGTCCTGCACAAACAGCCTAAGTCAAACTAATTTCCAAATCTGGTACTGGGGAAGGTTTTCTCTTGCAGTCATGCCATCATCAACTTCTGGATATTCGTCTCACACTCCATCACTGGATCAGATTGTAGGATCAATGGTTTAATCTCTTCAAGCCTGGATTGCTTTCGAAAAAAACAACCTAACAACCTCAGCCCATGGGAATATAAAAGGCTTCACAAGCGTTACACAAGTGCTCCAACTAGATGATCTAATGGTCTCTTACGGCTTTAAGCTCTATGGACTAAAACCACAGTCAGTTCCACAACAATGGTCTGGAGCAAGTGGCAGACCCAATGACAAATTAGCCCATGTATTTTAATTAGAGCTTCTTAGCAGATTCAGATCAGGCAAACTGAGATGATTCAGAACTGTTGAAGCAAGAGATGTACTGATTATAAAGGAAAAAGTAATAATCTCCATCTTTTCATGTCTGCAGAATTCCCATTAGTCATCTTCCCCTCAAATATTTATTGCAAAGTGTTTATACCACAGGAGCCATATGAAAATAAAGGAAATCCTGTTCTCAGAGTGCATCTATACTGCAATACAGGACAGAGATACACATCCTCAACATTCACTGATTTGGATACCAGTAATAACATCATCACAGCATAAGCTGTTTTGTCTCTCTGTAAGTGTGCTGGGGTAGAAGCAGCCAAACTGTAGCTGCTTCTGTGATCTGAACCACACAGAAACTCTCTGTTATATTAAAGAGACTCTAGAATAAATTTTCTTGATGACCAGTGACTTTTCTGGACTTACGCACCTGTCAGTGGCTAGCAGAGTGAGGGTACAGTGCGTTTGTTATAGCATTATGGTGTACTAACCCTGACGTTGCTGTATATGAGCAGATAGACTCTTGAAAAATCTTGCAATCTCTCTTTCTGTCACGAAGTGCACATTTCACAGTAGCTCCACACTTTGCCCAGACAGAAGAGCCTTAAAGTTTCTGCCCCTCTGCCTCCTTCTCACAACTAGGCCATGGAAACCAATGGCAAAGAAAACCTACAGCAGGAAAACCACCAGAAAACAAGTCTCTCCAAATACCTTAGGCATCCGTACAGACACCCTGGGCAAAATCCTGTTAGAGTAGAACCCACTCTGACCTCACCCACTGACTAAAGGATCAACTCAACTCAGAGCTGCTAGGATTTGCAATAACCCACTCTGACCTCACAAGGCAGACAAATACCCACCCCCGTCCCCAAAAGTCCAATTTCCCCTCCTGCCCATCTCGACGCAGAGTTTAAAGCTCTGCTGGTTTTACATGTGCAGAAATTTTCTAAACCATTTTCCTGAAAACACGTACCAGAACAATGCACAGCAGAGTCACAACACATAATAGTAAGTGTGCATTTTATTTTACAGATGGGTAACATACACAAATCGTTAGGTGTGTAATATTCTTCACTAGGCTCTCTACTTTCTTTCATTATTTTCACTCTAAAGGGCCCTTAGGGATTTTAAGCTCAGATAAAGAATTAATCTACATTAGCTGTCTCAGCTTATGTCTGGAGTAAGAGGGAGCGCTGTGAGCCAAAGGAGAAAAAAATCTGTACCAGCAGTGTAGGGAGCCAACCTGCTCCTCAATATACTACACCCAGCTTAATCCAGTGCTTGACAAAAAAACAACAAACCACCAAAACCAACTACATCTGCAATTCCAGTCTCCTTAGAACACCATGAAATGTCCCCTTATCCAGATATATAGATGCAAAAAGAAAATAGCCTAGCCTCTCTTCTTAAAGATTCATACTTTTGTAAACTTTTGTCAGGTTGCCTTGATAGATCTTTCCACAACGACTGTTGAAGGTTGTCTGCAAGACTACCTAGGCTGTGGTTGAGAGGAATGCCCTCAGATTTCGTTCCCACCATGTCACCAGCCTCCATCTACTTCCATGAGAACGGTAACTGCCTAACAGTGTTCAAACATAAAAAGGGGAGCTACAAAAACATGGGGTGTTAACCACAGCATAAAACAGTTTTTACGGCTACAGTCTGTTTCAGGTCTGGCGGATTCAAACGAAACAACATGCAATAGCATGTCAGCATTTGAGTGGAATGAACAGATGCAGGAGTACCCAACTTGGAACTCACACACCAAAAGCAGCTTCCAAGTAGAAAAAGATGCCAACACACTGCTTACTGAGTCTGGAAGGTGGTCCTTGACTTAATGGTTCTCAACCCAGCTGCTGGAAGATCTTACAGTTTCATTGAGCCAGCCTTCCTTCAGCTGACACAGAAGAAAAAGGCAGCAGTGGCACCAAAGTGCCATTCCTGTTTTACTGGTACTCAACTGGGAGCAGTATAAAGTTGGCTCAGGGAGGAAAGGTGCAGCAACAGCTGCCAGTGTTGTTATTACTTCTGCACTACAGAGAAACCTCAGATCCTGGTGCTATCAAAGCTGCATCTTTTACCAGCTCTAATTTCACAAAACACATCTACATAGCGTGTTTAATTACTCCATTCATTTACCAAGATATACATTCAACTGTGACACGGTGACCTTCTCAACATGCAGGATACAAGACAAGACTGCTCCTTTTCATCTACTGGCAAGGCTACAAGAAGTAGATACCATAATTACAGGTGGCTTATAGATCTTATTAGGTTAAAGGATGCTCGATATTATTGTAAGGTGCGTATCTTCCAAGCCCTGCAGCTTTATTCTGCCTCTTTGAAATCTGAGCAGTAACATCTAGCCTGAATGATTAGTATTCTCCCAAAAAAGTATTTTAAATCATATTCTTGTCCTTCAGAGGAACTGCTCTAACCCCAGAACACTGTTTCAACTACCCTACGACCACAGAAATCAACAGATTTGCCATCGCCTTTAGCTGAATCAGATTCTGGTTCGTATTCAGGTTAGCCTATTGGTATTACAGGAATTCAATAAACTTAAAATATTATGCATCTTCTCTGTATTATGCATTTTGGAGAAAGACTTGGAAGAAAACGGGCACACAATCACTCATTGTGTTGTCCTCTACAAAAGAAGGGCTTCATACTTATTAGCCTTCTGAGTATCGTGGTACTTACACTCTGATTTTAACAACTACATATACCTGCCAGAGATTTGAAATCCAGTTTTCTCTAAAGTAACCTCTGGTTTTGAATGCTTCCATTTTTATGGCCTGTGAAGAAACAGATGCTCGTTTACAATACGCATACAATTGCAACCAAATTCTACCAAGTCTGACCATAATGACTTTTTTTTTCCCCCCCTCCAAGCCTGCAAACACGCAACTTGTGTTTGGATACATTAAGTACAAGAATAACTTTTGCAATTAAACTTTCAGGCAGATTTGTAAAAGCAAAATACCAAAACCATCACTTGATAAATTGGACTACTCAGCTAATTCCCAACTTAAAAGCGTGTGGCACTTTCAAAAGAATTAAGTGAATTTGCCACTGGCTTTATATTACTGTCCTAGTTCTTACTGGGCAAAACATCAAAGGGAGTAGAAAGAAAACTTGGAAATAACTACTGTACAGGGCTGGGAGTGTTACTATCTAATGAGTTCTGCTGTACGCATTACTTCCAGAGGGAGTGAGGGTGGAGAGATGAGACAAGGTCTAATAAGTAAAACACTTGAGCATGGAGTCCAGCTGTGCCTACAGGCTAGGTCTTCACCATGAAGTTCACTTGAGTTAAAACTTCAGCATTGTCCCTTGCTAGCATCACACCTACCCGTATCAACACTAAGCTCAAACTGATAGACCCACAGAGAATACAAAGCCAAGGCATCCCACTTCATCAGCTGCAAACATAACCCACCAGAATTAGAGTCATAAATTTTTATACAAGCATTCTCTGGCCTCCAACGCCTTCCCCTTTCTACCCATGTGCTCAGAAAGAGACGGACAAACTCTCCAACAATTTGTATGAGAAGAATTCATTGTGTGGCTTGGCTCACTGCATTTTAAGAACCTTGGGATATGCTGCCAAGAAACTCTTTACCTCCACCGGACAACACCTCTATGGAAACTAGCACTTGGGCTAACTCATGCTGGCAAGGCTAACACAAGTAGGAGTTTCTAATATCATAACCACAGGGATTTCAGTTGGCCTCTGTACCTCCAGCCCTTCTCAAACACAGGCTTCGGAACAGGCTACTCTCCCATAATGTATGCCTGTGGTTTCATTGATTCATGTTTGCAAAACACTGCATAGCAAGATATACAGTTTCACGTTTCCAGAGAGACCTTTAATTCCCAAGAATTTTTTTCTTGCCACCTATCTCAGGTAACAAGCAAATGGCAAACAGGGGGATAGCAGTGAAACAAGGAACAGGAAATCTGGGCTGGGAACTAAGCATCTTACACGGGAAGGAAAAGTCAAACCAGAATATTGATCCCTTTGCTGTGAAGAAGAACGAACAAGCTACTCCCGACCTGCAGAAGCAGATCGGTTTTAATTAATCTGCACAAGATGCAAGGAGATTAAGAATTTGGAACCAGGTACCATGCATTGTAGCCTTCCCTTCATCTTCTAGAGCTACTTTACTCCTTTACATTAAACTCCATCTCTCTGCAGCTCAAAGACCCCACTACATTGTCAGTGCAATGAAAATGGAAGTGCTTGCAAGAATCAGGTCTCTAGTATTTAAGCTAGTTACTCTTGCATTAGGAAAAAAAAAAAAAAAAAGAAAAAAGAAAAAAAGCACTCTTTCAGAACTAATTGGCCACTGTTTGCCCATGACATTCCGAAACAGTATTAAACTTCAGAGCTGAAGTTATGAACTGCTTTATTATTATGGAGGATCAAAGTACCAAGCTTCCCAAGAGCAGAAAACTATTATTATCTTCATTGTATCTCAATGAACTTTTTCCCCAGATTCAGCACTTTCCAGGATGAGGTTTGCTTTTATTGCAGCGACACCTCCAAAAATTGAGAGTTTAAGAAGTGGCCAAAGAATAATCTCCACAGAACAATCACTACTTTTTTTAGATACATTCTGACAATGTGCCAGACACCTATCTGAAAGCTTCAAGAGGCTGCTGGAGCAATTCATCCTTTAAACAATGCTCCCTCCTCTATTCTGGGACATCTTCCTAGGAGGTACAGTCTGTACTATACCACAAAGACATTTTTATCATTTAAGCAACTGATCCAACTAGCACTCTGTATCATCTTCCGTCTTTGAAGGCAACCATGAACTGGCCACCTAGAAAGCTGTTTAGTAATTCAGATTTATGTTCCAGTTTTATTAGTACATGTTTCCTGGCAAACACACCGAAATTCATTACAGTATTTTAGGCATTCAATCATAAGTTAAATGCATTGGATCTGAAAAGATATTCTCATTCTGGTAGCAAGGGGATAAATGTGTTTATGACTTCGGACTAAGGTAGTTTTAAGCTTGGCCATACTTGTGTCTTTAACACGCTAGCATAAATAAGATTTTTTCCCCTAAAAGCACTAATTGAAAGAAATGTCCTACCAGTCCAGTTAAGTGCAAGTTAAACAGTAAAAAAGAAAAAGAAAGGCAGGGGGGAAAGAAGAAAAAGAAATTTGACTTTCAATTAAAGGAGCTTTGGCAAGCTTGCATGTAAAAGGGGTGTACATTTTTCAACTTTTGAATGATAGGGAAAGCTTACTACACATTTACTCTTTCTCAATCAATATGCTATTGCTTTAAGTTTTCTCAGTTCATGAACTTTTATTATTTTGCTTTTAATCTCCATCATTCCTGTCTGCATTTCTGCTAGCAAACACAGTCCTATGCTAAAAGAAGAACCACAAGAGTATGCAAGAGACCGGTGTGAAACTCGGAACTGGTTGGCACACCCAGCTCTAGCGGAAGCTCGTGCTTACAGCCTCCTGACACCTCTGAGCAATTAGGCCCACATCTAATCAGCAGGAGACAGCTCAGCCACAACTCTAGAAGGCAGCTAGCGGTCCTGGATGCCTCAAGAGAGGATTCAGAGCCACCATAAAGGGACTTGACTGTTACTAAGAAGAAGTGTGCAATAGTTGCTAAACATCAGGACTGTTAGTAATGTCTCAAGGTGGATACCCAAGAGCTAAAGCACCCAGAAGTCACAAGATGCTTCTAGAAATAGCGCTTTTCAGAGTAATAATAAGAAAAGGAACAGTTCCAAGCCTTGTTCACGTCAGCAATGCCTTTGAAGTCCACATACCAGTTTCACAGGGAACTACTGAAGGAGGACACTAGTAATCACCAAAAGCAAGAGACAACAGATTCGGCCTAATATGGATTAACAAAAAATAGAAAGGACTACGGAAGCAAAAAGTAGCACAGCCAACGTTCACATCAAACTGCAGACACAGCAGTAAAAAAATGGGGAACTAAATCAGAAATACTACTACTCTGAAGATTCAAAACTTTTTGCTGTCAACGATACCAAGTTCTTACTCTTCCCTGTTGAAAGTTTTGTTGGTATTGCCATCAACGTGACAATTTTTGGACACAAATCACAATAAAGCAAATGGAAGGAAAAACGAGTAGAGTGCTTCTATAAATAAAAAGGAAGGCAGCCGCTTCTGCAGATGAAAAGGGCTCCTCCACCCTTCTAGAGCCCTTGTCAGGAACCTGATGCACAACAGTGGACTTTAATTTCAAGCGAGAAGCATTCTGCAGGAACGGTAGGGACAAGGCAAGCAGCAAGTTGAAACAAATACGAAGTTTGCTCTAATTTGACATGATGTACTACTATCAGTACTGTGAAACCTCTTTGATCACAGACTGTATTTCGAGACAACTTTGCAGAAGATGTATGGAGTCTGAACACGGAGCCAAGACCTGATGGCCCAGCGTATCAGAAGTTATCACAAATCAAACCATTAGCAAGAAAATCTTATTCTGCAGCACTCTCTCTTCCTCTCTGATCCTTTGCATTTCTGCTCACATAAATCACAAATGTAGCTGGCAGGCACTGGTTTACATTTGAAAAATTACTGCCATTCCTAAGACATGACGCAGCTGATTGTAACTCAACCACCACATGGTATTTTGACAAAGTAAATACTTCTTTGCAACAAGAATAGTCCTATGTGCCGGTCTCTCCAGCAGGGAAAAATGTAATGGGTTTAAAAGGTACCACCAATAACCATTAGGGGTAATTACCTGTCAGTTTACCAACAAAATCTATTCGAAAAGAAAAAAACACCCCAACAAAATAAAAGATGACAGACTGAAACTCAAAGACTGCTTTTGCCCACTCTAACAGTTTCTTTTGGTAATATGGTTAAGGTATTTTAGGCATAGCAAGCAGCCACACTTCTTTTGGAACCCGATCAAATCCAGCCGTTCCGTGTCAGATAGCCACCCATGCAGCTGCACCACTGAGGTGCAAAATGGGAATCCCTGGCACGGGATGTGAAGAAGCAGGGAAAGAAGCTGCTCAAAAGTTTCTCACCCAGCGCCTCCCCCCGCCTTTAAAAATGCACCAGATCAAAACACTTTCCACAGAGCATCTGAACAGCTTTGTCTAATTAGCTTCCCTTCAACCCAACATTTTAAGACATTTTCTAAACAAAACATGACTCTGGTTTTACTCAGAGCCTATAAAGATTCCTAAGCTACAAACACTGCATCGATGCTCATATCATTAACATCATTAAAACTCACTGACAAGTGAAGTTTTTGTGGGCTCATAATAATATTTTAAGTTATACATTTAACAATTTGCAGAGATCACAGGCAACAAATACTGTTTAAGTATTCACTTGCTCCGTCTAAGCAGGACATCACAATTTGTGGTTTTCAGTGTTCTGCTGCAAACTCCAAGTTGGTTGTCTGGTTGAAGCATTTTGTGGTATGTGGAGTGAATGGTCCGTTACAGCCTGCAGCTACACAGGATCAGCCACTTCACTCCGCCTGGTCCTCCCCCAGTCCCACCACGCAAGCTCTATGGAGCAGCCACTATTCCACAAATAAGGGTAAATTTACATTTCAAGGGGGAGTCTCGCAGCAGGGTGTCCAGGGTACCAGGGCATCCAGGTGCAAGCCACACCGTCTTCACCAAAAGGCAAACTATTCTCTGGACCTCACGTCTCAGAGCTCTTACGACAAAACTTCAGTTAATAATTTCTTATTCTGGAAGACCAGATTTGCAGATTGGCTGAACAATAGGTGTGTACACAGATCAAACTGCATAATCATGAACACTTCACATCCTGTTGGTTCGCAGTCAAAGGTAACATACAAAGCATGTGGACCTCATCCATCACTACAGGTCACCTGGAAACCATTCTGGCTGAAAACTCGGCACCATTCACTTCTGGATTGGTTTCGTGCTGGGTTGGTTCCCCGACCTGGCTTACCACACTGCTACTGCCTGCAGGAAGGAATCAGAAAAAAGGGGTCCAGCTGCCTGTTCTGATAGCAACTCTCTCATACTTGGTACGGAAACTGTTAACACGAGTCTTCTCCAGTCCACAAAGGACACTTACAGGCTAAGAACAGATAAGGACTAATGGAAGAACTGCTTTTACAACTGAAGTGTAATACTTAAGTTAATGCAAACCTGTGTCAGTGCCAGCAGAAAAGAATTACGTTCTTGACTCCTTATGCTCTAAGTTAACAGTTTTAAACCAAACAGATAATAGAAGTTTAAAATTGTGGGCAGTTATTCAAGTATTCTTCCCTTCAGAGCACGCTCTTTTGACTCAAAAGAGTCTGCATGAAAGGCATTCTGCAAATGATACCTTCTTTGTGAGAAGCACGTGAGCAAAAATAGGTTACTTCATGTAGTTTGGCCCCCAAACTGACCAGCTTTCAAGGAAGATGCACCAGAGAGTATTCTTCCTTCCCAAATTAGAGGTGAAGCGTGTTGCAAGGAAGCTCTGTGAGACCCAGAAAATTTAAAGAGGCAAGATGCTGCTCATCAGATGCTCAGCGGTGTTTTTGTCCCTTTACAAGGCTGAAGCTTCCAAAATCCCATCTGTTACTGGGTTGAAAATTCACTGCAAGTGAGAAACTGCAAGCCATTTGTCTCTCACGTACGCTTCCCTAAAAATGCTAGTTTCCAATCTTGCACTCTCTGCTGCCGGCCATTTCAAACTCAGCCCATATGCCATCTGTATTATCCATGGTAAAGGTAGCAGTCTGCTGGTTTAACCAGCTGAGGACAAAACTAGAAGGCTGCAAATCAATTTGAACCCACAATCAACAAATCTGTAGAACATAATCCAGGACATTAACCGTTCTGAACTGAAATGCAAAAATCAGACAAGTGACATTGAATCACACTGTTTCCTTCTCGGAATTTCTTACTGCATCGGTACGATTTACAGTGCTGTGTTCAAAATAAACGCAAGCAGTTCTATATTAGTTTCCAAAGCACAGGCTAACAGCCACAATGCGTGCCTTCCTTCTGAAAAGAAGTTTTATCTTTACATTTCACAGCTATCAACTTACCCAGGCCACCAGTGAATGGAAGTTGCTACACCTAATGGCCTGTATCATACGAATCAGCGACATTACCCTCATCACAACCACTCTCATAATCGGTACTAATGGGCACCTTGGTTAGCAGGCAGATTCATTGCCCAGCAAACTCACACTGTCAATCCTCACCAGCTTCTTCAAAGTATGCACAAAACCAGTGATGACTGGTACCTGAGCGCAAAGATTGAATGCGGTGCAGGATGCAACCATAGACAACAAACCAACAAGTCTACAAACATCGACTGACAACATTATGATTGCATTAATGCCATGTATCAAACACTGTCCAATAAAGCTAGTCACTGCATAAATAATTGTTTCCTGCCTGTGGATTAACCCTGTGGATTTCTGGTTGCAAATTAAACACAAGAGCTGAAGCATTACAGACTCGACGTCAGCTTGGTCCAGGGGTCTGCATACTGGGGAAAGAAGTACCTTTTTCACACAGCTGCCCAAGTACACAGAAGAAAGGGGGTATTTCCCACCAGCACGCTTTTTGATTGGTAGTGTAGGGAAGAGGCAATTTTTCTTCCACCCTGCTTAATCAGAAGCCAGTGCCCTTTCTGGGAAAGGAGCTGTCATAATTGGCAGTTGACTCAAGCCAGCACAAAAAACTCACCCCGGAAGCTAATGAAAAGCTAGAGGAGTGCCTCTGATTCACCCTGCTGCCCAAGGCCACTCCGGAGGTGCAAGAGTCTTGCTCAAAGGTGTGCTTATAAAACACCCCACCATAATCTAGCGTTATATAGTTTACTTGATTGCAATACCAAAAAAATTTTCATTCCTGATGCTCAGAGTAATCTCACCAAGTCATTCACGTGGGCTCCCCTATATAAACAGCCTGGGCTGTTACCTACGGAGAACGAAACAAAGTTCAGGGCACACAATACTCCACACCCTGCCGGTTACCAGAACAGAAAGTAGATAAGGTTGTGCTGTGTAGAGTATCTCTGGAGCCACAGCCCTGCAAGAAGCAGGCTGCCTCTCTGCAAAGCCACCTGGAAATCGAGTCAGGAACTTACTTCAAATTCAGCCTCTATGCAAAACCGTGCAGGATGAGGTTCTTTAAACTCATGGACTGAACTTGAATGAGCAGCCTCATGGGGGCTGGGGCAATTAACACTTTGCAAACATGAAATGACACGTTTTTCTCACATCGAGAAGTCCACCACGGAACACAAGGGGCACAGAAGATCACTCTTCATTAAAATAAACTATCAGAAGTTTTCTGTGTCATTAGTGGTTTCCTGCCGATTGTCCTCTGCCCAGTTCTCACAAGCAACCTCAAAACCGTGTGGCTTTCAATTTAATCAGACTCTCAAGAACAGGAGAGCTTATCGGTGACACCACTGGTTATGTTCCTCCTAGAGAAAAGTGAGCCAGGTTTAAACAACCTCCCTTTAAGCATAAAGAAGGGGACAGGTCAAAAGGCACAAGGTGTCAGTCAAGCTCACCCAGTGTCAAGATTTCCACCCCCTGCAAAGATGTCGCCCACAGTCTTCAATTTGCTCATTAAAACCTTTTTGTCATCACTTTTCCTACCCACAACTGCTTTTGGGGGGACAAGAGCAGGCATTTTCCCTGCTACGTTAGAGCACTCCTCGCTGTAAAACATGCCGGAGAGGCAAAACTATAAAGGTCGGTCGCCAGGATGGCAGAAAGCCGGAGCTCGCCGGGTGGCTGCCTCCGTCCCCGAGGGTTCGGCGGTGCCTGCCCGCGGCTGCAGCACAAACTGAGCGAAAGGAACGAAGGAGGGAAGTGCCGGGGGGAGAAGCGAGCGCAGAGCGCGCCGGAGCACAGGCACGGCTCCGGCCGGGAGGGGAGCGGGCAGCGGGGGGGCAGCTGGCCGTGCCCCGGGGAGGGAGCGGCGGATGCCGGGGGGGGACGCGGGGCAGGGGGGGTCCGAGCGGCCCGGGCTGGCACTCACCGACCCCGTACTTCTCCCGCTTGGTGGGGATCCAGCGGGCCATGCCGGCGGGCGGCCGCTTCCCCGCGGCGCGGCTGGGCTCAGCGCGGCCGCTCGCCCGCCGCCGCCCCGCCGCGCTGCCGGGGGCCGGGCGCCCCGGGCCGCTCCGCCATGCTCCCAAACTTCCCGGCGGCCGCCCAACTTTCCTGCCTCCCCCGCCGCGCCGAGCGGAGGGCGGGCGGAGGCGGCTCTCCCCGCCCCGCCGGGGATCACCTGCTCCCGGGCCGCCCCGCCCCGGGCCCCGCCGCCGCGGCGAGGTGCTGCGGGGGGCGGCGCTGCTGGGGCGCCCCGAGGCTGCCCGGTGCCGCTGCCTGATGTGCCAGCGCCCGGAGGTGCCCCCGTCGGTACAGATTTCCCACCAGTAATTCATTAATAACTAAGAAAACAACGGGGTTATTCCAGAAGTACTCCAAGCATCCGGCAAAACGGTCACAGGACGGCACTTCGCGAAAGATGCAATGTACCCGTTCATAAGGGCGCTTGACGACGCCAAGCTCCACTTCACTTTGTGATCAAGTGTTCCAAACTGGTGATCCAGAGACAAGCTGTGCACGTACCTGGGTCCCGCAAGGCAGGGCTGATGCTCTGACCCGACCCAGGCTGGCTGGCTGCCGTAGTCACGTTGGCTCTGGTGCCAAGGATTTTCTGGGAGAAAGATATTCAGTAACACCTACTATTTACACCCTTAATTAAGCAGCACCATTGCAAATCACACTGGCAGATCCCTTACAAAGCATTAGGTCCAAACTGAGGAGATACAGGTTCTCATCATCTCTCTGCAGCTGTATAACGATGTAATTGTTACTGGTGCCTGATCTTTCCTGCCGCCTCCCATGAAAGGCAACAAGAACTATGATCACTCAGAATATTTTAAAGCCTAACCACCTGTTTAACTGCACTAAAGCATGAAAATCTGGGGAGATGATATTTCTTATTAGTTTACATTAAAGGCCAGAAGTGCTAGGTGTAGCTCTGTTGCTCAGCTGTTGTGGTGCCCTGGGCAGATCACGTCTCTCCGATTCCCAGCCTACATCCCTCTTGCATGTTCAGAACAGCTTTCCATACTATAGACTCTCCGACCTGTCTTTCAAGTAAGTTTAATTTGCCTTGATCTTCACTGGTACCTCTAAGTGGCAGAGTAACATAAATAAGAATTAATGATTGATAATTTGCTCTAACAATTAAGTTTGTTCTTTGAGGGCAGAATTTTAAATGTAAGGACCCTCGGTATCACCATCAGCCACAGTGTCATAGCACAATATATGTTTTTTTTACCAGTATGTGGTGATCCGTCATCTGTCAAGAATGTGTGGCCCATGAATTTGTTACAGACAGTTCATTACTCATCTAGCTGTGAAGAGAGTAATGCTACACCCAGTTTCCACCAGACAGCCAAACCCTTCTGTAAAACGATGTTTTGATCTTCTCCCAAGGGCTGCTCATGGCATGACTGAGATGCTCCCAACTCTATTCAGATGTATACATCTGAACCACTGAACACGTGAACACGGCACCTCTGAGGTTAAATGTGGACACGGGCTCTTTCAATACTTAAATGGCACCTGAAGCTTCAACACAGAGTATGTCAACATGTAGGGCAAGCTGTAGGAAAAAAAAAAAAAAAAAAAAGTATTTGCAAGCTGGAACTGGTTAACTGATTTGTTATTTATAAAACACTGATTCAACCCAGCCAACCATGATCAGATGTTGTACTGGCACATAATGTGAAGTCATTGTTCTTATGCACAAAATCTTACAGTTCCTCTAGCTAAAGATTCAGTAGTGCCACTAAACGTAGCCCTTGTAGTGTTTTTGTAGAGTACAGGGTGGTGTCCAGAGCCAGTCCCCTCACCACAGGCTGGGGGCACCCAAGCTTGTACAAAGAGCAAATATTTAGATATTTTGCTGGAAGACTCACCCGCAATTTTTCTATGCAAGCCTAATATTGTGAAGTGCTTTGAGACCTTAACAAAAAAACAGCAACGTAACTAGACTATCAAGACAATTGAACAGGTTGTTCTAGGCTCTGATCTCGGACTGCCTGGACTTCAAAATACTCCTTGCTGCAAATGGAATGTGGCTTTTCCGTGGCCCTTTTGCAGTATATGGCAGAACAAACCATGCAGAGGAGACTGCTTTATTTACACCAGCCGCATTCCCTTCTGTCCAGGGAACGCTCCATCCACACCTGGAGAGCTGCTTTAGCAATGCCTGAAGTGTCAGTCTTGCAAAAGTTCCAGTGGTTCAAGCTAAACATTCCTTGCTGCAATTCAGTGTGCATTTAACTAACTATCCAAAGTTAGTTAAAATGACCCTCCTCAGAAAAACATGTTTCTTTTCTGGTAAAGATGGTTTTCTTTCCATTTTACTTATGCTTAGTCACAGCTTTCTCTAGCATCATCCCAAATAAAGAAGAGAAATAGCTTGAGGAGTAGTATCTTGTGAATGACAAGAGAAGGACTGTGGAACATGCTTAGATCTGAGGCCAGATTATTTAAAGAAGAAAAATATTCACGATGACACTGAAACGAGTTTTTGAAAGACCACTTGTATTCCAGCTGCTGAGGCCTTTGGCTAGAGGTTCTCTAATCAAGAGTCTGACTGACAGCCTAGAACCTTGATTTTACTTTAAGATTCTTGATTTTGTAGTTAAGCTGGCTGAGCTGTGCCAGCATTTTCCGACGCAGGTAAAGCAAATTCTTGGCAGCAAATGAAAAACAAAGCAAAGCATGAAAGATAGACAAGTAGTAACTAGAGTAGTTGGTTTTATTACCGAAGTAGGGAAAGTTGGTGAATGTTTCATTAAATATAATGACTTGTAAATGTCAGGGGCACACGAAGGAAGCAATCTCAGCTATCATTGAAAGTAGGCTTTATTTCAGAAAGCCTTTTATTTCATTTTTTTAATATCACCAAATGCCCCTTTCCCTTCTTTCTTTCAACACTCAAGTAGCAGGGCCATTAATGGTAAACGCCCTGAACCCTGTTCTTCTCTGCCTCAAACAGGAGCAGGATAGATAGTTAAAATCTAATTGAGGCTACATTAGAGATTAACTCAGTTTACATAAATACCGTATCAAAATCACAACACTGAGGTCACATTACAGATCTGAACTGGAGAGAATTTGAGTGACTACAGTTCGTTCACATTTTTAGTGCACTAAGAAAGTTGTATTACTCCTGGGTCTTTAACTTCATGGTTGAAGGAACAGCATATTTGCAAATTAGACTGCTGAAGTAAAACCTTTATCTAAATTTAGCATTTCAGAATGTGAAGATAACAGTCGTTAGAAAGAAGCCCGTGTCTTAGAAACATTTCCGAAGTACTATGGAACAGCAATTTTTTGTGTGTGTGTGGCATAAGCGAAGCTTAAGAAATGTAATTCCATTGCCCTCCTGTGTTCCAAAGGAGAACTACAAGAGCTAAAAAATGCACCGACCTTCACGGAATGAGTGGAAAAGGGAGGAAAGGCAGGTTTTTCCTGGGCTAACGCTTAAGAACTCTTCTAGTCACCAGCCTGGACCCTTCGAGTCACCAGCCTGGATCCTATCTAGCTAGGTTCTGTGCAGACACAAACAAAAAAGATGGCACTTGAATCAACTTTACGTTCATAGCGAGAGAAAAGACGTGGAAACAGGGTGGAGGAAAACATAAAATAATAAAAACCACGCTGTTCAGCAAAATACTAAGTGGTTTTACACACCAGCTAAAACACTATACTACTACTAGTACTACTACTACAAGTGAAGTCATTTGTTAATTAATAATTCAACCCCTCCAGCTGATGAATGACCAGGTCCGGTTAAGAACTGGGCTCTTATTTTCCAATCACTAGCAGAAACCATAAATAAAAAGCAGCACACTAAGCTAGATAAGCCTTTAAATATGCAAATAAAAAAACACACACCACAAATAAGAGAAAAGCAGTGGGTTTATCCATCTGCCTGTACATGTTTTATCATGGAACAATATTTAACATGTTATCTGAAAATCTCGTAGCCCAAATACATTATAGCTTAATATTTCACTGCACATTTTGCTACCCAAATAAGGCAAATGCTTGTATGATAATGTTAGTTTTGTTACTTAGTTTGCATTACCCTTTTTTTAGTTCATTTTGTCATTCTGTTACAGTAACAGGGGTACTTCTCAACATTTTTTTCAACAAAACCACTACTTAGCTGCCATGAATTTCACGGGCACTCTTTTTTTCCCCTGGATATCCTAGACCAGCACAGCTGCAAGAGAGGGCAAAGGTTCATTAACTAAACTGAGGTTTACAGCTACTACAACCCACCTTTTGACTATCACATGGGGCTAAGGTATGACAAACTTGTACAGAAGTACTTTCTCCTGTTTACAGCTACGGAGTAAGCAAAGGGCTGTGTAACCATCTCTTTCTCCTGCAGTTACATTTCAGTACATTTCATCTTCCTGCAGTGATGGAAGGGAACAATTTCTTCACTGGAAGAAATACATAGCAGCTCTGCGCACACCTCATTGACCTAAGGTCTAACATGAACTGGTGTTCACTGTTTCCTTGTTCTATTTATATACAGTATAAATTGCTTCTTAAGCAGAGCATATAGTAGTTCTCTGAATAGAACAGAGTAGCAAATTCCCCAGGAGGCTAACTGCATATGATAACACAACATTATCCTCCACGATACTCTAGGCTGACAAAGCAGCAGAACTGTGGGTAAACAATGTTTCTGAGATGACAAAGCAATGGAAAAGATGCTAGGTAAAATTTGCTTTTGTGTAAAACCGCCAAAAGCAATTATATGATTTGGACAGATTTCCTGTCCAAAACTAATGTATGTCTTGGGGGAAGATCTGTAAAGGTATTTAGATCTGTAAAAGTTATTTAGATGCTTAATGATGCTGAAAGGTGCCTAGTAGGAATTTAGAAGTATCTCAAAAGCTAATTCCTGTTGAAACGAATCTAGGAACATTAAGTTCCTCAGAAAGCCATTCAGGCTTAGATTTTCTAGTGTATGTCTTCAGTTAATAAAGACCTGACATTGCGTGTCACCAGCGCTGTGCCACACAGGCTTATCAGCTCAAGTCCAGAAGCTGCACAGATACTCTCTTCACATTGCTTACTCAGCTGGGTTCACCCACGTTCCAAATCTCCTGGTTTTAATGACCTCAGGATCAGCATTCAAATAATAAGCAGGGACAGATTTCTCGGAGAGGTCACGAGGACTTCACTTCCCCTTAGGAGCAGCAACTGGCATGACCAGTATCCCCAGCGTGGGACATGGCTGCAGGCACAACGCTGTGTAGCTCCCCTGGCTTCCCTCCAGCTCAGCCCTGCGTTTCTTCAGCCCTAATGGGGCAGAGCTGTTGATTCCAACACAGTCTTGCAACTGTAGATTTGGGGCAACATGGTGCTCAGTAGGGTAATAGTTTGTTAGACAGATTTATCACTTTTTCTCAATAGAAATTGTAGATGAAATGTAATCAGCACTGTTTCATGATTTTGTGCAAATATTTCCAAAGCCATCTGACTACTGAAACCTGAGTCCTTTTCAATTAAACAGGAATGGGGACCGAAACAACCCTTAGGCAGCTTTGAAAATTTCTGCCTTGATGTATCCTCAAGTCAGAGGAGCAGGTTCTGAGTAATCAGTTAGTTGGCGTTTCTGTTTTAATAGCTTTGTATTTTTATGTCTGAGTTTATTAAAAATTGAAAGCTTAGCTTCTCTACCCCTCCTCCATCTGTTTCTTTTTAAGGAAAGACAGAAGAATCTTCCCATCTAGTCTGCATTTTATCCAGACGGTGATCTCTCCCTTTGTTGAGGCATGAATTCTAAATTCTATCCATACAAATCAAAGCATCAATCACACAAAAAAACCTTTTGCATTAGTTGCAAAGCTCAGTAGGGTATTTTCTGCATTAGAAAATGCAAGGTGTAACACCACATCGGCAACACAAGAGTATGTTCAGTGTTGCAATTGCCAACATGATATGCATGCCTTCATTTACTTATCTGCATCAACTCAACGTGAGAAGGCCAACAGTACATACAGGAGTAAGGTATTCAGTCCCAAATCCGATGTTCCTGAAATGAAACACGATGGGAAATGATACCTCAAGTGGTAGAGCATTCACAGATCTCACTTGTAAAATTGCTTTTAACTATCTTCATCATCTGTAATTCACTTGAGTCCATTTATTGCTGCTACACGCACTGAGAAAGCCTCACAGGCCAGCAGCAAATTCAGCTCTTCAGCTCATGAATGAATTACCCCTGGAAGCCAGACTTTATTACGTATTAGTAACTCATTCAGTAGTCATGATCCTCATTGGATGTAAATCAGCACAGCCCCATTGAAAGAAATGTATTTGCTTGTTTTTCACATTTCACGCACCAAATGTTGGTCTCAGTAATGTCAAAAAGGGTTGTGACATTAATTTCAGTTGGAGACCATCTGACTGATACATTTGAAGTCATGATGCCAAGATCCTTCCCAACAGCTGGATATTAAATTGTTTTATCTAGCTTTTGAGCTTCTTTTTAAAAGGTCAGCAGAAGGCATAGGCAGCAGTTACCTTACAATTCCCTTTGTCTGAAAGACTACTGTACGTTTGATGAAAGGTTTTGCAAGTCAAGGGGCTTGGGTAAAATCTCATATTCAAAATTGCTGGACTGGAATTTGTGACTATTTCTAGGGAATAAAAGAATGAAAAAGTTTGACAGAAATAGACCTTTAGTACCTCAAGCTTTTATTACAAAATCTGTGAAGTAAGATGAAGATCTCTGCCACCTGTCCTGTCAACAACTGATCTGATGAGGTATGAGTTACCCAAACGAACTTCCACAAGAAATGACCATTATCAACTTATCGTTAGATCATTAGAGAAGGAAATCTCTCTGAGTCTTGTATCTAGTTAAACTCTGAGTGATTTAAAACCTCCTTAGTTACTGACTTGAGCTTCACAAATTAAGAATGATGAAAAGCAAGCAGCAAGTAACTCTTCAAAAATACTGAAGTTATTTCCTTTCCATTCTTCACTGTAAAATCAGCCTAAAGAACCGGCCCAGGAAAATAGAGAAAATGGCTTTAAAGGAACTGATTTCACTGTTTTTTAAAAGGACACTCAAACTCCTAGAGGAAGAACAGTTGAGGCAGCACTGCTGTTGGAAACTATATTCCACGGCTAACTGCTGTGAAGGGAAAAGCAAAAATCTCTCCCGCACACCCCACCCCCTAACCTTTGTGTTAAAGAAATGTTCAGAGCCTGGGACATAACCTAGGGATTCCAAATTCCCACATTATTTTTATAATTGTATTTTATTCTTTTGCTATTTTATTAAAGAACATCGGATGCTGGAGGAAGAACTCTTCTTTATAAATTCAAGAAAGATCACTTTCACAACTGTGGGGGGGTTGATTAAACTCCTCTCTCTCAAACTGATATTTGTCTATGAAACAGCCATAATATTGATGACTTTTCTTTCACCTAGTTGTTGATTTTCTACAGAACTAAATGGTCAAAGGGTTATATTTTTGGCCCCTTGTTCCTAACAATATTTTTAAAAGCATATTCACACACTTTCTAATATTGTTCTCCATGTAAGCAATTGCATATAGCAGCTCTGTGAATGGTCTGGAACTGTGAAAAGGAAGTATAGAATTCTGCTGGATTTGGAACAGCAAAAAAGTGTCCCCAGGGCAATATCTGTTCTATGACACCATTCACACCATGAATATGCCTGGGCCCCTTGTGCTATCTGACTGAATAATTATTGTGGAGATAAACGTTTTATAGAAAAGTATTGCTGATAAAATACTTAATTTCAGTGCTAAGGTACTGTGGGGTTTATTATGTTATATTGTGCCCATTTACTATGGAAAATTAAACTAGTTCTATAATCAGTGAGATACAACAGAGCTCAGTTAATTTCCTGATAGAAGAATAAGCTTTGTTGTTGCTGCTATTGTGGCATTCTTCAGCTACCCGTAAGAGACATTTCATTGCAAAAGACTAAAGGACAAAGGAAAAGATTACTGAATACATAATTACTCTATATTTACAACACATGGAACAGCAAGGAAAGCTGTGATGAAAGTTTGTTTTAGCATTAAAAGCAGATAGAAAGGTGTTTTGCCAACACTTGAGGAGCTGAGATACAAAGTCAATGTTAATGCTCAGACTAACAAGATGAAGATTTCAGCAAAATTCTATGTGTAACAGCATGATCTGCAGGTAGTCTTAATCAAAGAAGGATAAGTTTTGCTCTAGTCAGTTATTTAGCATCTTAGAAACTCTATTTACACTAGTATGAATCCAGGTTGGGTTTTCCTTCTCTTTCTTATCCCTGCTTCTCTGCTATCATATTGGCCAGAACCCTCAACTGGAGCCACTATGGCACAACTGCAACAAAAAAAATAAGTACCAAGAGACTTGCAAACTCAGAATTTATATTTTACTTTTGTGCCAGTAATCATGCTTCTCCCTTCTTTTCGAGATCATGTGAAAGATTAGAAGGAGGAAGTGCTGGCAGGCATTTTCATTAAGAATTATTGGCTAATTCCAAAGTGCCTATTAGTAGAAGTCCTCTTGCAATGCTGTGGTATCTATCCATCACAGCTGTATCATGAATATCGACTATTTTATATTTAATGTATCTCTTACATCTTTAATGTCTGCAGAGCTTGTTCCCGAAAGTGTCCTCAGCAGGGGGTAGTGTGGTCAGATTTAATCAAAATTCCCAGGGCTGGAAATGAGGTTCCAATAATTCTTAGGAGTTGTCTTCAGCAGACTGCAATCAATAATTCCTTTTCTAAAAGCAGTATTATTTTTTCTTCCTTTGCTCCTAGGAAGTCTATATGAAAAGTATTACCACAAAATCAAGCCCCTGATTTTGGCAGTCAGGATACCAGAAAGCTAAACACACCTATTTAGGTTGGAAGCCTGTTACATGCAAGAGTAGACTAGTTGTTTCCTAAGAAGTTCAATACATTTCATAAAAACCAGTAATTATTTTGCCTTGGTTCAGAGATTGCTTCCTTACAAAACAAGTCACAGGCACTCAGTTGGTGATGGGAAAATACAGACACTCAGATGGACAGAGAGCAGCAACAGTGGAAGAATCTGACTGATCTCACAGGTCTGATGCCTGCCTGTCTCTACTGTCATATGTAATAAATTCTCAAATAAATTCAAGATCTTATAACTGATGAGCTCAAGCTAATACTAAATGCTACAGATTCTAGACCTAATCACAAACAATAAAGCCACCCAAGAAGTCACCCAGTGTAATACCCAGATTGGTATTTTGTGGTTCAGACTAATCTCCACTTAGTGTGGACCTATAAAAATGTGGATGTGCTTTATTTTGTTGCCAACAATTCATCGTTATGTGCAAATATATTCAGAAGTACTCACCTACAACTTAAGGGTTCTGGATATAGCATATTCTTTGCACCCTCATTAAAGACAAACTCCCTGTATTTACTTGCAGGGCTTGATTTATTTCCATAAGCAGCTTAGAGAATTTTATAGGAAATAACGTGAACAGCGCAAAGTTTCATTAAGTGATGCATACTTTAGAATAAAAAAGTAAAGACTGTATGCTTCTTATGACTCACTTTAATTTGCATAGGAATAAATAAGCACATGAATGATACATTCATAGCCCTAAGAATTTCTCCATTCATCTAATCCTGACTCATATTTTATGAGTTTTATCTTCCTAAATTTTTTCTTCAACTTCTTACTCCCCTTTTCTCCCATCGAAAAACAGGAAAGATATATTCTCAATATGGAGAACCAAAATTGAGAAACACCATCAACACAATAATCACTTTTTCTAGGGTACTGCCTGATGCATGCAGTACTGCAGATAAGACCGTCTTCAGAGCTTTAAATGTCCTCTGTAAGTCAATTCTCTCCGGCTTGAAATAGGCTTTAATTTTTAAAAGAAATTTATTGTAACGGTTCGTTCGAGTTTTGATTCTCCAGAGGCAGAATGCTTCTCCTCCTCAGAACCCCTCCTCTAGAAATAAAAGTCTAGATGACATTCAAAGTTTTGCATTTCTCTTGCATATGCAGACCTTCAAGACAGCACACTGGTTCTGTGCAGTGCATCAGTTGAGCGATATGATATACCGAATGCAGAGCCTTTTTTCTTTTATAAAGGGGACCAAAAAAAGAGAAAAAAGGAAGCAAGGTAGGCTTGGTTCTCACTGCTTGTAGGAATGGGGTGGAACAGGCAAAATAAGGAACACCTATGAGCAGTATGGTTTAGGGGTTTGAAGATGTCTGGCACTAACCCTTAAGATTTCTCTTAATTTAGACCCTGCTTCTCACGGCTGTTCTGTACTGCCTTCCTCCTCTCCCTTTCCCACACAAACCTCACAAAAGGGGTTCAGAGCTTGAACACAGACTTTCTGCCAGTTATGTTGACAGATACCATCTTTGTTGCCTTGATGCTCCTACTGCGTGAGGTTAGATAGTTTCAGCCCTCCAGAAAAGCAAAAATTTTACAACTGTACTGGGAAGGAAAAATCAGTGCTATGGGGAAATGGAAATTAGCACTGAGGGCTGTGGAGACCCTAAATCCCCAAGAGCGAGATGTAATGACAAATATATCGAAGTTTAAGAAAAGACTCACTAAATACCCAAATCAAAGGCAAGCACTGGGATGTAGGGAGGAGGATGATATTATAAATTATTTTTTTTTAAAGGTCTAAGCCTATAGCCCTCATGTGGGAGTGGATTCTCCATAAAAAGAGATCGGCAAATGCTTTCTCTCGGGAGAAGTCCTCAAGGTTACTGCAGCCCCGCCTGCGAGCAGATGCTATTGCAGGTGTTAAGCGCTAGATGCCACTAAGAGATCACCATGGAACACCACGGTGCTGGCCCAGAGCCCCCCAGCCGCTGGTACCCCAGAACGCTCCTCACTGCAGGACAGTAACAGCCCTGGCCCATTTTTATGGTAAGGCTACAGCACAGTTTACGATATTAGGGACCAATGGGCTTGTTCCTTGGCAGCAACAAAAGCAGAGCCAGTGAAACCAGCTCCACATAAATCCCTGAAGAAGGAGCAATTTGCACTGAAGAGTTAACTTTGCAGAAACTGAAATACCATATGCTACTTCCTATTAAAGTCCTTGCCTGCCTAAATATTTCTGCAGCAAACATCAACAGCAAACAAGAAGAAATTTAATGTTTCTACATTAAAATCTACCTCCTCCAGAACAGAGACATGAGATAAAATTGTCGTTTAGTTATGCTTTCAGTATTTGCAGTGTGAGAACAAAAATGCATTTGCAGACTCACGCTCTGTAAGGATTCTCTATAGATGTGCACTACATACAAGTCAACTACAACTCAAAACATCTTCACTTCTCAAAGCCGTAAGTGGCAGTCCAAAATTTTAAACGTGGTTAAGTGGTCACTGGATTTTTAAAATCCACACTGAAGACAAACTTCACAGCAATGTAACAAATAGCAGGCTTCCCTCTGTATACTATGCCAACCCCATTTTATTTTGAAGATGTCCTATATATTTTTTCTTAGTAAAACTTCATCTTCTGAGTAACTGTGAGAGCCCATTAGAATGAGGATTTACTGAGACAAGATATTGCCAATTGGCTGAGTAGTAACTCACTACAGTGGATCACTCCACAGGTCCTACAGGCACTGTCTTGCATGCAATAGTATTTTGCTCTATGGAAGACAGTGGCTCTGCCACTTTGCTATGCACAGAAGTTGTCACCAGGTGACAAGCAGTCACTTGTTCCTGTAGGGAAACAGCTATTGCTGCACTCAGATCCATGCCCTCAGCACACAGCAGGCACGCACCACCAGTACCGCTCATAACCCCCCCTCTAGCCAGGCCAAGCATCACGTCTTCACTCCTCTATGCAGCCAGGAAAGACAGGGTCCATCCCTGCCATAGCAGAACGTAGCTCGCTCCCAAGGAGAACCTGATAAGGCATTCTATTTCTGTTGCTCCGGAGCGAGCCTGCAGTGACGTCAGATCGCTGTTGCCAGGCTTTTAGAAACATAAGCACCGCCTGTAGCAAAGCAGAACCAACCGACCAACCACAAGAAAAATAAAATTACTCGCTGGCAACTGGTAACTCTCTGTAGCAGGTAAGAAAAAGCTTCCCTCAGTCTTCCCATTCGCCTGGATTTTAATTAGTGAGTTTAGTACAGACATCGAAGAGGAACAGATTGTCAATACTCTGCCCAAGTAATTCAGCCCAAATACTACTTAACTCTAACACAGCAGTCTAAAAACATTAACTAATTTGTACATCAAAACTGCACTGCAAGAAAGGCAGGAAGACTTGATTATATTATTGCTTTACTGACATCAAAGACTAATCAGAGTAAGACAAAGTGCTTCATCCAACACCAGCTTTCAGGGTGGAGGACTAAGCACTGTGGGATTCCAGAATCAGGTGCACGTTCTTTTATAAGCCTGTGCAGTTAACAGAAATGGAGAGATGACAGCCTTTAGCCTGGAACATTAATTCAATCTTGAGATACAAATTAGAGACACGCTTATACCACTTAAGAAATGGAAAAAAAAAAAACACAAAGCCGCACAAAAGGGATGGATCCTTTTGTCATAAGAGAAAATATGTGCATTTCTTACGTGTGCCTATGTACAATCTGCAATTACTAGTCCAAAGTCTGCATTAGAAAGCAAAGGAGAACGCTGGATCTGAGCTGCTGTAATTCAGCACCACTCTGCTGCCTTCAATGACATGCTGACACTGCTCAGGCCTTTGAACATTTCTCACATCTTAAGATATAAATCCATCAATTAAGGGACGAGCTCTGACTCTTTTCAGTTTGGTGATTCAGCTCTCTTTGGCTTCAGTGAGTGCCAGATGGGATGACTGATTCATAGGTAGTAGTTCCGTGTATTGTTTTATGGGAGGGAAGGCAGAGCAGCCTTGATCTGCAATTTTATGAAGCCATCCCCAGCCCCACGAACATGGAAATGTTTATTTCAGCACTGCAGGGAACAGACTGGTCTCCTGGTGAGGCGCATGACCGTCTTGCCTGAGCTAAGGGACTCTGCATTCTCTCTTGTAAGATAGAAGAGGAGAATTCATAGAGCCTTATCTATAACTTGGCTGCTTCCAGTTTTCACTCACTTAAGAAGTGCCGGTTAGATGTATGTGCAAATATTAATTAGAATAAACACTGTAGGGAACAATTCTCCACTGGGCTAGTCCCCATTCTGACAGGGATCTCCTGCAAAAGACTCAAAGCTATCTAGTAACAGAGGTTTAATTTCTTATACAAGAATTCCAGCCTTATTAACAGGACTGCTGTAGTAGTACAGTATCATTAGCCAGTATAAAATCTTCTACATTTTGTTCAAGATAAATCAAGGGCTAAAAAAAGGCCCAATTCTTGATAATACAGTGCAAGAGATGGTGCAATTCAGTAGAGCTCTAGCAATGGCAAGGGAACAGCAAGAGTTTATATCACCCGAGCTCTAAACCCCAGGCATTATTCCCTTCTCATAACACAGCAGAAGGAATGCAGGACAAACCTGAATCACCTTGAGTGGTACAGAAAAAAAATAATATACCAGCACAGTGAGTCCTGGCAGATACAGTCCACTTGAGAATCAAGAAGAGTATACATCTAAAAACGTTCCATCTCCCTATTTACGTCAGTTCTGGCAAGCTTGCTTCTCTAAGATTACATAAGATTAATGCATTCATATGATGTATTGTCTCACCCATCGTTGCTTTAAGGCTGCTACAATTTCATACTAATATACTTTCTCCTTTCCTTTTTTTTTTTTTTTTTATTCTGTCACCAGCAGAACTAGCATTTCAAAGGCCAACAGAATAAGGTGCTTTCCAGCTCTTTCCCTGCATGCAAAATGCAGCCCAGCAACCTCACGTTGGCTTTCAGGCACACATACACACACACACACTCACCCCTCCTTCACATTTCTGCTGAGAAACCTGCTGAGTATCTGACTTGTGAGGAAGAGGATGTGATCACAAACAAAAGCATTTGGTACTTTTTTGGTCTAAACAGTGCTGTAGGATCTACATCTGGTATATTAACTGCTGAATCATTGTTTCTATCATTTCAGTCAACAAATTTAAGCTCAGAATGTGGCTAAATCAGTTATTAATAGCTAAGTTGCAATAATTTTTAAGGCTTTGGAAGAATATGTGCTGTAAATGCTAACTTCAAGCCTTCGTATTTCTATGTGTATGTATAATAAAATGATTATTTTAGTTGTGACCCCACCTGCTGCAGATCACTGCATTCCCTGGAAAAGATCAGTTGGAAGTTGCCTGTGCCCACCAGGCAGGGCTGCTTTCTTCTGTGGACTGGCGCTTGGTGGCACTGGAGTTCACTTCAGTGGAAGAAACGATACAGATGAATCAGCAGCATTTCACTGTTCCTACAGTTGATGCACAGTGTCATCTAAAACGGTTTGCTCTGTAACATCGCTCAATGAGCTTTGAAGTCTGGCTCTGCACTTTCTCTGAAAATATATGTGCTGTATAATTCTCAGTGAAATGCTATCCCCTTCCAGTTTTCTGCAACCTTCTCTGAAGTCACATCAGAGGACACTGAGTAACTTACCTCATTTCCAGTGCCAAAAGTACAGTGAACACTTCACAGACAAGGAGAAATTATGTCTGCCATGTTATAATTACAGAGGCTGATCTTGCAATCAGTCCTTAGCATTACCAGGAAGCCTGATCAGTTTTATCTGGATTCCACATATCCTGCAGGCGCCCACGCATACAGATTGATGCTGTGAGCTCATGTGTAAGAATGCGCAAGTTGTTATTAAACCGATATCCTAAATTACAGTTTTGTTTTGGTTAAATATTACTTTTGGATTTAGGTTAACAAAATATCTGCCACTGCTTCAGTTTCTGAAAGGAAAGATCAAGTCTTAGATGCATATTATGATCAAAACCTCAATTAAAAAAAGATGAGATTTGACCATGAAACAGCAAGTACGTTTGGTGACATTGTAACTCCTCTTATAGCAGCACTTTGTGTCGGAGTAGTAATAAATTACAAGGTAGGTTAAGAAAGTGTCATCTTACAAAAAGATAACTGCAAACACTGCCTACCAAGCTCATAATACAGAAATTCAGCGCATTTAAATACATTTCTGTTACAGATGGATGTTGTTATACAGAGAACAAGCACCCAGGAGCCTATGGAAAGCTTTGTATAACTAAACCAACACAGCTCAATGACTGCCCAGCACAATATATCTAGCGCTGCAGTTGTGAAGGCTGAGTATATGATTTCAAAATCACTTCTGCCTTTTAATCCTCTAAAACCTGCTTCTCAGAACCTTTAAAAGCCAGCGTCTTTTATGGCTACATGTAAAATGAGTTTAAGGGACTGTTAAAAATCTCGAGGAAATTCAACAGCCTAATAGTCTCCTCCTAAGTGCCAAAGTGATTCAGCAACATTCAGCAACTGCTGCAGGAAACGTTTGATGAGTATGTGAAGTTACAAGCAGGGTAACGTGCTATGGAGTGCTGAAATCTCCGGGTAGCTCCTTTTTATCTAGAACAGAAACTTTTAACTCACTAAAGCACAGCATCAGTGGAAAAGTTTTTTTGGACTAAGTCATGGATGGCTAAGCTGGGGATATGTGCTGTACAAAGTTTCCCATCCTTCAGGGGCTAATTGTGGGTTTTGGCTCAACAGCCGTACTAGCACTATGTCTGAATATGATCGGGATCACCAATTATCATTAAATGAGGAGGGTTAACGAGACAGACAGTCAGAGCCCCATTTAAACCTCACTGCAGCAGAGACTGCAGCAAGTGGATTGGACACACCCTGTTAAAGATGCAGTACATCATTTCTGCCCTTCAGGCTTACTTCATCCCCTTTGCTGCAATGCTGTCGACAAACACAAAGCTTAACTCTTTTTAGAGCAAACTGCCTCCGAAAAGCTGGCACCCAATTGCGCAATATTTAAGCTAGAAACTTCAGATATAAGTGACCTGTACTCACTACAGACACCCTTTCCTCAAAACGAGTTTCAATACATACGTGTGTGTACATGTGTAAATTGGTGGTTGCTTTTTTTTTTTCATATCAGAAGTACTTGCTGCAGAGAACGGGGTTTGCAAATGCCTGCCTGAGAATCTTAATTCCTGCACCTTCATTGCAAAGATCCAATACAAGGCAAGCATGACAGTGCAATTTCCCCAAGTTATGGTTATATGGTAAACTGAGGCACAGGTTTCACACCAGTTCTCTTACACGGGCTTTGATTAAACTTCTGACCAAAAAAAATCAGTGATTTGTAAATCCAGGTCAACTTCAGTGAACAGTTTCAGCCAGAAGAATGAAGGAAAAGTGGAACTTGCTGAAGGTAAAGCAGAGAAATATTTTCTAAAGCAATGCCTTTGACTTTAATTTCACAATGGACCTGGATTTCATTCCAAGATAAAATTTCGGTCCGTGTCAGATTACTAAACACATCAATCTATTACACACAAATATTTATCTTGGACTGCTTTTCCTCCTTGCCATTGAATAAAGCTACTGTGCAAGGATCTGAGGAAACCTGGACAAAATGTGTTGTAGTTCGCCTAATCTAGGTTGTCTGTCACTGGCTTGCAAGAGAGCTGCTGTAGACAATAAATTAGAGCAGTCCCAGAGGTCAGACCTATTTGAATTTGGGAAGAGCCAAACCAGCATTATCCTTACTCCGCTGTGAAGGGCAGCCCAGATTCTGAGCCTGAGAGCACGTGTTGAGAAACCTATGGGACTTTATTAATGACTATGCAGTATGGACAAGCGGGATGCACTGCAGAATCATATGGCTTGCTGTTCTGTTTCAGAGCCTAGATTTCTGCCTTCCTCCCATCGCTCGTGTTAACAGCCTAATTGCCTGAGGCTGCAAGAAAGAAAAGGAAATCAAGGCAAAATGTTAAGTGTGGAGGAAAGCAGTGAAACATTCCTTTCAGAAAGTGTCCAGTTACAGAGGAAACAAGAAAAACAAATACCCTGTGAAAACACAAACAAGAGTGCCATTGAGCCCTTATGCATAAGCCAGGCACACGTACCTAATGGAAAAAACTATGTTCTTTTGTATTCACATCGATGCCTACAGCTCCCATTAACAGAAATAAAAATCTGTCAGTAGCTTTTCAGTGCTCTTGCTTGTCTGTAGCAGTTCCAAGGGTGGTATCTACCGTGTCACTGCTGACAGCTGAAGCGCTGAATCCTTCCCCGTTCAGTCAGAATGAAAATAAAGTTCAGTGGTTTCAGTTAGGCAGGTAGGTCTCATTCTCCTTTTGCACTCAAGTAATTTAGCAATGATTCAGTCAAGCCAGTGTCATCAGTGGAAGGTATAAGGACATATATGTGAGAGCGAGAGCGATTCAATACAGACTGTGTCATGTAAGACTGCCGTACAATTTTTATACCTATATTTTAGAGATACCTTTTCCAACAACTGTGCCAATGAAAGCAAACCCTTGCCTACTAATATAGGCTACTGGCTATAGGATTTGCTGCTGGAATACTAGGGAGACAAAATACCAGAGGGTTCCTTGAGCACTCAAGCACTTGCAATGCAGGCTACATGTACACATTTACCTTTGCATGTATAGATCCTTTACATTTTACAGACAGAAAAATCAAGGTCCAAATGAACTCAGAGTTGAAGGCCGTTTGCAGGGAGTTATTTGGTACTGACTAATATAAACTTCTGGTGCAGAACCAGTGTTTGTTCCAGATCTTCAAGTTGGTAAAAAGAGGATTTTTGTAGAGCTTTCCTAATTCACTGCAGCTGATGATACACATTATTACATTTAGTGATTTATGAGAAGAAAGCAAAGATAAGCTTATTTTTCTTTCATCTTGTTTTTTCCTTTCTCAAAGGCTCTCTGTTACTGGTACTTCCCCTCTAGACTGGACTGGACAAAGCTAACTGGACTAGAAATTGGTATAAAAATAGCGTCCTTAACTGCTGGTGGCTAAAGACACTCTGCTTGAGACCCTTATTTTGTTCCATTTCAGTTCTTGACTGCATACTTCAAAAGCTGGCTTCCATTACTAGGTAAGCCACCTCTGGGCATCCAGTATGAGAATGTTCTGGGGTTGACCACTGGAAATTCTAGTCACTTCACTAGCAAGCTGAATGGGAAGGGGTCTGAACACAGATCCAGTGTTTGGGGGAAAGAGATCTAGGAGATCAATAGTCTTGGTTTCTTTAATAAGCTTTGGGAGTGCAAACAAGTGATTAGGGCAGAAACTGTATTAATTATCTGAATTGTTAAAAACTTCTGTACACTCTGACCTTGTGATTTCCAGATTTCTGCCCACATGCCTAGGATGTATTTTGTACGCTACAGCATCTACTTGGCTCCCAACCCAGTTTTTCACCTCCAATCCTCACCTGAAGTTTAAATGCCAGAATTTATGCCTACATGTCTGTTAATTCTCCTAGATGTGATTAGCTGCTCTGCCAAAGTAAGATGATGCATTGGTGTTCTTTCAAGAACAGTGAAGCTGTGGTACCAACTCATTTAAGGCACTGTAAATCATGCCAGCAAGAAGCACAAAAGTACAAGCATTAAAGAGTCCAGATAGCCCCGATCCTCCCTACTAGGTATGTCGTCTGCCTAGTATTTTCTGAATAATGTTTTGTAGATGCCTTTCCATGCTCAGCTGCTGACGTCTCAGATATGCAGGCTCTTAGGCATTTTAGATTTTTCCTTCCTTATCCTGGTTCTAAAAAGAAAACAAAAAATCCCAAAGAAACTGCATGACATTATGTAATTCAGTTTAAAATGGGAACGGTTCAGGAAGAGGTCAGCTAGTATATTGAGGTGACTGGTACAGAAAGGAGTATATAGCACATAGGACAAGTATCATGAAACAGACAATCTGGTAGAGAAAGAATGAATCTGCATTGCACAAAATAAACCTCTTTTCTGTTAAGCCTTTTGTAGAGGAATAAAGGACATCTAAAAGCAAAGGATTCTGCTCTAAGATACCCCAAGGGTAGGTTATGTAGTAAACCACTACTAATCTACTGGTCTCAGAGCCTAGAATAACACACAGCAGCTCTTGCCTTCTCAGAATAAGCACTCAAAACTGGAAGATTTGCAGCTTTGCACATGAAGACTATCTAGATCAAAACTGAAATGCCTACACTACAAAGCATTGGTTTTACCTACTGAAAAAAAAGGAGGTGGGGAGCAGGGAGAGAAGAGAAAGCAGGAAAGAGAGAAAGAGAGAGCAGTTATTTTCAAAAGAATAGAGTTGTTTGGTTTGTTGACACGAGTGATACATAAGGTCAATTTGTTTGCTGTTATCTGCCAACGCACAACAATGTCATGTTCTGCTGTCGGGGTTGATCACTACACAACTCACAGACACTGGCATTTCTGCAGACATGCCACTGCTAGGCTAGACAAAAATAATCTTGTGAAAGATAAAAGGTGAAATCTCTCTTGAACCTACCCTTACAAAACTCTGCTTGGCTAAAATAGAAGTAAAGTAAGCACGACTTGGCCCACGGTGACTTGGTACTAAAAATTTAAATCCTATAGGATGATCCCTGATTTTTCACGTAACATTTTATAACCTTACCTACGGTGGTACTGGGGTCTATGGTGAGATATCTTCTTCCTTCAAAAAACACAGGATCTATAAAAAGTTCAGGCTGAAATGTAATGTATACTGGGACGTCAGAGTTCAAAGCATTTGTGGTTGAGAATGAATATATTAGCAGCCTGGTAAGAAAGGGACAACCCTCTCTTCCTCAAAAGCTTTTCCTTTCATGTTTGTTAACCCACCTGTTATTAAAATAAAGACTTATCACAGCTACAGACTCCACTCAGAATTCTCTCCACACAACAGTTTCTGTCACTGTTTTGCATTTCAAAAGAAGACATTTGTTATAAATGTGAAAGAGCAACCTATAGGAAGTATTAACTGTGGAAAAGAGCATAAGTAAGGACACTTAGATATGCAGAAATAAGCATCACTGAGCACTGAAATGCTGCTTAGTAAATAGATAATTAGATCACAACGTTAGTTTAATATCTGTGGCCCTCGATCACTGCTGTTATTGACTCAAAAGCATTGGCACGAGAGCTCAAAATTTTCTAAGCATTTATGACCCTTCCATAGAAGCATGGCGGTTCACAGAGATGTCCCCATTCTCCTGCTGACGTATAAAGTTAGGGGCATAAATATTCTTCTGAACTCAGTGAAATTGTTGACAAAGCTCCCAGTAAGTCTAACAGATTCAGGCAGCTTTGTGTGAGGACCTAATTAAAAGTCTATAGAAATCAATAAAAAGAGTCCCACGTTCTTTACCTGTTTTATGATCTAGTAATATATTAAGGCATATTGCTGATATAGATGGAGTTAAACACTTAATGGGCGAGATCAGAGTCAGCACTGGAGCCTGCTTTTTTATACGGATACTTCATTATTATGTGTGATTGAAAGGAGGGACAGTAGCTAATAATGGATAACTGAAAAAAACCTGTCTGGTCCAGGTTGGTCTTCCTTACTACACTGTGCCATTTTGGGCAAAATTTCTTCCATTATTTACTTACCTTAGCAATTTAAAACATTATCTCTGTGGGAATCTGCACCTGTACATTCTTCCCACAAAATGTCACAGATCTGTTTATTTAATTCTCAGCATCTTAACAGTAGAAGGACCCTTAAGAATATTATTGGAATGTCAAAACGCCACATGCAAGAATGTCAATATGTGACAAAAGGAGACATCTTGACAAAAATAATATGTACAGTTATGCACACCAAATGGAAGGAAAGAAATCATTATTATGGAATGCTAACAGATCCACTGAATTTCTCATCTCCATTACAACTGTACTGAGTCAACACTGCTTCCACCTAGTCCCTTCAGGATGGGAATCAGGCAAAATAATGACAGTTAATTGCTTTGCCAGTGTATATTAGGGCACCGTGTCCAATGATATTGGCCAGTGAAGACAGGCTAAAGTACATTTCACATTTTCTGATGTGAAATTCTTTTTGCCTTATGCAAAGAACAGAATAGTAAGAAAAGCTGAAACAAATTTCTGGTGGTGACAGGCTCATCACACAAAAAGGTGTTTAAACAAATGCATTCTAGCAAAAGGTTGAGCGAACAGGCCATTTTTGACACCAGAGAGCTGAGATGCAGGGAGACACTGTTTTATTTTTAAATCACATTTGCATGCAAAATCACAGCTTGCAGCCGCATCTGCTGAACACGCAGTAGCAGTTGCCCTTGTAATGTGATCTGCAGACTTTTAAAAACCAGCCCATTGATTAGCTG
This sequence comes from Falco naumanni, assembly GCF_017639655.2. Classification (NCBI taxonomy): domain Eukaryota; kingdom Metazoa; phylum Chordata; class Aves; order Falconiformes; family Falconidae; genus Falco; species Falco naumanni. The sequence continues at coordinate 3,257,726 of NC_054072.1, forward strand.
CAGGACTGCAGGATGTGACTATTTATTTATTTGTGCCTGGAGCAGCACACTTAATCAATGAACACTGGCAAAAAATTGATAGGGAAAAAGTAGCAATAATCTAATATCAAAGATGACTTCTGTGCACAAACGCTACTAACCAGACTGGCCTTCGTGACTATCCAGAGTGAAATTTAACCTTAAGTATGACACCAAGTTACTAAAAAGACTGCAAGTAATTACATTCTAGACAGCTTCCTTCTTGACATTATATATTATTTCTACTATGGAGAAGTAGAGTCTAGTCCTAAGCCAGAAAACCATAATGTGAGATACTGAATACCTCTTAAAAGAAAAGCAGGATAAGGTGGTCTGAAAAGAAGTAGTCTAAAGTGGACTGAAACACCCCAATAAAAAGCTTTTGAAGGAAACAGTATAATCAAATAGCTAGAACAGGGGTCTGCTGGTAAAAAATTCTAGATTATATTCCCAGCTTTTGGAAGGTTAAGGACTAACTAGAGGAGCCTCAAAACCCTTTAATTATGTTTTACTCTCTGGGCAGGAAGGTAGACTAGCAACTAGGCCACTACGTGGGAGAAGCAAACTGAAAGTCATGACATCTGATGGGTATTTCTCAAGATGTAACTGTACAGCAGCCAATTTAGAGCAGAGGATAAAATGTTGTAACCCTAGCTTACCTTTTTGTGAAGCAGTGACAAGAGCAAAAGCAAGTGTTGTTACTGGTGGCTTTGCATCTCTTAAAAAAAATAGCAGTGAAACTGTACACTAATAACATCACCCGATGTCTGAAATATCCTTACGGATATGGGCTGTATTCTGCTAGTTTTCCAACCAATGGCCAAATTTCTGCTGGATACAAAGGTGGCAGATTGGGCTCATGTGAATTTTGAGTAAATTCACAGCAACAAGCACAGCGTGATCCTCTCTCCTCACCTATTGTTCATGCTCTAAGCAGGCATATCCATCAGACAGCTTTGCATCTGTCTGTGTCCTCTCTCCTTTTCCGAAACCTCATCCCTTAGTCTGCATGAACAATGGATGCAGTGACCCTGTAAGTCTTTTTCATATGAGGTAACTACAAATGGGAATATGCCTTTGTTCATAACATATTATGGTGCAGACAAGGCTGAGGTTAGCATATGGCATTTGCTAATGGTCCCTCCTATCCCACATTTCTCATAGGCTGATAATTTAATAGAGCTGATGTCTACATCCTTTAACAAATTGAATTAAAAAACGCTGCAGCAGCTGCACATGTAATAGAATCTACACACTCTTCAGCAACCTACTTTATTATGGGCTATTGTTTTAGGCAGTAATAGAAGGTGCATAAGCAAAGACATGCAGAATTTGAGGCAATGGACAACATGACACCTGCCTTTCACTATGATACCGTATATAAAACCAGTAAAATGCACTTACCTTGTCTCTGTGATGAATGTAGCTATGCACCCATTTGTCTTCTCTCATTTTTTATTAGATCCATTAGTTATATATCACAAAAGCATGGTATTTCTGGGGTAACAATGTAGCTAAATTCAGGTTCCTGCTCTCCCATGGACATCCTCAGAAAAGTCACTTACAGCCATTACTACAGAGATCTTTAGAAGTACAAAACTGCTAAAAGATGCGTTGAGGGACTCACAGGAATGCATAAAAGCATGTTATGTGACTAGCTTTCTTTGAGAGTCCATAAATACGTGTGCCATTCCCAACCGCTAAACAAGGAATGGCATGCCATTAAGGAGACACGTGTACAGAGGATACGTGCACTAAAGTTTCGTGAAGTTCAGATACTACAGAAATGGGAGCCAGCTGGCTCATGCTCTGATAAAAAGTGTTCATTTATTTTCTAAAGTCAGGTTCATGCTTACATATCTCTCTAAACTGGAATGGGCACGCCAGTTTTTCCAAGCTATACTGCCAATATACCACCAGATTCACAGAGATGACAGAGAAAAATATATTTGTTATACTCATGTAATAACAGATCCTTTATGATAACATCCACCAGACTTCCTCTTACTACAATTGCAGCTAATACATGACATTCACGTAGGTGGTCAGCCTATCCTTACAACAGCTTGCAACCAACTCTACTACCTGCTGATGCATCTGCTTCATAAACCACTTTACTGTGGTCTATATGAGAAGCTGCATACTCGTGCATTTTTCTTCCTTTGTCAAAGCCTCCAGGGCAAAAAAGAGTTGGCATAAATAATTCACAGCACGTTACCAAGAAAAGCAGCAAAGCTGCTGCACTTACCTATCTGCTTAGATACAGTGTTAGTCCAGCGACGTGACTTCTGAGTGCTCCATCTTGAAAACCACTGGTTGGAATGATCTCATCATGGAAGGCAACATTTGAAGAATCGGAAGACAACTTGTCTGAAATAAGAACAATCATGCCGAGTCGCTGTCTTTGTGTGTATTTATTGCTATGACAATAGTAAATTGAAAGATTTAACCAGAGCCCCAGATGAACATCTAACTTATATTAGAACTGGCGTACAAATATCTGCCAGACTCCTGTCATGTCTGGGCCATAAGGTCTAGCAGCAATGCTTATGTCCTGTGAGGGGGTGCTACTGTCTGGAAAGCTTCCCTATATAATACTACTGCTATTCCCAGGACAACTATTCATGCCTGGATTTTCTAAGGAGGATGGGAAAGATTTGGTCTTTCTAGTCAAATGTGTAAAATGCCCATTCAGTGAGTGCCTGATCAAGAGAAATAAATCTTCAGTAACACCAACCTTGGGACCAGGTTTGTTACCTTGACATCTTTGGCTCTGAAGTGCATAGATTCAAATTTTGGCCCTGAACAAGGCAGCAGGTAATAACAATGTTATATCCATAACGTATAGATATCCTTAGATGTTAAGACATGAATGTCTTTAACATGCTGACAGACAGACCCCTAACTTTGCATTGCTAGTTCATGCTTTCTTCCTTTCCAAAGCAGTAATTACAATCAATCACCATGTGCCTCCTGATGCCCATTTATAAACTCCCCAAATGACAGCCTGTGTCACGCTTTCACACGCAAAACATCTGGGGTCCAATCTGAATCCTAGCACCTCTCTGCCTCTTCTCAATTGCTCTTTCTGTATCATCTTATACAGATGGAGCACTGTAATTAAATGTGTCAGATCCAAACATTGTTTTCAAACACAGTTCCTAGAGAGCGGGTCTCTGGTGTGTGGGTTGCTGCGGTGGACGATAGGGAGACAAAAGTTTCACAGGGTCAAGTTACCCAGAATAAATCCAGACATGGGTTAAATGTAACTTAGGTCCGTGTGCCAAACATTTTATGATATTAAGCTAGACAATATTATCCTGATAAAGAGCTAGGGTGGGACTGAGCCATGCCTCAGGTAAATTTCATATTCTCTTTCCTTCCTGAACTTAATAATGAATTTATGATCTATGGAAAACAAAGCTACTTTTTATTATTGAAATTAAAGATTCATGCAATGGAAAGTTGCAATTTCTACATTCTACATTCCCATTTCCAAACCTCTGATCCCATAAAGTGTGAAGATCAGGATGTTAATGGGTACATACAAAACCCCACCCCCACACAGATGATCATATATATACTGTTCCACAACACAGGATGTTACACACACAGAATCCTCAGACGTCAACAGAATATAAAGCTTTTTTCTAAGTTGGGCTGATAAAGGCTAGAATAAACATGGCCTGTTCTACCTCCTGCTCACCCCCTCTTCACGTCTGTCTGTTTTGCCGTAAAAGTGCACTGGGCATGTTGAGGGATTTTGATGAGGCCCATCTGTAATTCCCCAGCCCACAAGGCAGTTCAGTCTCTATCACAAGCACTTTTGAGACACGATCCGGCCAAACCTCACAAATCTCAATCTGTATTAGTGGCTGCAGCAAGGGCTCAGATGGCACATATTTATTCCAATTATTCATGGGATGGCAAGCCAATTTTGTGCCTTGTTAAGTAAATTACTCCTTTTATAGGATGGGTTTACATATCTGGTGTACTAGCCTGGGGAAATTAGAGTTTTCATTTTGCACATAATCATTCTGAATGTTGACAGACTGCAGGAAAGACACAGCTAGTATTTTCCATTTGGAAAGACACTGATCAGATTCTTACCCAGGATCAATAATCAAATGTATTAACATAAGACACTACGAAACATGTCCTCATTTTGGTCTCCCTTTGCAGTGGTGTGATTTTGGAGCAACTCATGAGAAGCCATTAGGTGACCGTGGTCTTATAATGAGCAAATGCAATAGCCCCATCTTTACATTGCCAGTACCATTTAAAAGTTCTTTAACTAATATTTAGCAAGGACAATTCAAATCTCCTTTGAAGTTAACTGATTAGTATTTGTGATGCATCTTGAGATCTGTAGATTAAAAGCTCCAGAATAAGATGTTTTACTCTATTATTAGTCAAACATACAGAAACACACACTGAAATTAAATTGTGGGGAAAAACCTTGATGCTTCCTCTCCCCTTTGTTTTCCTCCATCCTTTAATTCTATTTCTTTGATAAACTATTACATTTCAAGAGCCTGGTCTTTAAGGCTCCTTTTGTAGCTACACAAAGTGCATTAGGAATGATCTGCCCATCAGCTACCAGAGAAAATTCACAGGCATCAGTTCCAAATGTTCTAAAGCAGTTTACTAGCCTCAGAGACTTTGATAATAGGTGTGGGAGGAAGACAGAGACACAGCGAGAAGGGAAGACCGGCAGTCTTTCTATACACACTCCTTATTAACTGGAGTAATCCCCTTAAAGCTATTCAAATGAAATCTTGAAGCCTGATATAACTGATGTTGCAGGCAGACAGATACTTCTGTCTATATAAATAACTTTATGAAAATTGCAAGACTTGACAAAAAGATTTCCTAATTCCAAGTCTCCACTTTAACCCTCTTGTCTTTCTGCAAGAAAAATAACTTATTCATTACGTAACATCTGCATACCCCTAAAGATGGGCAGCTAGGAATGGCTAAACTAAAAACAGATTTGAAAAAGGAAGCACTGAATATGTGAGCAGATTCTGGAACACAGGCTGAGAAAAAGGAAAAGGTTTTTCTGCTATCTGACCAGCAGCTCACTAGAAGCCAGAATTTCAGAGCTCAGAAATAAGTTTTCAAGTTCTTAACCTTCCAGCAAATTCTCCCCGAAAGTCATGTTCCCAAGCAAGTTAGGATTAGGACTCAACAAGATTTAGAGCAGGTCTCTGCCAAGGACAGCTGGCTAGATTTAGATTTGTGGCTAGCAGTGGCCACTGAGCTGAAATAAATGTGAAAATTAGCAGCAGTAGGGACTAATGATCAACATTTTTTATTTTTTTGTATGTAGCTAATATACCCTGCTGGTCTTATGGCTATTTTTAAGTCTATAGTTAGATTTCAGGCCAGAAAGAGCTAATGAGCCAGATTTATTGAGGGACTGGCCACAACTGGCCTTGCTTCGTCCTATAATTTGGAGGAGGAGGAGGAGGAAGAACTGGCTTTCAATGGTTTGTTAAATAGTAAAATGATTCTTCTTGCACATATTTCACCACTTAATGCATTTTAGAATTAATTACAGTGTGATCAAAATGGGGAGAAAACCCACCATAAACACTAATGCTACTCCATGCAGAATTTGGATTGCATGCTGTAAACAAGTACATGGGATTAAACACCACAGGAAGAAGATAAAAAAAAGTATATTAATATATAAACTTAAGTTTACTGTACAAATCTACAAGTGTTCTGGAAAAAACTGTACATGATCACTTAATTAAAAGAATCCATCATAATGAAGCAAGATATGACTATGCAATAATGCTCACCATTATTAAATTCCATGACCCTGCTTTAAAATATGGGAAAGCAAAAGAGCTTCTAAAGCAAAAGTTAGGCTTAGGTTTCTCTTTTTGGTATTAAATATAGATGTTCTAAACAAATGATAACAGCATTTAAAAATAGGAACTATGAGCTAATCTTAAACAAAATGCAGTGCTAACATCTCTTTGTAATCGTATGAAGGAAGTAAGATTATAGGATAGTTCAATATAGAGCTGTAAGCAACGAGTCATCAACCACTGACAAGAAAGCTTTCTCAAACAAGTACTTTGATTTTTCAGGAGACCAGGACCCTTCATTTAATAAATTCCTGTCCAGTATTACGGATGTTAACTGCCAGTAATGTTTGGGAAGGACAAACAGTGAAATGTTGATGGAAGTTTTTTTTTCTATGCTAGCCATCAGCGTTTATCAGCACCCGTTTCTCCCCAAGCCCCTGCCTCTGTGAAACAAGCACATTTCTGCGCTGAGGTTCATCTTTCACCTTCCTTTTTTTCCTGAAGAGCACCCTCCCCAAAGCTGCATGCTGGGTGATTTTTGAGAGTTTTAGTGAGATATTCTGCGTCAACCCCTGAGGAAAAAAAGGTTAGAGGAATAGCTTGTACAGCAGACAGTGGAAAGTAGCAGTACAGAATGCTTTATTGCTGCCTATTCCAGCAAAGCACACACAAAAAAGAACAAACCATGCTTCCCCTGCCCCAGCCCTTCTTCCAAGAAATGTCTGCCCGATGGATAATCACTGCTGATTCAATGCCCAGGAGGGCTCCTGTAAAGAAGAAAATTGCTGCAGCATTCACTGTATTCATCAAATATTATTGCTGCTCTCTAGAGGAACAGGAAGAGCCATTACCAAAGGAGAAATAGATTCAGCATCACCTTATGGTAGCTACAGTGATAAATTTTTATTTTAAAGCAGTGTCTTCTTTTGGTTGGGACCCAAAAAGGGGTAGAAGGAAAAAAAAAAAAAGAGAGAGAGCAAGAGAGAAAAGGCAGGCTAGAGAAAAAAAGACGACTGAGCTGCCTCCATCAGTTTCACTGCGGGAGACTAAGAAAGACTGGGGAGTTCAAAAGCAGCAGGCGCTGCAGAAGTGACTCAGCATCCTTCTGCGGCAAAAGGGGAGCATGTCAGCAGCCCCCACCGGTCCCCGGCTGCGAGCACAAGGCCTGCCCTTCCCCATACGCAATAGCTGCAGGAGAGACACTGCAGCCATGCCAGACCCCCTCCCACAGAGAGCTGGTCTCCTGCCCAAAAATCTCCCTGCAAATAACTGCAAGAGCCACAGCTCCCTCCATAGCCTTTGCAGAACACCCACAGAGCCCAGTCCCTAGGGCCTGGCTCCAGGGAGAGCATCGGCAGAGCTGCCAGGCTCCCATCTCCCCACCGCAACCCTGACACACCACCATGCTCCCTCAGAGCTGCAGAAATGCTATTAACTCCCACTCTGCCATATTCCCTTCCTACTCACTGGGAGCAGCAGAGCAGCTGATTCCTCTTCCTCTCCTGCACCCCATCGAATTCTCACACAGCTATATACCACTGACTTTAGTAACTGTCATAGGACAGAAAAGGAAAAAAAAAGAAAGGACCAAAAAGCGTGTCATGTCCAGACCCACACAACTGAAGCTGCTCTCTTACAGCAGCTACGTATGAAGGTGCACATAGGACAGGAATCTCATGCTTTGACAGTCACCCAAGAGTTGCTCAGTGTGCAAGGGCAGGCAGAGAACTTGATCCCCTCATGCTGACCAGAGTGGGAAACTGGGCTCTTCCCATTCCCACTGCAGAAGCAGGCCCAGTTCCTGTAACCTGGACTTGCACTTGGGGAGAAGCACTTGGTGCGCACAAACACTGCCTGGTAAGTTACTGTTTGACAAAGGCTGTAAGGAATTGATGGAGAACAGACCTACGGCTGGTACAAAGCCCATGCTTTCCTCCTCAGCCATTTGCTCATGTTCTGCTGTTTGTCTTGATTTCTTATCTGTTCCCATCCTATATTTCTATTCTTTATTTAACACCTTCCTCTTGAGTTTTGCTGAATTTTTTAGGGGGAGGGGTAAATGGGCTTTTCTCTCCTCCCTCCCCTCAGAAAATTTTACCTGGCTCTTTCTCTGAGACCACTTAGGGGGAAAAAAAAAAAAAAAAATCACTTTCCCTGAGAAAAAAAGTGTTCTGATCCCACAGATACCCCAATCACTTTATGTTGTTGCATCACTTTTGGCTACCTGGGGGAGAGTTCTATGTAGTATAAACCACAAACACAAGCTCTTGGGGTGAGGTTTGGAGGTGGTAAGGCCACTGAAAGCTTGTTAACTATATGAAAGCTGGAGCAAAGCAGGCATTGCTGCTAAATGGGTAAGGGAAGCTTGCTCTTTCTGATTCTTTTCTTGCTTGCAGCAGTTAGGCTGCTGGCCAGAGGGAGCCTGGGACATGGTAGCTCCTCCTTTATGCGGGACTCTCCTCCTCTCTCCCTCCCTTCTCCTCTCTCTTTGAAAGTTGGTGCAGTGTTGAACTTTTGCCAGAAACCGGACCTGCTGCAGAAGCAGCAGCATCCCAGAGGGAGGAGGGAAGAGGCAGATTGAGTAAAGCTTTTTCTCTAAGCTCCTCTTGACAGCAGCTAGTCAAACAATGCCTTCTCCCTCTTCCTTCCCCTCTCTGCTTATAGAAAGCTTCTGTCAGTCCATAAATTCCCACTACAGAGAACACGGCACAGGGTCCTACTACCACACCCCTGCAGTGACAGGCAGAGGACACCAAGGGCTCAAGCATACGAAGAGAGTTTGCTCCCTCTTGACCATGTCCCATCCATCCCTAAGGATGCACAGAGAAACTTCGCTCCAGTTTCTCCCTTGGGCTGCACCTGCCTCTGTTGCTATCCCCGACACACCAGTCCTAGGCCCTTATTAGACCTCATGCTGGCAGATTCCATTTCCTTCCCTGGAAAGCCCAGGAAAAAAAAAGTTTCGGTTCCCTTTCTGCCCTCCCTTGTCCCCCTAAATTGCAGCTGGGCGGGGAGAAATCCCCAGCAGGAGGCGCTGGAGGAGCACGTGGAGCACTAGGCCACTGCAGCCTTCCCCAGGAACCGCCACTCCGGATTAACCCTTCCCGCAGCCTTCTCCTTGCCCACTGTGCCCAGCGTTTTTCAGTGACCCTCCCTGCAGCTTTTTCCTTTCCCACTCTGCCCTGCATTTCTCAGTCCACTGCAGGCTGCTCTGAGGCATGGCAAGCCTCCTGAAGGAATGATTTCGGTCAGATTATATGCATAGTAAAACTGCCCATCAAGGCAGCCCTAGATGCAGTTGTACAGTCTTGGGCAGCCTAAATGACAGCTGCAATGCACTTTTTTTCCCCTCTGAACATAGCAGCATCAAACCTCGGGGGCTGCTGAACTCAGTAAGTTACCTCCCATCTTGCTCATCAGGCTGCATTACTGCAAGAAATAACTCCTCCCTTTCTCCTTCCTCCCCCTCAGCTATCCCACACATACACACTTTGAGAAGACAGCCCAAAAATGCACCTTCCCCTCTCCGACAGTGCTGTGCCTACAAATACAGGCATGTGCTTCCTACTGGCTGTGCAGTGCTGCAGGAGCAGCTGTTTCCGGGGCTGCAAGCTGACAGAATGGCTTCTCCTTCTTCAGCAAAATCTGCAGACTTACAGCATTTAATCAGTTTTCTGAACACCTGGCCCCCAGAGTTACCGGTCTTCACCCAAACCTCAGATGTTACCAGATTTAAAGATCATATTAGTTGCAGGAACAACGCAGGTGGTGCCACTTTGTTCAGATTAGTGGAAGCAATAGCACTGCCACACTCACATGTAACTTGAATGAATAACAGAAGGCGCATCCCAGCCTTACAGAAACTTACACATCCCTACATGATGTGGATAATGTGACAATTTCCTCTTTGCTATCTTCACGTACACAACAACAGAAAAAAAAAAAAGATTAAAAACAAGTTGTATGTAGCCACTCTTGCAGTAAAAAACCAAAAAGAAGTAATGAAAATGCTTTCCATGTTGAGCATGCAATGGGTATAAAAACATATCTTTTCCTGAGATCAGAAAAAGTTATCTTGAAATCTTTTCTCCAGTGCTTCAAAAGCACAAGTAGGTATTAGAGCTTGTACAAATGTCTTCACTGATCTCTTTTAAAGCATATTCATCCTTAAAATAACAAAACACTGTCTTAACTGATCAAGAAGTGCCACTTCTATGCTTTATTTTTATCGATATTGCCACAAGTTGCAGGCCCACATCAGTCTGCTAGATATTGTACGTACATAAATTCAGAGAGAGCGCCCGCTCTTAAGAACTTGCAATGTAATTAGGCAGGGAGAAGATGGAAAAGGAAAATGTTAGCCAGAAATCCGAGGCACTGAAGTCTCAGCCTCTTAGCTGCTGCTTCCCACAGCAAAGGAGCTGCAGATGCGTTTCAAGAGCAGTGCCTGACTTGCCCAAGATTACACAAAGCTAAGCACTTCCTTAGATCTGGTTATAACCATTTTTGGTCTGTGTCGATGGACTGTGCTTAGATCTGTTCTTCTCATGATATGAGAGGGCTTTTTAGTCCCTGAACATAAAGGAAGCATTTCCCAACAACGCAACAAAAATTTACGCACACATGGTTATTCCTCTGAACATATGACAGCACATATACTCCTCATATTGTTCTGAGGTGTCACTGAAAGATGCAATATGCTCTCCTTAACATTACAGTACGTTGTGCAGTAACACAAAGAGTTTAGCAGTGTTTTACCCTGTGGGTTTATCCTGTACCAGTTGAAAATTTCCAGGAGTTCCAGTTCAAAGCATGGCACTGGAAGAGAGAATCTCGGTCGGAATTATAATGCACGAACTAATGCAAGCGTAGCAACTCATGCTGGCACCAAAACCTTCTGGTTTGATGACTTAGTGAATTCCATGCTTGAGAAGCCTTCGCTATAACCTCTTGTCTTCTGCTCATTTCTTGTTCCCATCCATTTTACCATTTCAATATCTGTATACCACAAAGAGCATTGTTCAAGGACACAGAACCATGATACCGATGTGCTGTAGGTCACAGAGCTCTCAGCTTTCCCAAAGGTCATACCACCTGCAAGCAGGCACAAACCAGGAGGCAGCAAGAACCCACCTGTAGAACTCTTCACTGCAAACAGACAGCTTTAACCTGCTGCACAGCTGTATCAGCTGTAGTGCAAATACAGTGAAACATGACCTTTCCATGCTTGGCTTCAGTATTTGAAATATGCTTATTATAGCTTCATAAACGTCCTCTTACAGATTCCATGAACAGAAGCAGAAAAAAAAGAGATAAAAGGACATATCTGGCTACCTCATCTTCCTAATCCCCTGTCTACTCAGAGCTATTCTCTACAGCACCATCTCAAGCGCTTTATCCTACCTCATAATAAATGGCCAGGTTATTCTCCTCAAAAAGCCAAGTTAATGCCATTTCTAGTCAGTTCTGATGGTCGTGTTTGTGAAGTAGCAGAGTCTTGAAAATTTGGTTTTTTACTGTGGACTGCCCTCCTTTCAGCTGCCGCAGGAATTTCATCCCAATTGCAATGGACCAGCTAGGTAAACCAAATAATCTCCCACACCCCTGTTGGTTAATTACCAGGGCCAGTGTTAAGTGCACATTTCACCATTTCTGCTGTCAGACAGGAAGCAGACAATCTCTTCGAAGGTAACACTTAAAACCATCTGCTCAACAGCCACAACACCCCTTTGAGACTCTGGAGTAACTAAAACAAATGACTGAGTAGCTTTTGGCAACGCCAAATAAACAGCCTGAGACTGCTTAGTTACAAATGCTAAGTGCTTCTGAAGCTGTTTTTTCAGTAATCCATTTATCTTACACAAAAGCCAAATTCACGCTGCAAGTTTCTACTAACCTGAAGGCTTTTAAAGGGTCTAAGACAGTGACAAAGCAAGTGCTGAAAATGCTAAACCTGAAAGTTCTTAAGGTCCAAATCTCCAGAAAAAAGTAGGCTCTGAACTCTTATTGCCATCAACTGAGTATAGAGGAAACACACCCTGGGAACAGGATTAGGCAGAGGGTAAGACTGTAAAAAGGAGTTAATGAATGTACATTTTACAAACAAGAAAAATATGATTATGATGATTAAGCCAACTGAAAAGAATCAGTAAAGATTTATTCATGTAAACATCTTGCAAATGCTTAGAAGATACAAACAAAATGTCTGGAACAGCTAAATTTAGCTCAGCATTTACATTTTTACCACTAGTTGCAGAAAGGGCTAAGAGCTTACCATCAAGAGAGCAGAAATTTTAGAAGAGTGAGTACAATAGATCCTGATCCAACCAAGTTTTGCCTTCTGTTGTGAGGATCATGGAATACCTAAAGGCAGAAGGCACTGCTCAGTACCTGCACAGGCCTCCCTGAAACACGTATCATGTTCTCGCTACTAAGAGCAAAACAGAGACTGTTCCCAGGCTGAGCTGATTCTCCCACACTATGGCACTAACTTTATTTTAGACTTCATAATCATAGAAGGCAACGGCTGCCACGTAACATTATAGCTGTTCAGCTGTAGTATAACTTAAGACAAGAGCCTGGGAACCTGTCAAAACTCCAAATCCTGACAAATTAAATCTTTTTATTACTCAGGAATGAAAGACCAAAGATCTGCCTGTGACTCAGTTTCAGGGCTCCAGCTTTGAGAAATTCCCTTTTCATTCCCCCCAACTCAAAAAGAATCAAAAAAACCACAAACAAACCCCACAACAGCAGTTTTAATGGAAATGAAATATTTCTATTTCACTCAAAAAATTGCTCAAACACAAAACAGCAACTTCTCATTTGCCCTTAGTAGTAGAGGCAAGGACACACTTGAACTCTCACAGCTAACATATGCCATAAGAGCCTCTCAAGCTGTATAATTTATAATTTAAGCTATGCGTTAGAGTGGCACAAAGCCATTTTCTCTCTAGGAGGAGTAGGGACAGAGATTGAACACCTGCAGACCTCTGCAAATGTTTCAACTAGCGTAAAACCAGAGCAATAGGCTGCATTTGCATATTCTGTCCCACACATGCATAAATCGTTGACTATCATCCTTAACAACCAAATACAAAACCAATAATCTGGTGCATGCAAGATCTGATGTAGGAAATCAGGTGCACGGGCTGCAGAAGTTTATTAATTTTTATTCATATACTGCAGAGCTGAGCAACTTGAGCTTGCTGCCGTGAAACTCAACCAGTCACCACACTGCAGCACAACAGCCGGACAGTTTTATTGCTCACTTTTCTTCTGTGCTTTATGGTCAGCAGTACATGCCAGACTATTAAATAATAGGATGCTTATATCTTGCTAAGAAATGCTTGCACGTGTGCACGCGGGAAGATTATACAAATACTAAAAGGTAGAGGCTGCTTTGTGTACACTCCACATAAATTTTATTGCTGCATATGTAGCAAGGAGAAAAATCTCTCAACGTTTTAAAAAAATAATTGAGTTATAGGGAAAGTATTCCTCAATCTTTCATCCAGATTCTATGATCAAAGGAAAAACACATCCCGGTCATCAGGAATTCAGACTATGCTTGTGTTCCCTGCAGACCACAGATACCAGATCTCTCTGCTTTTTAATTGTGCATGCAGTCCACAAATAAATGACCCACATTTTATGTTTACTGTCATTGATACTGGAAAGGTTTTGGAAGGAAACAGTATCTCTGACTGCATTATGAGCCTGTCATATGCTCTCAACTGTATTGTAAATGCAGTCTCCTCTTTCTACCCACTCTAGCACCAACAGAACTAATTTCAGCCGGTGCAGCCAATACGCGGTCAACAGAAATGGGAAAACGGGGAAATATTCACACCGTTTGCCTCTGGATATTGCTGCTGCTATGAGTATTCAACTTCAAAAATATGAGGGATATTAAATTCTTCCTATTATTATAATCTACAGTTGTTCAACCACAAGTTCCTACAGTATACATCCCTCAAAAAGAAAACTACATATTACATAGTTATTTTCACTGAGCATTTAAAACTGCAGTAGTCATAGAGCTGGTTTCCCAGAGCAACTCTTTGGGGGATACTAATGCTTAGGGTTCACTTTGTCTTTGTTCCTTAATGTTCGGGTAGCTCACTGTACTGACAAGAACATCTCAGGTCTTTAACAGAGTCCATTGCTCAACATGCAGGAGCACAGACTATAAGGAGAAAACCCCACCGTATGACGGTGCAGGGGAAGGAAGATTTGTAGGCATACATATTCAGCTGCCCCTACAGATAGACACATGCGTGACACGAGGCATGTAACTCGCCTTTTTCTGAAAAACCAATTGTAACAAGCTGTCATTTTTAAAAGAAGTTTTCTGTCCAAATCCCTTTAGGATTCAATGGGAATTGGCCATTTTATAGACATGTAAAAATTCCATTTGAATCGCTGCGCTTGGTATATATAAGATATGTAGGCAGAACACTCTCAGTCAGCTGAAACAACTGCATTCACTTCAATTTAACATTACTTTGACAAGGAATCGGGCAAGAAAAGTTATTCAGAAACACTGAAGGCTGAAAACTATTACAACTACTACATTGTGAAGAACATTTTAACGTGGTGGAAAGGTTTCTAAAAAATATAAGAAGCGATTTAGATAAGCCACTGGACAGGGAAAAAACCCCAAACATGCTAGAGGTTAGAAATGCCAACAAGGTAAAAAAGACAGACATTGGCTCTATTGCTTTCTTCCAGCCGCAGCGTGTTACTGCTCTGGGATACCTATACGATCCATCTATCAGTTGCTCTACAACATACCATAAGATCTGACTTATTCCAATCTTGTACAATGCAGTGTGAACTGGATGGTACAAAGATTTATGAGTTAATATTAATGAATATAGAATAAGAATTGTGTTCAATAACTCATCAAATCACAATGGGGGGGGGGGGGGGGGGGGGGAGGAATCTCTGTTGCAATTCATCAGAAGTTGATTCAGCCAAGAGCTGTCACAATTATTTGTTTGTACTTTACGGCATCATAAAATACCACTTGTCAAGTCACAGGTCTGAGACAGGTAAGATCATTCGCAAGGACACAAAAGGAAAAGATGAAGCCCAGGTCGTCAGGTAGACTTAAGTGGCAGGACTTCAGTGAAGCTAACAGCCCAGTGCCAACGTGCAAGCTCCTGATGTGACCCTCGGTTTCTTGAGCCCAACACTTGCCACGATGGCAGAAGACTCATTCAAAGCAATGAGACTTTGCAAATGAGTAAATGATCTCTTTCAAAATGGGCTGCGTGGGCTTTTTCAAACCATGTCCATTGCTCTGCAGTTGGCAAGGTAGGGGAGTTTTATTTGTCCAAGAACCTCTTTGTTTAATTGCTGGAATCAAACAAAAGCAGAACATCTATTTAATCGATTCTGGGAGTTAAGAACTAACCCCTGAAAATGCAAGGAAGAATCTGCCATCAGATTTTGCAGTCTAGTTTGGAGTCCTGATCCAAAGAGTAAACAAAGCTAATAAATCTTCTAATTAAGCATTCATTGATAGAGGCCCAGATGAAAGAAGTGTCTGGCTGTTTCCTCTAGCCCTTGTAATCAAGAGACGGAACATACTCAAAGTGAGCAAATTAATGTTACTGTGCGCAGCAAAACAGAATTCATGTAAGGGATAATAAAATAATGAAAGTTGCTCAGGCGCTTACTATATATGGCACAAACAAAGCACATGGATGTTCAAAAGAAATAAATTAAATACTTATTAGCATTTCTTCTGTGTCTTCCAGATACTGTATTTCAGTCCTTGCAGACAAAACTCTGCATGGGCCTTGGCAATTCATGCTAGTGTTGTCCCACATGAAAAGGGATTTTTGGAATATAGGAAGCAGATTTCCTGAAATGTAAGATTCATTCCAACTCATAAAACAAATTCAGCAGGATTAAAAGAATCAAAGTAGAACAGAGCATTTTCATTTGCACATTTCAATTCAACTCATTCAGAGATTCTGATACAATTTTATAGATGTATACATAAGATCTGGGTTCCTAACTTCAGGACACAGGGAAGAAAATGGGACCCACTACTACCGCTTGTGACTTTCAGAATATTCCCCTGATAGGCAGAGTATTAGTAACACACAACAGCAGTTCTCAAGTTTGTTTAGCATCGGGTCAAAACTTTTCAAAAACAGCCCAGACAGATGTAGAAATTCTACCACACATGAGAATAAACCCCAAAGAAAGTTCTTCAGGGTTCACCCCTAACTTCCTAGAAGCTTTAAAGAAAGGAGTAACTAAAAACACAGGAAGCAAGTAGGACAACTTCAAAACTGTGAACCAGGCCTTTCTCAGATGTAGCTCCCAGGAGCTTCAATTCTCTTTTTCAGTTTTTGCAACACACCTCTCTGTGGTAAGATCAACAGAAGGACCTATAGGGACAGCTCAGCATTCCCATAGCACTAAACACTGGCACAAAGCAGTGACTGCTACAATGGACCTGTTCCAGCTCTCCCCTTTCTCCTTCAGAACTGCTCTGATCAATCTTACCCATAAAAATCAATCCATCCATAAGCGTGGTGCCACTGAATGCCAGGATGTCGAATTTTAAATTTGCAGTAAACTTATTAATGATTACAGAACAGTAGGAAAGGCAATTGCTTAATCATACTTCACTATGTAGAGTAGCTCTCAGCTGCCTGTTTTCTAAGTGTATAGGTACCATGCATCACAGATCAGCTCTTACCATCTCATTTTATACAGCGTATAAAAAAATAATGATGTTGCGCAGCACCTCAGAGCTATGTGACATTTCCAACAGCAGGAATGCCTGACTCCCCACTCTCTCAGAGCTGTGCCTTTATGGAGTAGAAACAATAAATAAAAAGTACAAACATGCTTTTGCTTTTCTGACTTAGGACTGCTCAATTTCTGTGCAAGTTCAACGAAAGAAGCACAGCTCTTTTTATGCTTCTGAAATAAGACCAGGAGCAAACATTGCAGAATTCATTCTGCCATCCACCTCAACCCCAAACATATTTGTTACGCTTTCTGTTGGGGTGTAGAAGAATGGCTGCAGAAGCATGGCCTTAGGATCTCTGAAGATCTGCACAATCCAGGCCTGGTATTAGAATAGGCCTGTAATCAGAATTGTACTGAAGTTGCTGTGCTGAAGTCAACAAGAAAGGTAGACTTGAACTATTCTTGAATCCTGAGACAAGTAATTATGTTGTGCCAACAGGCCGTGGCTGTAACAAGCTACAGCTGCTGGGAAAGCAGGTGCAGGGCCAAGAAAGATAGGGAGCGGTATGGGAATATAGGGAGTAACAAACTACAAGGCTGAAGCATAGCTACATGGATAGAATGCTTATTTTAGTCATGCTAATTAGGGGTGTGAGAACCACGCGTGTTTAGAGACTACTAACCAATTATATTTCTGCTTTACAAATATGCATGTGTATTGGTTCTATATAAGTAGTGTTAGAAACTAATAAAGTTGAGCAAGATGCATAACTCATATTAAGCGTCTTCTTGACTCCGGCAAACCCTTCTTCCAACATTGGGGAAACTATCCTCTGATTTAAAAAAAATGCCAACCCCACTAAACTTCAATGCCCAAGTGTTTTGCAGCACTGGGGGGGGGGGATTTCCTCCTGATTCTGGCTGCATTCAAGTAACTTCTTGGTGCTCAATGAGTCCCTAGCACTGGGGTTACACCTAAACTCTTCCTTGAGGAAATGCCATTCATAGACTGAGTACATATTAATTACGTAGTGTGTAGCAGAGGAAAATGTACTAACAGGAATGTATTGCCATGGAGTTGCTTGGTTTTGCTTATGCAGCAGTAGCAGCATCTGACTACACAGCTGCCATTTTATCACATCACTAACTGTTATTTTTGTACCATTCATCATGACAATGTGCATTATTTATGTCAGCCAGCCTAAGGGAGTTTTTACGGGGTGAACCTGGACTTGGGATTCTTCTGCTTAAGATTTGTGTTGGATGAAATCATGATACACCTAACTAAAACAGCAAAAGAGCAGGTTTAGCTTCAGCAAAGGGACACAACGCTAACTGCTGGGTGACTCAGCTCATCTCTAGTGCCTGCCCGCCTGCTTTTTTCAATGCAGTCTTAAACAAAGATGAGACAAATGGCAGAGACCATTTTGTTCTAGCTGGAAGCCAGCCTTCATTGTGTTCCTCCGTTCACAACTACTTCAACGATTTTTCTAACAATAACACATCAAGGGGTTAGATTATACTCCGCATTATTCAAAAAAGGAACAAAGGGGAGAAAAAAGGAATGGGGAAATCAGAGCTGGCACTGTCTTGTACTTGGAAATACAAGTGTCCAAAGTAGGATGCCTTCAGTAGTAGCTTGATTTTCCTTAGAGTAAAAAAGCTTCATCCTTACCTCTGAGTCACAGTGAAACTCGACACTGCAGGGCTGTCTGCAGCCACACTTTCCCATCTTCCCAGTGCAAACTGCTGGCAGAGAGGAAGGGGGATTCCACTCATTCTCCCTCCCTAAAAAAATATGAGAAAGCATATATTAACAGCCTACAGTTACAAAGCTTATTTTTCTGGGATATGAAGTGCAGTTATTTTTAGAAGCTGAGGTATATTCATTTATTAATACATGGCATACAAATGATACCATTAATAATTAAATCTTACGCTCAAACTGAATGTAGGGGAGATTAGCATAAATCCATTGGCATGAAACTAGGTACATCAGCTTGCATTAGTTGAGTATCCCAGAACAATCCACGTTTAAAAGCTCACTGAATCTCTCACCAAGCCCCTCACGCATCTTTTCACCTGCTACAATGTCTAGACGGCTCATTTCTTCCCTGGGTGCTCTGCAAGCTGCCTCTTTTGAGCAAAAGTCAGACCCAATCCCTGTTAAAGCTAAAATGTATTAGCACCTAAAACTGTACCTGTGCTGCTGTACTTTGCATATTCAACGTCTGAATAATGGATAGCTGTTTCAACTTGCATGAATGCAATTGCTACTGAAATTTAAATCACAAATTCTGAATAGCATTTTGAGTGGAAGCCTCACTTGCAGCACTTGTAAATCGAAAGCAATTCCATTGATCTTCACAGGGACACTTTAGATTTGCAAAATACAATCTCTCATCAGCTTTACTGTGATATGATGATGTGTGAGCCTTTACTAGCTTTGTACAGTTCACTCCATCTAGTAGGAGCTCAGATGAAGAGACTGCAGCTTTGTACCTCTGATAGGCCACTGCCCTTCACAGCTTAATTATCCCTCATATTCAAGTATCCTGAAACCCATGGAAACGATACCACACAACAGGTAGTGTTCTGTCTGAGATCACTAGAAGCCAGTAGGAAACATGTTTATATCAACCCTGCTCTACCTTTAGTAGATGACTGGTATTAAGCAAACATACCTTTGTGCCAGAAATGCTTAAGTACCTTTGCAATTAGTGACAGGTATACAGATTAATTCACGTATATTAGTAAGTCTTTCTCCTTTCTTTAGGAAGCAACTAAGTGTTTTTGTGGTACCCATCTCTTTATAAATATCCCCCAACCCAAGTCTACATTTACTCCTTCCTGAAGAAAACTTGGAAGTGTTTGTTTCGTAAGACAGTTGCCCTTCTGACTCAGAGAGCTAATTTACCGTAACCTTTTTGAGCATCCAACGAAATCTGTGCTCAGTATATTCCTACCTTGCTTCTGATGAATCTCTACTGCATAAACACTGTTTTGCTTCAATCAACCAGTGGCTAATAATTGGGGTCAGAGGTAGCTGCAATGCAGCTGTCCAATTTTAATCTCTGCATTAGCCAGATTAGGCAAGGATTCAGTCCCTATGGCCCGAGTCTCGAACAAACTTGCCTCTGGAGAATCTCAAGAGCAGAGGAAGCAAAGCTAGGCAACTGGATATTAGTATGTTCTGCCAGGACTGCCAGCCACAGCCCATACTTGTTTCTTCATTCACATAATTACCTGCTTATTAGGAACCACTTGTAACAAGGCACACGCTGAGGACAGCAGGAACTCGCAGAGCATGCACACCTTGCAACAGCTGAAGTGAAGGAAAAAAATTCACTCTTTCCACATGCAGCCCGACGGTTTTGTGGAGCAGCGAGGACTGCATGCACCCCAGCCTCCCTGAGGCGCTGGGCCTGCCCCGACCCCAGCCACCATGGAGGTCTGCAACAGCCTCCCCAGAGCTTGAGGAGCTAGGCCTTGCTGCACCCTGGCCACCACGGGGGTCTGCGACAGCCTCCCCAGGGCTTCTGGCGGGGCGGCCTGCGGGGCAGGGGAGGCCAAGGAAGGCGGCGCGTTCCCACAGCGCCCGCAGGCTGGAGGAGCGGCCGCCAGGCCTGAGGCGAGGTGGGCCCGCAAGCGGCCTCGGGCTGACCCGAGGGGACCGGGGAGCCCCCAGGCGGGCGCCGGCAGCTCCCGGGCGCAGGCGACGTGTGTGTGGGGCCGCACTCGAGCCGCGGGCGGGGAGCGGGACCCAGCCGCACACCGCAGCCCCGCACACCGCAGCCCCCCGCCCCGCAGCCAGGCGCGGAGCCGCCCCGGGGCGGCGCGGTCGGTACCTCAGCGGCGCGGCGCGGCCCGTACCTCAGCGCAGCCGCGCTCCTCCCCGGCCCCGCCCGGCGGCGGCGCGCCCGCCCTCCCCGGCCATAAATAGGGGCGGCCGGACAGCACCCGAGCGCAGAGCAGCCGCTAGCACCCGCAGCCATGACCTCCTACGGGTACGACCCGTTCTTCCCCTCTTACAAGCGGCGCTACGCCGAGAGCCCGCGGCTCCACGTCTCGACGATGCGCAGCGGCGGCGGCTACAGCTCGGCGCGCTCGGCGTACTCCAGCCTGTCGGCGCCCGTCTCCTCCGTGTCGGTGCGGCGCAGCTACGCCGCCTCCAGCGCCTCGGGCTCCCTCCTGCACTCGGTGGACAGCCTCGACCTCAGCCAGGTGGCGGCCATCAGCAACGACCTCAAGTCCATCCGCAGCCAGGAGCGGGCGCAGCTGCAGGACCTCAACGACCGCTTCGCCTGCTTCATCGAGCGGGTGCATGAGCTGGAGCAGCAGAACAAGGTGCTGGAGGCCGAGCTGATGGTGCTGCGGCAGAAGCACGCCGAGCCCTCCCGCTTCCGCGCCCTCTACGAGCAGGAGATCCGCGAGCTGCGCCTGGCCGCCGAGGAGGCGACGAGCGAGAAGCAGGCGCTGCAGGGCGAGCGGGAGAGCCTGGAGGAGACGCTGCGCGGGCTGCAGGCGCGCTACGAGGAGGAGGTGCTGAGCCGGGAGGACGCGGAGGCGCGGCTGCTGGAGGTGCGCAAGGGCGCGGACGAGGCGGCGCTGGCGCGGGCGGAGCTGGAGAAGCGGGTGGACAGCCTGCTGGACGAGCTGGCCTTCCTCAAGAAGGTCCACGAGGAGGAGCTGGCGGAGCTGCAGGCGCAGATCCAGTACGCGCACCTCTCCGTGGAGATGGACGTGTCGGCCAAGCCCGACCTCTCCGCCGCGCTGCGCGACATCCGCGCCCAGTACGAGAAGCTGGCGGCGCGCAACATGCAGAACGCCGAGGAGTGGTTCCGCAGCCGCTTCACCGTGCTCAGCGAGAGCGCCGCCAAGAACACCGACGCCGTCCGCGCCGCCAAGGACGAGGTGTCCGAGAGCCGCCGCCTGCTCAAGGCCAAGACGCTGGAGATCGAGGCCACCCGCGGCATGAACGAGGCGCTGGAGAAGCAGCTGCAGGAGCTGGAAGAGAAGCAGAGCGCCGACATCTCCGCCCTGCAGGTGAGGGGCTGGGGGCTGCGGGAGGGGGGGGGCGCCTGGGAGCTCCCCGGCGGGGCGGGGGGCGCGGGTGGCCGCTTGCTGGCGGGAGGGGGGGGGCATGGCTGGGGGCACGGCTGGCTGCCGTCGGGGGGGGGGGGCATGGCTGGGGGCACGGCTGGCTGCCGTCGGGGGGGGGGCATGGCTGGGGGTACGGCTGGCTGCCGTCGGATGGCGGGGGGGGGCATGGCTGCGGCTGGGGGTACGGCTGGATGCCGTCGGGGGGGGGCATGGCTGGGGGCACGGCTGGCTGCCGTCGGGGGGCGGGGGGAGGCATGGCTGGGGGCACGGCTGGCTGCCGTCGGGGGGGGCATGGCTGGGGGTACGGCTGGCTGCCGTCGGGGGGCGGGGGGGGATCATGGCTGTGGCTGGGGACACGGCTGGCTGCTATGGGGGGAGGGGGGCGGCATGGCTGTGGCTGGGGGCACGGCTGGCAGCCTGCCGTCGGTAGAGGGGGCATGGCTGTCTATCGTCAGGGGGGACATGGCTGTGGCTGGGGGCATGGCTGCCTGCCAGCTGTTGGGGCGGGGGGGGGGGGGGCATGGCTGCTGTCACAGGCATTGCCAGCACACGCTGCCCCTGCACAGCACACTGCAGCTGCAGCGTGTCCCACAGTCCTAAGGCAGGATGCTTCGGTGCTAGAACGCATCATATATCACCTGTCTATACCATAAAGCCTTAGCTGCATCACTGCAGCATCACCTGAAGCTAAAAACTAGAAAAAGCATGGAGAGGCTATGAAGAGAGATGCAGATTTCATGCCTGCCTTAATCCTTGGACAGCTGAAAATGGGGCTCATAACATTAAATAGGGATGGGACAATAGGGTGTAGATGTAGAGGTGGGAAAATCCCGCCAGGGAGGGTGGGAGTTGGTAAATGGTGCCCCTTTGGCTAAGGGGGGGGGCTGGAGCTGTTGGTTTTCTCTGTCTGCTAGAGCAAGATGAAGTTTACAGGATTGGAGAAATTCCTTGCAAGGTATTATTGCTAGACACCAGGGAATTAAGAATTTTACGCTGTCGATGTTGTTTCTTCTAACAGGATACAATCAACAAATTGGAGAATGAGCTGAGAACCACGAAGAGTGAAATGGCTCGGTACTTGAAGGAATATCAAGATTTGCTCAACGTGAAAATGGCCCTGGACATCGAAATTGCAGCGTATAGGTATGATAGGGACAATGTCTCAGTAAGTCAGAACTCTGATCAGGTTCCCATTCTCCTGAAGAGAGAGAATTAATTTTATCATTCCTCCAGCTGAAATTTTCACAGGTGGATGACAGAATTGACTCGGGTCTTCTGTTTTGCTATTTTGGAGAGGCAGTGCTTCTGAGGTAGAATACTAGCTTAAAGCAAAATCCTCAGTGCAGCAAACTTCAGGGAGTATCGTAGTATGTGTGTATGCACATACAGAACTCTATTGGCAGTGTGTGATCTGGGTTCTCCATCTTTACAGGTGAAAATCCCTGTTCTGCACATGCAGCAAACAGATTTTGTACCAGTGGAACTTCTTAATGCAGTTGGGCTGTGTCCTCAAAATTGGAAATTCCTCACCTGCTTTTAAGAACAGCCTTTGTTTCTAACTCACAGGAGCAATCTCCTGCAAAGCAAATATTTTACAGCTAAATAACTGCTGCTAAATAGCTGTGGAATGGTTTGTCCCAGATACTGTTAGAAATGGCAAATGCTGGAACAGTTTCTGGGAATGCCACAAGGGGGAATATTGAGAAAGCGCCTAAAAATCTTGTTTAACAGCTAAACCCAACATCGGATTGTGACATCTGCATTGTTCTCTGCAGCCCTACAGGCTACCGAAGTACACCTCTAATTTCCCCTGCTGTAGGAACATAATCCTAGACTGTTTTTCCCCCATTATTTCTTCTAACAAAGGAAATTATTAATTCACTAGTAATGCACACCTGAAACTTCTTAAGTTCCTGAAGACAGAGGTACTGCCATGTAGTTACTCATCATGGGTTAGCTCTTGCACTCGGAAGTCTGCAGTCTCTGGGGCTTGTGCTGCTCAGAGCATCATAGTGTCTTGGGTCTGTAGCTGAATGCTGCTGCAGCATAACCATTTCTGCTGCTTCTTTTTCTGCTAGGAAACTGCTGGAAGGTGAAGAGACCCGACTCAGTTTCACTAGTGTTGGAAGCATCACCAGCGGCTACACCCAGACTGCCCCAACTTTTGGCAGGTCTGCCTACAGCGGTCTCCAATCCAGCTCCTACCTGATGACAACCCGTTCCTTCCCCACATACTATTCCAGTCATGTCCAAGAGGAGCAAATTGAAATAGAGGAAACAATTGAGGCTGCTAAAGCGGGAGAAGCCAAGGCAGCCCCTGCAGAAGAAGGTGAGGAAGAAGAGAAAGAGGAAGGTGAGGAAGAAGCGGGAGGTGAAGAGGCTGAAGAAGAGGAGGAAGGTACTTGCAGTTACTTTCGTAATCCCTTTCTTTCATGTTCCATCCTCATACAGGGTAAAACCCAGAAATTCTGATGAAGTCTAATGATTAGACCTCTCTCACTGTCAGCTCACATGAGCAAAGGCTTGTGGCGTTAAGCACACAACATTTGAGCAGGAAAGCCTGACTTTGAAGAGAAGGTAATTGTGCAATGTTGGGCAGATTATAGGACTGATGATACTCCCTTGAACAGGAAAAAAAACACCCACTGATTTCCAAATTTTCAAACCCAAGAAAGATAACACTTTAACAACGTGTAACAGTACGTTTATATGGCAGCAAACAGTACTTGGCTATTACAGACATCCTCAAAAAGAGGGAACAAGGACATCCTGAGATAAATACTAACTCCCAGAGAGTAGCCCGTGGTGTCTGAAAACTGTTGGGTTCAGTGGATAGCAGTATCTGTTGCCCAAGGTAGTTTTCTCATTCAGCCAAAGTACGTGCCACTTCCTTGCTGCCCCATAATTTATTCACCAAGCTTGTATTTTAAAGAAAACAGGAATGTTATCCAGAGTTGCTTTTTCCCACCTCCAGTTGCATAGCTTTGGAGGATTTAACCTAAACATACCTGAAATGCATTGAACTATTTGAGGAGTTTAGTACTGTAAAGACGAATTACAATTAAATTGGAGCTAAAGAGCCAATGGCAAGATTCCTTTTTGAATACAAGTCTTTGGATAAGGCTTAAAGCAGTGAGTCCACAGTCAGTAGTATTCAAGGCCATGATTTTGAACAGACCTGTAAAATGTTTCTCAAATCTGGGACAAGTTGGTTGCATAGTTTTGTTCTCCCTTGCAAGTCCTGGATAAATGTCCCTGCTTCCATGCAAAATCAGTTGCCAGCCCTGTCGTGTTTAGCTGGCCGCCATCCAGATGTGTGGGGTTGAAGGGTGCAGGTGTGCTGGTCCACGTGAAACTGGGGTTAGGAGCGGTACCTGGATGTGAAATGTGTCTGTCTTTCAAAGGTGCCAAGGAAGAATCTGAAGAAGCCAAAGAGGGTGAGGAAGAGGAAGGAGAAGGGGAAGAAACAGCAGCTGAAGAAGGGGAGGAGTCTCAGGAAACTGCTGAGGAAACTGCTGAGGAGGAGAAGGAGGAGAAGGAAGAGAAAGAAGCAGCAGGAAAGGAAGAGAGTGAAGTGAAGAAGAAGGCTTGATGTTTTTAGGCAGTCTAGCTTTCTCATCAGGTCAACAGAACAAATGATTGACTGAGCTAAAATTGCAGTCTCACATATTTAATTCAGTGACCACTGAGGTTTAAAGTTAATGATCTATGATGTTTCTCTCTGTGCAGAGTATCAGTATGCTTGCAGAGCACCCACTGGCTTGCTCCCTGAATGCCGCATGGTCTACACGTATGAATTCAGGGGTTATGTCTTTCTTGGGTGATTCAGAACCTTACAATTTAAAATGGGGGAGGGGGGGGAAATAAGTCATGGACATGAAAGTTACCTTTGACTTGCATTTAAAATAATTGTGGAAACCTTGGGTGGGTAAAATAATGGAGGCTTCAATAAGTATGTGCAATAAAGCTAGTCAATAAAGTTACAGAAATGCTCACACAGATCCCTTGTATGTGTCGTGTGTCACCAACGCAATGAAAAGGTCGATGGAGTGGTGTATCAGGCTCATCTCAGACCTGTGTAACAGGAGCTGGGATACTGGTTTCTGTCTCTAGCAGGTATGCTTGGGGGACAGATGAGTGGACAGAATTTCTTGATGGGGCTGTAAAGTTGCTGATGAAAATCCTCTGGTGTGGGAATGTGCTGTTAGCTTTGTGATGGGTCTCGCCAGGCTGTAGTGTGCACACCAGCACAAGTTCCTTTTGGCCCTTCAAAAAAAAAAAATTTTTTTAGCAAACCAGAAGCAAAATGCAAATGTGGCTGTTAAACAGTGGAAGGAAGCTGTTCAGTGGTGTAAAGGGAGGAATGGCTGCAGGTGCAGCTGAGATGTGGAGCAATGCCTGCATATTTCAAAATAAAGATGTTGGAGGGAAGGGCAATGGGGGAGCTCACTCTGCTGCCTGAACGAGCTGCCTTGCATCTTGAGCCGAGCTGCTAGGGACTGGAGAGGCTCATCTGAAAATTTGTCAGGGTCTTTTATGGTTTGGAGTGTAGAAAGGTCTGATCTGTGATGAGGTGCAACGTAGGAGCAGCTCAAACAGCAGCAAAGCCTGGCAATTCTGGAAGCAGTGTCGATGTCCTGTGGCCTGAGCCCATTTATTTTCAATCAGCTAAAGTCGATGCATAGAATTGAACCTTGTGCTAAGGGTAAGCACTAGAGTAATGGTACAAATTAAACCCTTTTACGTAAATTAAAGCCATGGTAAAACAGGCATTACGTGGCTGTGCTAAACTTTTCACAGTCACTGGGTGGATTTTCGCACAGGATTTTGTGGTAATTTTGTATGCTGACTTCATGGTGTTGGTTGAGTTGCTGCTCCTTGATGGCTACGTTCAGAGAGGAAAAGAAGTGGGTTTATACAAATTTTAGGGGTGTTCCAAAAGCATATCCTTTTTTGGTGCAGAAAGAGAAAGAAAATGTTGATGGATGAGGTAAGCACCGAAAACTTTGCTTTCCTTCCATGTTCCTAGGAAAAACAGCAGAAGAAAGAAAAAGCATCTTTGGTAAAAGCATTCTGGAAACAGAGCTTGTACGTGTATGTAATAATTCCTATAACTCCTCTTCAGGGAGTTCCAGTATATTCCAGAAATGCTTAATTTCCTACTCCCCACCCCCAACTTCCTTGGGGGTTTTGATGCTTTTGAGAACCAGAAAACAAGTAAATTAATTTTCCTTTTCTTCAACAACACTTCTTTTAAGTCTTTCTTTTCACACTTCCCCTCTGCTTTTAGTGGTGATTTTTCTAGCCATGTTTATGCAGACTTAGTCTTACCAAGTAGATTTTATTTTCCATCTCCAGGAAAACAGTGGGTACTTGCAGCATCACGGGCCGGAGACTCGAGCATGCTGTTTGCTCAGAGCTTTTAAAAGCTCTCGATGGGACTGCAGGAGACCTGCTCCTTTTGGTATGCGGTACCCGTCCCTCAAACAGCAGATAGTGATTCTAAGAGACGGTACTTGGAAATTCGCCTACGTGCCCTACCAGACAGTGCTTTCCAGGGCACATCCATTGGGAGAGAGGTTCTGCTCCTACAAAGCAAAAAATGTTACGCACTGGATCAGAACTAGTCCCAGCCATTAGAGCCAAACCACTGTTAAATAGACAATATTCAAACCACTGCCCCATCCTGCCTTTCTCCAAGCACTCGGAGCTATTAACTTTTCAATACCTATTTTGCTTCCTCTTCTGTGTCTTTTTTTTTTTCTTTCTTTTTTTTCTGTTGCTTGGTTGGTTGTTTTGTTGGTTGTTTTTTTTTTTTCTTTCCCTGGTGGATAAAGTCCTTCACTCAGCCCTTTGCATCCCTTTCCCTCTGGGAAGGAATACGGCTCGCAGCTCTCCCAAGTGTTGCAGCCAGGCTGCCAGGGATGCTCTCCAAGCAGCGTGCTCAGAGGTACATCGGCAAACACATTTCTCCTTGCAGCGTAGCTCAGTCCGATCCCCACTCCTTATGTTATTTTTAATGTATTGCAGCTAGAGGAAAGATTTCACGACTCTGCAGGAAACGTGTGAGTCACAGCCGTGGCGATGAGCTGCAGCGAGCAACGAGCTGCAGTGACCATCCCACCTGGTTTGTCACCCCCAGCCTTGCCTGGCTGCCAGGGTAAACTGGTGGGAGGGAGGATGGAAGCAAGGGTTCGCGTGCTGGGATGCTCTCAGGGTTGCAGGGATCCCACTGGCAACACTCGCTTTACCTTTGAAGATCCAGGAGCTCGCTTTGACGCAATGCAGCAAAAGCAAGCAGAGGGAGACACGACAGAAACTTTAACCCGAGTTGCAGCTGCCAGTAAAGCCACGAGCCTGTCCCTGGGTTTTCTCCTGCTGTTTGGGCAGACAGGGTCTGGATCAGGCCGGGATGTCATCACAGGGAAGACTAACACAAGGAGGTCCTGAAGGCTTTTCTTGAGATACACATACCCCTCAGCAAGAGGAAAAGTCGCACAGGTGTAGTAACCAGATTCTAGGAATTTACTTTCTAGTAACCAAATAATTGACGATTCATCATTTTCTGCCTTCCCAGATTAATTAAGGGTAGTTCAATCCTGAAGAGGAAGGAAGGAAGACCACATGTGAACGGGAAAAGCACAGACGGACTCTGATGCCTGGAGAAAATTCTAGTGCCAGACTCAGCTCCCTGGCAAATGCAACCAATTTGTATTTTGTAACACTTCCCATTTTTTTTCCACCTGGAATTTAGTTCTGGGATGCTGAAAATCTCTTAATCCTAGCATCTCCACGAGCCGTCATGGTGAAAAGATCCTTTTTTAGAGTCCTCCAGCTCCTGAAGTCACGGGGGTCTTGATAACCCACCTTAAATAAGATGCATAAATCTTCACAGCAACTGCCTTTAATTATTGTTTTTCCTTTCATGGAGTCTTTCGTGTTGATTAATGAACTTCTGTGTCTGAAAGTAATTAATCCTTTCTTGGGTTATGCGAAGTCTGAAGAAGTAATTGGTGCAGAACAGGCAAATAACATAGTATTTATGCATCTCTGCCCCGGAATTATGCTGTCTTTTGAAACTAACTGATTGCAGATGTCAGTAGACAAAACCTCTTGGCAACATTAAATATTAATCGATTCTTATAGTTTTATAAATATTTAGAAATGTGTTAACCACTTGCTTAGTTCTCCTAGGATTTGATGGAAACATTTGCAGTGGGAAATAGGCTAAACTCACAAATATATTTTGTGTGCTAGAGCGGAGATAAAAAAAAAAAAATGCAATCGTAAGTAATAACTAAAGGCTGCTGTACGTTTTGGGTGGAAATGAGGATATTTGGAAGTACACCATGCCAGTGGGTAGCCCAGGAGTTTGCCAGCCACACAGGCTGTGCAGTGAATTCCCCCCAAAATTTCAGGAAAGTGGATGTACCCTGGGCAGAGGTGGTGGTAGACCCCCCTCGTGCAAGGAAGGGCAACCCTGGCTGGGCTGCCGGTGGGCAGGCAGAGGCAAAACAGCCCAGGGGATAACCTCCAGGTCCTCCTGGCTGTATCCTACCAGCACGTAAAGCAAAACGTGAAAAACAGCAAACCAGCTCGGGATCCCAGCCGCGCCTGTACGAGCCCAGGTTGACTGTTCTCGGGTCTCCCACCAACAAGAATATTTAATTCAGAGTGTACCTGGGGACCCTTCCCCATCCCGACGCTGCAGGCGCCGGACTCCCTATGTGGAGTGACATTTCAGCAGATTCTAGAACTTGTTTGGAAGCACATCAGCAGAGAGTTTTCTGTTAAATATTGATCTCTGGTTTTGTTTTTTTTTCATTTAGGAGTGGTGTTCTCGCAACATTTTTGGTTAGACCTAAGAGAATAATAGCTCCGATGCTCACAAACCATCGGGCATGTCTATATTTTAACACGGCACAAACACTTCCTGGCAATAGGTGAGTGTGACGGCTGCTTAACTTCTCGTTCACAGAGGAGTATAGTTATTTTTATGTCACATACACGTGTATCTTCCACAAATAAGCTCAGTACGGAGAAGCTGCCATTTAATTTGCTAACTCTGCTTTAATTAAACGTCACTCCGCCAGCAAGCTGTTGAGCACAGATTCCCATTATTGATATCAGCAGGAGGAACATTTATTACTTCGCTACACAAAGACATTCAGATTTATTTGAAAGGCTTATCTGCTGGGGGCTTTGTAAAATTTCTCCAGCAAAGAACACACAGAATGCTTCCAATGGCAAACCACCTGATCTTCAATTATTGATAGGGTAAGGAACGGGAAGGCATATGCAAATCATAGATTTTGATCAGCCCCTCAACTAGTCCACAGATTTCAGGACAGTCCACATACCGAACCCGGGCTTAGAAATTCTTTCTATTTCTTTGCTTGCTAGTTATGGGAGGTACGGCACCAACAACGTTCTTCATTTTCCTTTTGAAACGTGATAGAAATAAACACAATATTAATCCTATAACAAGACATTAGTTCCCCAAGTGGAGTTGGGGCTCTCCTCGTTTCCCTTGGTTTCGTTTGCCTCCGTTTTCCATGTAGTGGGATTTTAAAGGGCTCTTTAATTGGCTTTCTTTTTAATAAAACCAGCCTGGAAGCAGCAGTGGACATAGGCCAGTGCTTAGGAGGCCTTTTTATTGGAAATTTTTAAAAAAATGCTTTAATCTGATTTTATCTGCCAGTCATATGCAAGCATAGTCTGAGCCCTACCCAGCCCCAGTTCAGCCTCTGGAAGGATCTCAAGTCTACAGCTATTTTCTAATGGACAAATACGTAAAAAATGGGTTAGGAATATTTTGGATACACGATACCCATATCATCTCTGGGACACTTTCCTTTTTTTTCTGGGAATTTATTTACTGTTGGTTTTGGAATTTTGTGATTAAAGGCAGATTGCACCAGTTGATTGTTAGAGACAGAATGGATAAGGATGTTCCCATATAATTAAGGCAGGAGGGGGGGAAAAAACCTCAGATGCTATCCCATTTTGATGAACACATGATGTCTTGGTTGAGATTACTTGATGGGTCTTCGCACACTTAAGTGACAAACTTGTGTCATAGAAGATACCACAACCAGCTGTGGCTCACAGACAGGCTATCCTCACAGGGAGCAACAACAAAAAAAAAAAAAAAAAAAAAAAAAGAATGATCTGGAAATTGCTCCATCTTTAAGGCTTTCCTTTAATGCTGAGACTAGCATGCAGGGAGGAAAAATTGTACTTGCAGCAGCATTTAACAGTTTTACACCGGGTACAAGCAGGATTGCTCAGCTAAGCAGTACCAGCAGCACGTGGCTTGGAGACCTTGCCACTGCTAGCAAAAGTAATTGCAACCCCCCTCTAAGCACCCCAAGGCCAGGGAGCAGAATCCAGTAGATTCCTCTTTGCTCTAGGAAGTGTGGGCTAGGGCTCTTCAGTATTAAACCAGCTCAATTATTTGTTATGTTACAGGAATTTTTTTCCCCATCACATTCAATTCAAGCTTGCTTTCTAAATGAGGCCACCACGGAAAAACTTAAGCAGCTTTTTAACCCACACAACCGTGTTCCTGTTCAGGACCGAGCACCAACCTTCAGGGAAGGGATGCGAGTTGGGAAAAAGAATCACCAGAGAAGCCACGTTTTCAGTATTGACCTTTATTGAGCAAGAACTGCTGTGACTTTTACATCAAACAACAAAAGGTTGCGTACTGTGCATGTCAACTAGGTTCTCCCATGAGCAAAAGTCCACCCTAATTGCACCAGTGAGGTAAACATAATTATTTATAAGTAGCTTTTTTTTTTTTTTTTAAGGCTAGGAGAGTTCTGGTTCTCATGAATATTCTATTACTGTTTTCTGTTTGGTTTTTGGCTCAGTTGGTTCTTTGCATAATACATCTTAAGTCATTCCTCAGATATGTCCCTCCAACAGCACTGGAAATTCAAAAGCTTCCTTTGCACATTTCATCTCATGCACTATTATTAGTATTTTTTTTATTTTTTTTTTTAGATCCCCAAGCTCTGTGGAGGGAGTACATCTTGAGCCTGCATGCATTCCCCCCCCCTCCCCCATATTGCACAAAAAAGTAAAATACTGTGTGTCTGGAGCCTCCATGAGAGAACCCGTTCTGCTTTGAAGCCGTCACTCACATGCATTTTGCAGCTGTCATATGGCTTAACCTTTTGCACCGACCCAAGCTCTTTAATTTTTTTTTAAATTTAGCTATGATTTATTTTATTCGGTCTCTTTAATCTCTTTTACTACAGCATGTGAAGTAACTTTCTCCACTTTCTTGGTGGACACTAATTTCTCCTCAAAGCTTTCTTCGTGTTCCTCTACCTTCTGAGTGACTGTCACCGACTTTGTGATATATGTGGTTGTACTGTCCCCACCTTCAGTGATTTTCTCGGCTTTTTTGGTTACCACAATTTTCTCACCCTTATCATCAATTGGGCTCACATCTAGGCCATTGGTGACAACTCCCTTGTCTTCCTCCTCCTTCCCTTTGGATTCCTCCGCTTCCTTCTTCTCCTCCACCTCACCATTCACTGCGATGTCTTCTTTCCTGGACTCCTTCTCTACCTCTGCGCTAATTTTGGTTACCTTTTTGACAGTGATGGTCTCCTCCACCACAGCCTTTTCGTCTTTGACCGGGGAGGCCGGCTTCTCTGGAGAACGAGGCTTCTCTGGAGTCGCCGGCTTTTCCGGGGAGCGGGGCTTCTCCGGGCTCGCCGGCTTTTCGGGGGAGCGGGGCTTCTCTGGCGTTGCAGACTTCTCTGGGGTCACTGCTTTCTCTGGGGTCGCAGGCTTCTCCGGGGTTGCTGCCTTGTCTGGAGAGGTTACCTTTGGTGTCGCGGGCTTCTCCGGAGAGGCCGCTTTCTCCTCCTCCTTGGCTGGTTTCTCACCGCCTTTCTCCACCTTCGGTTCTTTTCCTGCTTCTGCAGCTGCTTCTTTCTGAACAGCCTTGGCCGGCTCTGTTACAGGGGACTTAGGGGGCGATTTTGGGGGGGACTTTGTGGGAGGTGTTTTGACCTTCTCTACCTTTGCTGCTACCTCCTCAGCTTTGCCCTTGGGCTCAGCTTCTTCCCCCTCTTCCTCAGCCTCCTCCCCTTCTTCCTTTTCCTCTATTTCTTCTTTTTCAGAACCTCCTTCTTCCGCTGCATCGGATTTTGCAGCTTCTTCTTCCTCTGCTTCCTCTTCCTCCTTCTCTTCTTCCTCAGGTGCAGCCGCTTGTTCTGCAGCAGCCTTCTCTGAAACAGCTTCTTCCTCCACAGCTGCTTCTGCCTTTTCTTCCTCCTGTTCTTCTTGCTGGGCCTTGGCTGCCATTTCTTCCGCAATAGCTGCCAGGGCATCTTCCATTTCAGACTTTTCATCCTCTACCTTTGTCTCTTCAATGATTTCTTCTACAAACTTGTGCTGGACCTTCAGCTTTGGTGGTTCAATTTTTGTTTTCTGGATTTTAGTGGATGCTATTGTGACAGATGGTTGTCTGTGTGTGAATATGGGACCAGTAATGCTTCCAGAGAAGGCACTGAATCTTGTCTCTTCGCCCTCCAGTAGCTTCCTAAGGGAATCGGGAGGAGAACAAAAAAAAAAAAACAACTGAGCATAGAAACCCAACGTAAAGGAACAGCTATTAGAATGTTTCCCCATCAGCGGGATGAAGCCAGTTTGTATATGGAATATGCTAGAGCTGATCAGCATAATCCATCACTCATAGCCCCAGTTCAGCTTTGTTGAATCCGCTCCTTTGTGAGATTCATACGCAGCAAACAGCTCTTAGCTTGGTTTGCATGTGAGGAGCATAAAGACCTTTAGCTTATCAGTTGAAACTCATCCTTAATGTCAAAAAACTTCATTATGGCTTAAGCCAGCATAGAGCATGGCAAAATAATTAACTTCATAAGACTTATTACAACTTGGGCAAACTGAGAACTTGACACAGACCCAAATCAAATGTTGTGGCCAAGACATTCAAAGCTAATTAGAGCGTATGTCCTAGTTCAACAGCGTGGGCATCCACCTTTCTCATATGAAAACCAGACAGACTTCTGTTTGGCTGACTTTGGCAGCAGCCAGCTATAGACCCTAGGGTACCTGTGTGTTTGCCTGAACGACCTCAGGAATTCCAGCAGATCTGGAGACAGGTTTTTTTGGTTTTACTTTTCTATTCAAATAGATCTTTTTCATCTAAGCCTGTGACCCAGAAAAATTGGCAGCTCTCTGATGAGAGTTCTGAAGTGATGCAAAGGAGAAGAAAAAAACCTGCCAGGTGATGGCAATAGCAAGCAATGTTCCTGCTCCAGATTAGAGCAGATGCCTTTAAAGGAAAGTTCAGCAAGAAAAGCAAAAAAGTGTTTGTGACAAGCGGATTAGCGCTCCCTGCTTGAAACCGTGATCAAGCAAGCGCACCGTCTCTCCCAAGTGATAAAAGGGAATTCAAGTGACAAGCACCGCTCGCTTGGCATATGCAAAGCGAATGGGAATTAAAAATAAACTTGTCTTTTGCTGCTGCACCTTCTGCTTTCATAAACAGGGGCAGCACGCGGCAGCAGGGGGCTGCTGCACTGAGTCACGCTGCCCTGCGCCCACTGGGCTCTTCGGGAGCCGGTCCCTAATGACCTCGGGCTCCTGATGGCAAACACTCCCTGGCTCCAGGCAGATTTGGGAACAGCTGTAATAATTTAGTCAAGCTCTAGTTTTACTCATGTTCACTGCTTGTGGATCTGTGTAAAGCTTCCCAAGCCAGCAGCAGCCGCAGCACTATTAATATTCCAGGCATGTCTGCAGTGATCCTACTGTACCTGTATGCAGCAATTTCAATATCCAGGGCCATCTTGACATTGAGGAGGTCCTGGTATTCCCTCAAGTGACGAGCCATTTCCCACTTCGTCCCTCTAAGCTCGTTTTCCAGCTGATGAATCGTGTCCTGCAACAGAGATGCAGAAAAAACCCTGAGACACAGGCAGGGGCTTCACCCCGACATGGAGCAGGAAAA
Source organism: Falco naumanni (assembly GCF_017639655.2). Taxonomy (NCBI): domain Eukaryota; kingdom Metazoa; phylum Chordata; class Aves; order Falconiformes; family Falconidae; genus Falco; species Falco naumanni. The sequence goes on from NC_054072.1 coordinate 3,292,385, forward strand.
GTTCTCCAAAGGGACTTCCCCACACTCTTCCCACCCTGCTGGGAGGTGGGATCAGGACACCCCCCCCCCCCCCCCACCCGGCACACCCACACCCCCGGTACCTGGTAGGTGGTGAGGTCGTTGTTGTGGCGCTCCTCGATGTCGCTCAGCTGCCGCTCCAGCGACTCCTTGGTGCCACGCACCGACTCCAGCTCGATGCTCTTGGACTGCAGCTGCCGGCGGTACTCGGCGATCTCCTCCTTGGCGGAGCGGATGGCCTCCTTGTTCTGCTCGGCCGCCTCCGTCAGCTTGGCATAGCGGCACTTGAACCACTCCTCGGCCTGGTGCATGTTGTGGTCGGACTGGCACTCCAGCTGGGCGCGGATCTCCTTCAGCGCCGTGGTGAGGTCGGTCTTCAGGTAGTCCTTCCTCTCCACCGTGGCGTGGGACGCCTGCAGCTGCGCCAGCAGCTCGGCCACCTCCTCCTCGTGGTTGCCCCGCAGGAAGGCCACCTCGTCCTGCAGCGACTGCACCTTCTTGTCCAGCTCCGCCCGCATCAGCGAGGCCTCCTCCATCTCCTTGCGCAGGGCGCGGATGGTGGCCTCCGTCTCGTCGCGCAGCCGCGCCTCATCCTCGAAGCGCTCCCGCAGGCGCTGGATGTCCTCCTCGATGTGCTCCGAGTCCAGCTGGATCTGCGCCTTCTCGTGGCTCACCTGCTCCAGCGCCCCGCGCAGCTCCCGCAGCTCCTGCTCGTAGGCATCGCTCAGCTGCGCGCGCCCGGCGTGCTTCTGCCGCAGCGCCGCCAGCTCCGCCTCGATCTCCTTGTTCTGCTGCTCCAGGTAGTGCACCTTCTCGATGTAGCCGGCGAAGCGGTCGTTCAGCCCCTGCAGCTGCTCCTTCTCGTTGGAGCGGCTCAGCTTCAGCTCCGCCGCGCCGTTCAGCAGCGAGGACTGGCTCAGCTCCAGGCTCTCGGCGGAGCTCAGCACCGTGGAGCCGTAGGCGGCCCGCGGCCCCCCCAGGTTGGGGCGCTTGTAGGAGGAGGACACGGTGCTGCCCGAGCCCCGCGACCACGACTGCGAGCGGAAGCCGCTGGACGGGGAGGCGCTGGCGCGGCTGTAGGTGGCGCGGGTCTCGGTCACCCGGCGGTACGAGGGGTTGCCCAGGGGCTCCATGGTGTAGCTCATGGCGGGGCACTCGGGGGTGGCGGGCGGCGACGCGGCGCTGCTCCGGCCGCCGCCGCCCCTTATATAGCGCCGGCGGGCAGCGGCGGGGCGGCCCCGCACACGTGTACGGGGGGCGGCACCCCCGGCCCTGCCCCCGCCCCGCCCCCCGCCCCGCCCCCCGCCCCCGCCCCTGTCCCGCTCCCCCCCCCCCCCCACTTCCTCGCCCCCGCGCTCCCCGCCGGGCCCCGGTGCCTGAGGCGCCCCCCGAGCCCCTTCCCCCTTCCCCTTGCTCCCCCCTTCCCCCTCTCGCCCCCTCTCCCTTCGCGCTGCCCCTCCTCCCCCCTTGCCCCGCGCCCCCCCCTTCTCTCTGCCCCCTGCTCCGCCTCTCCCTTCCCCTGCTTCCTCCCTCCTGCCCCTGCTCTCTCCTGCCCCCTTCCCCAGGCCGGCACCCTCTTTCCTTCTTCCCTTCCCTTCCCTTTCCTTCTTCCCTTCCCTTTCCTTCCTTTCCTTTCTTTCCTCTCCTTTCTTTTCTTTTCTTTTTTTCTTCCCTTTATTTCATTCGATTTTATTTCTTTTATTTTCTTTCTCTTCTCCCTTTTATTTTTTTTCCTTTCTCTATCTTATTCCACTTCCCATCCTGCCCCTCCCCTCCCCGCTGCCCCCGCCCGCAGCGGCCATGGCGGAGCGGACGCGGCGCCCGCAGGGTAGGGCCGGGCCGGGCCGGGCCGGGGCCGGGCGGCTGCAGCACCACGGGCAGCTCCCGCGGGCGGGGGGGGGGGGGGTGTGTGGGGTGTGGGCAGCGGCGGCGAGCGGGGGGGCGAGCAGGGGGGTCCCAAGCGGCCCCCCCCCCAACCCCTTCCCCAGGCGGGGGCTGACATCTGAAGGTCAGGGGCGGCGGAGGGGGGGGGGGGGGGGGGGCTGGGGGCGCGGCGAGGGGATGGGAGCGCCCTGCCAGGGCTTCGCCTCCCTCGGGGGGGGGACAGGGGGGGTGTCTGCATCAGGATGCGGCCGTTGCGGTGCTGGAGCTGCCGGGCAGTGAAGAAGAGTTTGAGACCCCCCTCCCCGGCATCCAAAATCTTTGATTTTGAGTCTTCTTTCCCCCTCTCTTCTCCTCCCACCCTCGCATGTTAATGTAACGCTTGCTGCATTGCTTAGAAATAAATCCTCCTCCTTTGAAACCTCGTTAAAAAAATGATGTTTACATGGTACCGTATACTTTGTCTGGGTCGCGTTCCAGCGACTAGGTGCCATCCAGACTTTGAACGGCTCCTGGATGGATTACAGTTACATAGGCGCTTGATTAGCAAACTGCAAAGAAAAAAAAAAACAAACCAAAAAACCAACCCAAAGCACAACCCCCCAAACTGCTGGAAAAAGCCCTGCTACAGCTCCCATCGCAAAGCAGAGGGATGCTGAGGGGGGAGATTTTAACTCCCCGTTTAGAAAGGTGCTGGAAAGGGTCAGCCTGTGTGCAGCAGGCTGTGAATTTTTAAGCAGATGATCCTGTTAACAAGCAAAATCCTGCTCAAAAATTGCCTTCTTGCCTTGAACCTGGGGCAGACAGCTGCTGGGTTTGATGCCGCTGTGGAGAGTTGGGGAAGTCTGAGGGACAGGGTTAAACTTTGCAAACCACATGGAGCAGCATGGTACCTCTGCTGGCTCATTAATATGATGCTGTCATAGGACTGCAGCACTGCAGTCAGCGGAGAAGTCGGAATGATCCGAGATAATCTGCTGAACTGGATGTGCAAACACGGGCACTTGGATCCACCGCTTAACACCTCTGGAGTTCTAGATGACAAACGTGGAGAAAAGGGTTTGTTATAATTGAAGCAATCACAGATTCTAAATCTGTTCCATTAATTTTGCCAAGAGTTTTCTCCGTTGGCAAAAAAAGCATCCCTTTGGATTTAATGGGAAGTCAAAACAAAACTGCTGTCTATTATGGCATTGCATTTTGTTTCCTTTCAGGGGGAAAGATATGCTGCGGTCTGGTTTATTGCTGCTTTTTTTTTCCCCCGTTAAGTAAAGACTGGGAGGGGGGAAGAGATCGTGGTTTTATACATATGGGAAACTTACTGTAAAAGAAGACATATGGTTAACAGAGCTGCTTGGGAGTCTTTATTATCCTCTCAATCTTCTGAAAACAAGTGAACGGTGTTGAACAGCAAGTAAGGAGGGGCATGTTGAACTTTGTGATACAACTCCCTTTCATTAAATACCTTGATGGTTTTAAATCCATTTACCCAGTGTGCAAAATAAATCGTTGCTTTAGAATCAAACTGTGATTAGCGTTTGACTATTTAATGTGGAAATTCAAGCCATGCAAACTTTTACAGAATACAGTAATTGTCATAATGCACATTGATTACCTTAAATATCAGGATGTTTAGATAAGAAAAAGTTTGCATTCACAGGGGCATTCACAAGCAGGAATCCTTCTGAAATAAAATGCATTGTTTTAATTTAATGCACATTTTTGCAACGGTCAGTTCTGCTCTGTAATGAGATGCAGATGGACGGTACTCCTGCTACGTTACCCTGAAGGTGATCTGAAGGTTAGAATGAGTCAGGGAAATCAGTTGCCTTGTTTCTGATGAGCAACTGATCCCTTTTTCCTTTCTATCCATACCCACTTTGGAGACTTGGAAATGCAGACTAATATTTTTGCTTATAGAGAACTTTTTGCCTGAAAGTTTAACAAACAAGCATTGCTACTCCAGAGCAAACAGCAACCTGATGTCTCAGTCTTTGAAGCAGAAGAAGGGAAGGAACAGGCACTCCCAGAGATTTGAAAAGCAGCAGCATGGATTTTAATCTTGATTATACATTACTGACAAACCTGCATTACAGAAATACTATAGGAGGATGAGACTGAGTTCTGCAGCTTCCTTAAAAAAAAAAATAAATAAAAAGGAAAGAAAATACAGAAGGTGGAGTTGCACAACAGTCTGACTGCTTCCAGATAAAGGAGTTCAAAAAAATATGCAATGATATTTAATTAACCTGAATATCTTTAAAAAAATAATAGCATTGGATGTATAGGAGAAAAAGGGGTTGGGGGCTGGGCAGGTTTATGCTATAGAGAGACAGCAGAATGAAGGCGACTGGGCAGATTATACAATGCAGTTGGTTGGAACTATTAAAATATTATTTACCAGCTTAAAGGGGGTTTCTCTTGGTAAGCAGCTGCCTGTTTGTCATATAAGCCTGATCTAAGCTTAAGCAATTTAAGCCTGAATAGGTCCTAGTGCTATCCATGCAGAGGGCAAACAGTAACATCAGAAGGAATTTTGTCAGAGTGTAAAAAAAAAAAAAAAAGAGTAAGGAAAGCAGGATTTGGTCCACATTCTCAGTTCTACACCACCAAGAGATGTAAATTGGCGTGACTCTCCAAGCTGAGGAAGTTATATCAATATATGTCAGCTGAAGACCTTGACGTCCTTAGAACCTTATTTCATCACCAACAACTTATAATAAATAATGGCCCAGATAATCAGCTGGTGTAAATTGGTCTCATTCCAGCAGAGTCAAGAGAGCAAGGATGGGCGCTGCAGTCCGGCTGAGCATACGTCCTAATAATATTTATGTAGCGACAGCTACGGAAGGAAACACTGAGGTTTATGCACGGAGGGCCTAATCCTGTACGGTGCTGGATGCTTCTTGAAAAAGGCTTTAGGACCTCAGTTCCTAAGCGAGCCAAGCAGCCACCGCAGGATTGGGCCATCACATGAACGAGCAGGGCTGGTGCCCAGCGTCGTGGGAAGCCGAACCTTGGAAAGGATTTTCTTGGTTTGTTTGTGCAATTTTTCAGAGCTGGAGATTTGAAATATCATATTTGGGGGTGGGGTGGGGGGGTTTAATCATAGCTTGGCATGATCATTCACAAATCACCCTCAGCATCATTTGGGGACAGCGGGTACCATGAGGGAGAGGATGCAGCGGAGGGGAGGGGATGGAGCCCTGGGCATTTCACCACCGTCTGTCCCAGACCTGCTGGGAGCGGTGGCGTGGCTGGGGGCTCTAATGCAGCTCCACCAGGCTGATTGCCAGCGTGCCACAGCATAAAGTGCAAAGTTCCTACTGGAAAATGCTCGTGCTTTTCGTTTTCTTTCTGTTCTAAACTGGACTTCCTCAAGACAGAACGGTAACACAAGAACATTTTCCCAGCATGTCCCACTTTTCATCACTCCCAGCCAGCCAGTGGATGTGTTTCAGGACCTTAAACCAAACACTTCCAGACACTTGCATTATTTCCTCATGCAGAAATGCTTTGTGTTGCATTTGAAGATAATGAATTTCTGAAAACACACTCCTAAAGCAGCTTTTGTCTTCGATTTACTGGTGAGTGAAAAGTTCTTGCAAATTCCTACAGATGATCACTGAGCTCATTGCTGCTTTCGCTTCCTCAGATTCGTTTGCTGCAAGAGCAGTTAAACACACAGACCTTTCTGTGCCAATACCAAGAATGATTTCCCAGCTACAAACGTACTTCGGTCATTTACTAACTGGAAGCTGATCATTTACTGTACCACCTACACTTTTCAGCGGTGTTTCCCTTGGGTTTTTAAATCACTGCATTGCACTGATTTTGTAACATCTGTAACGCAACATCCTCTTCCACGGCTGCCTCCTGCCTCGTTTCAAAGGGCCAATTCTTTAGCTTGGGTGGGTTCACACAGGTGCGGAATGCCGGATTACTCCATGAAGGATTTAGCCTAGAGTCTCATGATTAATAATAGAAAACTATTCAAGAAGGGTTTCAGATCCCACTGTAGATTCCAGCAGCTTTCTCTGGTGTTGTACGGGATGCTGGCACGCACTCCGGTGAGGGGGAAGGCCTTGTGCCTCCATCTCCGTGACAGCTCTTCATGGCTTTGATTTGCAACAAATTTATTCGAGCAACACAATGAATCCCCCGCCAGCAAACCCCTTGCCCATGCTGCTTGAATTGGATGTTGAAGTCCATTTCCACCGCTTCTTTAAACAACACTTTGACCAATTAACGGGGGATGTGTGATGAACTTGCCACGTGGAAAGTAGATTCAGCACAGAAACCAACTGTGACCCTTCTTAATGACAATGTTTCTGAGCCGATGGCCGTGTGCATTAGACAGATGTGAGAAGGCTTGGTTCCTACCAGGGAATTGCATTGTAGATTCTTGGATCAGAGGAGCCAAAAACTGTCAGAGCAGAAATAAGGCTGCCTAGAACAGCTTTTGTTTGGGTAGAAGGAGTCTGGAGGTAAAGGTTGTAATGAAACAGAGTCAGAAGCAAACTGGCACCTACTCAAGAAAAGGACTGAGCTTCAGTGAAGGCACTGAGCCTCAGTTTCCCTTCTGGTACTGTCCTTCTGTATCGGCAGCTGGATGCACCTCTGCTACTGTGGCCCTTTTATTATTGGTTTTTTATTTTTATTAAGATCCTCCGGCTGCATGTCAGGAAACATTGAGAAGAATGTAGCAGCTATAAGACCGCTTTGATAACTTCAATCATAACGATGCGTAGTGCCTTTCTGTTAATATTACCATCTTGTAACCACAGTAGTGCCATTGCCCCACAGCCAGCTTCATCCAAGCACCTCAGCAGAGTTAACTTGGCTGCCAACTGGGAGGACTGGATCCAGGTGGAGCATAAAGGAGCATGGAGAGTGTCCCGATGCTTCTGATGGCTGTTCAACCCCAGCGAATACCCAACACAGCCTTTGATGAGACTGAACTTACTAATTTATCCCTGGATTGGAAAAAAAGAGCGCATAACAGAGACACAACTGTGGAGTGTATGTGGTTTTAAACTGGTTTTGGTGGGTTGTTGCAACTCAATTTGTCAGAAAGAACTGACTCTTGTTGCTGGGGGGGTGCACGACGGGGGAGCCAGGGTATTGCTGGACACTGTGTGCCTGGGGTTGGGATAGCATCGGGTCTGGACATCCCAGCTCAGGTCCGTTAGCGTAGATCGCCTTGCCTGTTTGCTTCAAATCCAAATCAGAGTTTCTTGCTCCCGTGACACACTACACGCTGAATTTCACATGTGACATCTTCCAAAAGCCACGGCTCTCACAGGGATCCTGTGCTGCTGAGGTATCACAGCCTGTGGCACCCTGTCGCCTGTGGTGATGGTTCTAAATGGTAGGATTAGCAGGATGGCAGAGGAGCGAGATGGGAACATATACTGATGTTCTCTGATCAATAGGCAGGATGTGGTTGATTTCAGATTTCTGGTCTCTCTTGGAAAATTTGCATTCAAGGTATTAAATCACCCGATTCTGCCTTCTGTAGAGCTGGCCGATTCAGGCACTGCAAAGGATCAGCTCTGAGCCACAGCCCAGGCAAAGAAAAAACCCGGATTTAATTGGCTTGGATGAAAAACGAAGGAAGTACCGTGGCTTTGTTCCCTCGATGCTTCCACACTCTGCTTGGTTTTATGGCTCACTGGTCATTTTTCCTACGTGTATTGTCTGATGTTTCAAACTGAACTATCCTGCAAGTTGCCATCCGGAAAATGGCAGAGGTCAGGGTAGCAATCTTTCAGTGATAAAGCGATCAAAAATAGCTCTTCCTACCTCGTTTTGAAAGGCTTTTCACTACCCTTCTATTTCTAAAAATATAACTTCGAAAAGTGACTGCAGCTCTTCCTTTCATGACCACTTTCCCTGGAGCCGTCCGTGCCCTATGACAACGCTGCCACGGGGCGAAACTATCTCTAGAGTGCTGCTTCCCAGGGAAAACGGGTCAAAATTAGTGCAGGCTGGAAATGGGAGAAAGCTAGGCACAGCCAGAGCTAACCTGGCCATCGGTCATCACAACACACACGTTGTGCTAGCAGTTAGAGGCATTATGGGGATAGGACCCCCACTTTTCAATACAGAGGCAGCACACGACGAGGGGGAGTCGCCAAGGAAGTGATGTGCAAACCACACCTTCGTTCAGGATCAATTTTTCCAAATACCTCCCCCCCTGGAATAGCTTGCTCAGGGTATCCTGGGCCTGACACATAACCCAAACCCGGTGGATTTTAACACGGCAAAATTGCCGATGGTGCAAATAGGCTGAGAGCTCTGGGCGGCACCTGGGCTGGGAGGTGGGGAGCTCTCGGGCATGTTGAAAGCAAACATAAATCACTGTTGCTCCGCTAATTCCAGAGAGATGCCCACATTTGCTTTAGCTGGGAATAAACCCTAAAATCTATGAGGATTTATGCTCATAATGCGTGGACCTAATCTGCAGGCAGTTACCAGACAATATATGGCAGCTGTTAAAATGAATTTGTTTGTGGGCTTGGCTCCCCCGTATGCGTTTGTTTATCTTCTCTCTTTACAATCCCTGTGTTCTTGCTTTACCTTGGTCCTTAATACTCACAAAGCAGCAGCTGCCTCCTCCTCCTTCCCCGCAACTTTTGACTTCTCTTTCTTCTATTGACTTGTTTTTAATTGAGGGAAAAAAAAAAAAAAAAAAAAAAAAAGCACACTTCAATGTGGATGGTTCTTATTTCTAAAATAAAAAGGCCTGATACAAGGAAACATGTTCTCCCTGCTAGTCTAATTTGTATCTAGGTTAATTGCTCTCATGCTGGATGTTTAATTGATTTGTGTAGAGAAAGCCAATGAAAAGCCACAGCTCGGTGACGGCTCTACACAACTGCAATGACTCCTTATTTTTCTATTTAATTAGTGCTAAAGGAAGAGTCTACCTTGCAGACGGCTCCTGAGATCTCTGAGTATTATTTAATTTATTATTTAGGTACGGTATTATTTAGGTGCTGTATATAAAGATAGTTTATTTTTCTGATGTAGACCTCTACAGTAAATTGAACAGAGCTGAGGAGGTTTTTCAGGTAAGAATGTTTTACAGCAAAATTAAGAAGGGACCAGTAAAGGAGTCCTGCCTGGAGGACTCACCTTGTGCGAAGGCTTTGTGGGTGAAAAATCTGAGAATTTCTTGATAGGAATTACCAGTTTGGCCAAGGAGCTCAAAGGAGCCTGGGCAACCTGGACATTCTGCTTTTCTTTGGATGGCGATAGCACGGTGGCATTTCATCCCGTAGGACTTCTTGCTGTGTATCAGCCAGATCTCTGCTTATCAAGATCATGAGCGCTGCTTGACCTGGGTACGGAATCATGGGGGTGGGCTTGCTTTGTAAGATGCTCCTCATGCTTTTCAAGCTACATACAGAAATTTCAGCTGCTTTTTGGCTGGAAAATCAGTTCAATTTCTGCAGTCTTAAAGCATCTACAGAATATTCTTAGTAGAAATAACTATAAGCTGATTAGGAGGGAAGCAATACATCCAAATCAAATCGAATCGTGTGGACACTCACAGTAGGAAAATCAATAATTTTAGTAATATATTTTGCAAACTCATTTTATTGCAAATATATATATACAGCTTCTTTGAAGTCTTGCTTAAACAGGAGCTATAAGTCTTCCTTTTTGTCTGAAGGTCCTCAGCTGGAGTAAAATTCGATTTTAAAAGCAACGGTGTCCGTTTGTATCAGGTCAGAGCTGGAGTGTAAGAGCTTGCACTCATCCAGGCTGGGGAGGCCATCCCTCCTGAAGGGGTAAAGTAGAAGAGAGACATCTATAGGGAGCTGCCTGTGGCAGTTCTGAAATGATTCCACAATGTGATGTAAAAATGGAAAAAAAACAAAGGTAATTTTTAGTGCTTTATTTTTTTTTTTTTCTTTTTTCTTTTAAATCGATGCCTTTTCTGGACAGCTGTACATTTTATTATATCAGTGACTACTCAGTCTGTGATAAGACAGGAGCTTGTTTTCCATTTGGAATGGAAGGAAAGGTCGTCAAAAATGTGGTTTTCTAAATTTTCCAGCATATAATGTAATTCTATATTCCTTGAAACAGTGATATTCATTGGAGTCCTGTAGACTTTTCATTGCTCCGAGACTCCAACGTTTCTGCTTTGTAAGTATTCGTCTAGCTGCTCCTCTGTCAGCATGTTCACCGCTCAGGCGTCTTTCTTCCTTACCCCCATGAAAGGTGAGTGTGAGGAGGACCTGCAGGGGGAGAAAAGATATCAATATACAGAAATTTAAATGACCTTCACTAATGCTGTGGTCACAGTGACGCCGCAAGACCATGACATGCAAACTTGGTGGATTTTGCTGCATTGCTTTCTTGTTAATTTTCGACCTTCAAATTAGCATTCTCTCCCATTAGCTGGCTCCATTTCAATTAAATGCATTTAGCAAACACCTTAAGAAAAGAATGTAAAAGTTATCAGCCGTAAATTTCAAGGTCAGAATATTCCGCATAATTATCTGAAATGCTCCTTGCCTCGGCAGTGCAGGTTATGTCTGAAACTTTGTCAGCCCTAAAGTCTGTAGGTTTTAGAATTAAAAACCAAAGCAAACCAAACTCTCCCAACCCACCTCTTAACCTGATTTTCTCAAATAGCCAGTGGGAATTACTTAATGTTTGTGGAGAATGAGAAAGCTTTATCTAATAATCTCATTTCTTCTGAGATGCCATCGTCTGCTCCCTCTACCTCCATGCATCCATTTCCCCTCTGTCTCTGCCTTGCAGGGACCTCTCCACTACGGTGCCAGTAGCCCAGACTGCAACAAACTTCTTCCAGCAACTCATGCTGTTCTTTCTACTCATTTCCCCCCCTACTGATTTTTTTTTTTACCTATTTCAAAGCAACGCCCTCTCCTATCAGTGGCAGAAACAACATCCATTCTGTAGATGCTGCTGACCCCTCTTCGTCCCTCATAAAGTTTCATCATGTCTTACTGCTTTAGCTGTGTCCGATGGTTATAATTCCGTAACACGGAGCAGAGATGGTGCTGCGGTCCCACTTTATAGAACATTCCACCCAGCCTGACCATGATGACCTTTCTCACCTTGACCCATCCATGGCTCTCCCTGGCCCACAGCTCCCCTGGACGGTTCCTCAGCAGGGTATTGATTGCTGGAGCCAGGCAGGCAGCAGGCACGGACCGGGCAGCCTTGCACAGCTTTTCCTCCCAGCAGGACTCCGTGGGAATTTCCCTAGGGTCAGACAGTGAGATTTCGCTGGGGTTTGAATGATCCTTCCCATCAACAAAACTCACCGCTGATCTGATTTTGCACTGCCATCCATCAGTCTCCTTAACTAGCTTCCCCCCCCCCCCCCCCCCCACTGTTCAGAAGCTTTTTCTAAATGAAATTTAGAATGAAATCTAAATCAATTCTGCTATCACTGTCATTTGGGGAATGCGATCTTTGCACGTGATGTTGTTAGAGGCATTAATGCGATGTCCCAGCGCTGGCGCTAATGTACCAGAGCTGCGATGCACCGCGCTGTGCCGGGAGCAGCCACGGACGGGACCGCCGTTGGCATTGGGGATCAGAACAGGCTCGTCCCACTCACCCCAGGGAAAGTCAGGAGTGACTTTCTGCCCTTGTCAGGAGTGACACGCTGCAGAGCCGCAGTGGAAAGAGAACAGAATCCCAGGGGTCGGCTGCTAACGTCAGTGGTGCTGGTGCGAATGAGAGCAGCCTCCTGCCCAGGCGGCTTCTTCCAGGAGCGTGGAAACCTGGTGGCTCAAGGGTACGGGCAGAGAGGCGTGCCCTCGTTAGCCCCTAATGAGAAGGAAGGGAAAGGAGTCCACCTTTCTAAGCCAGGCTTGGATGAGGACCTCACCCCGGACACACCACACAGTTTACCTTGCCCAGCTTGCCTCCCTCTTTGTTCCCACCGCAGCCCTCTCCTCCCCGTCGGCTCTCACTCCCCAACGCTGCTGCTCGCTCCGCACTCCCACTCCCACTCCTGCTTGTTACTCACTCGGCTCCGTGAAGAGCCAGTGCCTGTTGCTGCGTGTGGGGGACCTGACTCACTCCCTGCCAGCACGATTGTGCTGCGGGGGGAGCAGGGGAGTGGGGAGCATACCTGAGCCCCCCGAAAATGATGCTGGCAGCACCAGAGGCACCAGCCTGGGGGTCTGCCTCGGCAGGGACAGCGGATTATGGCCAGTTCTATGGCCCGCAGCGCTATGCCAGCACCCAGGGCCACCCTGCCCCAGCCGCTGGTGCTGGAGCTGGAAGCAATGCCGGCCGGTTGTGCGTGCACAGGTGAGTCGCATCCTCCCTGTGTTTTGCCTGTGAGGGGGAAGTGGTACCTGCTCCATGGCAGCACCCACCATGGGCTGTAATTTGGCCTAATTGTGGGCTTCCATCCATCCGGGCTGTGGGTGTAGTTTGTGTAATTCACGGCAGATTATTTATGTGCGTGGTGCAGAGTAACTGAACCTGCTTGTTCTCCTGTGGGACGCTGAACTTTTTCTCCCAGTGGCTCTTATTTCAACAACTTGTTAATTCTTGTTAATAAAGCCTTTACTCCAGGAATGAGAGGTAGGATGGTTTGTAATGGCCGAATACGGCCCCTCGTTCCACCTCAGCCACTTGCTCATCAGGGAACCGTGGCTGCAGCACTTTGTCTTGCTGTGCTTCTGGCCCTGCCTCATGAATATGGAGATAATGAAACTAATGAAACCGTCTTTGTTGCAATGCATTTGAGATCCACCGATGAGAATTACCAGATAAAAGGGAGATGTCTTTTGTCATCTCTCAGTAATGAGAACAACTCATGTATGAAATGCTCTGCTCGACGTTGTAGCTCGGTCTCGTCTTCACCCCCTACGATAAAGTCAATTTGACTCTCTCTGAGTAGGGGCTGCAGAACTGGCTGCCACGCTCGTGTCCATTCGGGTGATTAAATGCCTTTCAATAAACCAAGGATAACTAAACGTGCTGTTATTAAAACAGAAGTTTATGGGCTGTAACGGGCCATCATTGTGCACGCAGAGGTCCTGCTGAGTTCATCAAGACTTCCCTGCCCGGCGTGACAGGGCAGGGGAATGGCCCGCTGGCTCTCCTCTGTTTGCTCCTCCGACCTTCCTCCGGGAACGGAGCTGTCTCAGAGACAAGCACCCACATGGTCTGATGGCTGCCTGGGCTGGAAAGCAGCCCGTACCTATGCCATTCGCCTATGCTCCATGCAATATAAAAAATGAGAAAAAACTTTCACTGTTATCAGTTTTATTAGCCACACCAACAACCCCAGCAATTGTCCTTTGGAAGAAATGCTGCTTCTCCGTCATCCCCCCAGAGCTGCAACTGGGTTGCGCATCAGAGGTGCTGCCTTTTGCATCCCTTGCTCATAGAACTACACCAGTGCAGCTGCGAACACAGACTGGTGTTCCCAGTGCTTCCCAGCTTACTACAAAAATGATTACCGGCTCCATAAAATAATGTCCCTATTGAAAAAAAAAAGCTTTTTCTTCTCCTGCGTATTTTGGTAATGGTATTACATCACCCGCACTGCTCCCACCACAAGTAGGGGTGAACAGACGTCTTGTTACTTTACAGGAAAAAAAAAAAAATACAGTATAGAAAATCTATACTGAAAATACAGGTTCAGTATAGCTTCCAGCTGGCCCCAAGAAATTGCAGCTCTGTTATTCTGCATTCCCAGCAGTGCATCGCTGCCCCGGAGGCTGCCGAGTTAATAACTCCGCTGCACAGCATCCAACAAAGTAATTTATTTACTCTGGTGTGGTGTATTTATTAGATCTTAATGTTCTCCACCTCTTTGCTAAACCTAATTATAGCAATATTACAAGAAAGTTCTCACCGTGAGTTTAGTGGTTTTGGAAACTTTTGTAAAAGGGGGATGAACAAATTTGTTGGATTGAGTTTTTAGCGGATTTCCATCACAAGCTGAAACATCCCTTCTAGTCCCTGATTTTAATTGTTTCAGCTAATTGTGTGAACAGGTCATTAAATCAAAAGATGCAATACGAAATTTTTCTGTCCAGATGAAAAGCTGTAATGAAAAGCCAATGATTCTCATCGGTCAGCTGGCTTCCCTGATGCTTTGTCCTGGTCCAGGCTGGTCACAAGGAGAAATAGCTCTGGGATTAGCGCCAAAGCATTTTGCTTTTTCTAAAAAAAGCCTCATTAGCATTTTGTGTTGGTCAGGTCGGTTGGTTTCACACTTGAAGGCTGTGCCTGCTGCTCTCAGCTCCCGGTTGTGACCACCACGCTTGTACGGCTTCGGTTTTGCCCTGGATCCTGTTTGTAGGAATAGATTGATGGGATTTCCTTAGTGGCTGGAGGAATCCCCAGCCTCTTTCCTGACTGTTCTTGGCGCTGCCCTTAATCCCACACCTTTTGCCATTAACAAGAGAGAAAAAGGGAATGGCTGGCATCATTTTAAGCATTGCCTCTGTCCTTGGTGCAGCTGTGGTCCTCTCCACGTGCGTCTCCAGTGGAATCCCTGGGCAGCCAACCTTAACCTTCAAATATGAATGCCAAGAACTGCTTTTCCGCACACCACCACCCCCACCCCCCCCCTTCTGAAGAAAGGGTTTGATTCTTTTCAGATCATTATTTTTCACCCACAGGAACTGCATTGCCTTCTTTAAAGACAGAAAGGAAACATCCTACGTGCCAGATCTTCTCTTCATTTGCAGTTTTTAACATCCTTGCACTCTAGTGAAGAATGTCTTTTAATGAGGATGAAGCCGGTTGGAAAGCAGTGTGAAAAGGATGGAGACAGGCTCATTTGGAGCAGCTACGTGTGATAACTCTGTGTGTAGGGGCTCAATATAACCTTCAAATGCTGCTCTGTGGTAGCAGAGGGATATTCTGGAAGTAGAAATGGAATCTAGTTTCTTTTCCAGAGCAGCAGTCAACAGGTTCCAAAGGGCAAGGAAAAAAAATGAGGTGCTTTTGAATTTTTTCTTTCTGAATAAATGATGTGTGTGAGATCAGCAGTGACAGATGAGGGGGGGTTGGGAAGAGCCCCTGGTGCTGGGTGAGCTCTCCTTCCACGGGAGCCAGCGCCAGCCTGAGCATCGCATCCCACCCCTGGAGCCTCTGGGATTTCCACGGCAAAGCGCTGCTCTCCTGTGTGAGCGAGGGGCTGCCCGTCCCTGCAGGAAAACAGGTGACCTGACACGATGCCACGCTCTTGGGAAGGTTTTAAAAGCACTGCCTTGCTTCTGCGTGCCTTTTATTACACCACAGAGCAGCACGTTCCTCCCTCTGAATACCGTGTTCATTTTTTAATCTGTACTTCAGGGTAGCTAAACGGCACGTGTGCTGGTAAAGCCCCTGCAGAGGCCACCGTGGTTGGAGATTTGTTTCCCAGACGAGACATTCCCCTCAGCCGCGCATCCCAAACCTCGTGCACTCGGTGGAGATCTCAGGGATAAGGGACTTGACCCAGTCCAACCAGTAAACCAGCACCCGCAGCCTGAACCTGGATGGGGTCCTGTGGTTCACCCTGCTTGTCCTCACGCTTTGCTTGCTCCCTCCTCTTCTCATTCCTATTTCCTACACCTTTATTAACCTCTCCCGACACAGTTCCCTTTTCAGAGCAATTTTCTCTCGCTGAGTCATTTCCATTCGCTCCAGGTAATTGTGCTGCCTCCACGGAGCGGTCTGGAAGGGTTTATTGCCTGTGGTTCAGGCTGGGTGATTTTGGAGCAAATGGGGTTCTTCGTGCGGCTGGTTGAAAAGCAGGATTAAATTGTGCTGGCAAAAGGATTGCTCTGCCTAAAAGCAAGAGCCAGAGAAGTTCACGGAGCAGAAATGTGTTCTGGCAGGAGGACGGCATCCTGCAGGAGCTGGCAGGGCCGGTGGGCTTCAGGCTTCAGCCTTGACCCGAGGTTGTGCCCAACAGCTTTAGCTGAGAGATGGGATTTTATTTCTATGTGACACGCCAGAGGAGCCCAGTTGCTGGGAGGGTTTGAATTCCCTACTCCCGCTACCTGGAGACATCTCTTTGTATCAAGTCGTTTTAAGGCAATTTATGTTTAACACCAAAATAACTAGGTTTTATCTGTAGAAGAGGAGTGGGGAATAAATAATTTTTTTTTTTTTTTTTTTTTTTTTTTTAAAAGACCTTTTTCCCAAAGTTCAGGTCAAGGGATACCCCCAACAGCAAAATACCCACTTGATGCCTTTCTATAGCTTTGAGTGTTGCTGTCACTGGGGACATACGGACTCCTCTCCCTCTCCGTGTCTCTGCGGGTGTCAGCCTGAAACGCTCGGGGAGCCAGACTCGGCGTGAGTCAGCAAGGCAGCCTGTGCCGGAGCTGCTCCTTCCAAAAACTGCAGCGACTGCCTGATGAATTAAACATGTCCAAGCATTCATTTCATCGGCGTGCTCGCCACCAGGCTGCTTTCGAGGCTTTTTTTTCTGTTCCACCTTCAGAAAAACAGAAAGAAACTGGGAAATCCTTGCTGTGCAGTTTGTGAACGTGGAAGTTACAGGGAAATGGGGACTTCAGAGCAGAGGCAGACACATGCAGAGATGTGCTGGGGCGGGGAGGGGGGGGGGGGGACGGGGCGAACATATTCTTAAATTCCTGATTACAGGAGGGGATTTTATACATTTTATCCTTAAGAAACTGGGAAAAACTCCTGAACAGCTGAGTGGTGCTGCTGCGCATCTTAAAGACATCTGTGAATCAGAAGACGGGGAGAAGGGAGGTGTGGAGGATGTTCTGGATGATAATGGATGCCTAAGTGATAATGGGCTTGAATGATAATTAATGTTAATGGATAGCATTTGTATGTACTGCAAAGAACATGTTCTGGAAGACAGATACAAAAATAGATACTTTTTTTTTTTTTTTTTTTTAAGACATGAAATTTTAAACTCCCAAGACTAGACATCAGAGCTACTATGCAGTTTTTTTATGCATTTTATCTACGGGAAAGCCTTGCTTTTTAGAAGCTTGTGGGGACTGGGAAATGTGTGGCCTATTTTTTTTCACATCCTGACAAATGAGGGATGCTCCATCTACCTGGCAGTGTCAATAGGTGGATATGGCTAAAATTTTTACTTCTTTTTTTTTGTGTGTGTGCATTGAAATCCAGCAACAAAGGTGAACAGAGCCAGAATAATAAATGAAGTAAAGAGCTGTTGTATAGAGGGTAGGAAATGTCAGGGAGGAGGGAGTAACTAACAGCTGTGAGGAGAGAATGAGTAAAATGAGGTTGTGTGACTGCGAGTACTCATGGGTTTGCATCTTTCTGGCAGGGCTGGTTGTGCCGCTTTCTCTCGGAGCGGTCCCCTGAGGATTCATCCTGGGGAAGGATCAAGGGAGAGGATGGCTCAGATGGCAGATGGGGATGCTCTTGGGGTTGGAAGTCTCTGATGCAGCACTAGCCATGATTCATTACAGCAGTTGTTAGACTGGAAACATGATTTTCCCGTGAGCGGTGATGTTACCGCTCCTCAGTGTGATCGTGCTCTGGTCCCTCTGCCGGGCCGCCACCCCCGCTGGCCAGGTATCACCAGGTATTTATAGATACAGAATAATTCTTCCCTGGGTACCAGGCATGCATGGAGAGACAGAGCTGTGTGAGTGTATCACGAAATACCTCCAGCTACCCTGTGCAAACACTTATTACTTGCCTCGATTTTTATTCCTTCGGTCTAGATTTATTAACGCTCACTGTATATTTTCCCCCAAATATTTCATGGGTAGTAGTACCTTTCCATGAATATTCACCACCTGTATTCCAGACTAGTTCCCTTCTATGGCAAACATTTCATTCCATTAAATTTTGCTGCCTAATGTGCAGGGCTAACGATTTTTTCAAAAGAAAAATGGCCTTCGAGTTTTATGGGAATATTATGAGGAATGGGCTTTTGTTGTCGCATTAAATTTCTCAGAACTTTAATTTAATGTAATTTTGGAAAAAAAACAAACTCAGGTGCTAATCATTTGTACCCTTTCTCAAGGGACTGTATGCTAGCAAGCAAGGGCGCCTATTTATTTATGGAAGGGCCACACAAACAGGGCTGAAGAGATTTATCTTTTTTTAACTGGAATACCAGGTACTGAGTGCTGGTCGCTCACGCACACAATGTGCCTAAAAGAGCTTTTATGACTGTGCTGTTCCACTGCAGACCACAAGATTGCATTCCTTCCTCCCTTTCTCAGACAACCCCACCGGGGAAAAGGCACCAAGAGGTGCAGAGTCTTCCAAACACAAGAGGAAGATCACGATGGGTTGGTGAGCTGCTATTAATACCTATGGAAATTAATGTGTGAGATAAATAATTAAGGGCTCAAGTAGTCCAGAAAAAGCAGGTGATATGAATAACGATAAAGGTCTGTTTTTCTGGTGGCTGAATCAGACTCCTTAGACCTTTTGCCTTTCTATTGATGGTTTCTCACCATTAGCATTTCAGTCCCCTTCTGCAATGACCCTAAAGACCAAAGCTTGAGATGGGATTAATAACAGTTCAGATTTAGCACCAGCTGCATTAGATGACTTCAGTTTTGCAGAGCGGATGCTAATTAAGTCCTTGGACCTGGCAACGGTAACGGCCTCCCTTCCTTGATGTAAGCAGGAATAGAATCACCTTAAATATCAGAGCGGGTGATGGATGCGTAAAGGTCGAAGCATGAAAAGCTGTTGGGGAGCTGTCAAGGCAAATGCCACAAGCTGCAAGGTTTGCAGCAGTCCTGCGTCCTGGAGTCCCCCGAGGAGCAAAAATCTCTTCCACTGCCTCTAAGAGCAGCTCGCTCCAACGGTGCTCCCGAGCAGGGCTGTGATGTAGAGGCTGCTTGTAGCCCAGATGTGTTCCCCTTTCTCTCTTTTTCTCCTCCCGCAGATAGTCCGTCCTTTCTCCTGGCATGTCTCCTCGGTTCTGTTAGGGAGCCTCTGGCATGAAACCATCCCGAAAGGCAGCGGAAGAGTCTTAGCTCAGGGATGCTTGGTGGGGCACACTGCCCACCGCCCGGGCGATGCGGGGGCTGCGTACCCACCCCTGGCGAGAGCCGGCCGTGGGATGGGGTCGGTCTGCACGGTGGGGGCAGGAGGGAGCACGCGGCGATGCGGTGGGGACCGCGTGGCACTGGGGGCCGGGTGGCCCCCGCGTGTTAGCGAGGCGCTGCTCTACCCCTTCTCCTCCACGTACGAGATGTTACCAAAAGGGAAGCTGGTGTCCTAGTTTCTGCCTTTCGGTTTCTTTTCAGTGTGTGTTTTCTTGCAGGAAAGGTACAGCCCTTTCTGGGTTACCCTGCTGAAAACTCAGTGATGCTCCCGGCAGGGGATGTTACTGGCTCATGCAACGACCTTTTTCTTTTCTTCTGCTTCTCTACTACGTTGCTCTGGTGCATTAGCACTAAAATGTCTTCCTCTCCTTCCTTTCCTTCCTCCCTCCCTGTAAGAAACTCTCCTCTCTGCCACCACTATTTTTGTTAAGCTCATACGCTGACTTTCTCTCCTGCATCTGTAGTGATGCTCAGAGCTCGGGGGACCTTTATGCTATTGCTGAGTGTGAAAAACATCACACTTAGAAGAGTGGGGCGAAAGCACACACATTTATGTATTTTTGACTCTGCCAATTAAAAAAGCACCAAGAGCAAGGACTGCTAGCTCCAAACTCCCGGTGACAGTCACAGTAACCCACTGCACCACCTCACTTGCACATGGGTCAGAAAACATCAGGAAGAGGACAGACCTCCAAAGACATTGCGCCATGATGGTGAGACCCCTACGGCTCCCTAGCAGATGCTGCCCCTTGGCTGTGGGGTGAATTTAAGCTAAAATACCAAGTTGCACATCATTTCTGGATCTGCTTCTTAGCATTGCTGGTGCCCACTGACACCAACTACTCACAGTACTTGCCTCTTTCTATTGCCTTTTTCACTGCTTAGTCTCAAAGAGTTTTAAGAGGGGGGTCCCTATCTTTAAGCCCCTTCCACGGACACAGTGGTGGAGCTAAGAATGAGAATTAGGAGAGAAACGAGC
The DNA here is from genome assembly GCF_017639655.2 of Falco naumanni. NCBI lineage: Eukaryota > Metazoa > Chordata > Aves > Falconiformes > Falconidae > Falco > Falco naumanni. Next base: position 3,312,305 of record NC_054072.1, read on the forward strand.
CTTAAGAGTCGCATGCCCTGCCCATTAGGAAACACTTCCATCTGTTTTATGGGGAATCAGCCGTAGCTCTCCAACCAGATAAGCTGTTCTGATTTCTTTTGTCAGTGCTGGCATATTTACAGTACTTTGCTGGCACACTGCTTGGGAATTACAGGCAGATCCTCTCCAGCATAGTGGGAACAGGCGCATCACAGGCTACATACTCCTGTCTAGAGGCTGTTGGCAAACCACAACTTGTAGTCAATCACGGCAGGATTTTATAACCACTTCTCCCCCCACCCCCTTCTCACATCCCTTATTTTCATCCTTGCTCTTCAAAGCAGGATGATTCACATGGTATAGTAACCTACATTTGGCTTGGCACCACTTATGGGCTATATATATAGATGACAGAGTCACCCTGTTCTTCCTCGTTGATTCATTTGGGTGGTTTGTTGGTTTTTTTCCTCCAGACGTAGGGCAGCGCTGGGTGCCCGGTGGGCTCTGAGAGGAGCTGGGAGGTTAACAGAGATGTCCAGTGCCACGGTTTTTACCTGGGGCTGGTCCAGGGCTAAGGTCACTGCTAAGGTGAGTGCCTTTTGTGGCTCTTAAAAAGGTCTGCATTTTAGAAAACCCCACGTGCTCTCCTTCCAGCAGTCACCTCTCCCTGAGCTGTTTCAAATTGAGAGCCTAAAAATAAAGACAAATGAAATCCCAGTTATTCTGCAGTAGGCGGTGGGCAGCCTGCTCCCATCAGCGATGCTGGTGGCTTACACGTTTCTGTGGGGGCGTCACGGCTCTGTGGTTAGCTTTTGCACCTCTGGAACCAGACTATCCACAGAAGTGTGTGTCTTTTTTCTTTTTTTTTTTTTCTTTTTTTTTTTTTTAAAGCAAACTGGCTCGGTTCCTTCTTTCATCTGAAACTGCAGGAGCCTCCTTTGTTTCAGTGACCGCCCATTGGGAAATACTGCCCTGAGCCTCGTGCCCTGATAGAAAATGACTCACTGACAGCACCGCGGAGGGGGAGAGCCCAGCTGATCTCCCCCTGTGCCCCCCCCTCCCCCCCCCCCAAAAGGAACAGCCTCGCTGCTGGGCACTCACCAGCTTGGGGAGGTGGCAGCTGTGCTGCTAAAATGGTTTATTGATGCCGGTTGTGCTCAGCCCAGGGCTGCCTGGCTCCCGGACATCACTTGCCCACAGCCTGGCCCGCACACCCTCATAAAGGCTCCACGGCCGCGGGACCCAGAGGAGGAGCGCAGGTGCTCCCCGGCCCCTCCGCCCGCTCGGCGATCGATACGGCATCGCAGGGAGGGTCTTGATGAGAAATCTATTGGTGAAAGTGATGTTTCGCTAATGGCAAGTGTGGTACCCAGAGGGATCATCAAGGGGAACTCAACCTCTGGCCGTTAGCTGGGTGATATCCATTTCTGATATGCAGAAAAGACGAGATATGTATGTATAACACTACTGGATTTTTTTTTATTTCTGCCAAGATATTTAAAGTACTTGGACACAATGGCAGGTGTAAAATGACATTACTGTAGCTGAGGATCAGACCCCATGGACCCTGAGCCACTATGTGCTTCTGTTTCAGCTCTGTTACACCAGCCAGGAAATGGGGAATCGGGGACGTTGCGCCCCGTCCTGCGGTCCCTGCTCACCCGACAGGCTTTGGGGGCCTGGCTCCCCAGGGTATGTCTGGGAAAGCATCTTCCCACCAGCCCTGTGGTGTGCTGCTCATGTTTTGGATGTGAGGGGTCAAAGGAGATGCAGGAAAGGATGTAAGGAAAGCTCACAGCTCGCTCACCTTCTGCTTTCTCTGCAGGCACCTGGCGAAAGATGGATGGCTCTGTCTCGATGACACCAAGCTCTGGTTAAGGAGACTGAGGTTTCATTCTCTGTTCTGCTCAACACGTTCTTCGGGATAAACCAGAATTCTCTGCCTGTAAAATGTGGGTAACAGTAATTCTCTCCTTAGAGGGCTACCCGCAGGAGAAATGCATTAGGCAGTGTTGGACCCAGATGCCCTGGAAGGTGCTGAACCCGACTTGCTTTTCTAATGAGATAGCCCATCACAGTTTACAGTATATCACGCTCCTGTAGAAAATCACCACTTGAAATATTACAGTATGTGCCAGGCCAAAACTTGCTCTCCTGGCTCAGTGTTTCATTGCTTGAGCAGCTTCTACCCCCTCCCGTTAATCAGAAATGCCTGAGTCATCCGCAGCACGCTGACCGCACGGAAAGCCCGGCTGTGGGACGGCTCTGGGGCTGGCACCAGCTCACATCAACTTCGTCTGCCTGTAAGTGCACGGGGGCACAGATCAATGGTTCGGGGAGAGGGTGACACAGGCACAAGATTGAATTCAAGGCAGCCGAGTGTTCCTGCCTGCCTTTCGCAGCCCGGCTCGCAGGGAACCATCTGCATCTCCTTTGCCACCTGGTGCTGAGTGCCACGTGGAGCTTGCCTTCCTTCGAATTTTATGGTATCTTGCATCAGACAAGATTTGCCCTGGCTGTACTGCTGGGGCCTCATCTTTCATTCAGTAATCGATAACCAGAGGGTCTGAGAAAGTCATTCTTCCCACCTCTGAGCCTCAGGACCCCCTGCGCAGCGCTGCTGGGGCAGTGCCTGGATGCTCTCCGTCCCTCTGGGACCTGAGACCACTCACATTATAACAACAGCTGTGCCCAAGTGAGAGGTCAGTGCTTTCAACCATCGTGAACGCCCCCCAGGCCCTGGAGCAGCCAAGGGGTGGGGAAACCCCAATTCTACAAACTTTTTGATTGACTGCAGGGTTTTGTGTGCAGATCTCGATGCTATTCACTGACAATATTGATCTGGATGTCTGGAGCAGATGGGCACAGCAAGTAAGGTTTTCAGATGAATGCAGGAGACAGCCCAGTGCCCTGATACCAGGGAATGACTGTCACCTCGGAACCCCCCACGTGTTTAGGGTCAGGCTCCCTGAAAGCACGAATTAGCCCGGTTCCTCTGAGGGCAGATCTGCTGGAGGGAGCAGATGCTTAGCTGGTGCAAATCAGCTTGGGTTTGCAAGTCTGTTGTGGCTCCAATGACTTCCCTGTTTTATGTCAGGGGAAGATCAAGCCCACATGGGCCAATTTCTGTGGGCTGCCAGTCTCGGTAAGCGTTACATTTTGGATCAGGCTCTGCATCTATAAACTCCTCCAGGAGGGCAGCAGTTGAGCTGCTACTTAGGAGCTGCAGCTCAGACGACACTGCCCAGCCTGGTGGCGGGTCCCCAAAAGAGCCGCTGGCTGTGGCCAGCATCGTTCATCATCCATCAGACCTCACCCAAGAACAAACTTCCCCCAGCTCCCTGCTGCCTGGCTGACGTGGGCTGTCATGAAAGCAAAAGGCTCCTGCACAGGAAAACATTTCTATTATTAAAGGTCTCGCTTGCTCTTTAGGCGTGCTGCCCTTTCCCAGCGCTGCTGCTGGCTTGATGTATTGCTCTCATCCCCCCTCCTGCCCCGACATGTCGTTGGCAGGGAGTTTTCTTTATTGTGCATCACTCAGGGAGAAAGTGGGGCTTGGATGTGCATCAGCTCTCATTAATCAGAACAGCTCAGCCTCCTCTGCGCTGCAGCCTGCTAGCTGATTGCCATTTGCTTTATTTTTTTGTATGCTATCCAGAGCCCGAGCCTGATGGGAGCCCCGGGATCTGCAGGGACCCCCCCGAGCTCAGGGCAGAGCCTGGTGAGGCAACGTCTGCCCGGGGCTGCGTCACCGTGCCCTGCGATGGGAGACACGGCCGCAACGCCACAAAGGACACCGCATCTGCCAGGGACCGTGGAAATCGGGGAGAGAACGGGGTGTTTCCTTTTTTGATGTGCTGTTACTTGATCATGGAGCAGATTTTTCCCTTTTAAAGGGACAAACCCGAGCAAATAAATAAAGAAATGCACCTTTCCTTTTCTGTAAGATTAAATGCTTTCGTGTAATTGTGCATTAACCTTTCGTCCTGCATTAGGCTGCTGTTGCTTTGCACCCTTGATGCTTTTAAGTCAGGATTGCAATTAGCCAAAGTGGCTCTTGACAGCCTTCCAGGCAACCCCGGACCGGGGGCCGCATTCCCGAGGGGAGATGGATCACCGCTCTCCCGGCTCACCGGAGGCGCCTGGCCCGGAGGAGGCTGGAAAAGGAGGCACCTTCCCCGCAGGCTGGGGCTAAATGGAGCCGTTTGGGGGGGGATGGAGGAGGGGGGGGGTGGGGGATGCTCAAGGTGGCTTTCAGGCTGAAAAGCTTCCTGCTCAGATGCATTTCTTTGCTGAACTCCCACTCCCACAAATTAGATTAATGAGAGTGCAGGGACCCTCCCCTGGGTCTTGATGTACAGCGGGGATATTTATAAGAAAAGCTTTTTAATAGCCTGAGTTGAAAATTCTGGTTTAAAACAAGCCCATCCCCAGCTAATTAAATAACCCAGCTATGACTAAGAATATTGATCAGGCACTCCAGCCTCCTCCCACCCTCCGTTCCACGGGAGGCAGAAACCACGCGTCCAAGTTGGCTGGATTTGGGAATTTCCACGGGGGGACGAGGCGCGGGGGCTGCCCTGGGGAAGGGGTGGCCGCCCCCAGCCCCTCCTCCACCGGGTGCCACGCAGCGACATGGACCACGGCTGTGGCTGCTTTCATCCGCTGACTTTTAAAATCTAGTTCGATGTAAACCTCACTTTTTTTTTTTTTTTTTTTTTTTTTTTTTTGCTTAAAACAAGTCTTTTTTTAAAAAAAATCACACAGGGATTTTTATAAGATGCTTTCTTCCATCTCCATATTCGCTAGTTATTCTGGAAAGCTGCTTCTTCCCAGGAACCTCCGCCCATAGATAAAAATAAGGGAATAAGAGTAAAACACTCAGGGTGAACCATTGCAAATTTACTGCTCAAAATGTTTTTCTTTTTTTTTTTTTTAAATTATTATTATAAAACCTGTTCAAAATAAAGCATCAAAAGTTGCTCCTAGATGACTTTTCTGTTTTAAAATTTTACTTCATCGATCCATGTAGCGAGAATGTAAAAAAGAAAGTCAATGTAAATCCTCACAAATACAAGTTCCAGCTCTCATACAGTTATTTGTCAAGTTCAATTAACTGTCAGCTTTGCACATTAGGCTCCATATCCTTTAGTAATCTCAATTTTTATTCAGTGCTAAATGTTAATCACCAGAATTGATGTTCACATTTTAATATCCCTTTTCATTATATAGGCTCATGTACATGCGGTCGCGCACAGGAATCCCATTTCCCTGTTGGTGTACGATGTGGCATGGACACTCACACACTTTATATTATTTAAGTCACATATTTGCAAAGTATAATACAACAATGCAAACCTCTTTTGTCAAGGAAGCCTGTGCTTGGCCCAGGTACTTCTGACACCGGCAAGAGATTTTTCATAAATATTAATGCAAGTTGGATTCCGTTGTCAGCATTGGGAGCATATAAAGCATGAAAAAATAAATGTTTGCAAAATATACAACCCGCTTTTATTTCTGGCTGTTGAAACCACAAGGGTCACTGTCAGGAACAAAAAGTAAGCGCAGTAAGGTCGCCCCTATCATGAAAAATGTGACTTGTACTTTGGAGCCTGCATCTATTTTTTTCCCTAAAACACATCAAAAAAGAGAAAATGTACAAAACCTGTTCAACTGCAGCTTTGTGGTTTAGGCTTCCAGCAGAAAGGAGCCTCTTACCACTTCTGTTTTCTGCAGGCAACGGCTTCCAACTGGTATATGGAAATAAAGAGATTAGAAAGTGTTTGTGTCAGGCTTTGTGTTCCTAGATTTTCCTTTGTGTGCAAAAATATCTCTGATTTTCTAAGGCAGAAGGCTGGATCAGAGGCACCTTGAACTATAGAAGAGAATTGCTTGGTCCACGCGTGCCTCGCTGGCTACGTGCGATGGGGAAGGCTGATGTTCAGTCACAGCAACTGCTGACCTTGGTGCCCACCGCAGGAAGATCTGGAAGGTCAAACTGCAGCTTGATAGGCTGCTTTTTTTTTTTTTTTCTTCTTTTTTTTTTGGTAAAAAAATCCACGCAGATCACGGTGGAGCCACACTTCCCAGCAGCAGGGGGGCAGGTGACATGGAACGGGACGTATCTGAAGGCAGCACAGGTTCCCCACTCATCCCCTGTTGCTTCAGCAGCCGGCGGTGGGGCTTTCTGGGCTGTTCTCTGCGCTCTTCCCATCACAAAGCTTCACAAACCATCTGCATCTAGTGCCACTGGGATACGGGCTCTTCTGAAGCCAAGTGACAAAAAAACGCTGTGCTGAAAATCTGGAGTGTGAGAAATGTCAGCGTGTGGCAGACCGAAGAAAGTTCCTACGGGGAGTAAATGGTATCTCAGGGGTTTTTTTCCCCCCAAATGTCTCAAATCCCAAAGCGGTGGTGTACAAACTGGGGAACACCTGTGGGTCCCCACTAGACTCGTGGCTCAGAGAGCTGCTCAGTGGCAGAATAACTAACGAGGGGCAAAGAGCAAATGTCACCAAGGTGACCTGACCTCAAAGGCGGCATTTTCAACGAAAGGCAACAAAATTTCCATGCAGATCTGCTCAGCCTTGAACCAGGCGCAAGGACATGCTGAAGCCCTCTCCCAGGACATGGGTGTACACGTTCTGCTGGCCGTGCGAGGGCATGAGGACATCACTTACTCAAGACAGGTAGCTGGTGTAACTCAGTGCCTGTCCTGAAGTAACGGAGCCCTAGGAGTACCTAGGTGTTTGGTGCTTGGCCATCGTCTCCTTATTACCTGCCCTTGGGGAAGGCAGATCCCCTTCTTGTGCTTCATCTGTTGCATTTGCAAGTGCTCCATCACATCAAACATTTTGGGATCAGGAGCCAAAACAACTCCCGTCAGCTGTGCTAAATCCCTGGAAGCCTTACGGGCTGCGGGAGGCTCTGATTTCCAAACCAGGCTCCTCACTCAGCTGGTCTCTTACCGAATTTTGAGGTCTTAATTTGTTAGTTCAAACTGCTATTCAAAATCAGCTTTGTTAACGTCACTTTCAGATGGGGTCTGAGTTTTAATTGGCAGCCAGAATCCCGTAAACCCTCCCAGTTAGCCAGTTGTCCCTTGATGTTTCGGTGACTATAATGGGGAGAGAGATGATAGCTTTCCAATGGCTAACCATCACACCAGTGGTTAATGGAGCATCAGACTTGCTTCCCAGCAGAGGCTTGACAGGAGTAGGGAAGTATTTTCTTCACATAATGAAGTTGAAGGTAAAAATGCCGCAGCTTTTATGCTGCAAGGATGTTTTCAGCGATTTATTTTGCAGTTCTCAACTTACCTGGTGTGTTGCGTTCAGGAGACGAATAAAACGTTACGGGAAGTATTTTGGTACACACAAGACATTTTGAAAATTGAGTTGTAAGTAGAAGCACCAAGGGTTAGACACCAAGGTCTCGCTCGTCTTCGGGAGACGAAAATCCCAGCTGTTATTTCTTCCTGAAGCGCCCGCAGACGAACCCCTGCGCTGCGTTAGCTGAGCCGTACGCGGACCCACGCCGCCACTTCATTCCCACGTCTCCCTTTCCTTGTGCCTGCCGGCATCTGGGATGGTGCTGGGAGTCTGCAGCTGCCCCAGTGGCGGGTCTTTTCCCGACGGTGGGCTGGGGGGTTCTACCCTAAAAGAGAAGTAAATCGTTCCTCCTTTAGCACGGGGCACTGGGAGGGCGCCCTGATGGGCTGGTGCTGGCACCCGGCAGGATTGCACCACCAGGAGCTTGTTGGTGTCGGTGCTCACAGGTGATGACCTTGGCTGGAGGTTGGTCCGTGCTCACAGCCCAGCCCCAGCGTGAGCCCCCCAACAACAGGGGGGATGGGGACCCTGGCCACAATTCCAGGGCCACATGGTACCAACCCTCGCCCAAGCTCTCCGTTGAGAGATACTGGTCTGGAGGTTTTAATTTCATCCTCTGTGAACAAACCTATTGAGGAAAAAAGGTTCAGTTGCTTTCCTAGCTGTAAGCGCGTCCCGAATGCTGTGAAAATTTAGCTCTGAGGGTTAGATTTATGGCACTTTTGGAAGCTTGTAAAGTCATTTGCTTCTATTCATAGCATTCATTGCCCCATTGCCATTTTTATGATGGGCAAATCTGCAAGTCACAGATGGAGAAAGAGCAGAAATTAGAATAATTTGAAGAACCTGATTTCAACCCACACAAATTCAACTGGAAAGCTGGAATGAGAGCCTAGGGACCTTCCAAGAAATCCGTTTATCCCTGACAATTTGGGGCCATAGCAGAATTGCCACAGACAAGGGGGATGAGGCTCATAACCTTTTTCTGGAGATGAAAAGAAGGAATGAACAGGACACGAACAGCAGAAGAGATGCAGAGACGTGGGGGCTGCGTACACAGATGCACTTCTTGGGCTGTTTGAGGCACAAAAAGCCCAAATCCAGCCCTGGGTGGGCTTTTAAAGTGCTGTGGGGTTGGTGTGATGCCAGCTCAGCCACCCCACGGACACCAACGCAAGGACTGCCAGAAAGCCTCAGGTGCTCCTTTCGCTTCATGTGTTATTCCAGGTGACTTTCAGTGGGATTTCAGTGTCTTGAAGACTCAGATTCTTCCTAATTCTACGGGTAAGCCTTGGATATCTACCATATAGATATCCAAGAGTTATAGGATGAATTAACCCTGCACAACCGTATTCATTATCTGGAAAATGCAACTTTGAAAACATTTCAGGACTGGGGAAATACAGAGCAAGCTAAAGACACGTTCACTCCTGTCTGCACCGCTCTTTATGCAGCAAGCCAAAATCCTTTATTTTAATATGAAAATGATCTTTCCTGTCTGCCAAGACTCAGCTTCCGCTTCTGAGTGGATTTGTTGGCTGTATCTAAGTTTTAAGTCCCTGAGGAAGCAGTGTGATGTGCTACACCTCAGTACAGCATTGGAACGAAAGGAGATTTACAAAGCCTGTTTTGCTTTGTTACACGCCGCGTTTATTTTGTTTTCTGAACTAATCAGAAAGAAAGAAAACAGAAAGTCAGCTGCAGACTCCTCTGTTTATTTATTTTTATGAATATTGCTTCCTGAAAGTAGCTTTTTCTATCCCCTCTCTTGTCTGGGCTGGCTTAAAATACAGTGTGTTTTGACTGAGCCGTGGAAGCTTTAAAAAAGGGTGATTAGAGATGGAGAGGAGAGCAAAGCTCACTTCTGGGGAGCTTCAGCTCATCAATGGGCCTCCGACCTTGACAAAAAAATCTGCTCCAGGATCAAAATTTAAATTTTGACTCTAACTAAGGTATAGGAAGTACGTGCCTATTTCAAAACCATTTCAAAGCGTTCGTATTAAGTGCTTGATGTTCCTCGTGGTTGACTTCTTGCAACCTTCTCAGTCGAAAACCTGCAATCCCGGCTTCGGCTGAGCTGCGCCGACCTGCAGCAGCCTGGCTTGGCTCCAGCCCAGTGCCAGGACAGACACTTCTGACCCACCCTGCGTTACCACTGCGTGTACCCCTGCCCAGCCCCAACACCCCCAGTGCCCCAGTCCCCCAGTGCCCCAGCCCCCAGTGGCCCAGTGCTCCAGCTCCCCCAGTGCCAAAGCCCCCCAGTGCCCTCCTCCAAGCCCCAGCTGCTCTCAGGGTATTTAACCCCCCTGCATGGGTGGGAGCTTATTTGTTTCTGTGGCCTCAGGAGCTCTGGGTTGGTTGGTTTGGTTTTTTTTTTTTTTTTTTTTGGGGGGGGGGGGGTGATGCTGCACTACCAGTGACCATAGCCAAGCTTTTCTAGGGTGATTCTCTGCATTTGTTGCCTGAGAAGAGCTACAGGACCTTAAAGCAGCTGGGAATTTCAGGCAGCACAGAGCAATTTAGGGAGCAGCTAATTGCGAAGCATCCCGGAGGGTTTTGCTGGCAAGGCAGGGACTGCTGTTGTGCCTTGGGGTGTGTGGGTGAGCCAGTGTCTCCAGGCGATCTGTGGCTGATTTTTATCTTGAAGTCTGGCTTGAAATGTTTAGCCTGATCCCTGGCTTGGTGATATTCATCACCTTGTGGGATGTCATCAAGGGAAAAGCTTGGAAACCACCAGCAGCCACCACTGCAGCGCTGCCCAGGTAGTGGCTAATGGTCCCCTCTGCTTGCTGGAACAGAACAGGGGATAACGGAGCGATGGGCTTACGGTCTTGAGGAATAACTCACGCTGCCAAATGCTGGGGGTATGGGCTTCTTCTGACCAATACCACTTCTGATTTCACAGCAGGACTCAGAGGCTTCTGTTTTTATTTTTCTTTCCTGGCCCAAGACTTGCTCTGCTTCTGTTAAGCCCTGTGAATGCCCCTTTTCACAAGGGCGTGGGGGGACAGGATGAGGGGGAACGGCTTTAAACTGACAGAGGGCTGATTTAGCTGAGATTTCAGGAAAAAAATTCTGTGCTGTGAGGGCGGCGAGGGGCTGGGCCGGGCTGCCCAGAGCAGCTGTGGGTGCCCCATCCCTGGCAGTGCCCAGGGCCCGGCTGGACGGGGCTGGGGGCACCCTGGGCTGCTGGGAGGGGTCTCTGCCCCTGGCGGGGGGTGGCACTGGGTGGGCTTTAAGATCCCTTCCAACCCAAACCGTTCCGTGATACAATTCTTTGAAACGTGCTGACAATGCTAGCTTGGTTAAAAGGGATATGGGGATGCTGTCATTAACAGGCGCATTAACGCTAATTTCAGCTGTAACAGTCAACTCACACGCCGAGAGCAGCGGCCGAGCCCAAGTGCTGAGCAATTCCGAGGTGTGCGAGGGATTTCCAAGTGTTAATTAAGCTTGCTTTCACAGGTCACTGGGGAAATGCTTGCTGTCTGTTTTAACTTGGCTTTTTTCTCTCTTTACCGAGACAGAAATCAAACATTAAGAAATTAAAAGATGGTAGAAGAAAGATACAATAATCAATCAAACACTTTCCCAGGCACTGACTGACTCCAAGGGAAGCTGAGACAACAGGAGCGACTGCTTTCCTAGATTAAAGGTGAACTAAGGAGACCTTGTTAGCATATTTTAACGAGCTTCTGCCCTTTGTGGCTGAGAGATGGTGACTTCCATGTGCTCGTGGTGTAGCTCGTTAAGAAGGGGCTTGGCTCTACCTCATCTGCACTGTGGTGGGCTACCAGCCTGCAGATGGGGGCTGCTGTGCCCCGAGGGGGAGCTGTAAGCCTCTGCCAACGTGCTAATGTAATCACCCTGGTGCAAAGGAGGGGTGACCAAGCAAGATCTAAGCAAGCTTAAAGTCACTGGATTTGAGGCTGAATCCAAACTTTCCTAGAAGGTCGGCTTGCTATTGCCTTGGTGGAGCAGCTGTGGAGTTGACCGCTGATGCCTTTGTGAAGATGCTTCGTGTTCTGGTGCTTACAACCTGCAGGTTGAATACAATTGCTTCAATTTATCTGATAATGCTTTCTTTTTGCCGGCTCTGAATCTTCTTAGAGTAACTTATTGCAGAAGCTATTGGTAGGGCTTCCTGCTCAATATCCTGGGGAGATATTAAAAAGTAGCCATGGGAGATAAGGGATGGTTATTCACAGTGCGATCTAAAATCAATCCTGCCTGATACTAGCAGTCATCTAAAAATAAATGATCCCTAAACAGATGCTTGGCACACACAAGCAACCTGTCTACCCAGAGATTTGTTCCATTTCTGCAGTTTAAGATAATCTTCAGGAGTCTGTTTCATAGGTCTGTTTCAAGCTGTTTGTTTTTTTTTGGGGTTTTTTTTTTGGGTGTGTGTGTGTGTGTGTGTGTGGGACAAAGGTAGTTTTGGCTGGTTGGTTTTTTTTCTCTTTTTTTTTTTTTTTTTTTTTTTTTTTTTTCCTGGGAGCCAAGAGCTCAAGGCTTGTCTTGCTGCAATGACAATTCTCTTCTGCGCTTCAGCTTTTCCGGGTGTTCTGAGATGGCATCATATCAGTAGGTATCAGCCGAAGATCCAGTAGTAAATTGCATTTTGTTTACAGGATCCAAATTATTCTTGCCCTGCTCTGTTCATGCACACTAATGTTCTAAGGGAGCTTGTGTAAAAGTGACTTTTTTGTGTGCTGGCAGGATGACTTGCGTTGATTTCAATCTTTAAACACGCCGAGCACTCTAGTTTGAAGTCAAAAGCCCCAACTGTGATCACAACTGATTGATAGGGCTCTTTAACATGGGAAGCTAGGGGGATTTCACCAGCCAGCCTGTCCTCCATCACCACCTCGGCAAGGATGTCGTACAGGAGTGTCTGGAAGTGCTGGCCCTCTGGAGCAGGCAACTTTGCTGCTGGCACTGCAAATTTGGGCTTTCTGTTGTCTAAGCACTTGATCAAAAGCTTCTTGTCAGGAAAGATTAGTAGCTATGGAAAAAGCTAAAAATCTCAGGCTTGAGGCAAGCTGATAAATGGTGGTTTTTTTTATTTCTGGATCATCCATCAGTTTGCTTTCCCAATCGTGCCACTGTGAAGGATGGATGAGATGTTTCTGTTTGACTTGCCATGTGCAAAACATTCCACGTGTAGGGGCTGGTCTTGGCTCTCAAATGAGCCTCCAGTCTAAGCCAAAGGTACTAAACTGGTACCAGCAACCTAGCCATGTTGGGGCACCTGCTTTCGTGGGTCTGCAGAGGAACTCCGCTGAAGTTGGGTGTAGATGTGCTTGGACACGGAGCTGCCCTGGGCTGGGCACTGGCTGTAGACCCAGGTGCTTGGCTTGTGGCACACGCTGTGGGAGATACAAGCATCCGTACCATTTGTCTCGCCTGAGACTCGAAGGACCAGACCTCTTTCGTTAGCCAATAAAATATATATTATACAAAAAATAGGCTGCAGTATTGCTCAAAACAGTGAAAGGAACTGCAGTCTTGATTTTTATCCCCCCACCCCACCCCTCGAAAGTTCATGTCATAGTTGGCACTGCAGTAATAGTTGAACATTCAGAGAAATATAACGATTCCTAAAGCAGACTATTTTTAGTCCATGGCTTGCTTCAGCTGACTTAGAGTTGATGTCTTTATTTGACATGGCCTTCAGAAAGGATTTCTTTAATTCATTTATAAATCCTGAAGTGTAAAATTGATCTTTTCTGGCTGTTCCTGCTACTTCTCAGCAAACAAATGCTCCTTCCCCCAGGAAAGGGCTTTATATACTTAGGTTAATGATATGTGGAGTTACAGAACCCCTTCAGTCAGCAGTCTGAGGGATAAGTCTTGGGACAGGACTGTTTCCTAGATTATTAGGTAAGGAATGAATTAATTTTACTGGGGCAAACAGGAAGCATTCTGCTGTGATGTTTATCTCAAATAGCGCTGTGTGTCTGCATGATGCTAACTGACTTGGTTATCTTCTACCTACAAAATGAGGTCGGGTGGGTGTCTATCCAAGTTAATTCATTATTGGACCATTTTTCAAAGGTTATTTGTGCAGCTGCAGTTTTTCTCCTTGTCAAAATAGGAAGCGCTACACTGTTTTGAGCGTCCTGGAGTCTCAGAGCATGTAATTTCTTCAGAAATAATTTCAGGAGACGTATGGTCCTTGATCTCTGCAAGAGATTTGGCAACGTCTGCTCTTCTGGAAAAACCTGTTAACACCGAAGACAGGTACATAATACGGTCCATTGTAGTGACTCTGTGTGTTCGAGCTGCAGAGTATTTCTAATTACAAAGTGTAGTTAGAACATGTAACTCTTAGTTTATGCTAAGGTAAAAATGAAGTCCCCGAAGTCCCAGACTGTCTAGTCCAAACAGTGACTGCTCCGTGCTTCCCTACACGTTATGGGTGGTCAAATAGCGAGTGAAAAGCTTAACCTTGTCCATCACGCTTCAAACGTGGCCAAGATGTCCTGGACAACTCAGACTGAAGCAGGGTCTCATGTGGGCTGGAGTGTTGACATAGAAATAAGTAACTGATGGAATAAATCTGTACTGCCAGAATGCAATATGGATTTGTGTTGTTTCTGGATGGATCTGATCTTCCTTCTGCAAGAACTGAGTGGCGTGTAGAAGCAGCAGGACAACACCAGACAGCAGGATAATTCTTCCAGGAAAGGGGAAGAAGGGCGAGTCAATTTTAATTGCAGTTCTGAAAGATGCATCACCATGGCAAGCAGATAACGTATCAATAGGGAAACAACAGGAATAAACCCGGGATGGCAAATAGCCTTGCCCTTTGCTAATTAGCAAATCTGCTAGGAAATGTCAGGCAGGAGCTGTTCAAGGGAGTTTACGCTGCCATCACCCAGAGGTGTCAGCAAGCAGAGGTAGAACTTAACACGTGCTGTGCAGGTAAAGAACTGAAGCAGATCACTCATCCTGGACATCACTACAGCTTCTGGAGATGGCAATAAGAGCAAGAGAACTCTCAGATGCAGTATTTGAGTGGGGAGAGACCCTATTTTGATTTTTTTCCTTCGCTTCCCCCCACCTGTCAGCCTGTTCAGAGGCCACGTGAACTCAGTGATGCTTTAAACCAAACGGAGCCGTTTGGCAAAACTTCTGCGTTGGGGATGTGGGGATGGGCATGTCTGTACCAGACCATCTCGTTTGGTCACTGAGCACTATGACAGCCTCAGAAGAGGGCAGCAATACCCCCAGAGCCCCCCCCCGCCCCCCCCCCCCCCCCCCCCCCCCCAAGCCTGCGCACAAGCATACAACTCCAAACACTTCCAGAACGAGCCTCGGAAAACCCACAGTTGGAAAACACACTGGAACATGACCAGCCTTGGATACTATATTTTTAAAATTTGTGTAGAATGTTCCTGAAGCAACCTTACGGCGTATGGATTCCAGCATGTGCTGAAGTCTTCAGAAAAGCTCTCGCTACTGGAAAAAACGCTTCTTGAAGTCTGGTGGCTGTTTTCAGTCTCTGCTACATGAAGCTTTTAAAGCTGGTCAGGCACCTGGCAGGCAGATTTCTGTAAAATGTAAATTGCAAGAACTGGAGTTGGTTTAACACAGCTCCTGATGACTGAAGTCTTACTCAAAAGCTCTGGAGACCTTAGTAACAATGTTCTGTTTCAGGTTCTCTATGAGAACGCTCGGTGCCACCACTCAGCTAATGCAAAACCCAAGGGAAGAAGATGTCTTGGGGAAGCTTCCAGTGACGGTGCCTCTGCATCCTGGACCCCATCTTCTATGGGGGTACAGCTACCAAAGATAAAAGTGCATAGATGCCTGCACACCTGCTGAGAGCACAGCAAGGGTGATCCTTCTGCTTCCTCATCCTAAAGAACCGGTTCAACTGGAGCAAAATCCTGAGGTCCTGCCTCGTGACTTATTTGCTTGCGCTCTATAATCAAATGCAACAACCTGGCGTCCGAGGCATCTCAAGTGTATAACACACACAGATTCTCAGAGCAGGAAACACTTCTGCAGGGTCGGGCAAGATGATTTTTGAAAAAGCAGCTGTGTGTGTAGCAAATGATGCGAGTGACTGGAGCAGGCGCTGAGGGATGCTGAAGGATGCTGAAGCAGCCACCGACTGGTGCGTGTGGTTTAAGGTAACCTTGGCTTCCGAGTTAAACTCCTGGAGTGCTTCAGTCTGGAGGTCTGATTCAAAGTGACTGGGCTGGGAGTGCTGAAGAAAATTACAGTGAAATAAATGAGATAGCAAACCAAGACAGGAAGTCCTGTTGATTTTTACTTTTTAAATAGCTTAATAAGGATTTTCCTTCAGAGACTTCACTTCTATATTTGTTATCAGCCGAGAGTTTGCTATAACCATTTAAAATTCTCTATCAGTGGCCCAGGAATTTCCAAAACCCTGAATATTGGGGGAGCGAAGTGACATGTAAGGGGCCCAGTAGTTTTCTGATGTGCCTAAGTCATACCTCCTTAGGAATCAGCAGAATTAAGAAAGTGTTCGTTGTGCTGCTTGGTTAAAAATACAACTCACAAGGCTTTTAGGAGCAGTGTTTGGCATTTTCTAGAAAATTGGCTTTAAGGGAATGCTAGAACTGGTCATCCAAACCCTTTTATTCCTGAGGATAGAGGGTACTGACAGGTGAGGCAAAGCCTCTAAGACCAGTCCATACCCCTGGAGGAGCTGGTAGATGGAAGCAGCGGGGAAGGAAAAAGATTATGTAAAATGGCTTTTCTTTGTCTCACATAACAACAATGGAAACATTCAGGCTGCAGAACCATAAAAAGAAATACATTTCATGGACTATGCAAGGAATTATGATGAGATTTCTAGCTAATGGCCTTTGACAGATGGAAGGGGTAATAGAAATGCAACTATTTTCAATCAAAGAAGCAATGAAATAAGTTTTTTTTTAAAAAAAAAAATTATAAACCTTATCACACAAGCTATCTACTTATTTTGCGAAGGAAACAGTTTCTGGCTGAGGAGGTCAGTGGAGCAAACTTCAGAGAGGAAGGCAATTAGGGGCGAACAACGGCAATTTAGTGTAGTAAAATTATTGTCCTTCTCCAAAAGCGATCAGTATCAGTGCCAAGATGCAGTATACTAGTATGTAGTGCTGTTCCAGCTTAACTAAACTTCTGGGTAGCACTGCATGTGCTAAAAAAAAAAAAAAAAAAAAAAAAAAGAAGAACAGAATAAAAAAAAATTTAAAAAATCACATTCCTGACCTAGCAGAACAAGCCCACAAGTACCTTGCTGCTACACAACAAGCAGGGTCCAAAATGCAATAAACAATTTGCAGTAGGAGAAAACCAGAGTGGAGTGATTGTCTGGAGTGGGAGGCTGAGTGCTGGTGGGCAAGAAAGAGATGATAAAGCACAGGGTGTTTTTTACAAGTCCCTTCAAGGCTTTCGATATCAGATTTTCCTATAACCAGACATTAGCTGCCACTAGATTGATCTGTCTGATGCAGGGGAAATAAAAGCCCTTGAAAGGAACATTGAGGAGCAGGAAAAAAATTATATCTAGTGATAGAGGCAAATGGTGCCTCTGGGAGGGAGTTCTCAAAAGAAATGCCAAAAATGCTAGTTTGAAATAACATCAGTTCTTCCTGCTTCAGCAACAAGAGGTTAACAACAAAGGCCATTATATTAACAAGTGAAAAAGAAAACCCCCAAAACCAAGCGGTGCCGAACAAGTAGCACTAGTGAAGGATTCATTTGTGCACCCCTGTGAAGCCAGAAGTAATTTTGCAATTGTTTTCCAGTGGATGCCAGCTCAGACACTCCCATTCTGCTGCTGGAAGAGTTATTGCTACGCGTGGGCTGGAGCACTCTTACCCGGGCGCCTTTGCAGAGAGCACAGCAATGTGATGCGTGTGCTATGGGTGACTCAGGCCTGATAAATCTTCAGAGCCAGGATGCAATGTGCAGGAAGGAAAAATAAACCTAAACCATGCTATGAATTAAAAAAAAAAACAACGGGTCTGTTGCTAAAGATAGCTCCGGTTGTGAAAGCAAAATTTGATTTGTAGAAATTTCCTAAGGTAGGAAACTGCCAGGCTGGGTGTAGGATAATACAGAATAATAGAACGAGGTGAAAGTGAGCAGTGTGCATGCAGAATGGTGGAAAAGGAGGGGGAAGACAGAAACCAGACTGCTGCAGATGTTAAACAAGCAGGACTAGACCGTGCTTTTAGCTCAAACCTAAAGCCTGAGGTGATGTGTTTGCTTCAGCCAGCCGGCAGCAGCAACGGGAGGCAGATTTCTGTCTGTATAAAACATCCCTCGCTGCTTCCTTCCCCCGGGGTATAACAGCTTCCAGGGCCTGAGTGTGTGTACGAGGCTGAGTAAGACCGTGTGTCTCAGCGGGGCGGTGCTGTGCTCCCGCCTGCCCAAGGGCCACATCCAGAGCCGGGGCGCTTGGTGCGGGGGCAGCCGCCAGCGGTGCTGCATCAGCTCAACAAGCTGGATGTTTCCTGTGGATCTGCAAAAGCGCTGCAGCATCTGCCAGTGCTGGTCCGAAACGCCCTGTTTCCTCCAAGTTTCGAAGCCGTTACAGCGCACTAATAACGACAAATGTTTTTTATAGCTGCAGAGAACATTGGTGGCACAGATTACAAATAAATCTGGCTTTTCATCTTTTTCCTTTTTTTTTTTTTTTTTTTTTTTTTTTTGCAGCAAACTATGTTACTTTTAAATGTACACAGAAGACCAAATATTTGTCAGAGAAAGAAAAATAACAACAATATCAAGTTGAAAATAACCGTAACGAAAACCACTCTTGAAGACGCTAATTTGAGGCTGTCTAACAAGAACAACTGTGCTGAGCCGGAAATTTTAAAAGGAATAAAACTTGAAACTGTGTTGCTCTATGACAGAATGATTTTTTTTTTATTATTATTTTTTTTTTCTTTTGCTTAATAGTGGAGTCCATCCTGAAAATTGAGTTCTGTGAGTCTGGGAGATTTAGTGCTAGAAATCCCATTACTTTTTTTTTTTAATCTGAGATTTGGTGTACGGATGCTAAATGTATAATCGTGCTAATAGACCAGTTATCTGCCAAATAATTTTTGCTGGATCTGGAAACATAATTGCTGCTGAAATATAAATGATTGAAAACTTCTAGTGGCTTTCAAAGTCCTACTGAGGCAGAAATGTGTATTCTGGCTCTTTATCCTTACAGTCACTGCGTATCCATTGAAGTCAGATCAAAGTGGTGTTTGTGCTGCAGTTGAATTGTTCTTAAGAAACTACTAGAATTTCAAATCCTTGGCTGTTTTCCTGCAAACTGATAGTGTCCCAGCTTGGGCAGGTTTAAAAACTGATGTGCTTTTAATCAGAAAAGAAAGTAAGAGGAACCAGCTGCCCTCATTTGGTAAAGAAGTAAAGCTGATATTCCAGAGGTTTTTACAAGGAGTGTATTTTTCAGAGGTGTACTTCCTCAGATAAAGGAGCATACGTGTCTCAAAGATGTATGTTGCATGCTGTAAAGCATACAATCTTAAAGAAAAGCATCAAGAAAGGTTATTTGTGACCTAGATCTTTTTTTGATATCACTGCTGGGGACAGGCAGAGAGCCGTCAGCCCTGCCAGCATCATTCGTGCCTGCAATTGGTGGATAACTGGTTTTTCTCCTCGCCCTTACAGGCAGTTTCCCCAGTGCGCTCCCAGACACGCTCACACTGGTGACTCCTGTGTCCTAACGTCTGTCGTGAGCGGTGCCACGCTCCGGGGGAAGGATGTGGGTGCTGAGGGACTGATGCTCAGCAGCCGCAGGCTGAGGGGAGCCCTGCTGGGGATGCTGGTTAACGCTCCCCACGGCTGTGGGAAAGCCAGCAGCACTGACATTGGTGCCACGGCAATTGGCACCAGTTTGGGATTTACTGGTTTTTCCTTTCGGATCAGAACTGGGCTTTCGGAAGCGGTGGCGTTAGGCAGATTTATGCAAATAGCTTCTTTAAGAAATCCCCCTACGCTAACCCAGATCCCGGCGGTACGATCACCTTTGCCTCCCGTCCTGTCGCTGGTCGCTGCTCTCGTCCTCTTCCCTGCACACTGCTTAGCTAATTACGTGGGGCTGGACACAGCTAATGAACTACCTGCACAATTGACTCTGCCCTAGTGGGATGCTGAGCTGCTTGGGGGTCCTGTGGCTAGATGGGGAATTATGAGGATAAAAAGTATGGAAATACAGAAAAGAGATCTCAAAAAATGCGTTAGCTTTTCTTAGAAGGCCTATAGATTCTTCTCTTGCAATTAATCTCAATGAATAAGCCAGATGTAAACAAATTCTAACAAAATCCCATAAACAGGCCATTTTAGAGCACATCTGTTGAAAGGCCGCTTTTTTCCTAGGTAGAATTTGATGCAAAGGTTTTTAAAATTCTTACGTACTTTATAAAAAGGTAGCATAAGTCTCCGGTGCTTAGCAGTGCTAGAAAACAAACCTTTCTTATTAGAGCCATCAAACTTCACCCATCTAAACTCAGTTGCTTATTGAAGCACTTGAAATACATCAACCTGAAGGCAAATTATTTCCTGATGTCAAACTTTTATTGTAATATTTTGTTATAGAAGACTGGGTGGTCTCTATCCCCAGCCATGCCCTAAGGCATTTATTTTATTGTGCCACCCTTCCTTTATTCTGGGTAAAATTCAAGGATTTGAACACTGTTAAATGGAAGCACTTCTTTTTTTCTTTTTTTCTTTTTTTCTTTTTTCTTTTTTCTTTTTTCTTTTTTCTTTTTTTCTTTTTTCTTTTTTCTTTTTTTCTTTTTTTCTTTTTTCTTTTTTTCTTTTTTTTTTTTTTAACACCTTTGTTTTTTCTCTCCAAGATTATCTGCGTAAGAGCATCTATAAATATCAGAGCAAGTCAGGCATGAAGCAGCTGGAAACTGAATATAAAGCCTTAGAAAAATATGCAGGCAAAAAAAGAATACCATCAGGTGAACACCTTGAGTATGTTCCACATATCCGCAGCAGGGATCGATCGACCCCCCCACCAAGGGCCAGGTCTGGGGGTCACTGAGGTGTCGAACGTTCAGTAAGAGCCAGATCGTGCATAAAGAACCAAATTTGTTTACAAATTTTCTTCGCTAAGGCTGGATTTTTAAAAGATTCGAGTCCTATCAGACACCAAAACGGGATGCAACTTTTCGAAGAACTCTTTGCCAGCGCTAATATAAGAATTCGTTATTTTACAAAGTGATGAGAGGAGATTGAAAACCTTCTGTCGCTGCTCTGGGCTCAGCTTCACCAGGAAGAGATGCTCCCCAGGTGTATGTTGGGAATTTCACAAGCCATAGGTTTGCCCTTGGAAATTCTTCTCGGAAACAGAGGAATATATGAGGACTTGATGGGATCTGGAGAGGGGACCGGAGCGCTTTCTCCTGTAGATTGGAAGGAAGAACGTGCTGTGCTAGAGGAAATGAAATGAATATTTAGACGAGTGTAGTGAGGTTTGATAAATGCCTTGGGAAGAATAGTAAATCTGGTATTTCAGGGTTGCTTTCAATTTTTAATTGAAGATCATGACGGGACTCCCTGAGATCTGGGAGGAGGGAGCGAGATGGGATGAGCCACTCGAGCCACAGGATCCAAAAATCCAGTGCAACTGATAGTGTAATTGCTTTTGTATTTGTTTTTAAGACCATTAGATGAAACGCTCACTAGAAATAAATATCTGAAAGCGTACTTTATTTGTATGCCCGGTGTTGATTCTAGGAGTGTGAGGAAATAAAGACATAATTTATCCAATTCCTGTGATCCTGAAATGCCTGAGCACTTTTTTTTTTTTTTAATAACGGCAGTAAAACAGATTGATGTGTATCCCACCACCTACTAAATTCGATGGGTTTGTTTATATCTGGGATAAATTAGCGAAGGCCTCATATAAACAAGGTATCAAAGCTGGCAGCTTGCAAAAAATCCGTGACATCAGAGGATTCATGTGCTTTTACATTTGTTTGGAAAACGACGCGGTACATTCAAACAGATCAGCGCAGCCAAAACGTTCTTGTCCAGAGGGTTGGGGAATCCAAGAATCAGGCGAAGGAGGTTTGTAGGGATCTTGGCTAACGCCAGGCAGCAAAGGGTGAGGAGGTTTTGCTTGGAGGGTCAGTGCAGCCCCACAGGGATGATGGAAAGGTGGAGAACCTGTAGATTGAGCTCAAGATGGGATGATCACTGGGCAATCACCACCTCGGGCAACACAGGCTGGACTCGGGGAAAATTAATGCCCTTAATTCATGGGGGATGCAGCCAGACTCTAGCAGCCCCCCTCTGCCTCTTCCTCCTCTTCCTCACTTTGCCACAGTCCCCTCCAGGGGCTGCAATATCCCCAGCTGCACCCCCAGCCTCCCACCGCCCCCCACTGCTCACAGGGGCATTTCTCACCCTTTTTCCCTGATTCTAGCCAGGATAATAGTTAAGAAAAAACCCTTCAGCTTTCCCCCCAGCTCTGTGTTGCCCACCCTGGCGAGGCGATGCTATTTATAACTGCTATGGCATGCCTCCATCTGGAAGGCGCTCGTTACTAGAGCTGTCAAAATTGCTTTTGACGAGCTTAAAAAATACGTGATGCCTTTAATTAGATGGACAGAAAAGCAAACATTGCGTTTAAGATCCAGGTCGGTAATTTATTCAAAGATGGTTGCAGCCAGATAAACTGCATAAGCAGGTGTCATTGGTTTGACAGAAAATATGCTGCTGATTGATCTCCCCGGATTCGTTTCATTCCGCAGGGGAAACTGGTCTGCAGCTTTGAAAACCAGTTGCAATACAGCCAGCTTGTCTGTTTGGGGTGTGTTAGGAACTGCAGTAACTAAGGGTCAGAACCTCAGCTGCCATAAATTAACCTATCTGCATTGGAACCCAACGGTTTCAGCAGCTCCTC
Organism: Falco naumanni; assembly: GCF_017639655.2. Classification (NCBI taxonomy): domain Eukaryota; kingdom Metazoa; phylum Chordata; class Aves; order Falconiformes; family Falconidae; genus Falco; species Falco naumanni. Next base: position 3,334,520 of record NC_054072.1, read on the forward strand.
CCATCCCCCTGGGGTTAATAAAGAGCTAATTAAGGCTTTAACTGCCCCTTAATTTCCAACAAAGGATAGAAGACCAGGGAGGAGTAGTGTTCTAATTTGTTTGCCCTGATGTTTTTTCAGTTGTACCTTAGGTCAGCTTTGGAGAGCCCCCCTTTCCCCTGGGTGCTCCTCTTTGTGTGGGCAGGAAAGGCTTGAAGATGGATAGCAGCCCCTCTCCTTGCTGCTGGGATGTAATTACTTTGATGAACATTACTGGTTGCCTGGAGGCAGAAGGAGAAGCTGTAGGCTCTTCAAGGGCCCAGCAGAAGTTCACCCTCCCCGGGTTTGCATTTGTTCTCCACTGTCTCCAGAGCTGGTGGTACCCCTGTGGATGCTGCTGGAGCGTTGACCTGCGAGCAGACTGGATCCAGAGAGGTGAAATGGGGGGGAAACCCCCTCTGCAGACCCTCCCACGGCCGCTCTGCAGCTGGAATGTAAGTGTCTGCTCCTTCCCTGGTTGTTGTGAACCCAAACACAAGGATGCTCCTCCAGCCCCTGTGGTACCAGGCGCTCCCCCTCCCTCTCTGTCGAGTTTATTTACTCTCAGCACTGCAGCTGACCCCTGGAGGGGTTTCTGAGACATTCGCTTGTTAGGAATGTTCTGGTCCTGGAGGGATGTGTATCAGTTGTCTGAAAAAAATAATGAAATAATTCTGCAGCTGGCCTCTTGTGCGGAACAGCTCGGGGCAGGCGTCGGGGGGGCACGGGGAGGAGGGCAGGGATGCAGGGGCAGTGGGGATGGCTTTGGCATGGTAATTAGGCGCGGGGAGGAAGATGAGCAAAAGCCCATCGTTATTTTCTGAAGGGCTGAGTTCTGCTGGTGCAGCACAGCCAACACTTCTGAGTCACTGGTCTCTGCTGAGCAGAAGGCTCCTTTCCAAAGAAATTTGGAAAAAAACGATCGGAGCCACGACGAGCCGTCCTGGGGCTACTCGACAGGCTGCTGCTCTTCCTCACCTCTCACTTTGCCTCTGCTTGTCATTCCGTTTTACGAAGCAGGGAGGGAGGGAGGTCACCAGCCAGCGCTGACTTGCTTCTGTCAATCCGCTGCCTTTCAAAAGGCATCTGAAGTAGGAACATCAAACTTCGAAGGGCCTGGATCACGTAGTAAGTGTGAAGTCGGCCAAGCTGGCAATGCTTTTGCACCGTGCCCTGTCTGGTGGAGCGAGAGGTACTTTTTGCAGTATTGCAAAGGTATCGAGGGAGAGCAAGAGCAGGTTAATCTTTGCACGGGAGGGTGAAGCTGTACCCCTGTGAGCGCACAGATCCCTGGTGTGTGGGGGACGATGCCAATGTGGGCACGTCTAGCAGGCTAGCGTACCTCGCCCCTTGTCAGGAAGAGGATTTGCTGCCTGACGCTTCTTAAAGTGTCATTTGGGACCCTCCTGTGCTTTGGAAGTGGTTGTCTTGACGCCAGGAGGTAGTCCACAACTGGTGTAACTGGTCTGCTGGTGTACAGAGCAACGCAAATCTGTATCCTCAGCTGAGGATCTGTGGTAGCTCCTATGTTCCTTCTCAAATGTCTAGTTAATAAGTAGTAAATAAGCTGCCATCACAGCCTCCAAGACTGGGATAATAGTAAGATGGGGACGGTGGGACGTATTTCTCCAGAGGGATTTTTCCTCCTTGTTCCTGTGGCAGGGATTCTTATCTGCGCATCGTGAGCGGCAAAACAGAGTTGCTCACTCAGCCTTCAATGTGAATTCACTTATTTAGTCCTAATTAGCTGTATCTGTGGGGCCGATTCCTCTCGCCCCTATGGTAGAAACTGGGAATCACACACGGAGCTGCTGCAGGTTAACTGTGATCCCAGTCCATGGGGTTTCAGCCCAGGGCAAGCCAAATTGGATGCTGAGCGTATTTTTTCAGGCTGTTAAGGCAGAGAGGCCATAGTGAAGGCGATGTGCCATTCCCTAGCAGGACTGGCCAAGGCTTTATAAGGTTGGTTATGGGAATGATCTGAAATTCCATCCCTCCAGGGAACTGCAGGACTGCGTATGATGCAGCAATAATGCCTCCTCACCAGAGGTCTGAGTGCGCTCCATGAATATTCGTTGCACCTCTTGTGGGGTGAGTGAGAATAATTGTGTTTCCAAAAGGGAGAACCGACCGACAGGGTGGCTATAGGACAGGTCAAGGGTGGGTTTCCCATAATGACCCCCAGTCCTTTGGCGTGATCCTTCCTCCTGAAGGATTTCAGCTCAGCACGGTGCAGGGTAACAGTGGGTTTGTCTCCTCGGGGCACGGATGGGTGTGTTGTGGGCTGTGTTGCAGGACTCTCCTCACTGCGTTCACCCCTGGTTTTATTTGGGTGTACTCCGTGAAACGGGACCGGTCTGAATCCAAACCGAGAAGGGAACTGGGGTGGTTGTATTTATTGTGGTTGTATTTATTGTGGCAGTTACCCTGAACACCAAATTGAACGCCGTGTATTTTAAATAGCGCACGCGTATTGCTGTGCTGTAATTTGGCCTCTGTTTTCCTTTCGGTATTGCATTTTGGGTGGCTGAGCAACTCGCTTGAGAATGATTTTTCTTGTGAGCACACGGAGTATTTTCCTTACCAGGAAAGGTTACCTCTGACTCGGTAGCAGGTATTTCTTTAGGTGAAAAGTTGTAGCTGTGGTGTGATAGTGAACAGCGACCGGGTGACTGGTCTGCTCAGCCCGGCTGAGGGTTAACGTGTACAGTTTACCAAAGCACTTTAAAAATGAAGATGTCATTGTGCAACCAGAGAACTAAACGCTTAAATATATCCTGGGAGAACTGGTTGCCTCGAGGTGTTGTGTAGAGAACGTGGAGTCAAGCTAAGTGGGTCTGAGTAACTTCGTTGACTGCTAGTAATGGTCTTACGCAGTTGGTATGTGCTGTGTGTAATTCTGTGAAGGTTAAAAATGCCACATCTTGTGCTCTGGCCTCTGACTGTCGCAATGAGCTGCCCTGCACAGGGACAGCGCTGGGACGGTGGGTACCATCAGCTCTGACCTGCCCCTGCAGAAGTTTCTGCCTTTCTTTGATTGTGGGGAAGCTCCTTTTGATAGGAAAGACACGGAGTAGGGAAAGGAGGAAGATAAGAGGCTTTGCCCTAGAAAATGATGGTGGAAAAATCCTGCAGTAAGACTTTTACAGGCCTGCCTTTCCCTGAAGGAGCTGGAAGGACATGAGGTAGCGGAATGTCCTTTTCTTTAATTAATTTGGTCTCCTAATACATTTGAGAGGATCTGGGCCAGAGTGTGTTAGTGTTGGTAAAAGAAGCTTTTACGGCATATATATAAAATGACATAACCTGAGATGCAGAATTCAAAATCAGATCCTCAACAGTGTGTGTGTGTGCTGAAGTGATGTGAAGCACCAGAAATCGTTTGTAAGAAAGTCTAAAAGAAACTGTGTAATGTGGGAAAGTGACCAAAACACTAGTTTTTCTGGAGCGTGGGGTGGGGGAGACTCTTTGGAGGAAAACTGTTCTTTCCGTCAGAGCTGAAATTTGTGGGTTTACTAACACAAAAGTCAGGTTTATTCTGTATTGTGTGTGCAATCACTGATAAGGAAGGGTCTGAGGCAAAGCAAAGCTGATGTTATTGGCAAGGCATATTTTAAAGCCTTATTTCCAGTGGTATTAATAGGCACAGGTATAGCCCAGCTGCTCCCAACCAATATGCGTTTTAGGGGGAAAATCCTCAGCTGGTGCAAAGTAAGAACTGCCTCCTCCAAGGGACCAGGGCTGGATTTCAATAGCTTATGGCCAATGAATCTGTTCCCGGGCCACCCTCAAAAATGGGGTGTCTCTGTCTGCTGTAATCAACGTCCTCTCAGCTTTCTCCCTGCTCCTGCAGGGGAGTAGAAATTTAATGTGATTAACTGCAGCCTGTGGCTGATACTGTCTTGTATATGTTGAGTTTCTACACCAACCAGCAAATATTGGACGAGGTTTAAAGGTGGCGATGCCTTGCCCCTCTTGCCCCTAGCTTTTGCCACAAATGAGCCCAGAGACACCATTAGGAGCTGCTCTGCTCCTCCCTCTGCTCGGTCATCTCCAGGGCAGGAGGGGAATTTGGGCAGCCAAGAGAATAAATACAGACTCGTGGACACGTTTGAAGAACGGCTCTAGCACTGGAAATACACTCGCTGCTGCCAGCGCTGTTTCTTTCACTGCGCTTCCAGTTTGCGAGGTGCAAAATTCAGTGGGTACGAAGGACTTACTGGGGCGTGGAGCGAGCCTTTGTGGGGTGGGCTGGAGGCTGAGCACCACAACCCTCGTGACGCATCGTCTCCCCCAGCTGAAATGGCTCATTGGCCATATGCTTGTACCTGGCCACGGCACAAAACGGCTGAAAGGCAGTCGGAGAGGCGAGATAACAAGCCCGCAGAGAGATGGAGAGGAGGATAGGGACATGTGAGAACTAATAAAGCCTTCTGAAAAATTGATTCCACTTCTGTCATGCTACCTTTGTTCCTCTAAGTCCTCATAAAGTATCTGTTTTCTAGCAGGATTCGTGTCACTGGTCACCAGCGACAAATGCCAAATTTGCCTGATGTGCCGTGTACATCGGGTGACTTGGGTCTCTGCACAGAGCTGAAGTCCAGTAATGAGGGATAGACTCTTATTGCTTTTTTCCCCGATGTTGTTAGGAATACGGATTTTAGGCTATGAAGTGAACATTTGGAGTACACCAAATCCCCAAAACAGGCAGCACTGGAATTAAGCATCAGGTATCAGCTCTGCTAGAAGCTTCCTTTATGATCCCGAGCAACTTAAATCCAGATTTATAAAACTGTCCCAGAGAGATTTCTGTCTTCCCTGGCTTTCAATGAGATTGTGGTACCTATGGCGTTGTGCATTTGGGGACATGAACTCGTTGGTTATCAAAGAGATCAGTGGCGGTTCAGAGCCAAGGGGGTGTTACGGCTGTGGGCTTTAGTCTCTCTACGCTCACCATCGGTAAGATGGACTTCATAATATTCCACTCCTTCCCTCCATCACGCCTGGAGAACAATTGTTTCATCAATGCCAGGGTCCTTCTTTGACAGTTTAGGGGTGAAAAAGCCCTGATCGCGATGGGAATTGGGTCTGCAGCGCCCAGCACCATGCAGGCACTAACTGGTCCCCTGCTGCGGCAGGAGCGTTGGGAGGCTCAGCACCTAAAACATCCTGACGTGGGGAAGCTTGTCAGGCCGGTGCAGTCAGGAGGTGAGTTTATGCCATGGATAGGGAACAGTCTTGGGCTAAAAGGGAGATTTTAAAGTTGTGCGAGGCTGGGCTATCACTGTTACGTCACTTCACGCCTTGCAGCAGCACGACTGCACAGCTCTGTTGCAACTTTTTATTGCCCTGTGGATGGCAGGGTTTGGAGATGAGGTTTTATCGATTGCTCTTGCAGCCAGCTGATGTTCAGCCAGTTGAAAGTGATTTCAAAGAAAGCTCATTTTGCTGGTGTGTGTATTTTGTTGTTTTTTTTTTTTTTACCTTGAACCTGATCTCAGGCTGGTGTGCTCATGCTAGGCTTGAACACCGCAAGGAACCGTCATAACGAGTTGGCTGGTGTTGGAATTTACATAAATAACGCTTGAAGTTCTCTTTATGACAGTAGATCAGGGAATCTGGCACAGGGTAGTGCGTGGACTACTGGGAAAGAGAGAGAGGAAGGCTGACGTTGCAATTTTTACATTTTCAAAGTAAACTTGAGTTAGACCATCACACAAATAGAATCAAATCCACGGAGCAGAGCGTTCACGGTAGCAAGGCGAGGAGCAGGCGCTGAATCCTGAAGCTTTTAATGAGTCAAGCCTACCACTGAGCTCACGAGGGTGTAACATCAGGATGGGTCAGCTGTTATAAATCCTCTGCATGTGAAACAGTTTAGAAATTGAAAAAAGAAAAAAAAAAGAAAGAAAGAAAAGCAAAGTGCTGCTGAACAGTTTTCTGCTGTCGTTGTTAACTTCTGCTGCAGAATGTGAGATTTAAACATGAGAAAAAACCCTCCCCAGCAGCATATGTTGCCAAATTGAGAGCTTGCTAGGCTTTCCAGTTAGTCACAGTAATCTTTGAAATCCCAGTGCCTTTAGTGATGAGTTTGCAGATCGTATGAAACAATAGCTCTGATAAGTGTCCCAAAATGGAAGAGATTTTTTTTAAATGCTAGAATTTTTCTCAGACTCTCAGTCTCTCATTTGCTTTCATGAGGCAGGAGAGAAAGTATGAAGTGGGGATTTTTTTTTTTTTCTCTGAGAAAACACTTCTGGCTGCAAATTAAAAGGATATCTATTTTCAGCTCATCAGTTTTGTTTCGGCACGTTGTGGTGTTACATATGAAATGCGGAGCTGACCTCTAGGTCTGAATCTGGGTTCAGAATTGTACTGCATTCATTGGGGAACAACAGGGGGGAACACTGATGTTTTCCAGGGAAAAATGAATGTTCTTGAACTTGAAACCTTGCAAGACTGCTTGGGTTTCATGTGGTTTTCTGGTCAAGGAAAGTAGAGAATATCACATAAGAAGCACAAATGGTAAGTGGAAAAAAAAAAATCAAACCCCACACCAAACAAAACCCCCTAAGTAAAATATTAGTATTATATTTTATTATTTTACTAGATAGACACTTTTTAAAATTTACTATTTTACTCTCTTTCTATATATAGACACACATAATAGTGTGAGTATGTGTATATATATTCATAAAAATATGAAATATTTCAGCAGCCCTAAAATCTCTCCACTGCACTCGGGTCTCGGGTCTGAATCCAGAATTTGGATGGATGTCGCTCGCCTTTGAATGTCACAGTATTTTGAATACTTGGATCCTTTGGGGTTTGCAAGATCGGGGTGGAAACGATGCAGAGAAGCCCTTGAAATTAAATTTTCAAGCTCTCCTCAGGCTTGCATGTTAGGAATGCAAAGTGGAGTGGGAAAGAAATGACCCGAAGCTGAGGCAGTGTGAAAAAGCCTGGTCCAGCCTGATTTCTACAGGTGTGAAGTGGAACCCACCTTGATGCCAGGCTGTTCAGGTGAGGAGGTGTTCCCTGGGGCCACCAGGGCTTGGAGAGGAGCTAGAAGTTGTCATCATCTCAAGTCAAGCAGCGCTGGAGAAGCTGAATCTGTATTTGTTTCTTATTAAGTGGCTTCACTCGCACTAGGGAGGCGATGTAATCCATAGATCGTATGGAAAAGCCTGTGTGAGTCATATTACTGGTTCTCTTACCTGTGTCCTGTGATGTTCTTCCTATTAATAGCCGTGAATTTCACCTCTGAAGTCAATGACAGCAGGTTCAGGCTGCGTGTGACCTGGCACCCTGGAGAGGACTGCGGTGTCACTTGTGTTCCTTTGTCAGGGTTTCCCTGTGCGTGCAATAGGGCTAAAGAGATTTTTATGCCGTCTCCTGCAGCACATGATTAACTGCTATAGAAATGGTAAACCAGACAAATATAATTATATAGGAGCGTTGCCTAATTAGATGATTATATATTCTAAAGCTGGAGTATTTATATTAATATGAAAGGAAGGCTGGGTTGAATAGCCAAGAAGTCCAAACTCTACGAAATCGCTGTAGGGTACTTGCACCCATGTACTTTCCAAAGCCGATCTTTAGTATTTAAAAAAAAAAAACTTGGTCCACGTGGGCCAAGAAAGGGAGGAGAAGCGGGAACATATGTGTTTCCACCCCAGAGACAGAGCTCCTGCTCTTCACTCCAACAGGCTCGCTGCCAAGACAGCTCGGCTGATCTACATTTTATCTGCAATGCATCAATAGTTTGTGCAGCCTTTTTTTTTTTTTTTTTTTGCGCTACCCTGATGGCCCGTGCATAGATGCAATCTCACCAGCCCGCCCCAATGAAATGCTGCATCCCTCTGTAACTCTTGGATTGTGGCGTGTCGGCCGAGTGATGCTTTCCTGCGCCAAGGTCGCTGCATTCTACAGAACCCCAAAGGGCAGGTGCCTTCACCTGAAGGAAAACTTTTTGTGTTGAGTTTAGCTGAAAATCGCAATAGCTGCGAGGAGACAGTTTATCTGTAGAAGTGGTTTTAAGATGCAGCACAGAAAGGGGTAGCAAAAGGCTGCCTAATGCATCAAGGAGTCGAACTGCTGCGTCAGAGCAATGGCACGTTTTACACGGTGTGCAAGGCAGCGATGTAAATCTTTGGTTGCTGCCTCTGTGCTCCCCAGCCTGCTGCCATTGGAACGCTTTGTTCGCTCCCGTTTGGCAGAAGGTACGTCTGCCTCGCTGCTGAGAGATGGGACTGCAACCGCGTGTGCAAACCACCCAGAAAAAAAGAGATTTTTAGGGAAAGTTGGTACTGGGAATTGCTGGAACTGCAGCATAAGGACTTTGGGTAAAAGTTGGAGATAGAAAATCATAAGGCAAGTTTGTCTGATATCCTCCTGTGGTGTTACAATGTATGCTGCTGCAGCGGCAGCCCTGGCTGCGTTTCACGTGCCATTGCACTTATATTAAAACTGTGCTATAATAAAGAGGCAATAAATAAAAAGTTTCTGCAGATAAGGTTTCATAGCTTGTGGCAGGGACAAGGCAGAGTTTAGTGCAAATACCACCGGCTTCATCAAGACATGTCCATGAGATGTGAGATGCCCAGACTTTGTTTAAAAATCTAGATATAGCGATAAGGAAAAACGGTTTAGAGAAGTTGGTGTTGAAGTAAAACTGGGTAGACTTTTGTCCGCTAGCTTATCAGGGTTAGATTTTGCTAATGGATAGTAATGCTTAATTACAATGTTTTGCATAAACCAGAAAGGGATGAGGACCTGCTGTGGGAGTTTTGGTGAAACAGAGGGAATATTAAACTGGTGTGGAAAATCTGGGATTCAAATAGTGTTGCTTGCACAATGATAGAGCTCGTGGATCTTGTGGTGTTAACCAAGAAATTACGAAGGGTTTAGTGATGGGGAAACTGGGAGCTGGTTGAAGAAAGAATTGAACTGGAACAAGATAACACAGAGTGGAACTTGAACTTTGTATCAACTTACGAATTGAGCTTTGAATTTCAGGTCCGGCTTGTTTTGAGATTGCTTTGTAACCTGCAGTTGGGTAAATAGGCAGGCACAGGCACGATCTCTGCGGTCGTGGAATTTGGGCAGGTTCTAGCCCACCACCAAATTCCTTGGGTTTTGTAAGATACTTCTTTTATAGGTGGCAGGGGTATATAATTTACCTCTGCATTTTATGAATCTGGTTGTTTTACAGCACACGCAAAAAAAAAAAAAAAAGATTGAAAAAAAGCACTTAAAATTAAGTCTCTTGGATACGTAAAGTGAGCGATCCTTTGCTTACACTGGTATTGGAGGTTCATGGACACCTAACTGGTATTTTTCCTGACTTTTCAGGCAGTATTTATCATAAAACATGCAGCTGTGATCAGAAATCTGTCAGACCGGAGGAAATACAGGCAGGTTTTTTGGCAGGTGTTGCATGCTGATTCAGTGCCCTTCTTCGGATCCATTTCTCCGAATAAATGGACAATTTCGTGGCCATTCATGAGTTCATCTGTAAAGCATTTCAGCAACTCTAGATGAGGAAATCAAGGCAAGGAAAGTCCTGTTTTTTAAAGGTACCAAATGATAAAGGTAGTAAGACTTCCCAGAGAAGTTGGCTGTAGGAATTAGTTGCCTCTGTGGTTTTGTAAATTCAGCAAAATAACCGATGATATACCTGGACACGTACACAAGCCCTTGAGCCAAGATTTATTGGAGGCTTTTGCTACTTAACAGAAACCTTGAACTAGGGTAGAAAAGTCTTCAGCTGACAGTCCCAAGCAAAACACCTCTTCTGTCTCCTGCAAAACTCGGTGTCCTTTCAGAAAATTCACTGCGTTTAGTACAAAGGCAGTTTCACTTAAAAAGAAACAACCAAAATCATACTAGGGCCTGTAGAGGTGGGAAAGACTAATGTCAAAGAAAGGTCCTAACCAATATCGTTTCCCTTTGCCCAAGGCTGAGTAATTACAGTTTGATGAATCTGTGATGAATTAGGCTCATTTAATAGAACCCGCAGAAAGCACAGGATCCAAGTGCTGTATTCAGAGTCTAAGGTGACTTGGAAACAATTACGTATATAATCCATACCTAAAATACTAGGGGGCATATTCCAGGGGGGTGTAAATCGGTGTGTTGCCAGCCAACCATGACCGTGGTGTTTCCAAAATGCTACTTTAGGAATAAGGGATCTCTTCACTTACAGCCTTCCCATGAAAACATCCCATGGTCTCCTTAAAGATGCAGCTCCTTGATCTTCAGGACTCTTAAGCATTTCAAAGCCAAGCTGAAATGAATGGCAAAGGACCCTGAAGATCAAAATGTTTCAGGCTATTAAGATTTGTAACATTAAGATATATATATATAAAACCAAACAAAAACCCCAGCACACATGGTTTTTGCACAGTTAACATTTTTTCCTGTCTGGAAGACTTAATGACTGACTTGAATGTTGTTCATTAGGTTTCTCTGGAGATGGAAGAAACAAGAAGAGTGATTTAACAAGATTGAAAAATAAAAAAAAGAAGCCGGCAATAAATTTGAACGTTGTCTAGATTTCAGCTATCATATATTGTGGGGATAATGGCATATTAATGCACAAATCAATATACAGAATTAAAGCCAAATTCCCGGTTAGGCTTCTCAAAGCTCTGGGAACCTTAACCCTCTTTTCTCTCTCTTCTTAGAGAAAGAGTAAGGCCTGATGGAAAGAGGATGTTGAATGTCCCACTGGTATGGGTGCTGTCATACTTAGCAAATAATTCTGTGTTCCTCAGAATTATTTCAGGAAATGAGCATCTTGCCAACACACAGATGTGACAATTGAAATTGAAAAAAAAAAAAAAAAAAGAAAGAAAAAAAGAAAATTGTGACCTGCTGTATTGGGAGCCTTAGCCGTGTATCTTGCCATGCAAATAATTTTCAGATTGGGGCTGGCAGCAGAGCATCATTTAGCTCCTGCTTGATGAAATGGAGCACATCTGAGCAAGACATGAAGCAGCTTTAAGAGCTGGTGGAGGAAAGAGTCTTCACGCATGGCTTCTAATCCCCTCCTGCTCTGAAAGCAGTTCATGTGGGGCCAAGACGTCTGTTTCTGGCGGTATGGCTCATCATTGCTCTAAGTGCTTAACTGTTTATGACTCAACTACTCCTCTGTTTTGTCCCTAAGTGGGAGCAAAGGAGGTAAAGTGAGGGACCAGGCAGTGGATGGAACTTATGCAAGCTTTGCGTAGCCTCAAAGCACCAAGACTGCACAAGCAGCTGTAGTACAAGCGGCCCGTCTTGGGCTGTTGGCACGATATCTGGCTAATGTGCTGTGGCATGGCACGCTTCTGGAAAACAAGGGCGTTGTTTAAGCCTTTGGAAACTTGCCCCTGTACGTAGAAAAACCATATCAAACATCTGCATCATGTTCAGGCTTTTGGAGATTGATGGGTGCCTTGATAACGTATCAGAGAATGGCTCTTCCCAGTTCAAGCGTGCTTCATCCCTCTGCCTCTTCCCATCCCAGGAGAGGGGCAGCTGAGCGATGGACAGGGGGTGTAGGTGGTGAAGGACAGGTGATCTGGGCAGCCCTGGGACCTGTTCCTACTTTGGCTTCTGCTTTCGGAGTTTGAGAAATCTTTGACTTCCAGCCATCTGTACCAGTTCCACCTGGTACCAGCTTTTTTTCCTTTATCTGGGCAAGGAAAGTATCTGCCAGATGGGACAGTCCCGAGCCTGAGAAACTTCAAGTTGAAAGGAACCCTAAATAGGCTGGTTTTGGGAAACAGATTTCTTCCTTCTACCACAAACCAGCACACCACTTATTTCTCTTTTTCAGTCCCTGCCACAGAAAATAGTCTGACTCCACTGTTACCTCATTTGCACCGGAGTTCATCACTGAACGCGGCCAGCGGTGTGCTGAGCTCCCCCAGCCGAGCTGCTGCATGCTTTGGGGCTCATCCTGCCTTTAATTTTCTCAGTTTGATCCCTTTAACTGTAGGAAAAGTTGAAGTGTAACAGTAGATGGCACTCTGTCTACCCTGCTCACAGCACATCGCGCTGGGCGCAGGAGGAGCTGGGCATAAAATGTGGGTTTGGGGGGCTGGGAGGCTGTTGGGAGCTACCCAGGGCTCTGCTGTCTTGCTCATCACCTGGATGACAAGCTAGCCCTGCTTTGGTACAGTACCAGTAACGGGGATCGGTACCCTCCTGCTCAAAATAGTCTTTTACTTTCCCTGTAGTGTGTCTTTGTGCTCTGCCCGCTCGTCCGGACAGGGCGGTGGGTTTAAAACCCTCAGCGGTGCAGCCTGCTCGTGTCATCTGCCTGTACAGGTGCTGCGGCTTCCTGCAAACCCCTTCTGCCAGGACAGCTGCCTTGTGCCAGGCAGAATTGGTGCAGAGTATTGTCCCCAAGATTTAGATTGTGTTATTTCAATATATCTTTTCAATATAAGATTCTTGCTCTGCCTCTTTTTTGTTTGGTGTTTTGGTTTTTAGGCTTTTTTTCCCTTCCCCTAGAATAAATAAAGCCTTTCAAACTGAAGCCATATGGTTTTTCTTTGTGCCCGTAAAATATAATCCATCTTCATCCTATGTGGAATAGACACCCCCTCTCAGCCCTCTGCTAATAATTCCTTTTTGGCTTTTGTAGCAATGCCCAAAACGCGCTTGTGCTTCGTTTTACAAGCCTCTGCGCAAACCCTCAGCGTGCATTTTACATCTAAGCCTCTTTCTCTGCTGATTCTGCATCTGTTCTCAGCCACATATCATAGGTGCATAGCTGAGAAACTCTGTAGTGGAGTTAGGAGGCGCGATGGATTAATCCGCCCTGTTGTTTTCCTAAAGTTAGCAACACTGAGAAAACGTCAAGTCAGCATCACCCTTAACGGTTAGTAAAGGAAAAGCTGATCATAACTGGGGTGGCTGGTTAAATTCTGAATTCTTTTTTAGCATATTTTAAAAATCTCTTGGAGATTTTCAGTTGTGTCTTTATACAGAGTTTTCTTTTGCTGTATAGAAAAAGAGTTCTTCAGGGAATCTTTAAATAACTATTTATGGTACCAGTTTTCTCCCAGCCTGCCACCGCTTCCTTGTGAACATGCTACAAACAGAAGAAATCTCTTGCCCTAGCTGAAATTCAGAGATTTCAGATAATCAGGTAAAATTTTAGCTATTAGTATTCTATTTCCTTGTCAAGAAGGTGCTTTTAATAAGCAATGTGGTGAAATACTCAGGATCGGAGGTTTCCTGAGGGTTGAAATAGTAATTTTCAAAGTGTGCTCAGCTGAGGCAAACGGGCATCAGTGAAACATTTCTCATTGGGAAGTGAGAGAATATTATGGGGTTTCTGCCACAATTTGCACACTGTCTCCTGAGTAGCCAGGGAAAATTCCTCTGGGAGATTAAAATCCTGAAGGAAGTGGGGGAAAAAAAAAAAAAAAAAAGTTGTGGGGACCAGGAGCTTTGCTCACGAGCGATGGTCAGTGACCTTCAAGGACAGAAGAAAGGTGATGTTATGCCCAAGCGTTTTATTAGCATTGCTCCAAGCTGCTTCTCACCCCCGGTGCCTCCAGGAGGTGTTTACAACACTCTGGGAATATTTTATGTTGAGTTGGATAAAATTTCGATTGCCGCGTCTGGGATGGGGTGGCTGTTGTGAGTGAAGCAGGGAGGAACGTGCTGCCGTTCACGGGTGTTTCTGTGTATCTGGGTGTTTTCCAGCTACACGGCAAAAGGGGAAAAGCTGTGTTTGTACAGGTTATAATGTGGAAGGAAACCTAAGGGCGTTTGGGATGATAGGAGACGTTCCTCCTTAGATGCCAGAGAAGATGTATATTCCACTCAAGTCTATTATAAGTTAGTCTGTATAGTCTCTCATGTTGTCTGGAGGTTCCTGCCTTTACCTACTGAGCTCTGCTTCCCAAAGTGGCTGAAAAGATAGTGAGCTTTAAACCTGGTGGGTTTTTTTCTTTCCTTCCTCTTTGGTGACTTGTTTTCTGTGTTGTCATTTCTTTTGATGCGTCAAAGCATCATCTTAGGCTCCTCTCCATCCAGTTCGCTTCAGCAACCGAGACGTGAGGATGACGCGGGAAGGGTTGTGGAATGATAACGGCAAGCTGAGGGAGGTGAGGGAAGGGTGGTGTGATCCCAGGAAGATACTGTCACTAGTTCCCTTGTTAATGAGCAAGAGTGGCTGTAGCTAACAGACTTCTGGAGCATTAAGGTCTAAGCACATTATAAAGGACCGTAGACTTTCTTTCTCTCTGGCTTCCATGTCTGTAGACTAAATCCTGATGCAAAAAAAAAAAAAAAAAAAAAAAAAAAATCATGTAACCCTTAACGCAGTAATAAGATTACACGGATAGCTCACAGGGGTATATCTTTTTATATATATTTATCAAGCTAAATCCATGCAGGCTTCCCAAGCCCTCATTCCCACATCATGTCCCGTTACCTCCCATCCCCTGGGATGTGTTTTCCGATCAAGTGTCCAAATATGCTCTTTGTGCTGCACAGTGCACAGGTTCTAGTGCTGCAGCGTCAGTATAGCATGTAAGTATGCAGGAACACACAGATTTATATAATTATGTGTGAAAGACTCAGTACTACAGTACTTTTTATATGGTATCCTTTCATATATATATATACTTAATATTCCATGAACATGAGCAACTTCAGTACAAAATCGCTGAAGTCAGCACCATTTTTTATAAGATACATGTACTACATTATTCTTCTTCCTTTTCTGCACCCATGTATAAACCTTGTGGAAACTTATTCATTTGACTCCTACTAATTGGGAGTCAAAGTGGCAAGCGAAATACTAATTCCTTTTCAGCATCATCTCTCACTAGTCTAAAGAAACGACAAAATTATGGGGAAGTGTCTGAGCTGTCTCAGTGAAGGATGCTGCTTTGACAGTCCACTTGAACGCTGCTAAAGAAATATGAAATATTTCTATTTACTTTAATCAGCTGTAAATCAGTCCCTTGCACTCTGAGCCAAATCCTGCAACTCCTTAATCATGTAACCCTTAATCACTTGCAGTTCCACTGAAATCCTGTGCCAGTTAGTTGCCCGTGTTCGTTGGGTTATTCAGGATCGAGCCCTAAAATGTCAAATACTTGTTCTCCAAATGCATACACCACTTTGCACTGGTAGTATAAATTTGTGGGACATATTTAGGGCAAGTGGTATTACTCTTGTGCAGCTTTTCGAATTTTTATACTACATATTTAGGTCGTTATGCAAAGAGATACAAAAATGAATGTGAGGGTTATTCCCCCCACCCCTAGTATTTAACTTTATTCCTCTTTTTACATTTAGATCGTTTTTTGACAGACAGTAGATGGCTGTTTATTCTTGAAAGCATTTGTTTCACTGGCGCTCCTGATAAAATTACTGAATTGATGATCCACAATATCTGTCACTTCAAGATATCAAAAAATGCTGTGTGGACCCATTAGCGCTCACCTTGGGTAAAGTGAGTAGCCAGATAGGAATTACCATATTGATCCCAGCGCTGCTTCAGTCAGTCCAATACCCTTGCCCTGACTGTGGTCACTATCTGCTGCTTCAGCAGAAGGCGGAGTGAGTCCTTTGAAAACTACAACGACTTGGTCTCAGGAAAAGTTGCTTCCTGGCACGTATTTATCCATTCTATTTTTAAGGCAGGTCGGGCTTATGTCTGCTCTAAACCATGTGTAACAGATATAAATCTGCATGGCTTTGCTATCCGTCTATACAGCTGCATCTTCAGGATGCTGCTGAGTTATCACCGTTTCCCTTTTTATCAGCTTCACCTTTGTTGTCTTGATTTAGGGTGGCTGTTCAAGTCTCTAGGGCAAGCATCCTGGATCCGTGGTGGCCCTACATCACGCCGTGGCTACAGGGAATATCGATATGCGCATAATCAATGAGGGGCTGCTTAGCGCTGGGCTGAGGAGCTCAGTGTCCGGTGCTAAGCAGAGGAGAGCGCTGGTCGAGCCAAGGGCATTGCAATCAGATAATTGATTGCCAGGGTGAAGAATGCAGAAATCTGCTGCTTTGGCAGAATCGGCACAGCAGACAAATTTCTTCATTCACGCAAGAATTTTTAAAAGTAATATAGTTAATTGAAATATGTTCACCTTCTTCCCTGACAAACGCCGTTGTTCATTATTGAAGCGGTGGCCTCTGAGGAGACGTGACTTTTGCTGTAGAAGGTGAATATCATGCCCCTTCCTTAAGGAAGGTTAAACTGCCTTCTGATGAGAAACGTGGAAATTGTGAACTTTTTATAAAAGCATTGTTAGGGAGAATCTGAGTTAAGAGAGGGCAGGGACTACTGCACATGCATAGCTCTTCCCAAAAGCCACTTTATATACGTGCTATCCAGCGCCATCGCTCCTGTGCATTCCCACAGATCTTGAATCCTCTTCACGTGGAGGGAGAATTTTACTTGTGTTGTAGGAAGAGAATAGAATTTACCCAGTTGAATGTAAAGCAGGTGCATTTTTTGCTAAAGGAATGCTCCCAGAGCTTGTGATAAGGAAGTTATCCTGGAGCAAGACGGGATGTCAATCCAACAGAATGGATTTCAGAATGGATGTAAGCAAATAACCTCATTTGAAAATTTAAATCAGAATGATCTGGCCAAAAACAATTTTGAAGGAGACTTTGTTAATACATTTATTTTTTTTTTTTCAGAATGAATTTCCAAAAGGCACCTAATCTATAAAAGCTGTGGAGTTCTGGTACTTTCCTTTTTCCTGCAAAAAGCGGAAAAATTCTGAACCGAGTGTTTTGACCTCTCCGCAGGTTGGAAATCTGCACTCTTAGTAACTAGGTGCTCACAAGAATCCCTCGTAGTGGTGGTATTTATGAATGGAGACTCTTTGCTCTTCTAACAGCATAGTCCCTGAACGCTGATAAGGACACGTGGGAGATGACCTTGACTCAAACTGCTCCCCCCAGGTTGTTTCCACCATTTGAAGAAATGGATTTGGAAATGATCTTCAGTGAAACTCTACCCCTTTCCGCTTTCTCTTTTCTGCTTAGACCAGTTCCTCTCAGTCTAGGGCTTGCTGACTCCAGCTTCAGTACATCTCACTGAGCTATACTTGAGAACAAATTTTTAATATCTTCTGGCCTATTACCATGGAATGGTTGTAAAAGGTGAGCGAGTGTCAGAGGTGTAGTAAATCTGCAGATTTACTTCATCAGCATTTGGCCATTCTTGGCCAGAGGCTGCTTTACTTGCACCTTTTGCATTATTGATAATAAAAGCTCAGCACTGCGTATTAAAAACAGAAGAAGGAGGGCTTGACTGCAGAAAGGTCATAATCAGCTGAAAATAAATGTGACTGTACAGTTCCAAACAGCAATTCCACCATTCTGTTATTCCAATCTGTCACACCGACTTTATACAGTGTGAACAGAGTTCAGTTTTCTGTCGTGAATCTGGAGGAAGAACACAGAGTCAGACTTCAGAGATTGATTTGAAAAGAAAACAAACCAAACAACAAATATAAAAATTAAGGGGGGGGGGGGGAATGGGGAAAAGGCAAAGTTCAGGAGCATCAGTAAGTTCTTCATCACTGTGCTAAACAGCTGGCTTTGCCTGGAAGCATCGGCGCTTGGCATTTTGCCTGGCTAAATCTCACACGCATTTGAGAGCTGACAAAACAATACCTAAACTATCACAAATGAGCTTATTTTCCGGAAAACAGAATGGATTCTTGAAAAATCATGTTAAGAAACTCTCATGTGTAGGCTGGGGGTTGATTAGCGCAGGTTAACTCCCGTGTTCTTCCATGCTCAGAAATAAAATTAAAACCCCTTCTTGCAGATTTGATGCTACACCGCCGAGCAAATGCTGCTGCAACCAAATGCATTAAAATGATGCAATAGCTGCTTTGACTTGAACCCAGACTTGGGTTTGTGACGTTCTGTAGCATCCCAGTAGCTCTGGCTCCTTAGGGGCTCTTTGCACCGGGGTGAGTATCCCCACAGCCAAGTTCAGCAGCCTGACGTGAGAAGCGGCGTTACGTGCGAGGCAGCATTTTGCTGCCCTTGGAGATGTTCTTTCTCCTCAACAAGACCAGGCTGTCACATCAGATGAGGGATGGACCTTCCATGAGTTATTTCACTTTAAAGTTACCTGTGTCGCGTAGCTACACAAGGGGTTTTTCAAAGGCACGTTTGCCTCTGGTAACATTTTGATGTTCTCGTCTCCCTTGGTAGGTGCTTGTACTTGTAAGAACTGAATTCCTGCACCCCCACCCCCCCATCTCTGCTTGACTTCATTGGCTTTCAGTGGAAAATGGTTTAACTGTCTCAGTATCTTTGAAAACCTACCCTTGAAAGTTTTGATGGCACCCGGTGAGATTTCAGCTCTTCACTGCGTGTTGAGCCGGGTGGTTTTACACAGCATCACCTCCTCTACAGTAACATACAGTGTCCTCCTAACTCACTAACTGTCCGTGTGCGCGGTTTTACCTCGCTAAATGCAAAATTACTTACCTAACCTTTGTAACGGGCCAGCCTACGTCCTGTTTGAGATGGTGCAAGAGCATCACAGGGTGGCTGCAAAATAGTTTGAACAGTATCGTTCTCATGGTAGCAAGTGACCAAAGAACTTTTACAATTTTAATTTGCTGTTCCTTCAACATGTTTACGTTGGTCTCATGACTTCCACGTATTACATATGTGCCTTATTAGCAGGAGAGACACAGAAATTTGCTCTGAGTATTAAATAGTTTTTGTCACTGGACAGTTTGCGCTTCAAACTCTGCTGTCAAAGCACAGTTCATTGCTTGGAAATAGGTCTTTATTGTAATGCAAAGAATGCAATTATATTCCAGAGAAGGTTGTGTGTGTGGGGTCCCCCCTTTTAGTTTGTCACAGTAATTTTTCTGCTAGCTTCTCACAAAAGTTTATTTTTAGTTTTTCTGTCCAACAGTGTCACATCTCCACGTGCTATTGGATAAGTTCTGAGGTACAATCCCAGGCTGGACGTACCAAGCGTTACGTTCTGTGCACTGGTTTGCAAAAGTGGCCGGTTGAAATCTTGTCTTTAGCAGACACCTGAAGGCTGTGCTGGGACTTCAACATGAGCATCTGAGCACATTGCTTAGCTCGGGATGTGGGGTTTTCCAAACTGCAGGCGTTCCGATCTGGCCGGGGGGGAGATGGCTCTGCCTTTTGCTTCTGACCTTATGGCTCCCCAGGTGGGGAGCGCTTGCCTGAAGGCTGAGCTCCATGGGCTGCTGTGCCACCTTGCCAAAGAGCTGCTCTTAGTGCCTGTAGCCTTCCTTCTGACACAGAAATGCATTTGTTTGCTGGTAAGATTTATGCCTTTTCAGTTGGCAGCGGAGTATGCTGAACATTGAGCGAAGCAGCCATGTATATTCATATATATTCATGTATATAATGTAGAATGATGCAAACTAGTTTCAAAGGGGATGGATTTTTGCTGCCAGCCTAAAGGGACCTATCATAGAGCCACTCTAAACTGAATCAAGCCACGATCTAAGGCTGGATATGTTTGCTAAAGACAAAAAACCCTCATCTTTAACGAGCTATTTATCATCCGTAAATGGAATCATTCTTGTTTTACCAGAACTCTACTGGGATCAATGCATCAACTTAAAAAAAATAAAAATCAGGTCGTCTAGGTTCATATGAGACAGTGTTGCAGCTAATTGAGGGTAATGTCACTGTAAAACTCAGCACAGCAGGCAGCGTGTGTGTATGCATGGGGGTGGGTATTAGAAGACTGGAAGAAATGTTGAAAATTTCTTTCAGTATCTGTCTGCAATGTCCTTGTGGAGCTCTGTGACAAGCAGCGTGCCTGCACACGAATGGCACGGTAGCTTCCACTAGCAGAGAGAAAGTTTCTTCTGGATGCCTGTGCTTCAGCATGGTGCTGGTCTTGGTCAGCTTTAAACCAACTTCAGTTTGCAGTTCAGCATATAGATAAAGCCTGAGAGCTGCAACGTCCCCCTTGTTTGGGATGCTTGAAGAAGGATGGCTGAGCTAGGGGGAGCTGGGGAGGGGGCCTGCAGGGGCTTGGGCTGGCAGTATCTCTGCTCTGGGGCAGGGGGCAAGGTCCCCGTGCTGCTTTTCCTGGCTGTTCCCCAGCTGCTCTTCCTGGATGACCTTTCAGAGGGGAAAAAGGAGGTGGCTGGCTTGGTCTGCATGCTTTCCCCTAACACCAAGGTGCCAATTATTGCAGTGGCTTTTGTGGATTAAAGCGTTTCCCGACTGGAGTGAGGCCAAGAAACTAATTTCATCCATCAGATGCCTTTCAGCAGGAACTGGCATTCAGGGTACAGCCTGTTGCTAGACCTGATGAGAGCAGACTGGTTTCTGGGCAGCTTCTCCAAGCTTACCAAGCTCAAAATGCGCAGTACGGAGACGGCAGTGCAGGAGGAGATGCTGTAGCTGCGATCTGGTATCGCGCTGCCAACAGGCTGTGCATCGGGATCTGGTGATGAACGCTACTTGTTTCTTATCGCCAACGGCTCGTGTGATATAGAGCCTCCCTGCTCATCCTCTGGCTGCCTAACCAAGGAGCCAAGCTGTGGCAGTGAGCCTGCTACTACGGCATTTTTTTTTTTCCTTGTGTAAAAAATGCTCGCTTGCACGAAATACAGATCTGAAGTGAAATCTTTAAACGCTTATTAAAATGCCGATGTCACTAGCTCAGTAATTCTCATGAGAATCGCTGAGGAAGGCCACAAAGCTTTTTTGAAATAGGCTCAGAAAAATGCTACTTTCAAGAAAGACGGTGATGGCACAGGTGGAACCCACCAGGATCAACTATTTCTGTGGAATACGTACGCCGCTGCCTTTATGGTTTTACGGACTGTGTTTTATACGTAACAGGTATCAAATCCAGGCTTGCAAGCACCTGCAGAGCACTGGGAGCTAGAACCCGAGCTCCGCTCCAGGCCTTGCTCTGGCGTGCTGTGGAGTCTCTGATTTTCTCCTCTTGTGTTCACCTGGTTTCTCCAGTCTATCAACATCTGAGGTCTTGCGTTGTCTCTAGCTGTGGATGTGAATGGTACCCGTGGCTGGCAGATGCTTCAGGTATGACAGCGGTGGAAGGCTGCCTTGCCTGAACAAGCTGTCACTATGCAAATCTCTCCAAGCATCACTAGGAAAATTGTGGTGTTACACAAAAAAAAAAAAAAACCTGCTGAAATGTAGAATTCCTCCATGGGTTTAAAAGGCTGGCTGCTGGGCACGCAAGGCTGCTGTCACAGCTCACGTGTATTTTTCACGAGGAGAGCTTGGGATTGATGGTGACAGATGCAGAAGCTCGTTGCTTTGGGATTTTAACCACGTTACGTACAATCAGGAATGAGCGTAGTGCAAACTAGACCATTGTATTAGGAGTCATCGATTTAAGTGAACCCATTTCATCGGGACGACTCATTTGCTTAAAGCAAAGCAGGTGCCTCATGCCTTTATTCCAGGGCATGCAGCTCTCTCTTAGGCTCCTCCAGCTATGATTTATGAAGGACGAGAGCTTGGCAAAGAGCAAATGCGTAATGCAGTGGTGAGGGCATCTTGGAGGTCCCTTTCTCTTTCCAAATCACAGAGGCTATGGCTCAGGTTTGCCCCTAGCTGTAGAGCCCTGGCTGCTCGGCTGATGCTGTAGCAGACCTTGTCTTTCTTTTTACCAAGCCAAGCCGTGGCTATCGGCCAGGAATCAACAGCTGTGCAAGCACAGCAGCCCACACGTTACAGCAGGAGGGGTATTTAATTTGCTCCAGTGAAGGTTTGCGCAGCACAGAAGTGGAGGAGAACACAGCTGGCTCCCAGCTTCCTTACAGCTGCCCTGAATCCCCCCTGCATCAATAAACCAGTTATACGCTGCTAACCCTCCCACCTGGTTAATAATCAAGGAAAAAGGCGAGCCTTTCATGTCGGTGTATTTTCAGAAGGATGCCTATCCATTTATAGGGTGAGACAGCTTGTTGGGTGCGTGCAGCTCGAATTCAGATTTGCAGGGAGATGGCTGTGTGGAGGAGATGCAGCTGGCCCTATTTATGTCTTCTGAGCACTAGTATAATCTGATTTATGAGCAGCAGGGAAGAGCATTATTGATAGAAATCATAGGGGTTGGGAAAACGCCTTTTTTTCATGCACTGTGCTCTTGAATAAGCTGTTTGGTTGTGTGGTTTTTTGTTTTTGTTTTTTTGTTGTTCTTGTTCTTCTCCCCCTTTCCTGGGTAATCCAGGACTGCTGTAAAGCAAAACTTATTAATGTTTGTCCAGTTCTTTGTAAAGCCCTTTTGAAAGGTTCATCATGGCTGTAGATTGATTATGTGTTTTTAAGCCTTGAATAGATAAGTAGCAAGGGATTTAACTTAATCCTGAATGTTGTCCTGTTTCTTCTGGCAAAGAAAAAAAAAAGTGAAAGGTGAGTACATGAAAGCTACGTGATCTTGCAAGGTAAACTGCTCTCTTTTTTTTTTTTTTTTTTTTTTTTTTTTTCTTTTCCCTCAATTACAATGAGAAACCTGTCATATCAAACTAGAAGTGAAGACATGGGAAAATGAGTTCCCTTCTTGCATGACTCGTTCTACCAGTGGTAGGGAAATTATACGGCTTGGTGAGCTGGCTGAATCCACCCAGCCTGTGCTTACCCATCCCACTGAAACCCAAAGAACTGAGGTATATGCCCAGTTAAGCAGGACAGATTTCCCTTTGCAATACATCAAACTCCTCAAAGTGGAAAAGTAAAGTTAGGCGAGCAAATGGGAGCTATTTCTAAACTATGGTTTATTTTTATTTTTTTTTTTTGTCTGCAGATTGTAGCTGTTGCGCTTCAGGGTCTCGGTTGTCTTTAGCTAAAAGGTTGCCTGCCTTCAGACCCTGGGGGGAACTATCCCCAAATGAGACTGCTATAGATGTGGAAGGAAAATTGGCCCTGGTTAAAGTCAGTGTAGCAGTAGCTGTTACAGAATTTGAGCATCTTTCTTGCACATTTCTGCTTTTGCAGCCAGTACTGTAATTAGAAGAAGAAACTGAGCATCGTTAGGACTGTGCAGGATCTCACAGTAAGATAAAACAGGTCTCTTGAGCGTGGACTGGTGTTGCCTTGCAGTAAAGAGGCTGGAGTTTCTCGTTTGCTTTCTTTACGGTGGTTGGTGTGACACAACTGTCTCGTGCCTTGAAGTCAATGCCTGTGATTCTTCCATATTCACTCTCCGTTTTCACGTGCCGCCTTCTCTTTGCTGTTCTTAAGAGCAGGATTCCGGCACGCTTTGCCACAGGGCAGGCAGGAGATTAGATTCTGCCCTTGCTAACATGACTAAGGGGAGCAGAGAGGAGATGCTTTCCCTCCCATGGTCCAAAGAGGAAATAGTTTGTGATGTTCTGTTCCTGCGTGCCAAGCTGCAGACACCTTCGCCCTGCATCACGCATTGCGGTGCGGGGTAGCTGCTGGTACTCAACAGATGAAGATGGGGCTTGAAGCATGTGGAAGCCTCCTTTTTTTCTTGAATACGCTTCAGCTGGCAGAAATGAGTCCAGTTTAGACCTGCTGAAAACGAACCCCTTTGGCTTGTGCGCCATGAGATTTGGGGAAGTGAAAGCCGTGCAAAGAGACTAGAGGTGGCTGTTTGGGGGCCACAAGCAATCTTCCCTTTTATCTGCCTGAGCAAATATTTTTTTTGAGAAAACCTGGAGTCATAATAATGATTTAATTAATGCACTTGGTAACTGCATTTGGAAAGTAATTTTGGAGACATGTGGAGCACAGAAGGAGAAAGACGGAAGCTTTTAAAAATGCATGAGGAGCCAAAGCTGCAGAAGCAGAACTGCCAATTAAGAGGAAAAGCAGAGTCACCCTATGGTATTTTGTGAAGTAATGCATGTTGCCGTGTCCTTAAGAGGTGATTTGTTATATGAGCTGTAAAGCTGGTTTCCTACCCCAGCACAGCTGAAAGGCAGGATCCGTGCACATTAATCATGCATTAGCCTTTGTTAAATTCTAACTAAATATTGTTCTGGGATGCTAATGGCTGTGAAGGACATCCTGTAGTAAATCTGCTTTGCATTTTCTCTTAAATGAATCAGGTGGCTCCTCTGTTTACTGTAAATAGAAGGTTAAAACACGGTTTCCTGTTGGACATCAAATAACTGCCCAGCACCGGACCTGAGATAGAGACAGTTAAATCTGAGTTGCATAAACTTCAGAAAATCACAGCTTGCTCTTGCCTTGCCTGCTAAATTCTGCATCTTTTCTCCAAATAGATGTCCTGTTCCCCACTGCTGCCACCTACTCTCTTGGGATCGGCGCTGCCCTTGTTCGGTACTGCAGGCATTGCCTCCTCCCTCTGCCAGCGCAGGGATGTGTTGGGAAGTTCAGGTCTTGCCTGGGAAGGGCGGATCATGCTGCTGCTCATCCCCTAATTTGAAGGCGTGGGGTACCAAGCCTCTTTGCTGTAGCCAAGTCCTGTGATCTTCACGATGTGCCCTCCTATGCTTGTGATCATAGTGCAAACCTGCAGAAGAGTGGGAGATGGGATTTAGACAAGTGACTCATCCTTTTTGTTTGAGGATTTCTGAAAACACCGGAGTGATTTAGGAGGATGAGATCCACGGATGCTCCCAGTTAGGATGAGTCACTTAAAAGAATTAAAGTAGGATTCACAAAAGCAGCTAAATTATAGTATTTTTCACCGCGGAGACATGCAACACTGATTTATCTCATTGCATCATCTGAAAAATGAAAATATTGCTCTCCCCAAATAATAATTAGACTCTACGGTATCTTAACACATGAGGAAGTGTCAGCTGGATTTGCTGACCTTCGGATAACAGAGCTCACAAAGTTTAATGTCACAAGCAATGCTTCTAGAGAGAGACTTGGTGACAGGGTCTGAGAGGGAGTGGGGGTCTTGACGTTCGGAATATATGGGGTGGAACACAGTGCGTATATCACTGTTCAGGTTTATGCTCCAGTTTCACCTTTATACACATGACTGAAAAGTGATGACAGGGCACTTTGCTGCTCTTAATGTATAGTTGGCGGAATAAATTGTCTTTCCAGAAGAAATCTTGTCAGCGTTAATAGATAGTAAAGATACAGTAATAAATACAAGGATTATTTTTTCAGGTTTTATGCAGGGATGTTTTGCTTAGTGTTTGCAGCTTCATGGTATGGTGCTGTAATTTTGTTTCCCGTGAAATGAGTGAGCCCCACCAGACCAGTCCTGTAAGTCCCAATTCAGGAAAAAAACTTGGATGCGCTCAATGTTAGGGCTGTACTTACATCTCTGCAAAATGAAGATGTGATAATAGTAGAAGCAAAGGGTTGTTACTTGTTCTGCAGCTTTCCCAGGGGGCACTGGTTGGTTTGGGTGGGTGTTTTTTCCTGCTGAGTGGGTTTCTGCCAGCCTGGCTGATGAGGGCTTAGCTCTGGTTCTTTTGCCAGAGGTAACGCACACCCCGAGCTGCCTCTGGCCCCCAGCTCAGGTCGAGCCAATGTCACCAGACCTGCTCGATACCTTCGCCCTCATCTCTTCGGAAGCACGCTTTGTGCCCTTTTCCAGTTGCGTGCCCTTCATGTCGTCAGCTGCCTGCCAGGAGAGCTCGGGCTGGGGAGCAAGTCCACGGCAGGTCCCTGTGGTATGGTGAGCGATGGCTGAAATGTGGGCAAGAAGAAGAAAAAAGAATGAGACCAAAACCTTCCTCGCTTTCCTTTGCCTTGGAGAACTTTTTTTTTTTTTTTTTTTTCTTCATTTAAACTGATGTTATGATCAGGAGCTGTAAGGAAAGACAATGTTGTTTATAGAATGATTGTTTTCAAAATATATATATAATTTCTGCTTGGGTACAGATGGTAAGTCCTAAGCAATTAAGCAATTCCATCTAATTGTCTTTAAAAAAACCACCCCAAAACGACAAAACCAAACACCCCACAACATCCCACTTTATTAAAAAAATATTAAAAAATAGCTTCATAGTCTGAGTCATGCTGCTGTGAAAGATTAATGCTTTAAAAAATGTTTCTGTAGTTACTTTTCATGCTAAATAACGTCCTTTGAATTTGATTATACATTGTATTTATAATGTGTTCATTCAAACAATTATTAATGTTGAACTACAGCCAATTACGTTCTAATTTCATTTTACTTTGCATGGTTGCAAAAATGCTGTTATTGCTTGTTACAGATTACGTTTTCCTAGACAAAGACATGCCCGTTTATCATTTAATGCTGCAAAATGTTTATATGAAAGTACTCTGAGGACCAGCTCCTGAAGTCCTGGGGCAAGACCTTAAATTGAGATGGTGAAGTCGACAGCGGGAACTGCTCTGGGAGTTCCCTGAACAGCTTCCCATGCTGTTATTTTGTAACTTTATTTGCTGTTATTCAGTAACTTTAGAATATGAAAGCTTTAGCTCGAGTTGAATAGAAACTTCATTGCAAAGTATTATTATTTTTTTTAATCAAAAGTTGCTTCCATCACTCATTTCTTAAAATGTGTCATTTTGTTTGAATTTTAACATACTGAAGAGCATCACTATGATACGAAACAGAATATTTTAGAGTGGGGAAGTTTTGCAGAAAATATTTTCTCTTTGTTATTTAAAATAAAAACGCAAGAAGAAAGGAGGTTTTGCTTCTAACTCCAGGCACTCTTGCCTTGGCCGAGATCAGAAGGTCCTAAATCGCTTACCGAGGCAGGATTATTATTTGTATTTCCTAAGTCTGCTGCTTGCTTGAGATGGTAGAGGAGTGTGTATGGCAAAGCTGGGAGCTTGCTGAGCATCTCCTACGTCCTGGTATGACAACTCAGGGTCGGGGCTGTTGGAGCATTAACAGAACAGTGCTCGGGGGGCTGCCTGCTTTGTCCCTCCTGACAGCACCCAGCTGCCCTGGGGGTGAGGCTGAAGGACACCTTCTGCTACCCCGATTAAAACTCCTTTCTAATTGAAAACTGTTCTGGTGGTTTAGTTCCAGAGGAGATGATGCCTTTAGTCTCAACACTTGGGGGTGGGGATCATCTAGAGAAATTCGATGTTATCTAAAACAATCCAGTCAATGAGGAGTGTTTCCTGCATTAGCACCAGCCTAGCCTGGGGACAGAATTTCTGGATCTCTAAAAGGTTCACTTTTGTGTCTCTACACATGATAAAATTATATCCCCGTTAACTCTGCAGGGGATGTCTTATTTAGGTCAAGATGTCAGGGATGATGTATAGCTGAGTTAGCTCCCAGCTTTTTCCTTAGGACAATTATTGCTCTTTTTGATCAAAAGGTTTGTAGCTGTTTGATGGTGAAGTAACCTTTGGGGACATCTGATTAAAGCATACGCCTTTCTACAGCTGGCAGGGGATCTGGTTGGTGCCACATCTGGCTGCCTTTGATTTCTTAGGTTGAGGGATCGGGTGCCCGTTCACAGCGGGCAGACCTGAGCAAACCTTGTCCTAACGCTGCTGGAGATGCCTCCCATGCTTCGCTTTATCCTCCTTTCTGTCTCCTTTTATACTGCTAAGGCATCACAGGGGTTATGGCAAAGGTGCTTGCCAAGTGCACCAGCAGGGACAAACTCAGTCCTTGGGGAGTTCATCGTCTGTGGGTGGGACCATAAAGCAGGTCTCGTTCTCCTCCACCCAAGCTGGAAACACTAAGATACCATCATTATTCCTTATCTTGTAAAACCACGGTACTTTTCTCTAGCAGCACTGGGTGCAGGGTGGTGAGAAATAACAACACCAGGAACTTGTGTTTTCTAGTGGCTTCGCTACTTGCTGATTTCCAGTTTAATATTTGCCCCCCTCCATCATGCTGTCCTCTGACCTGTCGGTATTCCTGCAGGGGATCATTCTGAAGGAGAGTGACTTTGTAAAACTGTTGCCTTTGTGAGGGACAGCAGAGATGAAAGAAATGCGACGACTGTGGGAAAGGAACGGCAGGTAGAGCCCGCTTTCGAGGTTTGTAATTTTTCAGCAAGGTTTATTCAGCAGCGCACGTGGATCGATGGAGCTCGGTTGGGTTTTTTCTATAGCACAGCACTCCCTGGGAAGGTCTCGGTGCAAGCTGCTGCCGTACCACTGTGGTATCCAGGCTTTTCCAGAAGAAAATCCCTTCTGGAATGGGTTTGTCACTGCTAACCTAACAAGACCACTCACTTTCTGAACCTATGTGGGATCAGCACAGTACTCGAGTTCTTTGTGAGACAAGGGTGGCGCTTCGGAAGGAGCACTGGAAGGCGAACGCTTGCTCAGAGAGCCATAAAGTAATTAATCTAATCTTAAATCCTGAGCATCTGGCTGTTGTAATTGCAGGTGCGGCTACAGGACAGTCCATGTTGCTACGGATTCAAATAAACAAACCAAAGCAGGTACTGCCCGCTTGCTCGCTTAACTTGCTTTATGAGCAGAGATTGCCAAGGCTTCGCAAGTGAAAGTGAAGTCAAGAGTTTCCTAAATGCACTGTCCTTCCCCATCATTTCCGTGATGAAACAGTTTGTGCTTGTCTTGGAAGAAATGTCAGCAAAGGTTATTTTGACCAGAGAGATCTCATCAGAAGCTTCTTCCTCGAGCTGCAGCTTTACAGATGCAGCACACAACCCTTTTAATTAAGCACCCATCCTCGTAATCAAATGCTTTGCTTTTGGAGATGTCACCTTGTGTAACTTGATTAGATTTTTCTCTGCTAGAGGATGGAATCAATTTTTCCTCTAGTTGTTTGCTAAGAGGTTTTTTATTAATAACGCAAATGGAAATTTGACTTGGAAGGTCTCCTCCTTGTATAGATCTGGTGGTTCTTGCCAAGTCGATGTTCTTGGCTCTGTAGCTGAATCAGTGATGACTTTGGCTTGTTCTGGGTCTTGGTTTTCCCTACATGATTTTCTTGTGCCAGTTCCTCACCTGTAGGATGCAAGTAGCTCTTCCCTAACTCGCAATTCCTTCGTTACCGTCAGGCCTTTCAGCTTGCTGGCTATAAGGGGTCCATCTATAGGTGGATACGTCCTGGTGGGGTTTGTCCCTTAAGGTTTGCTTAACTTCAGAGCTCAGGTCACGCGAGTCTGGGCACAGGCTTGTTGTCAAACACAAAAAGGAAGCCTACAGAGGGTGGAAGCAAGGATGAGTAACCTGGGAGGAATACAGAGAAATCGGCCAAGCAGCCAGGGATCAGGCGAGGAAAGCTAAAGCCCTGATAGAATTAAATCTGGCCAGGGACATCAAGGGCAGCAAGGAAAGTTTCTGTAGGTACGTGGGTGGTAAAAGGAAGACTAGGGAAAATGTGGGCCCTCTCCAGAAGGGAACGGGAGACCTGGTTACCCGGAATATCGAGAAGGCTGAGGAGCTCAACAGCTTTTTTTGCTTCAGTTTTCACCAGTGAGTGCCCCAGCCACACCGCCCCAGGCACAGAAGGCGAAGGCAGGGACTGGGAGGATGAAGAGCCGCCCACTGTAGGACATCAGGTTTGAGACTATCTAAGGAACCTGAAGGTGCACAAGTCCATGGGGCCTGATGAGACGCATCCGCAGGTCCTGAGGGAACTTTGTACAAGGCCGTGTAGCGACAGGACAAGGGGGGATGGCTTTAAACTGGCAGAGGGCTGATTCAGATGAGATATTAGGGAGAAATTCTGTGCTGTGAGGGTGGCGAGGTGTTGGCACATGTTGCCCAGAGCAGCTGTGGGTGCCCCATCCCTGGCAGTGCCCAGGGCCCAGCTGGACGGGGCTGGGGGCACCCTGGGCTGCTGGGAGGGGTCCCTGCCCATGGCGGGGGGTGGCGCTGGGTGGGCTTTAGGGACCCTTCCAACCCACACTGTTCTATGAAGTCAAAGTTTAGCTAACAGGCAAAGACATTGGAATAAACAAACTTGGACACTTACAAAGCAAGTGGGGTTTCTTAGGGTGAAGGCAGGCCTGTCTGGACTAAGTGGCTCTGACATATTGCGTGACTGCCTCTTTCTAGAGCTCTGGCTCATTTATGCAGTAAAACATTAATGTTTTACAGCAGT